>NC_080030.1:7099773-7737271 GCF_030020395.1 Manis pentadactyla
ATCTGTAGATTGCTTTAGGCAGGATGCCCATTTTGATAATATTAATTCCTCCTAGGCAGGAGCATGGGAAGAGTTTCCATTTGTTTGTGTCCTCTTTAGTATCTGTTAAGAGTGTCTTGTAGTTTTCAGGGTATGGTAGGTCTTTCAGTTCCTTGGTTAGGTTTATTCCTAGGTATTTTATTCTTGTTGATGCAATTGTGAATGCAAGTGTTTTCCTGATTTCTCTTTCTGCTAATTCATCTTTAGTGTCTAGGAAAAAAAAATGCGGTGGAGTCTTTAGGGTTTTTTTAAGTACAATATCATGTCATCTGCCAATAGTGACGGTTTGACTTGTTCTTTACCAATCTGGATGCCTTGTATTTCTTTGTTTTGTCTGATTGCCATGGCTAGAACCTCCAGTACTATGTTGAATAACAGTGGGGAGAGTGGGCATCCCCGTCTTGTTCCCGATGTCAGCGGAAAAGCTTTCAGCTTCTTGCTGTTAAGTATGATGTTGGCTGTGGCCTTGTCATATACGGCCTTTATTATGTTGAGGTACTTGCCCTGTATACCCATTTTGTTGAGAGTTTTTATCATGAATGGATGTTGAATATTGTTAAATGTTTTTTCAGCTTCTGTGGATGTGATCATGTGGTTTTTGTCCTTCTGATTGTTGATGTGGTGGATGATGTTGGATTTTGTGATACTGTACCATCTTTGCTTCCCTGGAATAAGTCCTACTTGTTCATGATGGATGATCTTTTTTATGTATTTTTGAATTTGGTGTGCTAATATTTTGTTGACTATATTTTTTTTTTTGCTCAGAACCATTTTTATTTTTTGTCTTTTCTATATACCAAGTGTTTTTCCCACTATACTTGACACACACACACACACCACACACACACACACACACACACACACACATGCATAAAGATGGATTTTTCCTTTAGAGAACACACAAAATACAAAGAATTGCCATTGCAAATCTGTTGGCATCTGGAGCATATAAAATGTGTGTTCACCTGTTTTTTTTTTCACAAGGCTCCCCTGATCTCAATGATGTGGCCAGTTGGAGTTTGTCTCCTCTTCTCTCTGGTCCATTGACTTCAGCCTGTACATACTGATTATAGACTTTGTAGGTAGTTCACAAACAGCTCAAGTTAAATTAACTTGAGGACAGTGTTTGAAAATGCAGAATTACACACTTTTTTGTGCCTGTTATTAAGCATTGTTTCCAGAAGATCAATCTTTTAATTACAGTGAGCTTCCCTACTGGTGGCTCTCAGTAACAAGAAGTGTATTGTGTGAGCTAACTGGAAAAATAAAAGAAGGAAAAAAATTTTTCTAGCACATTCCCTTTGCAAAAGTAACATCCCCAGGGTATTGAATAGAGTCTGGTCTTCACCAGCCTATCTGAGGTTGGTCCTATAATCTCTAAAAACTTAACCTTCATGAGTTCATGTGTGATAGAAAGAACTTATAATAGATACTTGCTAATACTTATTGTGTATTTGCTGTGCAATGGGAATTGTTCTAATCATGTTAAATTATATACTATGATGTTGGCTCTGTTGCCCTTCCCTGTTTTAGAAATGAAGAAACTAAGGCTATTCAACAGGTAATCTGTGGCCTTATAACAATAAGTGGCGCACTATGTTAAATTTAGCTCTATCTTACAAAAAAGGTAATGGTATTAACCCTTCCTTCCCTCCTCTCCCTCCCTCCCTCCTCCTTCCCTCCTACCCTCCCTCCTTTCTTCCTTCCTTCCTTCCATCCTTTCTTCCTTCCTTTATTCATTTTTATTTTGTTATCATTAATCTACAATTACATGAAGAATATTATATTTACTAGGCTCTCCCCTATACCAGGTCCCCCCTATAAACCCCATTACAGCCACTGTCCATCAGCATAGCAAAATGTTGTAGAATCACTACTTGTGTTCTCTGTGTTGTACAGCCCTCCTGTTTCTCCCACCCCCCTATTATGCACGATAATCTTAATACCCCCCTTTTTCTTCCCCCTCTTTATCCCTCCCTACCCATCCATCGTCCCCAGTCCCTTTCCCTTTGGTACCTGTTACTCCATTCTTGGGTTCTGTGATTCCGCTGCTGTTTTGTTCCTTCAGTTTTTCCTTTGTTCTTATACTCCACTGATGAGTGAAATCATTTGGTATTTCTCTTACTCTGCTTGGCTTATTTCACTGAGCATAATACCCTACAGCTCCATCCATGTTGCTGCAGATGGTAGGATTTACCCTCTTCTTATGGCTGAGTAGTATTCCATTGTGTATATGTACCACATCTTCTTTATCCATTCATCTACCGATGGACATTTAGGTTGCTTCCAATTCTTGGCTATTGTAAATAGTGTTGCGATAAACATAGGGGTGCATCTGTCTTTCTCAAACTTGATTGCTGCGTTCTTAGGGTAAATTCCTAGGAGTGAAGTTCCTGGGTCAAATGGTAGGTCTGTTTTAAGCATTTTGATGAACCTCCATACTGCTTTCCACAATGGTTGAACTAATTTACATTCCCACCAGCAGTGTAGGAGGGTTCCCCTTTCTCCACAGTCTCGCCAACATTTGTTGTTGTTTGTCTTTTGGATGGCAGCCATCCTTACTGGTGTGAGGTGATACCTCATTGTAGTTTTAATTTGCATTTCTCTGATAATTAGCTATGTGGAGCATCTTTTCATATGTATGTTGGCCATCTGTATTTCCTTTTTGGGGAACTGTCTGTTCAGTTCCTCTGCCCATTTTTTAATTGGATTATTTGTTTTTTGTTTGTTGAGGCGTGTGAGCTCTTTATATATTTTGGACATCAAGCCTTTATCGGATGTGTCATTTTCAAATATATTCTCCCATACTGTAGGGTTCCTTTTTGTTCTATTGATGGTGTCTTTTGCTGTACAGAAGCTTTTCAGCTTAATATAGTCCCACTTGTTCATTTTTGCTGTTGTTTTCCTTGCCCGGGGAGATATGTTCAAGAAGAGGTCACTCATGTTTATGTCTAAGAGGTTTGTGCCTATGTTTTCTTCCAAGAGTTTAATGGTTTCGTGACTTACATTCAGGACTTTGATCCATTTTGAGTTTACTTTTGTATATGGGGTTAGACAATGGTCCAGTTTCATTCTCCTACATGTAGCTGTCCAGTTTTGCCTGCACCATCTGTTGAAGAGACTGTCATTTCGCCATTGTATGTCCATGGCTCCTTTATCAAATATGAATTGACCATATATGTTTGGGTTAATGTCTGGAGTCTCTAGTCTGTTCCACTGGTCTGTGGCTCTGTTCTTGTGCCAGTACCAAATTGTCTTGATTACTATGGCTTTATAGTAGAACTTGAAGTTGGGGAGTGAGATCCCCCCTACTTTATTCTTCTTTCTCAGGATTGCTTTGGCTATTCATGGTCCTTGGTGTTCCCATATGAGTTTTTGAATTATTTGTTCCAGTCCATTGAAGAATGTTGCTGGTAGTTTCATAGGGATTGCATCAAATCTGAATATTGGTTTGGGCAGGATGGCCATTTTGACGATATTAATTCTTCCTAGCCACGAGCATGGGATGAGTTTCCATCTGTTAGTGTCCCCTTTAATTTCTCTTAAGAGTGACTTGTAGTTTTCAGAGTATAGGTCTTTCACTTCTTTGGTTAGGTTTATTCCTAGGTATTTTATTCTTTTTGATGCAATTGTGAATGGAGTTGTTTTCCTGATTTCTCTTTCTGTTGGTTCATTGTTAGTGTATAGGAAAGCCACATATTTCTGTGTGTTGATTTTGTATCCTGCAACTTTGCTGTATTCCGATACCAGTTCTAGTAGTTTTGGGGTGGAGTCTTTAGGGTTTTTTATGTACAATATCATGTCATCTGAAACTGGTGACAGTTTAACTTCTTCTTTACCAATCTGGATTCCTTGTATTTCTTTGTTTTGTCTGATTGCCGTGGCTAGGACCTCCAGTACTATGTTAAACAACAGTGGGGAGAGTGGGCATCCCTGTCTAGTTCCCGATCTCAGAGGAAAAGCTTTCAGCTTCTTGCTGTTCAGTATAATGTTGGCTGTGGGTTTATCATAAATGGCCTTTATTATGTTGTGGTACTTGCCCCCTATTCCCATTTTGCTGAGAGTTTTTATCATGAATGGTTGTTGAATTTTGTCAAATGCTTTCTCAGCATCTATGGAGATGATCATGTAGTTTTTGTCTTTCTTTTTGTTGATGTGGTGGATGATGCTGATGGATTTTCGAATGTTGTACCATCCTTGCATCCCTGGGATGAATCCCACTTGGTCATGGTGTACGATCCTCTTGATGTATTTTTGAATTCGGTTTGCTAATATTTTGTTGAGTATTTTTGCATCTACGTTCATCAGGGATATTGGTCTGTATTTTTTGTTGTTGTTGGGGTCTTTGCCTGGTTTTGGTATTAGGGTGATCTTGGCTTCATAGAATGAGTTTGGGAGTATCCCCTCCTCTTCTATTTTTTGGAAAACTTTAAGGAGAATGAGTATTATGTCTTCCCTGTACGTCTGATAAAATTCCGAGGTAAATCCATCTGGCCCGGGGGTTTTGTTCTTTGGTAGTTTTTTGATTACCGCTTCAATTTTGTTGCTGGTAATTGGTCTGTTTAGATTTTCTGTTTCTTTCTGGGTCAGTCTTGGAAGGTTGTATTTTTCTAGGAAGTTGTCCATTTCTCCTAGGTTTCCCAGCTTGTTAGCATAGAGGTTTTCATAGTAGTCTCTAATAATTCTTTGTATTTCTGCAGGGTCCGTCGTGATTTTTCCTTTCTCGTTTCTGATTCTGTTGATTTGTGTTGACTCTCTTTTCCTCTTAATAAGTCTGGCCAGAGGCTTATCTATTTTGTTTATTTTCTGGAAGAACCAGCTCTTGGTTTCATTGATTTTTCCTATTGTTTTATTCTTCTCAATTTTATTTATTTCTTCTCTGATCTTTATTATGTCCCTCCTTCTGCTGACCTTAGGCCTCATTTGTTCTTCTTTTTCCAATTTCGATAATTGTGACATTAGACCATTCATTTGGGATTGTTCTTCCTTCTTTAAATATGCCTGGATTGCTATATACTTTCCTCTTAAGACTGCTTTTGCTGTATCCCACACAAGTTGGTTCTTTGTGGTTTTGTTGTCATTTATTTCCATATATTGCTGGATCTCCATTTTAATTTGTTCATTGATCCATTGATTATTTAGGAGCGTGTTGTTAAGCCTCCATGTGTTTGTGAGCCTTTTTGCTTTCTTTGTACAGTTTATTTCTAGTTTTATGCCTTTGTGGTCTGAAAAGTTGGTTGGTAGCATTTCAGTCCTTTGGAATTTACTGAGGCTCTTTTTGTGGCCTAGTATTTGGTCTATTCTGGAGAATGTTCCATGTGCCCTTGAGAAGAATGTGTATCCTGTTGCTTTTGGATGTAGAGTTCTGTAGATGTCTATTAGGTCCATGTGTTCTAGTGTGTTGTTCAGTGCCTCTGTGTCCTTACTTATTTTCTGTCTGGTGGATCTGTCCTTTGGAGTGAATGGTGTGTTGAAATCTCCCAGAATGAATGCTTTGCATTCTATTTCCTCCTTTAGTTCTGTTAGTATTTGTTTCAGATATGTTGGTGCTCCTGTATTGGGTGCATATATATTTAGAATGGTTATATCCTCTTGTTGGACTGAGCCCTTTATCATTATGTAATGTCCTTCTTTATCTTTTGTTACTTTCTTTATTTTGAAGTCTGTTTTGTCTGATACTAGTATTGCAACACCTGCTTTTTTCTCTCTGTTTTTTGCATGCAATATCTTTTTCCATCCCTTGACTTTAAGTGTGTGCATGTCTTTGGGTTTGAGGTGAGTCTCTTGTAAGTAGCATATGGATGGATCTTGCTTTTTTATCCATTCTGTTACTCTGTGTCTTTTGATTGGTGCATTCAGTCCATTTACATTTAGGGTGATTATTGAAAGGTATGTACTTATTGCCATTGCAGGCTTTAAGTTTGTGGTTACCAAAGGTTCAGGGTTAGCTTCTTTACTATCTTACTGTCTAATTTAACTCGCTTGTTGAGCTATTATAAACACGGCGTGATGATTCTTTATTTCTGTCCCTTCTTATTCCTCCTCCTCCCTTCTTCATATGTTGGGTGTTTTGTTCTGTGCTCTTTTTAGGAGTGCTCCCTTCTAGAGCAGTCTGTGTAAGATGCCCGGTAGAGGTGGTTTGTGGGAGGCAAATTCCCTCAACTTTTGCTTGTCTGGGAATTGTTTAATCCCTCCTTCATATTTAAATGATAATCGTGCTGGATACAGTAGTGTTGGTTCGAGGCCCTTCTGTTTCATTGCATTAAGTATATCATGCCATTCTCTTCTGGCCTGTTTGGTTTCTGTTGAGAAGTCTGATGATAGCCTGATGGGTTTTCCTTTATAGGTGACCTTTTTTTTCTCTCTGGCTGCCTGTAATACTTTGTCCTTGTCTTTGATCTTTGCCATTTATTTATTATGTGTCTTGGTGTTGCCCTCCTTGGATCCCTTGTCATGGGAGTTCTGTGTACCTCTGTGGTCTGAGAGGCCATTTCCTCCCCTAGTTTGCGGAAGTTCTCAGCGATTATTTCTTCAAAGACACTTTCTATCCCTTTTTCTCTCTCTTCTTCTTCTGGTACCTCTATAGTGCGGATATTGTTCCGTTTCGTTGGTCACTCGGCTCTCTTAGAATTCTTTCATTCCTGGAGATCCTTTTATCTCTCTCTGCATCAGCTTCTCTGTGTTGCTGATATCTGTTTTCTAGTCCACTAATGGTCTCTTGCATCTCGTCCATTCTGTTTTGAAGTCCTTCCAGAGCTTGTTTTATTTCTGTATTCTCCTTCCTTAGTTCTTGCATATTTCTCTGCAAGTCCATCAGGATGGTTATGACTTTTGTTTTGAATTCTTTTTCAGGAAGACTGGTTAAATCTATCTCCCCAGGTACCTTCTCAGGGGAAGATGTAGCAGATGCCAAAGCTGTCTGGGTTATTCTTGTCTGGATCAAATGTTTTTTCCCTTTTCATGTTGATAGGTGCTATTGACTGTCAGCTGGGAGGGCCAAACTTTCCACTTGCTACTGGCCTTTCTTTACTGCGACAACTGCGACCCCTAGTGGCTTGTGTTGGGTACTTGCGTGTAGACTGGGTCTTTGTGTCTTGCCCGGCCGGTATGGAGGAAGCTCCCTTGCTGAGGGTGTGACCAGCCTTAGGCTGCTTCTCTGCTATTGCCGCGCCTCGGAGGGGTAATGGATGGGGGGCTGTTTGGCTGTTTACCTCCGTGAGGGGTCTCAGAGGTGTTGCCCAGGGGGTTAGTGCGCCCGGTTTTCCCTGGAATTTCCAGCTGCTGGACTGTGACCTGTGTTGTTTCCATCCAGCTGTTGCGTCCCTGTCCGTTTAAGACTTTCAAAAAGCACCCGCTTTTCTTTGTCACAGGGGCATCAGCTTGGGCACCCGCTCAGAGGTCTTGCTGCCCTGTTTCCATAGTTTCCAGCCCTCCAAGCATGCACTGTGTCTGCGCTCTGGTACGGATTGCTAGGGCTGCGTGTTTAGCAGTCCTGGACTCCCTCTCTCTCCCCGCTCCGACTCCTCCCGCCGGGAGCTGGGGTGAGGGGTGCTTGGGTCCTGCCGGGCCGGGGCTTGTATCTTACCCCTTTTACCAGGCACTGGGCTCTCGCACATGTGGATGTAGTCTGGCTGTTGTCCTATGTCTTCTGGTCTCTCTTTTAGGATTAGTTGTATTTGTTGTATTTTCAAAAATATATATGTTTTTGGGAGGAGATTCCCACTGTCCTACTCACGCCGCCATGTTGGCTCCGCCCCACGATTCGTTGGTTATTCAGGAGCATGTTGTTAAACCTCCACGCGGTGGTAGGCTTTTTCATTTTACTTGCGCTGTTTGTTTCTAGTTTCATACCCTTGTGGTGTGAGAAGCTGCATCATTTTTGTGGGCTCGTGCGGGATAACTTCGGAGGTGAGTATAGGCATCCGAGCCTGCCTTTTCCTTCACTGTCCTTATAGAAGGAAGCCGTCTATGGCAAACAACATCGGGCGCTCGTCAGCCACTTAAATGGGACTAGCCCGGCTGCCGATCTCAAAGTCTCGAGCGCCAGGTTCCCCTGCGTCTCCCTCAGTGGATCCCCCGTCTCCCTTGGGAGCCGGGAAAGTCACCTGAGTGGAGGCCAGGATTCCCCTTCAGAGGAATCTCCATGGATGCGAGGGACCGAGGAAGGCCGTGGGCACCTGCGAGAGTCTAGGCTGAGGCTGCGCTTCAGCGGCTTCTCAAAGGCCCGCGTGTCTGGAATCAGACCCCGACAGCCCGACTGGGTATCCATGAGGAGTGTCTCTCTTTCTGTCTGCCTGACTTCCAGCCTGCTTCTCCAGGCCGCCCCAGCCTCTGGGTGAGGCAAGGGTGCTCTTTACGTCCTTTACTCGCTCGATGTGTGCCTCTGACTTCGTCAGTGCCCCGGACCCCGTTGCTCAGCACCGCAAGGTAGGAGATCTGCGCTTCGCCCTTACTCCTGACGAAATGCTGTACTTGTTATCTCATAAAAATGTGTCCGGTTCGTTGAAGAATGCTGTTGGTAATTTGAGGCTGATTGCATTGAATCTGTAGATTGCTTTAGGCAGGATGCCCATTTTGATAATATTAATTCCTCCTAGGCAGGAGCATGGGATGAGTTTCCATTTGTTTGTGTCCTCTTTAGTATCTGTTAAGAGTGTCTTGTAGTTTTCAGGGTATGGTAGGTCTTTCAGTTCCTTGGTTAGGTTTATTCCTAGGTATTTTATTCTTGTTGATGCAATTGTGAATGGGATTGTTTTCCTGATTTCTCTTTCTGCTAGTTCATCGTTAGTGGATAGGAAGGCAACAGGTTTCTGTGTATTAATTGTGTGTCCTGCAACTCTGCTGAATTTGGATATCAGTTCTAGTAGTTTTGGAGTGGAGTCTTTAGGGTTTTTTTTATGTACAAGAAATATCATGTCATCGGCAGATAGCTACAGTTTGACTTGTTCTTTACCAATCTGGATGCCTTGTATTTCTTTGTTTTGTCTCATTGCCGTGCCTAGGACCTCCAGTAGTATGTTGAATAGCAGTGGGGTGAGTGAGCATCCCTGTCCTGTTCCCGATGTCAGAGGAAAAGCTTTCAGCTTCTCGCTGTTAAGTATGATGTTGGCTGTGGGCTTGTCATATACGGCCTTTATTATGTTGAGGTACTTGCCCTGTATACCCATTTTGTTGAGAGTTTTTATCATGAATGGATGTTGAATCGTGTCAGACGTTTTTTCAGCATCTGTGGATGTGATCATGTGGTTTTTGTCCTCCTTTTTGTTGATCTGGTGGATGATGTTCGATTTTCTAATACTGTACCATCCTTGTTTCCCTGGAATAAGTCCTACTTGTTCATGATGGATGATCTTTTTGATGTATTTTTGAGTTTGGTGTGCTAATATTTTGTTGAGTATTTTTTTTTTTGCTGAGAACCATTTTTATTTTTTGTCTTCTCAATATACCAAGCGTTTTTCCCACTATACCTGACACACACACACACACACACACACACACACACACACACACACACACACACACACACACACACATGTATATGCATAAAGATAGATTTTTCCTTTAGAATTGCCATTGCAAATCTGTTAGCACCTGGAGCATATAAAATGTGTGTTCATCTGCTTTTTTTTTCACAAGGCCCCCCTGACCTCAATGAAGTGGCCAGTTGAAGTTTGTCTCCTCTTCTCTCTGGTCCATTGACTTCAGCCTGTACATACTGATTATAGACTTTGTAGGTAGTTCACAAACAGCTCAAATTAAATTAACTTGAGGACAGTGTTTGAAAATGCAGAATTACACACTTTTTTGTGCCTGTTATTAAGCATTGTTTCCAGAAGATCAATCTTTTAATTACAGTGAGCTTCCCTACTGGTGGCTCTCAGTAACAAGAAGTGTATTGTGTGAGCTAACTGGAAAAATAAAAGAAGGAAAAAAATTTTTCTAGCCCATTCCTTTTGCAAAAGTAACTTCTCCAGGGTATTGAATAGAGTCTGGTCTTCACCAGCCTATCTAAGGTTGGTCCTATAATCTCTAAAAACTTAACCTTCATGAGTTCATGTCTGATGGAGAGAACTTATAATAGATGCATGCTAATACTTATTGTGTATTTGCTGTGCAATGGGAATTGTGCTAATCATGTGAAATTATATACTATGAGGTTGGCTCTGCTATCCTTCCCTGTTTTAGAAGTGAAGAAACTAAGGCTATTCAACAGTTAGTCTGTGGCCTTATAACAGTAAGTGGAGCACTATGTTAAATTTAGCTCTATATTACCACAAAGGTAACGGTATTAACCCCTCCTTCCGTCCCTTCTTCCCTCCCTCCCTCCTTCCTAATTTCTTCCTTCCTTCTTTCCTCCTTCCTTCCTTCCTTCCCTCCTTCCTTCCATCCTTCCCTCCTTCCTTCCTTCCTTCCTTCCCTCCTTCCTTCCATCCTTCCCTCCTTCCTTCCTTCCTTTTTTCATTTTTATTTTGTTATCATTAATCTACAAAATACATGAAGAACATTATGTTTACTAGGCTCCCCCCTTCACCAAGTCCCCCCAACCACAAACCCCATTACAGTCACTGTCCATCAGCTTAGCCAGATGTTGTAGAATCACTATTTGTCTTCTCTGTGTTGCCCAGCCCTTCCCATTACCCCCCGCCACATTATCCATGCTAATCGTAATGCCCCCTTTCTTTTTTCCCCTTATCCCTCCCTTCCTGCCCATCCTCCCCTGTCCATTTTCCTTTGGTAACTGTTTGTCCATTCTTGGATTCTGTGATTCTGCTGCTGTTTTGTTCCTTCAGTTTTTCTTTGTTTTTATACTCCACATATGAGTGAAATCATTTGGTGCTTGTCTCTCTCTAACTGGCTTATTTCACTGAGCATAATACCCTCTAACTCCATCCATGATGTTTTCAAATGGTAGGATTTGTTTTCTTATGGCTGAATAATATCCCATTGTGTATATGTACCACATCTTCTTTAGCCATTCATCTAACTGATGGTGGACACTTAGGTTGCTTCCATTTCTTGGCTGTTGTGAATAGTGCTGCGATAAACATACGGGTGCATCTGTCTTTTTCAAACTGGGCTGCTGCATTCTTGGGGTAAATTCCTAGAAGTGGATTGTTGAGTATTTTTGCATGTATTTTCTTTGGCGATATTGGTCTGTAATTTTCTTTTTTTGTGGTGTCTTTGCCTGGTTTTGGTATTAAGGTGATGCTGTCCTCGTAGAATGAGTTTGGAAGTATTTCCTCTTCTTCTACTTTTTGGAAAAGTTTAAGGAGGATGACTATTAGATCTTCACTACATGTTTGATTAAGGTCAGCGGTGCAGCCGTCTGGTTCTGGTGTTTTGTTCTTAGGTAGTTTTTTGATTGCCGGTTCAATTTTGTTCCTAGGAATTGATCTGTTCAGTTTTCTTTTCTTTCTGGGTTAGCCTTGGAGGGTTGCATTTTTCTAGAAAGTTGTCCATTTCTTGTAGGTTATCCAGTGTGTTAGTATATGATTTTTCATGGCATTCTCTCATAATTCTTTGTATTTCTGTGGTTTCTGTAGTGATTTTTCCTTTCTCATTTCCGATTCTGTTTATGTGTGCAGGCTCTCGTTTTTTCTTGTTTAGTCTGGCTAGGGCTTTATCCATTTTGTTTATTTTCTCCAAGAATCAGCTCCTGCTTTCATCGATTCTTTGTGTTGTTTCATTCTTCTCGGTTTTATTTATTTCTGCTCCACTCTTTATTGTGTTCCTCCTCCTGCTGACTATGGGCCCCATTTGTTCTTCTTTTTCTTGTTGTGATAGTTTTCAGTTTAGACTGCTCATATGGTATTGTTCTTCTCTCCTGAGGGAGGCCTGTATTGCAATATACTTCCCTCTTAGCACCGCCTTGTCTGTGTCCCACGGATTTTGTGTTGTTCAGTTATTGCTGCAATTTGTCTCCTTATATTGCTTGATCTCTGTTTTTATTCGGTCATTGATCCGTTGGTTATTCAGGAGCATGTTGTTAAGCCTCCACGCGGTGGTAGGCTTTTTCATTTTACTTGCGCTGTTTATTTCTAGTTTCATACCCTTGTGGTGTGAGAAGCTGCATCATTTTTGTGGGCTCGTGCGGGATAACTTCGGAGGTGAGTATAGGCATCCGAGCCTGCCTTTTCCTTCACTGTCCTTATAGAAGGAAGCCGTCTATGGCAAACAACATCGGGCGCTCGTCAGCCACTTAAATGGGACTAGCCCGGCTGCCGATCTCAAAGTCTCGAGCGCCAGGTTCCCCTGCGTCTCCCTCAGTGGATCCCCCGTCTCCCTTGGGAGCCGGGAAAGTCACCTGAGTGGAGGCCAGGATTCCCCTTCAGAGGAATCTCCATGGATGCGAGGGACCGAGGAAGGCCGTGGGCACCTGCGAGAGTCTAGGCTGAGGCTGCGCTTCAGCGGCTTCTCAAAGGCCCGCGTGTCTGGAATCAGACCCCGACAGCCCGACTGGGTATCCATGAGGAGTGTCTCTCTTTCTGTCTGCCTGACTTCCAGCCTGCTTCTCCAGGCCGCCCCAGCCTCTGGGTGAGGCAAGGGTGCTCTTTACGTCCTTTACTCGCTCGATGTGTGCCTCTGACTTCGTCAGTGCCCCGGACCCCGTTGCTCAGCACCGCAAGGTAGGAGATCTGCGCTTCGCCCTTACTCCTGACGAAATGCTGTACTTGTTATCTCATAAAAATGTGTCCGGTTCGTTGAAGAATGCTGTTGGTAATTTGAGGCTGATTGCATTGAATCTGTAGATTGCTTTAGGCAGGATGCCCATTTTGATAATATTAATTCCTCCTAGGCAGGAGCATGGGAAGAGTTTCCATTTGTTTGTGTCCTCTTTAGTATCTGTTAAGAGTGTCTTGTAGTTTTCAGGGTATGGTAGGTCTTTCAGTTCCTTGGTTAGGTTTATTCCTAGGTATTTTATTCTTGTTGATGCAATTGTGAATGCAAGTGTTTTCCTGATTTCTCTTTCTGCTAATTCATCTTTAGTGTCTAGGAAAAAAAAATGCGGTGGAGTCTTTAGGGTTTTTTTAAGTACAATATCATGTCATCTGCCAATAGTGACGGTTTGACTTGTTCTTTACCAATCTGGATGCCTTGTATTTCTTTGTTTTGTCTGATTGCCATGGCTAGAACCTCCAGTACTATGTTGAATAACAGTGGGGAGAGTGGGCATCCCCGTCTTGTTCCCGATGTCAGCGGAAAAGCTTTCAGCTTCTTGCTGTTAAGTATGATGTTGGCTGTGGCCTTGTCATATACGGCCTTTATTATGTTGAGGTACTTGCCCTGTATACCCATTTTGTTGAGAGTTTTTATCATGAATGGATGTTGAATATTGTTAAATGTTTTTTCAGCTTCTGTGGATGTGATCATGTGGTTTTTGTCCTTCTGATTGTTGATGTGGTGGATGATGTTGGATTTTGTGATACTGTACCATCTTTGCTTCCCTGGAATAAGTCCTACTTGTTCATGATGGATGATCTTTTTTATGTATTTTTGAATTTGGTGTGCTAATATTTTGTTGACTATATTTTTTTTTTTGCTCAGAACCATTTTTATTTTTTGTCTTTTCTATATACCAAGTGTTTTTCCCACTATACTTGACACACACACACACACACACACACACACACACACACACACACACACATGCATAAAGATGGATTTTTCCTTTAGAGAACACACAAAATACAAAGAATTGCCATTGCAAATCTGTTGGCATCTGGAGCATATAAAATGTGTGTTCACCTGTTTTTTTTTTCACAAGGCTCCCCTGATCTCAATGATGTGGCCAGTTGGAGTTTGTCTCCTCTTCTCTCTGGTCCATTGACTTCAGCCTGTACATACTGATTATAGACTTTGTAGGTAGTTCACAAACAGCTCAAGTTAAATTAACTTGAGGACAGTGTTTGAAAATGCAGAATTACACACTTTTTTGTGCCTGTTATTAAGCATTGTTTCCAGAAGATCAATCTTTTAATTACAGTGAGCTTCCCTACTGGTGGCTCTCAGTAACAAGAAGTGTATTGTGTGAGCTAACTGGAAAAATAAAAGAAGGAAAAAAATTTTTCTAGCACATTCCCTTTGCAAAAGTAACATCCCCAGGGTATTGAATAGAGTCTGGTCTTCACCAGCCTATCTGAGGTTGGTCCTATAATCTCTAAAAACTTAACCTTCATGAGTTCATGTGTGATAGAAAGAACTTATAATAGATACTTGCTAATACTTATTGTGTATTTGCTGTGCAATGGGAATTGTTCTAATCATGTTAAATTATATACTATGATGTTGGCTCTGTTGCCCTTCCCTGTTTTAGAAATGAAGAAACTAAGGCTATTCAACAGGTAATCTGTGGCCTTATAACAATAAGTGGCGCACTATGTTAAATTTAGCTCTATCTTACAAAAAAGGTAATGGTATTAACCCTTCCTTCCCTCCTCTCCCTCCCTCCTTTCTTCCTTCCTTCCTTCCATCCTTTCTTCCTTCCTTTATTCATTTTTATTTTGTTATCATTAATCTACAATTACATGAAGAATATTATATTTACTAGGCTCTCCCCTATACCAGGTCCCCCCTATAAACCCCATTACAGCCACTGTCCATCAGCATAGCAAAATGTTGTAGAATCACTACTTGTGTTCTCTGTGTTGTACAGCCCTCCTGTTTCTCCCACCCCCCTATTATGCACGATAATCTTAATACCCCCCTTTTTCTTCCCCCTCTTTATCCCTCCCTACCCATCCATCGTCCCCAGTCCCTTTCCCTTTGGTACCTGTTACTCCATTCTTGGGTTCTGTGATTCCGCTGCTGTTTTGTTCCTTCAGTTTTTCCTTTGTTCTTATACTCCACTGATGAGTGAAATCATTTGGTATTTCTCTTACTCTGCTTGGCTTATTTCACTGAGCATAATACCCTACAGCTCCATCCATGTTGCTGCAGATGGTAGGATTTACCCTCTTCTTATGGCTGAGTAGTATTCCATTGTGTATATGTACCACATCTTCTTTATCCATTCATCTACCGATGGACATTTAGGTTGCTTCCAATTCTTGGCTATTGTAAATAGTGTTGCGATAAACATAGGGGTGCATCTGTCTTTCTCAAACTTGATTGCTGCGTTCTTAGGGTAAATTCCTAGGAGTGAAGTTCCTGGGTCAAATGGTAGGTCTGTTTTAAGCATTTTGATGAACCTCCATACTGCTTTCCACAATGGTTGAACTAATTTACATTCCCACCAGCAGTGTAGGAGGGTTCCCCTTTCTCCACAGTCTCGCCAACATTTGTTGTTGTTTGTCTTTTGGATGGCAGCCATCCTTACTGGTGTGAGGTGATACCTCATTGTAGTTTTAATTTGCATTTCTCTGATAATTAGCTATGTGGAGCATCTTTTCATATGTATGTTGGCCATCTGTATTTCCTTTTTGGGGAACTGTCTGTTCAGTTCCTCTGCCCATTTTTTAATTGGATTATTTGTTTTTTGTTTGTTGAGGCGTGTGAGCTCTTTATATATTTTGGACATCAAGCCTTTATCGGATGTGTCATTTTCAAATATATTCTCCCATACTGTAGGGTTCCTTTTTGTTCTATTGATGGTGTCTTTTGCTGTACAGAAGCTTTTCAGCTTAATATAGTCCCACTTGTTCATTTTTGCTGTTGTTTTCCTTGCCCGGGGAGATATGTTCAAGAAGAGGTCACTCATGTTTATGTCTAAGAGGTTTGTGCCTATGTTTTCTTCCAAGAGTTTAATGGTTTCGTGACTTACATTCAGGACTTTGATCCATTTTGAGTTTACTTTTGTATATGGGGTTAGACAATGGTCCAGTTTCATTCTCCTACATGTAGCTGTCCAGTTTTGCCTGCACCATCTGTTGAAGAGACTGTCATTTCGCCATTGTATGTCCATGGCTCCTTTATCAAATATGAATTGACCATATATGTTTGGGTTAATGTCTGGAGTCTCTAGTCTGTTCCACTGGTCTGTGGCTCTGTTCTTGTGCCAGTACCAAATTGTCTTGATTACTATGGCTTTATAGTAGAACTTGAAGTTGGGGAGTGAGATCCCCCCTACTTTATTCTTCTTTCTCAGGATTGCTTTGGCTATTCATGGTCCTTGGTGTTCCCATATGAGTTTTTGAATTATTTGTTCCAGTCCATTGAAGAATGTTGCTGGTAGTTTCATAGGGATTGCATCAAATCTGAATATTGGTTTGGGCAGGATGGCCATTTTGACGATATTAATTCTTCCTAGCCACGAGCATGGGATGAGTTTCCATCTGTTAGTGTCCCCTTTAATTTCTCTTAAGAGTGACTTGTAGTTTTCAGAGTATAGGTCTTTCACTTCTTTGGTTAGGTTTATTCCTAGGTATTTTATTCTTTTTGATGCAATTGTGAATGGAGTTGTTTTCCTGATTTCTCTTTCTGTTGGTTCATTGTTAGTGTATAGGAAAGCCACATATTTCTGTGTGTTGATTTTGTATCCTGCAACTTTGCTGTATTCCGATACCAGTTCTAGTAGTTTTGGGGTGGAGTCTTTAGGGTTTTTTATGTACAATATCATGTCATCTGAAACTGGTGACAGTTTAACTTCTTCTTTACCAATCTGGATTCCTTGTATTTCTTTGTTTTGTCTGATTGCCGTGGCTAGGACCTCCAGTACTATGTTAAACAACAGTGGGGAGAGTGGGCATCCCTGTCTAGTTCCCGATCTCAGAGGAAAAGCTTTCAGCTTCTTGCTGTTCAGTATAATGTTGGCTGTGGGTTTATCATAAATGGCCTTTATTATGTTGTGGTACTTGCCCCCTATTCCCATTTTGCTGAGAGTTTTTATCATGAATGGTTGTTGAATTTTGTCAAATGCTTTCTCAGCATCTATGGAGATGATCATGTAGTTTTTGTCTTTCTTTTTGTTGATGTGGTGGATGATGCTGATGGATTTTCGAATGTTGTACCATCCTTGCATCCCTGGGATGAATCCCACTTGGTCATGGTGTACGATCCTCTTGATGTATTTTTGAATTCGGTTTGCTAATATTTTGTTGAGTATTTTTGCATCTACGTTCATCAGGGATATTGGTCTGTATTTTTTGTTGTTGTTGGGGTCTTTGCCTGGTTTTGGTATTAGGGTGATCTTGGCTTCATAGAATGAGTTTGGGAGTATCCCCTCCTCTTCTATTTTTTGGAAAACTTTAAGGAGAATGAGTATTATGTCTTCCCTGTACGTCTGATAAAATTCCGAGGTAAATCCATCTGGCCCGGGGGTTTTGTTCTTTGGTAGTTTTTTGATTACCGCTTCAATTTTGTTGCTGGTAATTGGTCTGTTTAGATTTTCTGTTTCTTTCTGGGTCAGTCTTGGAAGGTTGTATTTTTCTAGGAAGTTGTCCATTTCTCCTAGGTTTCCCAGCTTGTTAGCATAGAGGTTTTCATAGTAGTCTCTAATAATTCTTTGTATTTCTGCAGGGTCCGTCGTGATTTTTCCTTTCTCGTTTCTGATTCTGTTGATTTGTGTTGACTCTCTTTTCCTCTTAATAAGTCTGGCCAGAGGCTTATCTATTTTGTTTATTTTCTGGAAGAACCAGCTCTTGGTTTCATTGATTTTTCCTATTGTTTTATTCTTCTCAATTTTATTTATTTCTTCTCTGATCTTTATTATGTCCCTCCTTCTGCTGACCTTAGGCCTCATTTGTTCTTCTTTTTCCAATTTCGATAATTGTGACATTAGACCATTCATTTGGGATTGTTCTTCCTTCTTTAAATATGCCTGGATTGCTATATACTTTCCTCTTAAGACTGCTTTTGCTGTATCCCACACAAGTTGGTTCTTTGTGGTTTTGTTGTCATTTATTTCCATATATTGCTGGATCTCCATTTTAATTTGTTCATTGATCCATTGATTATTTAGGAGCGTGTTGTTAAGCCTCCATGTGTTTGTGAGCCTTTTTGCTTTCTTTGTACAGTTTATTTCTAGTTTTATGCCTTTGTGGTCTGAAAAGTTGGTTGGTAGCATTTCAGTCCTTTGGAATTTACTGAGGCTCTTTTTGTGGCCTAGTATTTGGTCTATTCTGGAGAATGTTCCATGTGCCCTTGAGAAGAATGTGTATCCTGTTGCTTTTGGATGTAGAGTTCTGTAGATGTCTATTAGGTCCATGTGTTCTAGTGTGTTGTTCAGTGCCTCTGTGTCCTTACTTATTTTCTGTCTGGTGGATCTGTCCTTTGGAGTGAATGGTGTGTTGAAATCTCCCAGAATGAATGCTTTGCATTCTATTTCCTCCTTTAGTTCTGTTAGTATTTGTTTCAGATATGTTGGTGCTCCTGTATTGGGTGCATATATATTTAGAATGGTTATATCCTCTTGTTGGACTGAGCCCTTTATCATTATGTAATGTCCTTCTTTATCTTTTGTTACTTTCTTTATTTTGAAGTCTGTTTTGTCTGATACTAGTATTGCAACACCTGCTTTTTTCTCTCTGTTTTTTGCATGCAATATCTTTTTCCATCCCTTGACTTTAAGTGTGTGCATGTCTTTGGGTTTGAGGTGAGTCTCTTGTAAGTAGCATATGGATGGATCTTGCTTTTTTATCCATTCTGTTACTCTGTGTCTTTTGATTGGTGCATTCAGTCCATTTACATTTAGGGTGATTATTGAAAGGTATGTACTTATTGCCATTGCAGGCTTTAAGTTTGTGGTTACCAAAGGTTCAGGGTTAGCTTCTTTACTATCTTACTGTCTAATTTAACTCGCTTGTTGAGCTATTATAAACACGGCGTGATGATTCTTTATTTCTGTCCCTTCTTATTCCTCCTCCTCCCTTCTTCATATGTTGGGTGTTTTGTTCTGTGCTCTTTTTAGGAGTGCTCCCTTCTAGAGCAGTCTGTGTAAGATGCCCGGTAGAGGTGGTTTGTGGGAGGCAAATTCCCTCAACTTTTGCTTGTCTGGGAATTGTTTAATCCCTCCTTCATATTTAAATGATAATCGTGCTGGATACAGTAGTGTTGGTTCGAGGCCCTTCTGTTTCATTGCATTAAGTATATCATGCCATTCTCTTCTGGCCTGTTTGGTTTCTGTTGAGAAGTCTGATGATAGCCTGATGGGTTTTCCTTTATAGGTGACCTTTTTTTTCTCTCTGGCTGCCTGTAATACTTTGTCCTTGTCTTTGATCTTTGCCATTTATTTATTATGTGTCTTGGTGTTGCCCTCCTTGGATCCCTTGTCATGGGAGTTCTGTGTACCTCTGTGGTCTGAGAGGCCATTTCCTCCCCTAGTTTGCGGAAGTTCTCAGCGATTATTTCTTCAAAGACACTTTCTATCCCTTTTTCTCTCTCTTCTTCTTCTGGTACCTCTATAGTGCGGATATTGTTCCGTTTCGTTGGTCACTCGGCTCTCTTAGAATTCTTTCATTCCTGGAGATCCTTTTATCTCTCTCTGCATCAGCTTCTCTGTGTTGCTGATATCTGTTTTCTAGTCCACTAATGGTCTCTTGCATCTCGTCCATTCTGTTTTGAAGTCCTTCCAGAGCTTGTTTTATTTCTGTATTCTCCTTCCTTAGTTCTTGCATATTTCTCTGCAAGTCCATCAGGATGGTTATGACTTTTGTTTTGAATTCTTTTTCAGGAAGACTGGTTAAATCTATCTCCCCAGGTACCTTCTCAGGGGAAGATGTAGCAGATGCCAAAGCTGTCTGGGTTATTCTTGTCTGGATCAAATGTTTTTTCCCTTTTCATGTTGATAGGTGCTATTGACTGTCAGCTGGGAGGGCCAAACTTTCCACTTGCTACTGGCCTTTCTTTACTGCGACAACTGCGACCCCTAGTGGCTTGTGTTGGGTACTTGCGTGTAGACTGGGTCTTTGTGTCTTGCCCGGCCGGTATGGAGGAAGCTCCCTTGCTGAGGGTGTGACCAGCCTTAGGCTGCTTCTCTGCTATTGCCGCGCCTCGGAGGGGTAATGGATGGGGGGCTGTTTGGCTGTTTACCTCCGTGAGGGGTCTCAGAGGTGTTGCCCAGGGGGTTAGTGCGCCCGGTTTTCCCTGGAATTTCCAGCTGCTGGACTGTGACCTGTGTTGTTTCCATCCAGCTGTTGCGTCCCTGTCCGTTTAAGACTTTCAAAAAGCACCCGCTTTTCTTTGTCACAGGGGCATCAGCTTGGGCACCCGCTCAGAGGTCTTGCTGCCCTGTTTCCATAGTTTCCAGCCCTCCAAGCATGCACTGTGTCTGCGCTCTGGTACGGATTGCTAGGGCTGCGTGTTTAGCAGTCCTGGACTCCCTCTCTCTCCCCGCTCCGACTCCTCCCGCCGGGAGCTGGGGTGAGGGGTGCTTGGGTCCTGCCGGGCCGGGGCTTGTATCTTACCCCTTTTACCAGGCACTGGGCTCTCGCACATGTGGATGTAGTCTGGCTGTTGTCCTATGTCTTCTGGTCTCTCTTTTAGGATTAGTTGTATTTGTTGTATTTTCAAAAATATATATGTTTTTGGGAGGAGATTCCCACTGTCCTACTCACGCCGCCATGTTGGCTCCGCCCCACGATTCGTTGGTTATTCAGGAGCATGTTGTTAAACCTCCACGCGGTGGTAGGCTTTTTCATTTTACTTGCGCTGTTTGTTTCTAGTTTCATACCCTTGTGGTGTGAGAAGCTGCATCATTTTTGTGGGCTCGTGCGGGATAACTTCGGAGGTGAGTATAGGCATCCGAGCCTGCCTTTTCCTTCACTGTCCTTATAGAAGGAAGCCGTCTATGGCAAACAACATCGGGCGCTCGTCAGCCACTTAAATGGGACTAGCCCGGCTGCCGATCTCAAAGTCTCGAGCGCCAGGTTCCCCTGCGTCTCCCTCAGTGGATCCCCCGTCTCCCTTGGGAGCCGGGAAAGTCACCTGAGTGGAGGCCAGGATTCCCCTTCAGAGGAATCTCCATGGATGCGAGGGACCGAGGAAGGCCGTGGGCACCTGCGAGAGTCTAGGCTGAGGCTGCGCTTCAGCGGCTTCTCAAAGGCCCGCGTGTCTGGAATCAGACCCCGACAGCCCGACTGGGTATCCATGAGGAGTGTCTCTCTTTCTGTCTGCCTGACTTCCAGCCTGCTTCTCCAGGCCGCCCCAGCCTCTGGGTGAGGCAAGGGTGCTCTTTACGTCCTTTACTCGCTCGATGTGTGCCTCTGACTTCGTCAGTGCCCCGGACCCCGTTGCTCAGCACCGCAAGGTAGGAGATCTGCGCTTCGCCCTTACTCCTGACGAAATGCTGTACTTGTTATCTCATAAAAATGTGTCCGGTTCGTTGAAGAATGCTGTTGGTAATTTGAGGCTGATTGCATTGAATCTGTAGATTGCTTTAGGCAGGATGCCCATTTTGATAATATTAATTCCTCCTAGGCAGGAGCATGGGATGAGTTTCCATTTGTTTGTGTCCTCTTTAGTATCTGTTAAGAGTGTCTTGTAGTTTTCAGGGTATGGTAGGTCTTTCAGTTCCTTGGTTAGGTTTATTCCTAGGTATTTTATTCTTGTTGATGCAATTGTGAATGGGATTGTTTTCCTGATTTCTCTTTCTGCTAGTTCATCGTTAGTGGATAGGAAGGCAACAGGTTTCTGTGTATTAATTGTGTGTCCTGCAACTCTGCTGAATTTGGATATCAGTTCTAGTAGTTTTGGAGTGGAGTCTTTAGGGTTTTTTTTATGTACAAGAAATATCATGTCATCGGCAGATAGCTACAGTTTGACTTGTTCTTTACCAATCTGGATGCCTTGTATTTCTTTGTTTTGTCTCATTGCCGTGCCTAGGACCTCCAGTAGTATGTTGAATAGCAGTGGGGTGAGTGAGCATCCCTGTCCTGTTCCCGATGTCAGAGGAAAAGCTTTCAGCTTCTCGCTGTTAAGTATGATGTTGGCTGTGGGCTTGTCATATACGGCCTTTATTATGTTGAGGTACTTGCCCTGTATACCCATTTTGTTGAGAGTTTTTATCATGAATGGATGTTGAATCGTGTCAGACGTTTTTTCAGCATCTGTGGATGTGATCATGTGGTTTTTGTCCTCCTTTTTGTTGATCTGGTGGATGATGTTCGATTTTCTAATACTGTACCATCCTTGTTTCCCTGGAATAAGTCCTACTTGTTCATGATGGATGATCTTTTTGATGTATTTTTGAGTTTGGTGTGCTAATATTTTGTTGAGTATTTTTTTTTTTGCTGAGAACCATTTTTATTTTTTGTCTTCTCAATATACCAAGCGTTTTTCCCACTATACCTGACACACACACACACACACACACACACACACACACACACACACACACACACACACACACACACATGTATATGCATAAAGATAGATTTTTCCTTTAGAATTGCCATTGCAAATCTGTTAGCACCTGGAGCATATAAAATGTGTGTTCATCTGCTTTTTTTTTCACAAGGCCCCCCTGACCTCAATGAAGTGGCCAGTTGAAGTTTGTCTCCTCTTCTCTCTGGTCCATTGACTTCAGCCTGTACATACTGATTATAGACTTTGTAGGTAGTTCACAAACAGCTCAAATTAAATTAACTTGAGGACAGTGTTTGAAAATGCAGAATTACACACTTTTTTGTGCCTGTTATTAAGCATTGTTTCCAGAAGATCAATCTTTTAATTACAGTGAGCTTCCCTACTGGTGGCTCTCAGTAACAAGAAGTGTATTGTGTGAGCTAACTGGAAAAATAAAAGAAGGAAAAAAATTTTTCTAGCCCATTCCTTTTGCAAAAGTAACTTCTCCAGGGTATTGAATAGAGTCTGGTCTTCACCAGCCTATCTAAGGTTGGTCCTATAATCTCTAAAAACTTAACCTTCATGAGTTCATGTCTGATGGAGAGAACTTATAATAGATGCATGCTAATACTTATTGTGTATTTGCTGTGCAATGGGAATTGTGCTAATCATGTGAAATTATATACTATGAGGTTGGCTCTGCTATCCTTCCCTGTTTTAGAAGTGAAGAAACTAAGGCTATTCAACAGTTAGTCTGTGGCCTTATAACAGTAAGTGGAGCACTATGTTAAATTTAGCTCTATATTACCACAAAGGTAACGGTATTAACCCCTCCTTCCGTCCCTTCTTCCCTCCCTCCCTCCTTCCTAATTTCTTCCTTCCTTCTTTCCTCCTTCCTTCCTTCCTTCCCTCCTTCCTTCCATCCTTCCCTCCTTCCTTCCTTCCTTCCTTCCCTCCTTCCTTCCATCCTTCCCTCCTTCCTTCCTTCCTTTTTTCATTTTTATTTTGTTATCATTAATCTACAAAATACATGAAGAACATTATGTTTACTAGGCTCCCCCCTTCACCAAGTCCCCCCAACCACAAACCCCATTACAGTCACTGTCCATCAGCTTAGCCAGATGTTGTAGAATCACTATTTGTCTTCTCTGTGTTGCCCAGCCCTTCCCATTACCCCCCGCCACATTATCCATGCTAATCGTAATGCCCCCTTTCTTTTTTCCCCTTATCCCTCCCTTCCTGCCCATCCTCCCCTGTCCATTTTCCTTTGGTAACTGTTTGTCCATTCTTGGATTCTGTGATTCTGCTGCTGTTTTGTTCCTTCAGTTTTTCTTTGTTTTTATACTCCACATATGAGTGAAATCATTTGGTGCTTGTCTCTCTCTAACTGGCTTATTTCACTGAGCATAATACCCTCTAACTCCATCCATGATGTTTTCAAATGGTAGGATTTGTTTTCTTATGGCTGAATAATATCCCATTGTGTATATGTACCACATCTTCTTTAGCCATTCATCTAACTGATGGTGGACACTTAGGTTGCTTCCATTTCTTGGCTGTTGTGAATAGTGCTGCGATAAACATACGGGTGCATCTGTCTTTTTCAAACTGGGCTGCTGCATTCTTGGGGTAAATTCCTAGAAGTGGATTGTTGAGTATTTTTGCATGTATTTTCTTTGGCGATATTGGTCTGTAATTTTCTTTTTTTGTGGTGTCTTTGCCTGGTTTTGGTATTAAGGTGATGCTGTCCTCGTAGAATGAGTTTGGAAGTATTTCCTCTTCTTCTACTTTTTGGAAAAGTTTAAGGAGGATGACTATTAGATCTTCACTACATGTTTGATTAAGGTCAGCGGTGCAGCCGTCTGGTTCTGGTGTTTTGTTCTTAGGTAGTTTTTTGATTGCCGGTTCAATTTTGTTCCTAGGAATTGATCTGTTCAGTTTTCTTTTCTTTCTGGGTTAGCCTTGGAGGGTTGCATTTTTCTAGAAAGTTGTCCATTTCTTGTAGGTTATCCAGTGTGTTAGTATATGATTTTTCATGGCATTCTCTCATAATTCTTTGTATTTCTGTGGTTTCTGTAGTGATTTTTCCTTTCTCATTTCCGATTCTGTTTATGTGTGCAGGCTCTCGTTTTTTCTTGTTTAGTCTGGCTAGGGCTTTATCCATTTTGTTTATTTTCTCCAAGAATCAGCTCCTGCTTTCATCGATTCTTTGTGTTGTTTCATTCTTCTCGGTTTTATTTATTTCTGCTCCACTCTTTATTGTGTTCCTCCTCCTGCTGACTATGGGCCCCATTTGTTCTTCTTTTTCTTGTTGTGATAGTTTTCAGTTTAGACTGCTCATATGGTATTGTTCTTCTCTCCTGAGGGAGGCCTGTATTGCAATATACTTCCCTCTTAGCACCGCCTTGTCTGTGTCCCACGGATTTTGTGTTGTTCAGTTATTGCTGCAATTTGTCTCCTTATATTGCTTGATCTCTGTTTTTATTCGGTCATTGATCCGTTGGTTATTCAGGAGCATGTTGTTAAGCCTCCACGCGGTGGTAGGCTTTTTCATTTTACTTGCGCTGTTTATTTCTAGTTTCATACCCTTGTGGTGTGAGAAGCTGCATCATTTTTGTGGGCTCGTGCGGGATAACTTCGGAGGTGAGTATAGGCATCCGAGCCTGCCTTTTCCTTCACTGTCCTTATAGAAGGAAGCCGTCTATGGCAAACAACATCGGGCGCTCGTCAGCCACTTAAATGGGACTAGCCCGGCTGCCGATCTCAAAGTCTCGAGCGCCAGGTTCCCCTGCGTCTCCCTCAGTGGATCCCCCGTCTCCCTTGGGAGCCGGGAAAGTCACCTGAGTGGAGGCCAGGATTCCCCTTCAGAGGAATCTCCATGGATGCGAGGGACCGAGGAAGGCCGTGGGCACCTGCGAGAGTCTAGGCTGAGGCTGCGCTTCAGCGGCTTCTCAAAGGCCCGCGTGTCTGGAATCAGACCCCGACAGCCCGACTGGGTATCCATGAGGAGTGTCTCTCTTTCTGTCTGCCTGACTTCCAGCCTGCTTCTCCAGGCCGCCCCAGCCTCTGGGTGAGGCAAGGGTGCTCTTTACGTCCTTTACTCGCTCGATGTGTGCCTCTGACTTCGTCAGTGCCCCGGACCCCGTTGCTCAGCACCGCAAGGTAGGAGATCTGCGCTTCGCCCTTACTCCTGACGAAATGCTGTACTTGTTATCTCATAAAAATGTGTCCGGTTCGTTGAAGAATGCTGTTGGTAATTTGAGGCTGATTGCATTGAATCTGTAGATTGCTTTAGGCAGGATGCCCATTTTGATAATATTAATTCCTCCTAGGCAGGAGCATGGGAAGAGTTTCCATTTGTTTGTGTCCTCTTTAGTATCTGTTAAGAGTGTCTTGTAGTTTTCAGGGTATGGTAGGTCTTTCAGTTCCTTGGTTAGGTTTATTCCTAGGTATTTTATTCTTGTTGATGCAATTGTGAATGCAAGTGTTTTCCTGATTTCTCTTTCTGCTAATTCATCTTTAGTGTCTAGGAAAAAAAAATGCGGTGGAGTCTTTAGGGTTTTTTTAAGTACAATATCATGTCATCTGCCAATAGTGACGGTTTGACTTGTTCTTTACCAATCTGGATGCCTTGTATTTCTTTGTTTTGTCTGATTGCCATGGCTAGAACCTCCAGTACTATGTTGAATAACAGTGGGGAGAGTGGGCATCCCCGTCTTGTTCCCGATGTCAGCGGAAAAGCTTTCAGCTTCTTGCTGTTAAGTATGATGTTGGCTGTGGCCTTGTCATATACGGCCTTTATTATGTTGAGGTACTTGCCCTGTATACCCATTTTGTTGAGAGTTTTTATCATGAATGGATGTTGAATATTGTTAAATGTTTTTTCAGCTTCTGTGGATGTGATCATGTGGTTTTTGTCCTTCTGATTGTTGATGTGGTGGATGATGTTGGATTTTGTGATACTGTACCATCTTTGCTTCCCTGGAATAAGTCCTACTTGTTCATGATGGATGATCTTTTTTATGTATTTTTGAATTTGGTGTGCTAATATTTTGTTGACTATATTTTTTTTTTTGCTCAGAACCATTTTTATTTTTTGTCTTTTCTATATACCAAGTGTTTTTCCCACTATACTTGACACACACACACACACACACACACACACACACACACACACACACACATGCATAAAGATGGATTTTTCCTTTAGAGAACACACAAAATACAAAGAATTGCCATTGCAAATCTGTTGGCATCTGGAGCATATAAAATGTGTGTTCACCTGTTTTTTTTTTCACAAGGCTCCCCTGATCTCAATGATGTGGCCAGTTGGAGTTTGTCTCCTCTTCTCTCTGGTCCATTGACTTCAGCCTGTACATACTGATTATAGACTTTGTAGGTAGTTCACAAACAGCTCAAGTTAAATTAACTTGAGGACAGTGTTTGAAAATGCAGAATTACACACTTTTTTGTGCCTGTTATTAAGCATTGTTTCCAGAAGATCAATCTTTTAATTACAGTGAGCTTCCCTACTGGTGGCTCTCAGTAACAAGAAGTGTATTGTGTGAGCTAACTGGAAAAATAAAAGAAGGAAAAAAATTTTTCTAGCACATTCCCTTTGCAAAAGTAACATCCCCAGGGTATTGAATAGAGTCTGGTCTTCACCAGCCTATCTGAGGTTGGTCCTATAATCTCTAAAAACTTAACCTTCATGAGTTCATGTGTGATAGAAAGAACTTATAATAGATACTTGCTAATACTTATTGTGTATTTGCTGTGCAATGGGAATTGTTCTAATCATGTTAAATTATATACTATGATGTTGGCTCTGTTGCCCTTCCCTGTTTTAGAAATGAAGAAACTAAGGCTATTCAACAGGTAATCTGTGGCCTTATAACAATAAGTGGCGCACTATGTTAAATTTAGCTCTATCTTACAAAAAAGGTAATGGTATTAACCCTTCCTTCCCTCCTCTCCCTCCCTCCTTTCTTCCTTCCTTCCTTCCATCCTTTCTTCCTTCCTTTATTCATTTTTATTTTGTTATCATTAATCTACAATTACATGAAGAATATTATATTTACTAGGCTCTCCCCTATACCAGGTCCCCCCTATAAACCCCATTACAGCCACTGTCCATCAGCATAGCAAAATGTTGTAGAATCACTACTTGTGTTCTCTGTGTTGTACAGCCCTCCTGTTTCTCCCACCCCCCTATTATGCACGATAATCTTAATACCCCCCTTTTTCTTCCCCCTCTTTATCCCTCCCTACCCATCCATCGTCCCCAGTCCCTTTCCCTTTGGTACCTGTTACTCCATTCTTGGGTTCTGTGATTCCGCTGCTGTTTTGTTCCTTCAGTTTTTCCTTTGTTCTTATACTCCACTGATGAGTGAAATCATTTGGTATTTCTCTTACTCTGCTTGGCTTATTTCACTGAGCATAATACCCTACAGCTCCATCCATGTTGCTGCAGATGGTAGGATTTACCCTCTTCTTATGGCTGAGTAGTATTCCATTGTGTATATGTACCACATCTTCTTTATCCATTCATCTACCGATGGACATTTAGGTTGCTTCCAATTCTTGGCTATTGTAAATAGTGTTGCGATAAACATAGGGGTGCATCTGTCTTTCTCAAACTTGATTGCTGCGTTCTTAGGGTAAATTCCTAGGAGTGAAGTTCCTGGGTCAAATGGTAGGTCTGTTTTAAGCATTTTGATGAACCTCCATACTGCTTTCCACAATGGTTGAACTAATTTACATTCCCACCAGCAGTGTAGGAGGGTTCCCCTTTCTCCACAGTCTCGCCAACATTTGTTGTTGTTTGTCTTTTGGATGGCAGCCATCCTTACTGGTGTGAGGTGATACCTCATTGTAGTTTTAATTTGCATTTCTCTGATAATTAGCTATGTGGAGCATCTTTTCATATGTATGTTGGCCATCTGTATTTCCTTTTTGGGGAACTGTCTGTTCAGTTCCTCTGCCCATTTTTTAATTGGATTATTTGTTTTTTGTTTGTTGAGGCGTGTGAGCTCTTTATATATTTTGGACATCAAGCCTTTATCGGATGTGTCATTTTCAAATATATTCTCCCATACTGTAGGGTTCCTTTTTGTTCTATTGATGGTGTCTTTTGCTGTACAGAAGCTTTTCAGCTTAATATAGTCCCACTTGTTCATTTTTGCTGTTGTTTTCCTTGCCCGGGGAGATATGTTCAAGAAGAGGTCACTCATGTTTATGTCTAAGAGGTTTGTGCCTATGTTTTCTTCCAAGAGTTTAATGGTTTCGTGACTTACATTCAGGACTTTGATCCATTTTGAGTTTACTTTTGTATATGGGGTTAGACAATGGTCCAGTTTCATTCTCCTACATGTAGCTGTCCAGTTTTGCCTGCACCATCTGTTGAAGAGACTGTCATTTCGCCATTGTATGTCCATGGCTCCTTTATCAAATATGAATTGACCATATATGTTTGGGTTAATGTCTGGAGTCTCTAGTCTGTTCCACTGGTCTGTGGCTCTGTTCTTGTGCCAGTACCAAATTGTCTTGATTACTATGGCTTTATAGTAGAACTTGAAGTTGGGGAGTGAGATCCCCCCTACTTTATTCTTCTTTCTCAGGATTGCTTTGGCTATTCATGGTCCTTGGTGTTCCCATATGAGTTTTTGAATTATTTGTTCCAGTCCATTGAAGAATGTTGCTGGTAGTTTCATAGGGATTGCATCAAATCTGAATATTGGTTTGGGCAGGATGGCCATTTTGACGATATTAATTCTTCCTAGCCACGAGCATGGGATGAGTTTCCATCTGTTAGTGTCCCCTTTAATTTCTCTTAAGAGTGACTTGTAGTTTTCAGAGTATAGGTCTTTCACTTCTTTGGTTAGGTTTATTCCTAGGTATTTTATTCTTTTTGATGCAATTGTGAATGGAGTTGTTTTCCTGATTTCTCTTTCTGTTGGTTCATTGTTAGTGTATAGGAAAGCCACATATTTCTGTGTGTTGATTTTGTATCCTGCAACTTTGCTGTATTCCGATACCAGTTCTAGTAGTTTTGGGGTGGAGTCTTTAGGGTTTTTTATGTACAATATCATGTCATCTGAAACTGGTGACAGTTTAACTTCTTCTTTACCAATCTGGATTCCTTGTATTTCTTTGTTTTGTCTGATTGCCGTGGCTAGGACCTCCAGTACTATGTTAAACAACAGTGGGGAGAGTGGGCATCCCTGTCTAGTTCCCGATCTCAGAGGAAAAGCTTTCAGCTTCTTGCTGTTCAGTATAATGTTGGCTGTGGGTTTATCATAAATGGCCTTTATTATGTTGTGGTACTTGCCCCCTATTCCCATTTTGCTGAGAGTTTTTATCATGAATGGTTGTTGAATTTTGTCAAATGCTTTCTCAGCATCTATGGAGATGATCATGTAGTTTTTGTCTTTCTTTTTGTTGATGTGGTGGATGATGCTGATGGATTTTCGAATGTTGTACCATCCTTGCATCCCTGGGATGAATCCCACTTGGTCATGGTGTACGATCCTCTTGATGTATTTTTGAATTCGGTTTGCTAATATTTTGTTGAGTATTTTTGCATCTACGTTCATCAGGGATATTGGTCTGTATTTTTTGTTGTTGTTGGGGTCTTTGCCTGGTTTTGGTATTAGGGTGATCTTGGCTTCATAGAATGAGTTTGGGAGTATCCCCTCCTCTTCTATTTTTTGGAAAACTTTAAGGAGAATGAGTATTATGTCTTCCCTGTACGTCTGATAAAATTCCGAGGTAAATCCATCTGGCCCGGGGGTTTTGTTCTTTGGTAGTTTTTTGATTACCGCTTCAATTTTGTTGCTGGTAATTGGTCTGTTTAGATTTTCTGTTTCTTTCTGGGTCAGTCTTGGAAGGTTGTATTTTTCTAGGAAGTTGTCCATTTCTCCTAGGTTTCCCAGCTTGTTAGCATAGAGGTTTTCATAGTAGTCTCTAATAATTCTTTGTATTTCTGCAGGGTCCGTCGTGATTTTTCCTTTCTCGTTTCTGATTCTGTTGATTTGTGTTGACTCTCTTTTCCTCTTAATAAGTCTGGCCAGAGGCTTATCTATTTTGTTTATTTTCTGGAAGAACCAGCTCTTGGTTTCATTGATTTTTCCTATTGTTTTATTCTTCTCAATTTTATTTATTTCTTCTCTGATCTTTATTATGTCCCTCCTTCTGCTGACCTTAGGCCTCATTTGTTCTTCTTTTTCCAATTTCGATAATTGTGACATTAGACCATTCATTTGGGATTGTTCTTCCTTCTTTAAATATGCCTGGATTGCTATATACTTTCCTCTTAAGACTGCTTTTGCTGTATCCCACACAAGTTGGTTCTTTGTGGTTTTGTTGTCATTTATTTCCATATATTGCTGGATCTCCATTTTAATTTGTTCATTGATCCATTGATTATTTAGGAGCGTGTTGTTAAGCCTCCATGTGTTTGTGAGCCTTTTTGCTTTCTTTGTACAGTTTATTTCTAGTTTTATGCCTTTGTGGTCTGAAAAGTTGGTTGGTAGCATTTCAGTCCTTTGGAATTTACTGAGGCTCTTTTTGTGGCCTAGTATTTGGTCTATTCTGGAGAATGTTCCATGTGCCCTTGAGAAGAATGTGTATCCTGTTGCTTTTGGATGTAGAGTTCTGTAGATGTCTATTAGGTCCATGTGTTCTAGTGTGTTGTTCAGTGCCTCTGTGTCCTTACTTATTTTCTGTCTGGTGGATCTGTCCTTTGGAGTGAATGGTGTGTTGAAATCTCCCAGAATGAATGCTTTGCATTCTATTTCCTCCTTTAGTTCTGTTAGTATTTGTTTCAGATATGTTGGTGCTCCTGTATTGGGTGCATATATATTTAGAATGGTTATATCCTCTTGTTGGACTGAGCCCTTTATCATTATGTAATGTCCTTCTTTATCTTTTGTTACTTTCTTTATTTTGAAGTCTGTTTTGTCTGATACTAGTATTGCAACACCTGCTTTTTTCTCTCTGTTTTTTGCATGCAATATCTTTTTCCATCCCTTGACTTTAAGTGTGTGCATGTCTTTGGGTTTGAGGTGAGTCTCTTGTAAGTAGCATATGGATGGATCTTGCTTTTTTATCCATTCTGTTACTCTGTGTCTTTTGATTGGTGCATTCAGTCCATTTACATTTAGGGTGATTATTGAAAGGTATGTACTTATTGCCATTGCAGGCTTTAAGTTTGTGGTTACCAAAGGTTCAGGGTTAGCTTCTTTACTATCTTACTGTCTAATTTAACTCGCTTGTTGAGCTATTATAAACACGGCGTGATGATTCTTTATTTCTGTCCCTTCTTATTCCTCCTCCTCCCTTCTTCATATGTTGGGTGTTTTGTTCTGTGCTCTTTTTAGGAGTGCTCCCTTCTAGAGCAGTCTGTGTAAGATGCCCGGTAGAGGTGGTTTGTGGGAGGCAAATTCCCTCAACTTTTGCTTGTCTGGGAATTGTTTAATCCCTCCTTCATATTTAAATGATAATCGTGCTGGATACAGTAGTGTTGGTTCGAGGCCCTTCTGTTTCATTGCATTAAGTATATCATGCCATTCTCTTCTGGCCTGTTTGGTTTCTGTTGAGAAGTCTGATGATAGCCTGATGGGTTTTCCTTTATAGGTGACCTTTTTTTTCTCTCTGGCTGCCTGTAATACTTTGTCCTTGTCTTTGATCTTTGCCATTTATTTATTATGTGTCTTGGTGTTGCCCTCCTTGGATCCCTTGTCATGGGAGTTCTGTGTACCTCTGTGGTCTGAGAGGCCATTTCCTCCCCTAGTTTGCGGAAGTTCTCAGCGATTATTTCTTCAAAGACACTTTCTATCCCTTTTTCTCTCTCTTCTTCTTCTGGTACCTCTATAGTGCGGATATTGTTCCGTTTCGTTGGTCACTCGGCTCTCTTAGAATTCTTTCATTCCTGGAGATCCTTTTATCTCTCTCTGCATCAGCTTCTCTGTGTTGCTGATATCTGTTTTCTAGTCCACTAATGGTCTCTTGCATCTCGTCCATTCTGTTTTGAAGTCCTTCCAGAGCTTGTTTTATTTCTGTATTCTCCTTCCTTAGTTCTTGCATATTTCTCTGCAAGTCCATCAGGATGGTTATGACTTTTGTTTTGAATTCTTTTTCAGGAAGACTGGTTAAATCTATCTCCCCAGGTACCTTCTCAGGGGAAGATGTAGCAGATGCCAAAGCTGTCTGGGTTATTCTTGTCTGGATCAAATGTTTTTTCCCTTTTCATGTTGATAGGTGCTATTGACTGTCAGCTGGGAGGGCCAAACTTTCCACTTGCTACTGGCCTTTCTTTACTGCGACAACTGCGACCCCTAGTGGCTTGTGTTGGGTACTTGCGTGTAGACTGGGTCTTTGTGTCTTGCCCGGCCGGTATGGAGGAAGCTCCCTTGCTGAGGGTGTGACCAGCCTTAGGCTGCTTCTCTGCTATTGCCGCGCCTCGGAGGGGTAATGGATGGGGGGCTGTTTGGCTGTTTACCTCCGTGAGGGGTCTCAGAGGTGTTGCCCAGGGGGTTAGTGCGCCCGGTTTTCCCTGGAATTTCCAGCTGCTGGACTGTGACCTGTGTTGTTTCCATCCAGCTGTTGCGTCCCTGTCCGTTTAAGACTTTCAAAAAGCACCCGCTTTTCTTTGTCACAGGGGCATCAGCTTGGGCACCCGCTCAGAGGTCTTGCTGCCCTGTTTCCATAGTTTCCAGCCCTCCAAGCATGCACTGTGTCTGCGCTCTGGTACGGATTGCTAGGGCTGCGTGTTTAGCAGTCCTGGACTCCCTCTCTCTCCCCGCTCCGACTCCTCCCGCCGGGAGCTGGGGTGAGGGGTGCTTGGGTCCTGCCGGGCCGGGGCTTGTATCTTACCCCTTTTACCAGGCACTGGGCTCTCGCACATGTGGATGTAGTCTGGCTGTTGTCCTATGTCTTCTGGTCTCTCTTTTAGGATTAGTTGTATTTGTTGTATTTTCAAAAATATATATGTTTTTGGGAGGAGATTCCCACTGTCCTACTCACGCCGCCATGTTGGCTCCGCCCCACGATTCGTTGGTTATTCAGGAGCATGTTGTTAAACCTCCACGCGGTGGTAGGCTTTTTCATTTTACTTGCGCTGTTTGTTTCTAGTTTCATACCCTTGTGGTGTGAGAAGCTGCATCATTTTTGTGGGCTCGTGCGGGATAACTTCGGAGGTGAGTATAGGCATCCGAGCCTGCCTTTTCCTTCACTGTCCTTATAGAAGGAAGCCGTCTATGGCAAACAACATCGGGCGCTCGTCAGCCACTTAAATGGGACTAGCCCGGCTGCCGATCTCAAAGTCTCGAGCGACAGGTTCCCCTGCGTCTCCCTCAGTGGATCCCCCGTCTCCCTTGGGAGCCGGGAAAGTCACCTGAGTGGAGGCCAGGATTCCCCTTCAGAGGCATCTCCATGGATGCGAGGGACTGAGGAAGGCCGTGGGCACCTGCGAGAGTCTAGGCTGAGGCTGCGCTTCAGCGGCTTCTCAAAGGCCCGCGTGTCTGGAATCAGACCCCGACAGCCCGACTGGGTATCCATGAGGAGTGTCTCTCTTTCTGTCTGCCTGACTTCCAGCCTGCTTCTCCAGGCCGCCCCAGCCTCTGGGTGAGGCAAGGGTGCTCTTCACGTCCTTTACTCGCTCGATGTGTGCCTTTAACTTATTCAGTGCCACAGACCCCAATCCTCCGCACCGCAAGGTAGGAGATCCATGCTTCAGTCTTATTCCTGACTAAGTGCTGTACTTTTTTTATGTCATAAAATGTGTCTGGGCTCCTGTTAGCCACTTAGAAGACCCTTAGGGTCAGCTGCCAGTCTGAAGTCTCAGGTGGAAAGTTTCCTGGTGTCTGCCACTCCTTGATCGCCCGCCTCCAGACGGATGGGAATGTCGGGCAGTGGCTCCGTGGAGCTCCTGCTTTCCTCTCATACGCTGCGGACTGGGAGGGCAGACTGGACTAGCAGACAGTGGTCCTTGGATCTCCGCTCCGGCCGATGGATCTGATGGCGCTGAGCGATCCTCTGCCTAGGCTGCTGCCTATGGGAGAGTCGCAGATGACCCCTGAGGTCTTGTCTCACAGATCAGATTTCTTACAGTTGGGAACTAGCAGGATGATTCCCAGGCAGTGGCAGAAACTGGTCTTTAAGTATATAGACCCCCACCATGAATGTCTGTGGCAGCCTCTCAATTTTATCTCTGGTTTGGGAAAAGTTCCCCTGCTCATCATTTAAAGCAACTCTCTTAGGGTTCCGCCACTTTCTCCTGTATAATGAAAATGAAGTCTGTGCAGTAGTCAGGCTGCAACCTGAGTCCAACATATAAATGGCTCTGTTCTATTGACCTCCCTTCCTTAGAGGCAGCCATCCTGGGTCTATGGCATTTCCCTACCTGTAGCCCCAGAGAAGCGAAACAGGCTTGTGACTCTGACCAAGGCTCTGGCAGCGAGAGGTCACCCAGTCCCCGCACTTATCGGACAGGCAGGGGGCTCTCAAGGAATGATCCCGAGTGTACTATGCTAAAGCTTGTGCAGAGAAAACTAGGATCTAGATGTAACTCCCAAAAGGCATAAAGTAGGGGCACACTGGCAAGGTCCCGCTAAATCCAGAGCTCTGAGGCGACTCTTGCTTAGTGGGAAGGCAAGAGAGAAATCAAGGCAAGGTGCAGGCCATGGTGGTAAGAAGTGGTGAAATCCAGTATGCCTGGCAGAGGAGGTGACTGACTACTGTCACCCAGGAATAGAAGTGCCCATCTTCTGAGGCCCTCTCACTGACCACTGATGGAGTCCTACCTGCACCCTTTACTGTACCCCCTTCTCAGCATGAAGCAGCCAGAGCGGTCATTGCCCCCCACCCTCGCAGCAGCTAGGGTCTCTATCTGTAGAGGTGGGGAATGAGACAGGGACCATGGGTGTAGTCAGAGTAGGGTGAGGGCCTCCGGAAAAAGACCCGTACCAGAGCTCCGTATTAAACAATTAAGCAACGTCAGAGTCACATTAATTCCCTAAAATATCAACTAGGAATATAAGCATTCTTCACTGAAGATTAGTTAAAACTAAAAAGCAAGGAGTAACTTGGCCTGAAATGCTTGAATATCCCCCAGATAAGAAAATACCTCAACATAACCCCTGTCTTCATTGTGTCAATTAAATGCGGCTGTTGTAAAATTTACTTTAGCCTGCTAAAAGGCCCGGCTTATCTTTAACTTTGCCCAGATGCTGCTTTTCCTCCTTCATTCCCTAATCCAGTTATATATAACCTGGGCAATGAATATGGCAAGTAATCCCAGCCACAGACAACATAGTAAAGGACAGGAAGGATCCCATCTTAAAGATAAGATTGCATTTCAACCCCCAGGAAGTTAAGAAGTAAGATTCTTAACTTACCCTTTAGCAAACAGACAATAACTCAGCCCACCTTGGGGGCTGGGCAGGCGGCCTTGTTTGTTATGCTCCCAGGCCAAGATGCCAGTGTATCAGGGAGAAATCAGAGCAGTAAATTTCTTTTTTTACTTAAGTTAATTTCAAATATTCAGGGACCACTTAAGAAGTCCACACCCCTAAGCCTGTATCCAGTTCCCAAAAAATCCTCAACTGCCTATAAAACCCCTAGACGACGCATAACTCTGGGCTCCCTTGTCCCCACCCGGCGTGAGCCAGCAGCTCTGTCCTCTCACTGTATTGAAAGCCTCTCCCTGGCTCTCCTACCTTGGGTGTTTGCTAAGTTCACTGTTCGACTCTGCCAACAAGAACCCCACCATCCATTCCATGGTAGGGTAGGGATGGTGACTGCTCTCTTGTTGCACAGTCCTTTTTGATTTAAAGAATGTCAGCCTGACTTCTGGTTAGTGACTGAAGTTACCTTGAAACCTTATTCATAGTTGAGTAAAAATTTCAGTGTCTGTTTGTGGGCAGTAGCATGAGAAAAGGGAATGAATTAAGATTGGTGAGGGGGTTATGCAGCCAAGGGTAGTATCTTACTTGCTAAAGGCTGAAAGGCATGTGGGACTGATGTGACCATGTCTTAGGAGATGTTTTGTTTGGAAATGACAACATAGATGCCTTAATTGGAACTCATAACATTATTTTACGTATGGTTTTGTGGCCAATGCTTTGTCAGCTGTAGCAGGACAGGTGGATGCTGTTTTTTGAATGAGACTTTTTTTTTGCAGCTGACATTTAAAGAACTAAACAATTGAACACTGGAAAGGAGACATTTAAAATGTTTGTATTGACAAAGATTAAAGTTCAATTACTGAAAGGCTACCTCTTTGGCAGTAGACACAAATATCACTAGATATCATGCCCCTTACAGGGCATCTTTCAGTGGACGTATAAAGTAGGGATGAGGGGAAAAACACAGAGTGGTAAGTTAGAATCCCTAATAGGCCAGAAGCCGTCTTCCTGTCTTTGTGCTCTAACGTCTTCATCCAAGTTCTTCGAGTGCAATTCAGCATTGCTTTCTGACAGAACAAATGTCAGTATTTGCTTGGAATTTCTTTGGGGAGCCTTTATTATTTGCATTTTTTTGGGAACAGTCTGCCCTTCAAAACTACTGAGTGCCCTGGCATGATGGGAATTTAGTCGGCCAGTTTTTTTGTCTCTGTGTGTCATAATTTGGGGGCTTTGTGGAATCCTCTTGGAAAGGCGGTATGAACCTTGGGTGATTGGAGAGAGGCCAGGAGTTTGTAGTTGTCCTGAGGAGCACGGAGTGAACACAGAAGAGATTTCAGCTCTCTGCAGTTGAAGACTACCTTGGCCTTTATGGTAACGGCTTGCAGAGACTTGCCCAACCCCCCCCCCCCCCCGGCACCTCCCTTGGGACAGATAACCACCTTTTTCTTGGTTCCTACAAAAATTCCGAAGTTGCTGTGGTTGTTCCTGGGCTGGGAAACAGAAGACCAGACGAACTTTAAAAAGTGTCTGTTTTGGTGACTTAAGGGGCAAAGGCTTGTACCCCAGAGGGTGTGCCTATGCAGATGTACTGAATGTGGGAGAATTCTCCCCGTTTGCTGATTCCTGATGTGGACCAACAGAGCTCAAGTCAGTGAGGGGCACAGAAAGTCTTGCAGAAAATGATGGCTTGCTATTTGTGATCGTCTAAGGAACATGTGAAACATGAAAATGACTCTTTGTACGTCCGTGATTTCGTCTGATTCCACCTTTCTCCCACTGGCATCCCAGGTTACTTCACTCTGTCTACCTTTTCATTGACCTGTGGGCTGAGCGCTGCCCATACTGGGTCTGGGGTGGAGTCATTCGGGCCACTTGGAGGACATTTGGGCCGCCGCCTTCTTTCTTTTTTTTTGAAACAATTTATCTTCATACAGCTTTGTTGAGATAAGCTTAAAAAAAGCAAACTAGTTTTGATATTAATTCAAATAAAATTTGAAAGCTATATATGTAACCACTTTCCTGTTTATTATTTAGTGAAGTTTAACCTTAATGCATTACTTAAATAAGGACATGAATCCACCGGGTGCCGTTCTTGCAGGCTACAGTATTCTTTACAGAAAAAAATAAAATGAGATGAGGCCTGCCTGGTGCAGTCCCACTTCTGGTGTTTGATGGCTGCTGGAGCGGCACTCCTTGTGGTCAGAGTCACGGACGCTGGCAAGGGGGTGTCTGAATCATCCCTTCTCCATTTTCCATTGGCCGCTCCTTTGGCAGAAATCCTTTCTCAGCTCAGACTCTGTTACATGGCACTATCCTGATGACCCCGTTCTGGCTTCCACTCCCATTGGTTTAAGGTAATTTGAGCTCCTTCTCCATGGTGAGGGTACCTCAGGACTGGTTGGTCTTTTTCTCTGGCCCTTTCCTAGGTAACTGACTCTATTGGCCTATGTCTCCGTTTATCTCAAGGCCATAAAGGTCCCACTTTCACCTTAAGGTCACCGTGTTTAGACCCTGTCCTGCTCTCCAGGAAGCTCCCCATTTTGCCTCCCTGACTTGGGTAATGGTTAGCTCGCTCCGCTCCCTAGCCGACAAACATGGTTTAGCCTCCCCAAGTCTGCTAACTCTTCTTTGCGGAGTCCCTTGAGACCACGAGATGCTCACTCCCCAGCCTCTCCCCAGTCCCAAGTGTCCCCAGGACTTGGAGCACCTGCACCTCTCCTGGAAATCGCACAAACTTGGCCTACTCTTGAAAGGCCCAGGTCACCAACTTCCGGTCTCAGCTCGCGCCCAAATGCATGTTTGCCTTCTCTGAAGGAAGGTCTGGTCATCTCTTAATTCAAGAGCTGTGAATTATTCTAACATCTCAGATTGCAAATACTTGGTTGGGCGATTTTTTTTCTCGGAATACAGACAGGTCTTTTCTGTTTGAGCTTCCTGTGTGTTGCAGATGATAGCTGTCTGTATGATGTGAGAACAGTTTTATTAGTAAAAGTAAACAGTGATTATTTTATTTTCCATAAGTGGTCAAGTATTTTTTTTGTCATGTGTTGAATGGTCGTTGTGTACAAGGTGATGTAATAGATGAAATTGAATGAGAGAAAAATGATTCAAACATGAATCCTGTGGGGAGATGAGTTGTGCACACATGAACAACTGATGGGTCCTAGGAAGGGTTAAATGCCTTGGAGAAAAATGGGATCCTGTGGTGGCTGGTAAGGCGGGCCTTGCAAATGGGCGGTTGTTCTCCCAAGGTTTCATCATAACATTTTCAAATGCTCAGCGAAATTGGAAGGATTCTACAGGCACACTCCAACGCCTAGCACCTAGTTTCTGCTATTTCATATTGTTATACTTGATTGATCATCTGTCCATCGGCACATCCATCTTTCTATCTGTCAGTCTGTGTTATTTTTAACATTTGGAATGATGGGCTGGCGTTCATAAAGGTGTGAAAGTGGGGCAAGCATCAGTTTCTGAGAATGATGTGTAAGTCAAAGTACAGATAGGGAAGTATGTATGAAATACTGAATGATAGATGTAGGAAATACACACAAAGTCGAAGTATAGGTGGGGAAGTCACTGTCACACTGAACTTGGACTTTACACATATTATGGAAATAATACTGTATTAGAGACCATATTTTTTATTGAAATTGTATCTTTGTGTTTGTGATAAAAGAAATGGGTTACATTTTTAAATGCAAGTCCTTAGTAACACATTCCTATGTGAATAGACTAGATGGAATGCAATAAAAATTTAACAGCTGGTGTACTTACTGCATTTGATTTAAAACTAGCATACAGAATTTGGTAATACATGGAACAGGCTACATAATTGGCTTGAATATGAGTATGAGTTGATAGGAATAATAAGCATTTTTACAAAATATTTAGCTTTTTGCTCGGCCTGTTTAAAAATTAACTTTCATGACCAGTGTCCTAGGAACAGAGTGATTTAAACAAAGATTGTTATTGATCATAATTCTCGTGTTTTTGGAAAATGAGGAATTCTGAAATTGAAGTTAGCAATCTTAAAATATTCAGGGCAGTTTTGAGGGAAAGATATGTTGGCTGTTAAAGACAGATTAAAATTGCCATATCAGGTCTAACGTTGCATAGCTAAATACTTAATTTGTTTGATAGCTTTCTACATTGTAATACATCTTTACGGACTAAGCCAGGTATGGGAATGAAGATTATAAGGAGATGTTTCAGCAGACGCAGAGGACGTTGGATTTGCATAGACTAAACCCGAAGTTGATACCAAGCAGACAGACATCACTGAATGTTTTCAAAATACTGGGAGTGTTTCTGACGAGCTCGTGGTACACTGAAGGGCTAAGGCAGGTAGCGCTATTGTGGGGTATCAAAAGGCACAGTCATTGACGTATTCACACTTAGTCCTTTCAGAAATAACAAGTGTCGAAGAAATGTAAAAAGGTGTTTGAGTAGTATGTTTATAGCTATAAAATTTTACTTAAAAGACACCCTGCTGGTAGGTGGGGGAAATGGGTAAGTTACTACCTTCCATGGGGACAAAATAGATCTCCGAGCACCCAGGATATCACCCTTGTGTGGTTGCTGGTGATGTCAGGATAACTAATGAGAAGCAGCCAGGATACAGTATGGAGTTGTCCAGTCTAATTTTCTTCCCACTCTTCCTGTTCGTAGATAGAGTGAAGTTCAAAATTGCAGCTCATCTTTGGTCGGAATTCTTTCCGCTGAGTGGAGAGAGGGAGAAACATCTTCCTTCGCCTGGTGTCTCATCTTGGTTCTGGTTTTGAAGGGAGAGGGCAGGGAGGAGAGGCAGGAGTCAGTTTGTAGATCTGTGGGAGGACAGGCCTTTGCTCCCAAGGTATCCTGTCCCTATTGACCCTGACCCGCATGTGTACAATTCTTAGGGACCGTGGACGTGTGTCTGTCTTCTCGGGATGAAGGCTGCCTCTGACACACTGCGGCTCATTGGTCTACACCACGGCCCCTGTGACCTGGATATGCCGTTAGCTGCACAAGTCCTGTTCCTCCTCCTGTTCCACAGCCCACCAGCCTCCTGTGTGGAAACCCTGAGGCTGCCCCCATGTTGTGTGCGGCTTGGCCGCGACCTCTGTGCATGGCTGCTTTCCCTTGCATGCAACTTGCTCCTCGTGGGTCTTTGAGACTTCCTCTTGTTCTGCCTGGATTAATTTTCCTCCAGTTTGTATTTGTCATAATCACAGTGTCGTGATCTTTGTGTGGCTCAAGTTACAGAACTGATCCTAACGCTAAACCCTGTGACCTTAACCGCTCTGAACGTGCTGCAGGTCATCTGATTCAAGCAAAGCTGTTAAGAGAAAGAAAGTGGGAGGAAGGGATGGTCTCTTTCCATTTGGTTTCTTTTGTTCAAGTAGACACATTTCTTGGATAACAGGTCTTTCTCAATTGCCATTCCTTACACATCTGGAAAATGGGACTTGGTTTTGTGAATCCCCACCTGTTACATGCGGTATTCCATAAGCGTCAGAGCTGAGGAAAGACGTTTTTCTGTTCCCAGCTGCAGTCCTACAGCCAGTCCAGAGCTGCCTGCACAGGTTTGCTGAATCACCACACATTTGAAAGCAGCCGAATGAATCCCGACATCAGGAGGGGAGGTGGCCTCAGTGGCTGCACTTTGGAACTGCAGTAAAAAAGTCTCAAAGAGCACTGTTAGCTCTCTTGTGTCTTATTTGGACTTGAGCCAAGACAGAGCCTAATGCAGGAAGGAGGAAGAGGAGAACCAGTTTGGATTATGTGGGAAGATAAAGATCTTTTCTGCGGCTTGGCATCTCCCCAGTGGTTATCTGAGGCCAGGAGGCGCTTAGCTCTGCCGTCTGGTCCAACTCCCCCTGCTCCCCCCGCCCCAAATCACCCCCAGTCAGTTTTCCTCTTTCTGTCTAGCAGTGTCGTGCTCTTCCTCCACCAGTTCCGAGCCCCAGAGGGCTGCGGGGCAGGTGGCTTGAGGGCAGCGGCATCTTGCTGGCAGGGAAATCCCTGCACACAGAGTGGAGGTGTGGGGTTAAAGGTGAAAAGGGCTCCCCTGACCTGTGTCTGAAAAGGAACGCGTTTGGGTTTCAGACCCAGTTTGGAGAGAGAAATCATAACTGAATTACATAATTCCTAGGCTTGTAGCTATTGTATGTCCTTAAAGCTTGAAAGTAAAATGACTAAATAAGTATTTGGGAACGGCCTATACAGTGAACATCCAATACCCCAGGCAGTTAGGTGGCTCGGAGGCCAGGTCAGAGGAAATGCTTTGCTTGTGGTGCAGCTAAAGGCTCTTACTTTGGCAGAGTCTTGAGAAAGTGATGGCCAGATGTGGAGCTTACTGTGCTTTTTTGACCTGACGGGAAGCCTTTTCGCTTATTCTTCCATACCCTTAAGTGTAGGGTTGCACCCAGATGGGCACATTCAGACAGCGCAGTTTCGTATCCGAGGACGTCGCTTTCGGACTTGGATGCCTCGCTTGCTGAATGACCGGTTTGTCCCATCAGTGAGGGTTCAGTGTCAGGTCTGAGCCCGCCACACCGGTTTGAATGTAGGAGAAGCCCAGGCACCTGAGCGCGAGCGCTGCCTCACCTGACGGCCTCGGTGGACCTCCCTGTGCGCGGCCAGCTCTGAAGCGGGGAGGGGAGGCGGCAGAGGGGAACTTGCAGAACTTGTAAATATCAGCTGAGGCTGTTTCTGTGTTTGGGACCCAGCTAGTTGCCTGTCTCTCAACCTGAATGTAAACCTGCTCTCTGGATTGGTAGGTGTGCCTGCCGGCGTGACACTCACATGCAGTGACTCTGGAAGCTTCCTGGGGGCTGTCCTACTGGGTGAGTTTTATATAGTCTGTGTGACAGAGGTGGTCTCTCCTCCAATCTTTTAGAATTCTAAGTTTCTCTTCAGTGTCCATTATGGCGTTTGCATATCTGAATGTGAAGGTTCCGGTGTTCTCACTCTCTTGGGTTATCTGTGTGCCTGAAATGGTTTCTTGAATCCTTTAGAATTCAGGAAACAATTAATTATGCGGGGCCTGAATTTATATTTATTATATGTTTTTTGTTAATATGCAGGCTTTCAGGTTATGGCATAGCGCTGATTGTAAATACGGTATTTGATAGCTTTATGTTGTAGAAGACGTCACCAAAGGTTTTTATTGCTGTTTTTGTTCTTGTCTGAGGTATTTGGGGCAATGAAAAAACTTAATGCTAAGAACATGTATCAGGGTTAAAAAGTCCAGTAATTAGGCATGTTTTGGTGTGACTTACAGCCTCCTTGCCTCTGAGTGGACACTTCCCAGCTGGGACCACACTGCTTTGTAGTGGTCTTGTGGATGACATTCCGGTGTTCCTGGAATGTTCCTTTAAGGTGCTTTCTATTTCTGGGAATGTCATTTTGATACCTTTGATAATTAGTTATACTGAGAACATAGTTTAAAAAAATAAATAAAAAGAAAGCAGAATTTGGATTATTAAAACAAAAGCTTTAAAGCATGGTTATCACAAGCCATGAGAATTCCCATGCCCGCACTGCAGTGTTTCTTGGTGGTGGGGGTCTCCTGTTAGAGCGCTGGTCCCCCCACCACCTGTCACCTCCGTTTTAGAGACTGCCCCCTCTCATGATCTTTCTGTTCTGAATTTTTCACAGTGGCGTCTAACTCCGAAGTAAATAGTCTTCATCTGTTCATCTTAGTTGAGATTCAAGCTACTTAATTAGTATGAATATTAAAATTTGTGCCGTGCATTCCTTAGCGTGACTGGTTTATTTTGAGCTAACCGAGGATAAGGGAGATAGAAAGTAAAATGGAGAAAATGTTACATCGATACGGATGACGCCGCCTTAACGCCGAATGCTTTTTTCCCCTTAAACCACGGGACAGTGCCTGTTGGCAGTCAGTCAGCTTCAGAATTCCTTACCATTAGCTTGCATGCTCTCTAAGTTGTAGTTCTAAGGAAAAAATCTGAGACGTATGGTTATTGTGCCGTGTGATTCCCCTGACGAGTGAACGTGTTCTTGGGTTCTGTCAGATGCTGACTGTATTCATCCAAAAATCCTACTTACTTCTTTTGTGGTGAAATTATGGAGATACTTTAAACAAAGACAAGCCCTTGATGGCTTTGGTCCTTAGGCTAGCCATAGCTGAGGTCGATTCTTGTGCAATTGGCCATTCGGAGCCCCAAGTTAGGCCTCGTTCACACTGCCCGCCCCCATTTGTGTTTCAAATAAGTATTCCCAGAGGTCTGGGAGGAGGTGTAATGAAATCTGAGAGAGAAAATGAAGTGTGACAGCATTTCAGAATCTAAGGAAATGCACCTGCAGGTTCCTGCCCTGAGTTCTTTGCGACCCTTAACTGTGCGAATGCACCCTGGGATTGGAAATGGGGACACCACCACCACCCGCCCACCCCCCTGGGTCACGAGCCCTGACCAAGCTTGTTTCTGGGTGGCTTGCTGGGACTTTCAGGGACTCACTTTAAAAAATGACATTGAATTTTATGAAGCAAACTTTCACGTCTGTGACCTGCCTTTTGCCCAGAAGCTCCCCTCTCCCGGTGAGGTGTCCCTGTTCCTGCGGGCGCTATTCTGTTACTCTGGCCTGAAGCGAGTTAGCAGCCAGCTGAGCCGCACCAGTTACATTGCCTCCCGGGCCGCTGACAAGAGCGTAGTGACGTGTTAGAGCATGTTTATTGTGCAGACGAACTGGAATGGCACTAGGACCGTGTGCCTGTGTCGGCTTAAACACTGGGATTTTATGCCCCTTCCACCTTCCATCAGCTGGTAGCTGTTGGATTTTACAGTTACTCATTCTGGCTACAAATAGAGTAACAGTATTTTTGTTTAGCCAAATGTGGGGTGTGACCTTTGACATCGTGCTTGGCTGTGCCTGGGGATTTGAATCTTCCAATTTAGGTGGAATTCCCTGCTTTGCTTCCTCTGATAGGGGAATACGTACTTTGGCTCTTCCCACTAGAGGTGGAGGAAGACAGGAAGAGTACAACTGGAACACACAGAGGGTATTCATTATTTTACTGGATGTGATTCAGGTGGCGGGCTTTTCACGGGAGTGTGAGCCTCCTGCGGTCGTTAGTGCCGTGTACTAAGAAAGCGCTGTAATCATACTCAGTTTTCTTTGCTCTGTATCCAATTTTTGACCAGTCTGCCGGGGTAGGGAGGACGAGTCCCTGCCTTTTCGTGGTGCCTTTGGTGCCGGGGTTCTTGTTCACCAAGCCGAAGAATGAACTTCACAAACACTCAAGTAGGAGAGCATGGTTAGAGGCTTTAATTTAGAGTCAAAGTGATTGGACAGAGCTCCTAGCTCACGCCAGGAGGGGACACTAGAGTCCGTGGTTCGCTCGTTGTCTAGGGGATGTATACGCAGTTGAGGATTTTCAGAAATGGGGATAATGGTCTAGGGGTGCAGACTTGTTGAGTGGTCCCATAATGCTCATTTTTGATGAGTAACATAAGAAATTTGCTGCTGTGATTCTTTCTCAGGATAGCAGGTTCCCTCTGGGAGCGTGTCAATTAAGACCACCTGCCCTGCCCCCAAGGTGAACTGGGTTGTTGCCTGTTTGCTAAAGTGTGTTAAGAATCTTACTTCTTAACTTTTTGAGATGTTTATAGACTGGCTTGTTTACTAAATGAATCTTTTGCTCAGGTTGCAGATTACTTGGATAGGATCAAAGAAGGAAACACAGCGTATAGGTACAGTTATAAATAAGCTGGGCCTTTTTGCAAGCTAAGGTAAATTTTACAGTGTCATGATCTAACTGATACAGAGAAGTCACAGATTATGCTGAGATACTCTTCTTCATCTGCAGAACACTCAGACATTCCAGGCCAAGTCGCTCCTGGCCTTTTGAGCTTTAACTGATTTCACTGAAGAATGTCTATATTCCTACTCTGGTATCTTTACCCTAGAGAGTCAGTGTGACTGACTGCGTAATGCTTATCACAGAGTTTCGCTAGGGACTTCTTGGCGCATTGTTACATTGTTCTGACTGTAATTATCTTGCTCTGCTTTTTCTCCGGAGGCCCTCACCCTACTCTGCCTAAACCCACGGTCCCTTGTCTCACCAACACCAAGTTCAAAAAGGTGCTCTTACCTCTGAGTAACTCTTGTTATTTTCCAGAGACCCCCTGGAACATGCCAGAGGAACTTTTCCTCCTCATTAGGGAAAATTTGGCTAATTTGGCTTACATTTATCTCATCTATAATTACCTGGAAAGCACTGTCAATGGAATAATGCTAAACTTTATTCAGTATTTTACATTACAGATATTTCCAGATATCCGTATATCCACTGTCTTCTTGTAAGTTCTCCTCAGCTCTTTAACCATTGTGAATTGTAAGTCTCTTGTCATTTATAGTTTATTATTCCTAAACTGATAAAGAACTAGATGCCAGCAGCGGTGCTTATCTGGGGGCGAGGTCGTGTCTGTTACAGGTCCTCGCTGGCTCCCCACACAACTGGTCAAAGGTCATCATACAGCGGTCAGCTCCCAAAATGAGATTGAAAACCACCCCTCAGAAGTCCGCCTCCCTCGGCACCCAACATCACCTACAACTTCAGTTAAAGAGAGAAGGGGGAGAGCTCCCAGCTGTGTCCGACGTTTTGCCCTGAGGTTTTTCCAGTCTTTTCACCTTTCTTCCTGTTTGCTGGTTCTGTGATCTTTGTCCTTTCTTCTCAAACCAAATTTTTTCTGAAACTTCACTACTCTGTTGTTTCAGAAGAAATATGTTACGTTATTAAAAAATGGCCTGAGTTCCTCAAAATATATTACCTGAGCTGGGACCGTGCCGGCTGGCAAGGGATGCCTAAAGCAGGTACTGGGCACGGAGGCCGCGGAGGCATAAGCAGCCAAGGAGACAGAAAACCGACGCCGCCTCTCTCTCACCCACATGCCTCACATCGCCCTGATTGGCCTCAGAGGATGGCTGGCTAGCCAGAGACGGGTAAGATTCCTCAGGGGAGGAACAACCTAAGACAGGCACAGTCGCAGAGGGGCCATCAGGAGAGAACTTGGGGGCCAACAGAGGTGAGGCGCAGATCCTCACCCCCCCGACTCTGCGGAGGCCTGAATCTTCACCATCTCCGAGCAAAGTCTCCTCCTCCCATGGCTGCGTCGCTGCCCAGGCTCAGCTTGAGACAGGGACCCTCGGCTAAAACACAATCGGTTGGGGGCCTCTGGAAAAAGCAAGGCAGGATAATTACAGTCAAAGCAGTGTGACTACGTGCAAGGAAAGCCCCTATCAGAACTCTGTGTTAAACATGAAGCACAGTGAGATCAGTTAATATTCCCCCAGTGAAGGAAAGTAGTCTGTGTTTTTGTTATGCTAATCGTCTGTCATCATGTGTAAGATTCACCTTAGCATGCTAAAAGGCCCAGGCCTATGTGCTGTCTTTTCTCCTTCAGATCTGATGAGGTGATTTGCAATCTGGGCAGTTAGTTAATAATGGCAAGTAAGCCCAGCCATAAACAACATAGTAAAAGGCAGGAAGAATTCCACCTTAAAGCTAAGATTGCATTTTAATACCCAGGAAGTTAAGAAGTAAGATTCTTTACTTAACTCTGGCAAACAGGCAATCCCTCAGCCCACCTTGGGGGCTGTGCAGGCGACCTTGCTTCATAGCCTCCCAGACGAAGAAGCCAGTATTTTTGGGAGAAATCAGAGCAGGAAGTTCCTTGTGTTAAGTTAATTCTAAATATTCAGGGGCCACTTAACAAGACCACACCCCTAAGCCTTTTTTCACATTGCTAGACATTCTCAATTGCCTATAAAACCCCTAGACAACCCACCACTATGGGCTTTCTTGTCCCCTACTTGCGTGATCCAGGAGCTCTGTCCTCTCACTGTATCTCTAAATGAAAGCCTCTCCGTGGCTCCCCTACCTTGGGTGTTTGCTAAGTTCATTCTTCGACTCTGAAAACAAGAAGCCTGGCATCAAGTGTTTTATTTGAATACACTCCAGGGGAGGAGCAGGCCAGAGTCGTGGTAGACAGAGGCCTCCATCCATCCCCACAGCCATCCCTCTTGGTGCGCTTGGCCTTTCCTGTGTGATCAGGTGTGGTCTGGGCAGGTCACAGTAGACTTCTTTTTCTGAGCAACATGAGTCATGTGGGAAATGGAAGTGAAAGACAAATGTAGGTGGAAAACATAATGAGATTCTGGACATGAGAATGGCTAAAATTACAAACCTGAATGTAAACCTGTTGAGAAAGATGTGGAGCAACTGGAGTATTCTTAAGGAGCTGGTAAAAAATAGCTTTGCTACATGTTCAAAACTTATGTACACCTACACAGCGGTTTCCATCTGAGGAGCTTATACAAGAGGAATAAAAACAGATGTTTATGCAAAAACTTATACACAAATGCATAATAGCTTTATTTGTAGTCCATCCACAGGGAAATGGATAAACCCCAGGGGAATAGTCTTTAGCAATGAAAAGGTATGACTTTTTCATCCATGCAACAGCAGGCATACATCTCAAAATGATGATGCTGAGTCAAAGGAGCCCAATGAAAACGAGGGCATAGAAAACTGTAGAAAATATAAGCTCCTCTATAGGGATCTAAAGGAGACCAGGCGTTGCCTGGCCATGGGGATGTGTTGGCTGATGGCAGGGAAGGAGGAATTGCAGAGGGGCATGAGGACACTGTGGGTGACGGGCATTCCTCATCTCGACTGTGGTGATGGTTCAGGAGGTGATAATCACGTCATCAGTCCTTCCCTTGGAGTGTGTGCCACAGTCATTGATGTATTCACACGTAGTCCTTTCAGAAATAACAAGTGTCAAAGAAATGTAAAAATCTGTTTGAGTACTATGTTTACAGCTATAAAATTTTACTTAAAAGACACCCTACTGGGAGGTGGAGGAAATGGGTAAGTTACTACCTTCCATGGGAACAAAATAGATTTCCAAGCACCCAGGATATCACCCTTGTGTGGTTGCTGGTGATGTCAGGATAACTAATGAGAAGCAGCCAGGAAACAGTATGGAGTTGGCCGGTCTAATTTTCTTCCCACTCTTCCTGTTCATAGATAGAGTTAAGTTCAAAATCGCAGCTCATCTTTGGTCAGAAATCCTTCCGCTGAGTGGAGAGAGGGAGAACCATCTTCCTTCGCCTGGTGTCTCATCTTGGTTCTGGTTTTGAAGGGAGAGGGCAGGGAGGAGAGGCAGGAGTCAGTTTGTAGATCTGTGGGAGGACAGGCCTTTGCTCCCAAGGTATCCTGTCCCTATTGACCCTGACCCGCATGTGTACAATTCTTAGGGACCGTGGACGTGTGTCTGTCTTCTCGGGATGAAGGCTGCCTCTGACACACTGCGGCTCATTGGTCTACACCACGGCCCCTGTGACCTGGATATGCCGTTAGCTGCACAAGTCCTGTTCCTCCTCCTGTTCCACAGCCCACCAGCCTCCTGTGTGGAAACCCTGAGGCTGCCCCCGTGTTGTGTGCGGCTTGGCCCCGACCTCTGTGCATGGCTGCTTTCCCTTGCATGCAACTTGCTCCTCGTGGGTCTTTGAGACTTCCTCTTGTTCTGCCTGGATTAATTTTCCTCCAGTTTGTATTTGTCATAATCATAGTGTCGTGATCTTTGTGTGGCTCAAGTTACAGAACTGATCCTAACGCTAAACCCTGTGACCTTAACCGCTCTGAACGTGCTGCAGGTCATCTGATTCAAGCAAAGCTGTTAAGAGAAAGAAAGTGGGAGGAAGGGATGGTCTCTTTCCATTTGGTTTCTTTTGTTCAAGTAGACACATTTCTTGGATAACAGGTCTTTCTCAATTGCCATTCCTTACACATCTGGAAAATGGGACTTGGTTTTGTGAATCCCCACCTGTTACATGCGGTATTCCATAAGCGTCAGAGCTGAGGAAAGACGTTTTTCTGTTCCCAGCTGCAGTCCTACAGCCAGTCCAGAGCTGCCTGCACAGGTTTGCTGAATCACCACACATTTGAAAGCAGCTGAATGAATCCCGACATCAGGAGGGGAGGTGGCCTCAGTGGCTGCACTTTGGAACTGCAGTAAAAAAGTCTCAAAGAGCACTGTTAGCTCTCTTGTGTCTTATTTGGACTTGAGCCAAGACAGAGCCTAATGCAGGAAGGAGGAAGAGGAGAACCAGTTTGGATTATGTGGGAAGATAAAGATCTTTTCTGCGGCTTGGCATCTCCCCAGTGGTTATCTGAGGCCAGGAGGCGCTTAGCTCTGCCGTCTGGTCCAACTCCCCCTGCTCCCCCCGCCCCAAATCACCCCCAGTCAGTTTTCCTCTTTCTGTCTAGCAGTGTCGTGCTCTTCCTCCACCAGTTCCGAGCCCCAGAGGGCTGCGGGGCAGGTGGCTTGAGGGCAGCGGCATCTTGCTGGCAGGGAAATCCCTGCACACAGAGTGGAGGTGTGGGGTTAAAGGTGAAAAGGGCTCCCCTGACCTGTGTCTGAAAAGGAACGCGTTTGGGTTTCAGACCCAGTTTGGAGAGAGAAATCATAACTGAATTACATAATTCCTAGGCTTGTAGCTATTGTATGTCCTTAAAGCTTGAAAGTAAAATGACTAAATAAGTATTTGGGAACGGCCTATACAGTGAACATCCAATACCCCAGGCAGTTAGGTGGCTCGGAGGCCAGGTCAGAGGAAATGCTTTGCTTGTGGTGCAGCTAAAGGCTCTTACTTTGGCAGAGTCTTGAGAAAGTGATGGCCAGATGTGGAGCTTACTGTGCTTTTTTGACCTGACGGGAAGCCTTTTCGCTTATTCTTCCATACCCTTAAGTGTAGGGTTGCACCCAGATGGGCACATTCAGACAGCGCAGTTTCGTATCCGAGGACGTCGCTTTCGGACTTGGATGCCTCGCTTGCTGAATGACCGGTTTGTCCCATCAGTGAGGGTTCAGTGTCAGGTCTGAGCCCGCCACACCGGTTTGAATGTAGGAGAAGCCCAGGCACCTGAGCGCGAGCGCTGCCTCACCTGACGGCCTCGGTGGACCTCCCTGTGCGCGGCCAGCTCTGAAGCGGGGAGGGGAGGCGGCAGAGGGGAACTTGCAGAACTTGTAAATATCAGCTGAGGCTGTTTCTGTGTTTGGGACCCAGCTAGTTGCCTGTCTCTCAACCTGAATGTAAACCTGCTCTCTGGATGGGTAGGTGTTCCTCCCGATGCCTCAAGCCCAGAGGCACCCACTCCCTCTTCGCGAAGGCCCTGGAGGCGCCGGCCGGACCGTGGGCCCCGGCTCCCAGGTGCTCCAGGGAGTCCATGCGACACTGGTGCGGACCTTTTTGTCCCTCATGTCCGCTTGTTTAGACATTCGTTCATCTACTGCACGGATTCCTTCTCTGACAGATGACCTAAGACTCTCTAAAAAAACAAAGAAAATTTTCTGCAGAAATTGATTTGTAACATTACGAAGTTTATACATGTAACTCATTTCCATAGAACTTAACATCTGTACTCCAAATTACGCAGATAGTGACAAAAATACAAAATACTGGACACAGCTGCCGTCGAGGATACTCATAATTTGGGGGTACGATGACACACAGAGAGCTGAGGTCTCACAGAATTAGTGGCCAATAGAAAAACATACATACACAATGAATGTCATAGGTGGTCAGGGCAGAGAAAGGATAATCTGAGTCAAAGTACAGGAGAGTCTGGAGAAGAGTTAGGGCTAGAGTCTGACTCTGAAGACGCGTGTATGCTGGCAGCGGTGGGGAAGGGGTTATCAGAGGGCAAACGCAGGAGGAGACGACCGCGCGTGCCAGACGCAGGGACAGGGAGGCACGCACCTGGGTGCACTGCCGGCTCCCCTTGCAGAGAAGCAGAATTTAAGAGGGATGGGCTAATTTAGGAGGACTCCACTCAGATAAGGCCTTTACGCTGGACTCTATATTTGGAGAACTAGGGAGTGCTGAGGCACTGATATATCATGAAATGTTTGGGAATAGTAGGGATCAAGAAACAAGGAACAGAATGGCTAGAATATGGGAGAGGTCATAGGTGGAGAAACATGTCCAGAAGCTAATGAATCTCGTCAAGTATGAGGTGACTGGGAATCAGGGCCAAAACAAAGGTAACGGCACCGACTAGAATAAACCAGACAAATCACCACCATTCCACAGGAAGGTGAACTAACTCGTTCAACAAACACGATGAAATACTGTCAGCTATTGTGGAAGCCAGTAAGGACACAAGGAGGAACAATGCAGAAACAGTCTTATCCTCCAGGGGTCTTAGAACCTCACAGAGCAGCTTCATGAGTTGAGATCAAAAGGCGAGGGCAGGTCTGTAGCTGATTAGGAGAAAAGTGGCTATAAAGGTGACTGTGGGAAAGCGGTGGGGATATGATGCTGGCAGGTGGCGAGGCAGGACCAGATCCTGCGTGCAAGTGGCAGCCCAGGAGGTTCAGAGGACAAGTCAGCAGAGCACATCTGCCCGCAGGGAGGAAGTCTGGGGAGAAGGGAGGACGGTAAAGGAAGGTGAGGCTCAGGGAACCCCACAGCCACAGGCTGGAAGGGAGGGGGTGGCGCGCCAGAACGACGGCCGGAGCGCCACCCACGGGCTGCTGTTTGGGTCCAGCTGTGGGGTCCAGCAGCGGGCCACAAACCACTTCTGTTCCATTCCAAGGAAAAGCACATGAACGGGCTTTTGTGACATTCAGACAAGATGTAAACACTCACAAATATGTGCCAGTTCAAGGCACAGCTCAAAACTTCCTTCTTTTATGACATCTTTTCTGCATACCCCTCTTCTGGATTTCTCAGAATTGACATTTATTATTCTGCGTTTTCGTTTTTCTTTCCAGCTTTATCCATGCATTGTGTCTTTACTTACAATTACAAGGTGCCAGGCGCTGTCTTAGGGGCTGTGTGTGAGAGGCCACTCAGGCTGGTGTGGTCTAGTGGGGATACACATGGGAAATGGGGTACAGTGCACCACGTTTATGGCAGGGCATCGCAACTACTCGAGACGGGGCGTCCAAGGCCTGAGCCAGACAGGACACCGGGGGAGGACAGGGCAACATGATTTTCTGCTGGAAGTGATGCCCAAACTCCCCCCTACTGTTCTTCCAGGAGGAGTCTCGCTTCCCAAGGGCTTAGAGGTGGGGGTTCCGCAGCACATTTTCCCAGAGGAGCATTAAAATGTAACATTTATTAGGCATTACATTTTATTATCCCTTGGATACATGAGATGTTAAACAGCTTTTGTGAACTGGCCTAGGAATCTAACCACATCTAAAACATTATTTGGGAAAATACTTATAAAATTACAAATTTTTATGATACAAGCCATTCATAAGTTGGAGACCATTTACATATGAGTGAGGCGGCTGAAGCAAGCTGAATTTGGAAATGCCCTTGTCTTCCCCTAACATTTTAAGCCATCTACTGGCAGAATCTGTCATTTTCAAATCAAATATGTTTCCTAAGTTGTAACAAAAAACAGATAACTTTTTAGTTTTGTTTTGTGTCTGACTGTAGGAAGTTGACAACTTCTTTGAAGGTGAATACTACAATCAGGGACCATTACAAAACAACAAACCTACCTAGCAGATTAAAAAAGGAATTCTTCCTGGAGAAGACAACCGGGCACGCCATGCTTTATGACAGACTGTTTAATATTATCTGGTGACTTACCAGAACCTCTTCTCGTAACTGTCCCAGAGGCGCAGGGAGCTGGTTGAGGGCTTTGTCCATGCCGACCTAAAGGCAAAATCATGTTGCCACAAGCACATCACAGCAAGGGGTAAGTGCAGGATCTGCTTAATGACCAAGGTGTACTAGACTTAGGTTCTTCTCTGTGCAGCCACATCCTGCTAATCAGCTAAATAGCAGAAATGTTATTTTGCCACAGGTGTTACTCATAGAATATGGAAACACTGTTAATATTCACTAGACTATAAAAATAAGGGCATGAAAGCTTCCTCATGTGCAATTTGTCTTTGGATGAAGATTTACATGAAATTGAAGAATTTTAACGGGTGAGGAACAGCTATCTGCCCACAATTTAGGATACTCTACCAGTTGTTGTGAAAGTCTGATGGGCTGTATCTCTCAACATTATTGTAAACCTTGAGAAAAATTTCAGATTAATAGAACAGAAATGAAATGTTCTGGGTCCCTAATCCTACTGGAACATTTATCTTAGTGGTATATTTCCCGAAAGCAAATATGGCTCATTAACTGTCATGCTTCTTGAAATTCCCAATTGACAAATCGATTTAAAAACAAAATAAAATATGAACAAGAAGACTTTTTGTGAGTATTAAAACTCAAGCATTTCTAAATGATTTTTACAAACCATTCTTGTGTTTTTATAAAACCAGGTCTCCTAAAGATCAATACTGGACAATGTTCCCTCAACCTAGCTCTGACTAGCAGCACATAGACCTCAAAGTTAACTAAGTATTTCCTTAGGAAAACCTGATTATTTTTCTTGCAAATTAGCCTAACCAGTGAGATTTCATAGTAATCACTTAGCAACTAACACAAACACACACCCATATCACTGTACTTCACTTTTCAATATTTAATAATAAAAATCAAGCAAGAACCATATGAAATGAGTAAAAAAACTAAAGACAAAAGATGTTTATCAAAAAGATTAGTTCTTTTCTTGTTGAGATTAGTAATCTGTTCAAGTTGTTTGGGGAAAAATCAACCGAAAGGTTTCTAAAAACACTCAGCACTTTTAAGAGCAAATGAGCAAGAAAGAAGTGTGTGTGTGTAAATATACTGACAGGTAGGAACTGTGGATTAAAGGTTTACCAAGTTTGTTGAAAGGTTAACAAAATCTGCATAGTCCTTGTTGATGAGTCCGACCATGGCGGTCTTAAGAAGCTCATCGTCGAGTTCCGGGTCATCTCTCAGTTCCTCCAGCTGGACGTGCTTCCTGCCGCCAGATACAAAATGATCCACATCGAAATCTTCCTAAAAATGAAGTCAGGAAAGAAAAAAAGTATTATAATGATGTCACATTTTACATACACAAATAAGAAGAGACAAACAGTAAGAAGGAAACGCAAAAGGCCCAGAGTAGTCAACACAATTTGAAGGCAAAAAGCAAATCCAGAGGACTGATAACTACCCGACCTCAAATGTTACTATTAAAGCTACTGTTACCATAGAGTGGCGCTGGCCGAAGAGGAAACAAACCCGTGGAACAGAACAGACAGCCCAGAGGTATGGAAAGGCCATTCATGGAGAAAGGAGAGTCTCAAGCAAATGGTACTAGGACAACGGGACATCCACACGGAAAAGAAAAGAAAACAAAGACATAGCGACAGAGTGGCAGGGCTGCAAGGCCTCAGGAGAGCAGAGCAGAGGACAGAGGCCCAGAGGACGGCTGTGAGGACAGAGGGGCCCAGAGGCAGACTCGCTCTGAGTGAACGGGATTCTAGTGACTGACCTGCCACCTGGAAATAAAGTTGGGCATAACCCTTTCACCCCAAGAACATTTTGCTGGCAATTTCTTTGGTCACACTGAATCCATAGCGAACTTGCCCAGGGCTGAAACCCAACTTTATTTCTGGCCCGTCTGTCCACGCAGCCGTCCCGCACAGCCGTCGTCTGGGCCTCTGTCCTTGGTGCTGCCACCTCTCCAGCCTCTGCTCTGCTCTGCTGCAGCCTTGCAGCCCTGCCACCATGTCACCCAGAGCACTGGGCGGAGTTCTTTATGCAGAGTCAACAGCGTATTGCCCACAGGTGTGCAGTGAGCCAGGCAGCCAGGGCCAGGTGAGAATCCTGGCCACAGGAACCCTCATTTTATCCACAAACTTCAAGTCTATTTCTTGGAACTTCAGGCCAGCTTTACTGGATCTAGGAGGAGCAGGGATTCAGATAAAAGAGAAGGGCAAAACAGAAGATTCCATCTTTTCTGGCTTAATTGTGCCGGTTTGCAAAACTGCATAAAACATCCCCTCCCCATCTCACTCACCTGCTCAACACCAGGATAAGGGCTTCTAGTCACACCTCTGACCTTGTTTCACCTGTGACCTCAGAGTGACCAGCCCAAGGCTAACTGTGGCCAGCTGGAAGCAGGAGAATTCTCACCACCGTGCTATGCCTCCTTGCCTTGATTTTTAAAACTTCTTTTGTAATCTTTAGGAGTCATTTGCCAGCTGGAAGCTCAGTGATGTTAAATTTAAGCAGGGACTCAGTCAACCTGAGCTTGAATCCCAGCTCCCCTACTGTCCAGCTGGGTGAACATGGATGTGTTACCTAAACTGCCTGTGCTTGAGTTTCTTCATCTGTACATAAGGCAATAAATAATGCGAACTCATAGGGCTGTTGAGGGTTTATGCAGTGGTAACGGATAATCTGGTGGCTTTGCAAATAAAACTTTATTTATCACTCATATGAATTCCAACACAAGTCATCCCCGATACTATACTATACTACCCTGACACTATGCTGTAGTCATGTGATTCTGTGCCTTAGTACAGTATACTACAGGTATCATACCTATTAACCATCGAACGGTCCCAGCTAGCTCTGAAATTGGAGCTTGGGCTTAAGTGTGGGTGTGATAATGTTCTTCAAATATTTAAAAGCCTCCACTCAACAATCTATTTCCTTAACACACAATACCTCCACACATACATTGGCACCTGTCATTCAGAATGCTTATGATGACATGTCAACCCAGCCTTAAGATGCACAGGAATTGTTGTGATTCTTAGCCCAGAGATAAACTAGATAAGCACTTCTGCAAAAGTAAAGAATAGGGATATATCACCCCCCTGGAAATCCTTAATTGAGTAATTTTTTTCAGTCAGCTTTATTATTGGTAAAGTTGATTTGGAGAACATGGTTTGACCTGTGACCACGTCGTTCATTCTGCAAATTCCGTTCATCTTGGACGCATTCGTCTGTGTAGAGAAAACTGCTACCTAGATGAGTCCTGGTGCATAGTAGGTGCTTTTTCTTAAATTTTATTTTGGTATCATTAATCTACAATTATATGAAGAACACTATGCTTACTAGGCTCCCCCCTTCATCAAGTCCCCCCCACATACCCCTTCACAGTCACTGTCCATCAGCGTAGTAAGATGCTGTAAAATCACTACTTGTCCTCTCTGTGTTGCACAGCCCTCCCCGTGCCCATCCCCCAGTATACATGCTAACCGTAATGCCCCCTTTCTTTTTCCCTGCCCTTATCCTTCCTTTCCCACCCATCCTCCCCAGTCCCTTTTCCTTTGGTAACTGTTAGTCCATTCTTGGGTTCTGTGAGTCTGCTGCTGTTTTGTTCCTTCAGGTTTATTTTCTTTGTTGTTACACTCCACAGGTGAGTGACATCATTTGATACTTGTCTTTGTCTGCCTGGCTTATTTCACTGAGCATAATAATACCCTCTAGCTCCATCTATGTTGTTGCAAATGGTAGGATCTCTCTTCATCTTCTGGCTGAATAATATTCCATCGTGTATATGTACCACATCTTCTTTAGCCATTCATCTACTGAGGGACACTCAGGTTGCTTCCATTTCTTGGCTATTGTAAATAGTGCTGTGATAAACAGTGGTGCATATGTCTTTTTCAAAGTGGGCTGCTGCATTCTTAGGGTAAATTCCTCGGAATGGAATTCCTGGGTCAATGGTATTTCTATTTTGAGATTTTTGAGGAACCTCCATACTGCTTTCCACAATGGTTAAACTAATTTACATTCCTACCAGCAGTGTAAGACGGTTCCCCTTTCTCCACATCCTCACCAACATTTGTTGTCTGTCTTCTGGATGGTGGTCATCCTTACTGGTGTAAGGTGATGTATCATTGTGGTTTTAATTTGCATTTCTCTTATGATTAGCGATGCGAAGCATCTTTTCATGTGCCTGTTGGCCATCTGAATTTCGTCTTTGGAGAAGTGTCTGTTCTAATCCTGTGCCTATTTTTTAAATGGATTATTTGCTTTTTGTCTGTTGTGGTTCGTGAGCTCTTGGTATATTTTGGATGTCAACCCTTTATCGGATATGTCATGTATGAACATATTCTCGCATACTGTAGGATGTCTTTTTGTTCTGTTGATGGTGTCCTTTGCTGTACAGATGCTTTTCAGCTTGATATAGTCCCACTTGTTCATTTTTGCTTTTGTTTCCCTTGCCTGAGGAGATATGTTCATGAAGAAGTTGCTCCTGTTTCTGTCCAGGAGATTTTTTCCTATGTTTTTTTCTAAGAGGTTTATGGTTTCATGACTTACATTCAGGTTTTTGATCCATTTTGACTTTCCTTTTGTGTATGGGGTTAGACAATGATCCAGATTCATACTCTTACATGTAGCTGTCCAGTTTTGCCAACACCAGCTGTTGAAGAGGCTGTCATTTCCCCGTTGTAAATCCATAGCTCCTTTATCATCTATTAATGGACCGGATATGTTTGGGTTAACATCTGGACTCTCTATTGTGTTCCACTGTTCTGTGGGTCTGTTCTTGTGCCAGTACCAAATTGTCTTGATTACTGTGTCTTTGTAGTAGATCTTGAAGTTGGGAAGCGAGATCCCCTCGGCTTTATTCTTCCTTCTCAGGATTGCTTTGGGTATTCGGGGTCTTTTGTGGTTCCCTATGAAGTTTAGAACGATTGGTTCCGGTTTGTTGAAGAATGCTGTTGGTATTTTGATAGGGTTGGCATTTGAATCTGTAGATTGCCTTAGGTAGGATTACCATTTTGACAATATTAATTCTTCCTAGGTTACTCACAAGTATCCCAAACCTAAAATCTTCCAAACTTAGTCAGTTATCTTCCTCTGCCCACAACTTTCTTACCATTATCTGTGTACCTGACCCCAGCCATCCCAGGACCAGGGGACGCCTTCCCCTTCCATCCTGCGCATAGAGAGTCAGGCCCGGGTTCCGCGGACTTTGCTCTTTCTCACGTCTGTGTCTCCTCTCAGTTCTCACCACCACACTGGGTTTCCAAGCCCTCACCGTCTCTCCCCTAAGCTGTGCGGTGGCCTCCTACTTGACCCCCAATCCTTCAGTGCCTCCCACTTAAATTCTTTCCCCTCACTACTGCTAGATGACCTACCTATAAGAGAGTGATCATGTTTCCCTGCTCAAAATCCTTCTCAGGCCTGGTATTGCCTATGGAATACAGTCTGCACTTCTTAATAAGGTGCACGGGGCTCTTTGGCACCTTCTGCTTGTCCCTTCTCTAGGGTAAAAGTAGCAAACTAAGAATATAGGCATTCTCCAGTGAGATCAGTTAAAGTTCCAGAAGCCAGGAGTGACTGGCCTGGAATGCTTGAGTATTCCCCAGACAAAGGAAGGTCTCGGCATACCCTTGTCTTTATTGTGTTTTGTAAATCATGTCATGGTAAGAGTCACTTAGCCTGCTAAAAGGCCTAGCTTATTTTTCTAACTTTACCTATATGTGGTTTTTCCTCCTCCATGCCCGTATCAAGTAATTTGCGGACTGGACAGTTCACTTAGCAAGCTAGCCCAGCCATAACAGCACAGTAAGACAGGAAAGAGTCTATCTTAAAGCTAAGATTGCATTTCAAAACCCAGGAAGTGAAGAAGTAAGATTTTTAATGCACTGCCAATGGGTTTCAACCCTGGGCAAGTTCACTATGGATTCAGTGTGACCAAAGAAATGACAGTAAAACGTTCTGGGGGTGAAAGGGTTATACCCAACTTTATTTCCACAGTGGCAGGTCAATCACTACCATCCCATCCAGTCGGAGCGAGTCTGAATGCAGCAAGCGGGTCTCGGCCTCTGGGCCTCCCTGCCTACACAGCCGTCCCACACAGCCATCCTCTGGGGCTCTGACCTCGGCGCTGCCACCACTCCAGCCTCTGCTCTCCTCTCCTGCAACCTCGTAGCCGTGTCACCGTGTCACCCAGAGCACTGGATGGAGCTCTTTCTATAGAGTCAATAGCAACATATTGCCCACATGAGTGGTGAGCTAGCCGACTAGGCCCAGGTGAGAATCCTGGCCACAGGAACTTTGATTTTATCCACACTTAACATACTCTGTAGCAAACACACAATAACTCAGCCCACCTTGGAGGCAGGGAGGGCAGTCTTAACTGATATGCTCCCCAACCAGGAAGCTGCTCTCCGGGAGGGAGTCCATCAGAGCAGGGCATTTCTTGTGTTTAGCTAATTTTGCATAATGACCCGGAGGACCGATAAGAACCTTCATGTCCCATCTTGAGACCACTTCACAGGTCCACACCCCTAGCCCTTTGTCACATTCCTGATAAATCGTTCCAAGGGGGAACCCCCACCCTTTCAGTGCGCCTCCCTCTCTGAGGTAGCCCACACTCCCCTCTCTCTGAGTGTGCACTTTCTCTCTGTAAATAAAACTTTTACTCTACTTCACTGCTGTGTCTCTGCCCCTCAGTTCTTTGCTGCGGCGGGGACAAGAACCCAGGAGAATACACAACGCCCTCCTAACAGGAGTCCCAGCCCAGGGGAGGGGTGGGGGAAGGAGAAGGCTGGGAGGGCAGGGGGAGAGGGGTGCGAGCATGGGATCAGAGAGCTTGGGGAGTGCAGAAGGGAAGCCTGGAGGAGGAACTGGGAGGGAATGGAAGCTGGGGAGGGAAGCCATGGAGCCTCAGTGCTAGTGAGGCAGGGACGGTGGGTGCAGACAGAGTAGGGTGAGGGCCTCCGGAATAAAACCCCTACTGAACCTCCATATTAAACAATTAAGCAAAATCAGTCACATTCATTCTCTAAAGTAATATAAGCGTTCTTGTGTGAGATTAATTAAAACTAAAAATCCAGGAGTAACTTGGCCCGAAATGTTTGAATGTCCCCCACATAAGAAAAGACCGCAGCATAGCCCATGTCTTCATTGTGTCAATTAAATGAGGTCATTTTAAAATGTACCATAGCCTCATAAAAGGCCTGGCTTCTTTTCTTTATCTTTACCCAGATGCTGCTTTTCTTCCTCTAGCCCTAATCAAATGATGTGCAATGTAGGCAAGGAATAATGGCAAGTAGGCAAAATAATCTGGAAGACTAATAAGAAACTTAGTGTCTCTTCGAAGATAAGCATTTGTGGACCATTTAGCAGGTCTGCATCGATGGCCCTTTGTCTCTCACCTGCCTATAAATCCCCTAGACTGTGCATCACCCCGGGGCTATCTTGTCCCCTCTGGGCAGGGGCAAGCCAGGAGCTCTGTCCTCTGCTTTATCCCTAAATAAAAGCCTCGCACATGCTTTCCTACCTTCAGTGTTTGCAAAGTTCATTCTCTGAGCCTGCGAACAAGAACTCCATCATGAGCTTCTCTGAAGAGCCCGAAGACGGGGAGCCCCCAGAGCCCGTGCCTGGGTGCAGAGGAGCGCACCAGCGGCCAGAGGGCCCTGCCACCTCCCCAGCACACGCCGGGTGGAGAAGGTGCGCTGCAGCCCACAGTCAGGGTGGCCACACAGTCGTGTGAGCCTGGTGTCCCAGCACCAGCGGTCTAGGCTGTAGCGAGCTTGGGTCCCTTGCACAGACCCTGGGCAGGACAGACCGCTGGCCCAGTGACCACCCGGCAGACCCAGGGCTGCTGCTTTGTTTCTGGGCCCAGAGCTCTTCTGTCTCAGGTTGAGGCTGGTGGGCCATGCAGGATGACAGGTCTGACCTGGGCCCCTGCCCTGTCAGGGGCCCGTCTGCCCTCCTCCTGCCCAAACCTACCTCCCTATGTGGCCGGGGAGCCTGAGGTCATCCCTGGGACCATCGTGCAGGCAGATGGCTCTGAGGGTGCTGTGGGCAGGACCAGGGAAAGGAGGGTGGCCTGGGTGTCCTGATTTTACCTCCTGTCACCTGGTCACCTGAGGCTGTCAGGAGGGCCCACGTCTGCTTCCCCAGTCCCCAGTCTGGGGCTCCACCTGCAGCATAAGGCCTGGAGACTGTCTCCATCCTGGGGCCCCCCAAGGGGATGTTTGTGCTGATCCTGCAACTCCCCTCCAGGCCAGGCCTCCCCTCCTGGGAGGGTGAACACATCCTGAGAGCCCTGGGGGAGCGTATGTGGAGAATCAGAACCAAGTGCCTCCGCTCAGCCTCCCCAGCCATTTGTCACAGATTTCAGGCCGCTCAGCCAGGACCCAGGAGCTGGACACCAGGGGCCTCACACCAGCCTGGCCTGGGGATGGGCAGCTGAGGGGCACCATGGGGGAGGACTGGGGACCTGGGATCTTTGGGGGGTGCTCTGAGGTGTGAAGTGTGGAGAAATTGGGCTCAGAGAAAGCCCCCCCAGTGGAAGGCATGCACCTCTTGGAGGTGCTTTGAGAGACCAAGTTCAATGTTTTTTGCAACGGAATTTCTGGAATGTGTGAGGCAGCTGTGTCTCATCAAATGGGACAGTGCTAGGCTGGTGCCCTGCAGCCCTGGGATGTACTTGGGTTACATGTGCATTGGTGTCCCAGATGTGAGGACACACCCCGGAGCTTCTAATCAATAGATTTTCATGTCCGATCATAATCTATAGGTGACAGGCAGAAAGGCCCAGGTTCTTTTTGGGCAGCCCTCCCCAGTGCTGCCAAGGTGTGCCCGCCTGGGGCTTAGAGCGCCCCGCTCTTCCTGAGCACCTTATGGGCCAGGACGGTGGATGGAGGGCAACCTGGCATACACAGGTCGGGACCACCCTGGGTCAGAGAGTTTGAGGGCCGGGGTGGGTCGGGGGGCACACGATGTCTGCCTGTGGGGCAGAGCTTTGAGAAGAAAGAGCAGTGTGGGGGCAGTCCTCTCACTGAGTGCATCCCACCTGCACACGGGTGACCCCCAGGGACAACATCCACATCACACTGCCCTCAGGGAGGCCATTTCTTTTTTTTTATTATTAAGGTAAAACACTTTCTGAAAAAACAGTGGGGGGGCCCAAGGGCCAGGGCCTCCCCTCCTCCGGTGGCCAGCGGCCCCTCTGGCCAGCAGGCCTACCCTGAAGGGAGGGGCCGGGGCTGTGTCTGTACACTTGGCACCCAGAGGATCTGCCCGCTGCAGCGGAGGATGGGACAGGCTCCTGACGTCCCTGCCCCTGGAGCCGCAGCTGCGGGCATCGATGCTGCTGGCAGCCTCGGCCACATGGCTTCTCTGTGGGGTCCGATGACGGGCAGTCCCCAGAGCCCCGTGCCTGGGCCCAGAGCAGCCCTCCCCCCGTGCTGCCAAGTTTTGTATCCTGCAACTGTGCTGAATTCAGGTATTAGTTCTCGTAGTGTTGGAGTGGATTCTTTAGGGTTTTTTCTGTACAATATCATGTCATCTGCAGACAGGGACAGTTTGACTCCCTTACCAATCTGGATGCCTTTTATTTCTTTGCGCTTTCTGATTGCTGTGGCAAGGACCTCCAGTACTATGTTGATGAAAAGTGGGGAGAGTGGGCATCCCTGTCTTCTTACGGTTCTCAGAGGAAAAGCTTTCAGCCTCTCGCTGTTCAGTATGATGTTGGCTGTGGGCTTGTCATCTATGGCCTTTATTATGTTGAGGTACTTGCCCTCTATGCCCATTTTGTTGAGACTTTTTATCGTGAATAGATGTTGAATTTTGTCGAATGCTTTTTTGGCATCCATGGAGATGCTCACCTGGTTTTTGTCCTTTTTGTTGATATGGATGATGATGATGGATTTTCTAATACTGTACCGATCCTTGCTTCCCCGCAATAAATCCTACTTGATCGTGATGGATGATGTTTTTGATGTATTTTTGAATTCGGTTTGCTAATATTTCATTGAGTATTTTTGCATCTATGTTCATCAGGGATGTTGGTCTGTAATTTTCTATTTTTGTGGTGTCCTTGCCTGGTCTTTGGTATGAGGATGATGCTGGCCTCATAGAATGAGTTTGGAAGTATTCCTTCCTTTCCTACATTTGGAGGATAGGTATTAGGTCTTCACTAAATGTTTGATAAAATTCAGTGGTGAAGCCATCTATTCCAGGGGTTTTGTTCTTAGGTACTTTTATTATTACAGATTCAATTTTGTTGCCAGTAATTGGTCTGTTCAGATCTTCTGTATCTTTCTGGGTCAGCCTTGGAAGGTTGTATTTTTGTAGAAAGTTGTCCATTTCTCCTAGGTTATCCAGTTTGTTAGCATATAATTTTTCATAGCATTCTCTAATACTTCTTTGTATCTCTGTGGTGTCCGTAGTAATTTTTCCTTTCTCATTTTTGATTCTGTTTATGCGTGTCGACTTTTTTTCTTGATAAGTCTGGCTAGGGGTTTATCTATTTTGTTTATGTTCTCGAAGAACCAGCTCCTGCTTTCATTGATTCTTTCTGTTGTTTTATTCTTCTCGATTTTATGTATTTCTGCTCTGCTCTAATCTTTATTATGTCCCTCCTTCTACTGAGTTTGGGCCTCATTTGTTCTTTTTCTAGTTTGGTTAATTGTGAGTTTAGACTGTTCATATTGGATTGTTCTTTTTTCCTGAGGTAGGCCTGTATTGCAGTGTACTTCCCTCTTACACCGCTTGTCTGTGTCCCACAGGTTTTGTATTGTTGAATTATTGTTGTCATTTGTCTCCACATATTGCTTGATCTCTGTTTTTATTTGGTCATTGATCCGTTGGTTATTTAGAAGCATGTTGTTAAGTCTTCATGTGTCTGTAGGCTTTTTCATTTTCTTTGTGTAATTTATTTCTAGTTTCATACCCTTGTTGTCTGAGAAGCTGGTTGGTACAATTTCAGTCTTTTTGAATTTACTGACGCTCTTTTTGTGGCCTTGTATATGGTCTGTTCTTGAAAATGTTCCATGTGCGCTTGAGAAGAATGTGTGTCCTGTTGCTTTTGGGTGGAGAGTTCTGCAGACGTCCAGTAGGTCCATCTGTTCTAATGTGTTGTTCAATGGCTCTGTCTCCTTATGTTCTGTCTGGTTGATCTGTCCTTTGGAGTGAGTGGACTGTTGAAGTCTCCTATAATGAATGCATTGCATTCTACTTCCCCTTTGAATCCTGTTACTATTTGTTTCACATATGTAAGTGATACTGTGTTGGGTGCATAGATATTTATAATGCTTATATCCTCTTGTTGGATTGACCCCTTTATCCTCATGTAATGTCCTTCTTTGTCTCTTGTGACTTTCTTTGTTTTGAAGTCTATTTTGTCTGATAAAAGTACTGCAACCCCTGCTTTTTTCTCCCTATTAGTTGCTTGAAATATCTTTTTCCGTCCATTCACTTTTAGTCTTTGTATGTCTTTGGGTTTGAAGTGAGTCTCTTGTAGGCAGCATATAGTTGGGTCTTGTTTTTTTATCCATTCAGTGACTCTGTGTCTTTTGATTGGTGCATTCAGACCATTTACGTTTAGGGTGGTTATCGGTAGGTATGTCCTTATTGCCACTGCAGGCTCTAGGTTTGTGGTTACCAAAGGTTCAAGGGTAACTTCCTCACTAAGAGCCTAACTTAACTCACTTAGTATGCTATTATAAACACAATCTAAAGGGTTTTTTCCCCTCCCTTTTTTCCCTCCTCCATTCTTTATATGTTAGGTATCATATTCTGGACTCTCTGTCTATCCCTTTTTATTACCTCTGGTGATATTCATTTAACCCTGGGAACACTTCCATCTATAACAGTCCCTCCAAAATTCACTGTAGGGATGGTTTGTGGGAGCTATATTCTCTCAGCTTTTGCTTATCTGGAAATTGTTTAATCCCTCCTTCAAATTTACATGATGATCCTGCCAGATAAAGTATTCTTGGTTGAGGCCCTTCTGCTTCATTGCATTAAATATACCATGCCACACCCTTCTGGCCTGTGAGGTTTCTGCTGAGAAGTCTGATGATAGCCTGACGGGTTTTCCTTTGTGTGTGATGCGGGACGTCCCTCTGGCTCTCCTGATGCCAGGGCAGGGGCAGCCGGTTTGCGAGCCAGGTACAGGCTAGCCAGGAGGAAGACACAGCAGTCTGCATATCAGCGTGCGAGTCCTTGGACCTGCGTAGCCAGCCAGGGTGATGTAGTGCCTGATGATCTTTTAAGTTCCCAACCTGCTGGGCAGAGTGCACCCGCCCAATTCTGTCTACCTGTCCTTTCTCCTGAGCAGTAAGCTCTGTGCCATCCTTGCCCCTTTAGCAGCCTTCTTGCTTTTAGGAAGTTTTTAAGACTGCCCGCCCAGAGCACGTGGATATGAATCCCTGTTCTCCACAAGCAGCTGGAATCTCCATCTCTCCAGGTATTCCAGCCCCACTAATCACCAGAGCACCATGCAGTGTAGGTTTGTGCTCCGAAGAGATCTGCACGGCTAGGTGTTCAGCAGTGCCAGGCCTCCACTCCGTCCCTGGTCTGTGTCTCTTCCTCCCGCCGATGCGCTGGGGTGGGGGAAGGGCTCGAGTCCCGCCGGGTCACAGCTTTGGTACCTTACCCTGTTCCGTGAGGTCTGCTCTTTTCTCTAGGTGTGTGCAGTCTGCGCAGCCTTCTTTCCTGTTACTCTTTCAGGCTGAGTTGTATTAATTATATTTTTAAATTATATGTGGTTTTGGGAGGAGGTCTCTGTGTCAGCTCTCACACCGCCGTCTTTAATCCCTAGAGAGGCTATTCCTCAGGGATGACGGGTGGAAGGTGCACAGGGGGCGCCCCTGGGAGCATGCCCTGGGAACCTGCGGCGGCCGGCCACCCCTGCATCCTCAGATGCCTCCTCTGGAAATCCACGGGGCGGTGGTTCCATACAGCACTGCGCCGTGTCCACGTCCATCCCGGGAATGTCCAGGCCTGGTGAGGACGGCCCCACCTTTTCCTGGAACCGTGTGGCTGCAACTCGGTGGCTGATGGCACCCAGGCAGCAGGTGGTGTTGACAACACGGTAGGCCTCATGCACAAATGGTGACACCCTCCGCATGGTGGGGCAGCTCGCCTCTGTCCATGGGGCCACGAGCAGAGGGGACGACACAGCACGAAGGAGGCCAGATTGGCTGCAGCTACGTACGAGTCCTTGAGGATGCAGCGGCAGCCCAGGGAGCTGCCCAAGTCTGCCGACAGAGGAGGTGCCAGAGCACCTGCCCCAGCAGAGGCTGAGGATGAGCAGGGGGAGGAAGAGGAGCAGGAAGCAGACTAGGGTCTGGGACTGCCAGGTGCCGCCTGCCCAAGGGGAAGCTCTCGTCCGCATGCAGCCAGGACACCGGCAGGGCCGCGGGCCCAATGACAGCAGCTACAGGGCCACACAGGTGAACAGAAGAGGCAGGTTATCCCGGGTTCCCACCGTTATCCTGCTTCCACCCCGTCCCCACTGCCCTCTGGGCTCCAGGCCCTGTGCGGAGGGTCCTGTCAATCACCAGCACCCGGGGGGTCCCTATCTCGGGAAGGCTCCTGGGCATCACCTACTCACAGAGGAGGAAAATGGGTCCCAGAGGAGGCGGGGAACCACCCTTCAGTCTGACACAACCGATCGGCAGTGGAGCGGGATTCCAGCTGCACCAGTCTTTAGGACGCCCCCACACCCAGCATGGCCCGAAGCTTCCCTGATGCTGGGGAACAGCCCACCCCCTCCCGATCGCCCCAGCCCAGAAACTCACCTGGCCCTGGCCAGGATTTTAAACGTGGGACCTGTATAACTGTAACACTCCCTTATTGCCGGGCCCCTGGCCTGGGGGCTCCAGCTGGCAGGACAGGGTGTAGCTGCAGGACAGAGGGACACCTGTGAGCCCCTGGGGCCACATGGCAGGGCGCCCTTCCCCCAGAGCCCGCCGGCAGCTGCAGCCCAGGCCTCACTCCGCCGGCCTCACCTCTGCTCCTCATCCAGGGGCTCCAGGGGCTCCATGGCCTGGAGAAAGGACTCGAAGCCCTCATCGGGCTCCAGTTTATACAGCCTGGCCAGCCTCTTCTGCATGAGGATCTCACTTTGGAGGAGAGCGAACTGGAGAGGAGCAAGAATGGGGCACAGAGAAGGAGGGCGGTGAGGAGTGGGGCACTGGGATGGTCCCGGATCTTTGCTCACGGGAACCCGCCTTCCTTACAATGCCATCCAGCCCTGCCCGTTCCCACTGTTGGGTCTCCAACTCCTCTTCCAGGAAGGTGGCCTTGACGCCACACCCCGGCCCCCACCTGACAAAGTCTTGAGTGTCCTGAGCTCTGCGTTTCTTTACTCTCACAAGACACGTTAGGCCCAGGGGATGGGCTGGACAGGGTCCTGCTCAGGGGGTCTTGTTGGTAGGAAGGCAACCAAAGTGCATCAGAAACAGCCCCCTGAGCCCAGAAGGAGGCCGGAAAGTCCCCATCCTTTCTCAAGGTGGAGGACCGCCAGGGCCCTCCAAGGGGCAGGACTGCCCAGAAACAGCACCCGGGCCTGGCCTGGGCTCGGGGCTACCGAGAAGCGGGGACTGCACTGGGGAGCTGAGGCCTGAGGCGGGAAGGCACTGCCAGCCCGCGATGTGCTTCCTGCCCTGAAGGAGCAGCATCCCTCCCCCTGGGCAAGGCCTGAGGGGAGACCAGTCCTGCCCAGGTGCTGCCCGCTGGAGCCCTCAGCCCCACCTGCCCTGGGGCCAGGAACCGGGGCTTAGGTAGATCCTTCTGGCAGTCCTCTCCAAGAAGCCCAGGTCCTGGGGTGGAGGAGAGACTCTCAGGAATGGGGGAGGCCCGGTGCTGAGAGTTCCGGGCTCACTGAGGCTCTCTCCCCCCTAAAGCTCACCATCCTGCCCCCCCTGTGCCCCTCTGGGCTCACTCACCTCCTCATCATTTTCCAGGTGTTTGTAAACGAAGTCATACAGGATCAGTCCGAGGTAGGGGACCATGCTCTGTGCCACCGGGGTGGGGAGGTGATGAGTCGCCTGCCTGCCTCAGGGGCGCCCACAGAGCACCCCCTGAACCCACACCCGCAGTCCCCAGCTCCCTTGGACCACCCTGTGCTGCCTCCCTCCCCTCCCTTCGCCCTGCTCTCCCGTCCCGGGCCCTCCCAGGGCTGGCTTTTGGCCAGTCCCAGGACCTGTGGGCCCTGCTCCTGTCCTCCAACTTCTCCCTGTACCCAGCTGCTCTCGCCCTCCTGGTCAGCCCAGTGCCGGCAGTTCAGAGGTGGTGGGACCAGGGGCAGGTGCAGAGCTCCCCCACCGCCCCCGACCCTTCCCATGCCTCTCTCACCTTCCTCTTCCTCACGTCGGGTGCCATGCGGTCCCACAGCATTTGCATCAACGTGAAGGTCATCTCCTGCAAGGTCCAGGACACTCAGGTGCTCATGCTCCCCTCCCACGAGGCCTCCCAGAGCCAGACCGTGGTGGATGGATGCCTTGCCCGAGCCCCCTGGCACCTACGCTGTCCCCACCTCCAGCAGGCTCTCGGCCTAGAGCGACCCCAGCTCCAGCACACACTCATACTCATGGGGGTCCTTGGGCCAGGCCACGGCCGCCGCCCTGAGAGGGTCAGGGGAGGTCCCTCTGCCTCCCAGGGTGCCCTGAGCACTCACTGTCAGCTGGCTATCAGCACGGCTCCCCTCACATGACTGTGGGGGGCACAAAGCCGAAGCCCGTCTTGTGCTCCCTGGACCCTGCTCACCTGGGAGGCCTGCCCGCTAGGCTGACGGCAACCCTCCATGTGCACATGAGGAGCCCGAGGCCACAGAGGGGCCGTGTCAGGCTCAGGGGACCCAGGGGACAAGCCGACCTTGCTTGGCCACAGGCCCCACTCCTGCTGCCGACCCCACACCAGCCCCAGCCCTGACGGGGGTCTGTTCTCTGGGTCCTCACTGGATGCCATCAGCTCCCCCCTCTCAAGTCTGGCCCCCAGCTGGGACACAGCACTGGCAGGCAGAGGACTTGCCCCAAGGACCCCTCCCTTCCAGACCTCTACCCTCCATTTACCTTGAACCGCCGCTTCCTGTGAACCCACTTGTCCTGTGTTTTCAGTTTTTCATATACCGCCAGGCAGACGCTAAGGGGAGGGGAGAGGAGGAGGGACACATGTGGCCAGCAGGCGGAGAGTCTCGGGGCCGACCCCTTTTCCTGGGGATCCTAGAAGGCCCACTAGCCCGCAGGAGGCTTTCCACCACGGCCCTGAGCCCTGGGAATCCGTGGCCTGCGGAGGGGGCTTCATGTTTCCCCCCGGGGCCTCCATTCCCTGTTCTCCCGGGAGCGAATCTGCCTTGGGCCAGGTCGCTGTCCTTGGGGCAGAGACCTCCTGCTGCAGAACGCAAGCTCAAGATCTCCAGTGGGCTTCAACCCACACCTGACATTGCAGGGAACTGATTCCTGCGGCGGAACCCGTGGCCTAACCCACAGGGGCCCCCAAGAGCCCGCCATCCCTGTCCTTAGGCTCTGCCGCCTCCCAGGAAGTCCCAGCCCACTGAGGGACACTGCCAGACCTAGGGGTGTCCCTGTCCACTCAGGTGCCCTGGTCCCGGGGACAGGCCTACCCACCAGGACACATGACCCCAGGTGCTGTGCAGACGATGAATAGCAGGGCGCTGCAGGGCGGAGAGAATGGCACGGAGGGCAATGTGGTTCCTGAGGCTCAGACTCTCCTGGGAGGGAAGACAGAGCTGAGAGCGTGGCCTGCTTCTCTGCCTCTGTCCCCCCATGAACTCCTGTCCTTAAGGGGGCAGACACCCAGGGAGCCCAGCACACCTGGTACCTGGTGAGCAGCCCTCCTGGGTGGAGGACTGTGGCTCAACCCAAGGAAGGGGCCAGGGATGGCTGTCCCACCCCCGGGGTCTGCGAGTCCAGGTCCGCACACCCCTGGCAGGAGGGGCCCAGGGACCGTGCAGGGCAGACCATAGGAACCCGTCCTCAGAGCGGACAACGGAGAGGAGCAGTTTCCAAGATGCCAGGATGGACCCCGGGGGCCGTCCCGTGACATACCATGGCCACCCAGATCCAGAACTCCACCACTCGGGCCCTGTCCTGGGCCGTCATGCTCGGGGTCATGAGGCAGGTGGTGGTGACCACATTGATCAAGGTGTCACATTCCATCAGGAGCCTCTGTATGGTGGGAGCCAGGCACCCAGTGTCTCCCATCTGTGGCTGCTCCTTAATGGACTTCTTACATTCCAAAATGTCCTTATACAGCCCCTGGGGATCACAAGGGAGGGTCATCCAGCTGTGCCCCTGGTGCCCCCGTGCCCAGGCGGAGTCACCGGTCAGAGCTGGAGCCCAGGCAGCTGTGGACGTGCTGTGAGCCTCGTGGCGGTCCAGGTTTCAGACCCCATCCACTGAGGTGCCCAGGACCGGATGCACAGGACCCCACACTGGTGGGGAACGGAGGGGCTCTGCTCGCAGGCACCCTCACTCACCTCCTCCCTGCAGCACAAGGCAGCTCACGCCTGCCCGTCCTGGGGCATCTGCCTCCCATTCTGCCACCCCGTGGATCCCGCTCCCCACTCAGGTGCAGTTTCCCCCGAAACAACTCCACCCAGGGCCTTTGGTGGTGTCTGTGTCTCCCACGCAGTCACGTCCATGGCAGGGGCCGCTGGTGTGCGGAGGCTGCGGAGGCCTGCCCGGCCAATGTCCCGGGGTCCTAAGGCCCTGGCAGCACCTCCCTGAGCACCCCTCCCCTGCCCTGCCCCTCCCTGCCCGGCCAGGCCCTGCCCACCTTCCCTCTGCTCCACCTCTTTGGTCTGCAAGGATCCCTGAGGGCCGGCCCTACTGTCCCCCTGTGTTCAGTGAGGGCTTTGGGGTGAGGAGAGTCTCTCAGGACACATGGTGAGTCCGTGGGGAAGCTGGGACGTGGGCCCAGATCACAGGAGTCCACGTCAGGGGACGGCCGGTCTAGGGCAGCCCATGACACAGGGAAGGCCCACCCCCGACCCCGAGAGCTCGCTCCGCTCACCAGAAAGCACAGGCTCAGCTGCTGGCCCACCAGGCGGGGAGGAAACACCAGGATGGGCGGCTCGTCCTCCCTCAGCACATTCCGGGTGCTCACGGCACAGGGGCTGGTGGGCTCCAGGTCCAGCTCTAGCTCTGCTAGGCCCTGAGCCACGGGCCCCGCGTCCAAGAGCTCATGGGGCTCCAGCTCGGGGCCTGAGACCACTCCTGGGATGTCCCAGGGGCTGGTGGGCTCTGGATCTGGACCTGGCTCTGCCACGCCTGGTGCCATTCCAGCAGGTGCCCTGAGGCCCAGGCCCAAAGGCTCATGGGGCTCCAGCTCAGGGCCTGCCAGCGGGGCTGAGGCCGCTGCTGGGACATCCTCCGGCTCTGCAGGGGCTGAGGCAGGTGACACCGGCCGTCGCTCCAGCACAGGGGTCTCAGGGAGCTCCTGGATGGGCTCTAGCCACGACGCCGGCCCTCCCCATGTCTCTGGAGCCAGCTGCATCTGCCGTGGGTCTGGAGCAGGACACAGAGGAAGGGTCGCCGCGGGCCTGATTCCCCGTGCCTCACAATGCCAGAAGAGCCCTGACTGCCTTGAAGGGAACCCCAGTCCGGGAAGCCCACCCTAGACGGTCCCCTGGCCGCAGCCCCTCACCTTCCAGCTCTGCCACCGTGGGCCCCAGGTGCTCCTCCTGGACCAAGTGGTGGAGGTCTTGGCCCACCAGGGTGGATGAAAGCTGGCTGCTATCGATGGTGCAGGGCACATGCTCGGGCTCCCAGGCCAGGCGCCTAGCCCAGCCAATCCTGGGGCTGGGGGAAGCCCAGGGGGTGGCAGAGTGAGAAGCCTGGTCTTACCCCCCACACTGCCCTCCCTGCCCAGCCTTGTGTGGGCCTGGCCGCTGTGCACTCCCCTGCCTGTCCAGGCACCTGCCCCTCCCCGTTCCTGACCCTGCGTGTCCGTCCTGGGACCCCATCCTCCCGAATAGGAAGTCCCCAGTCGTCAGCCCGTCCATGGGAATCCAAAGATGAGTGACCTGCTGGGCTCTGCTGTGGGCTCATGGGGCTCCAGCTCAGGGCCTGCCAGCGGGGCTGAGGCCACTGCTGGGACATCCTCCGGCTCTGCAGGGACTGAGGCAGGTGACACAGGCCGTCGCTCCTGCACAGGGGTCTCAGGGAGCTCCTGGACGGGCTCTAGCCACGACGCCGGCCCTCCCCGTGTCTCTGGAGCCAGCTGCGTCTGCCGTGGGTCTGGAGCAGGACACAGAGGAAGGGTCGCCGCGGGCCTGATTCCCCGTGCCTCACAATGACAGAAGAGCCCTGACTGCCTTGAAGGGAACCCCAGTCCGGGAAGCCCACCCTAGACGGTCCCCTGGCCGCAGCCCCTCACCTTCCAGCTCTGCCACCGTGGGCCCCAGGTGCTCCTCCTGGACCAAGTGGTGGAGGTCTTGGCCCACCAGGGTGGATGAAAGCTGGCTGCTATCGATGGTGCAGGGCACATGCTCGGGCTCCCAGGCCAGGCGCCTAGCCCAGCCAATCCTGGGGCTGGGGGAAGCCCAGGGGGTGGCAGAGTGAGAAGCCTGGTCTTACCCCCCACACTGCCCTCCCTGCCCAGCCTTGTGTGGGCCTGGCCGCTGTGCACTCCCCTGCCTGTCCGGGCACCTGCCCCTCCCCGTTCCTGACCCTGCTTGTCCGTCCTGGGACCCCATCCTCTCCCATCCTCCCGAATAGGAAGTCCCCAGTCGTCAGCCCGTCCATGGGAATCCAAAGATGAGTGACCTGCTGGGCTCTGCTGTGGGCTCATGGGGCTCCAGCTCAGGGCCTGCCAGCGGGGCTGAGGCCACTGCTGGGACATCCTCCGGCTCTGCAGGGACTGAGGCAGGTGACACGGGCCGTCGCTCCAGCACAGGGGTCTCAGGGAGCTCCTGGATGGGCTCTAGCCACGACGCCGGCCCTCCCCGTGTCTCTGGAGCCAGCTGCGTCTGCCGTGGGTCTGGAGCAGGACACAGAGGAAGGGTCGTCGCGGGCCTGATTCCCCGTGCCTCACAATGACAGAAGAGCCCTGACTGCCTTGAAGGGAACCCCAGTCCGGGAAGCCCACCCTAGACGGTCCCCTGGCCGCAGCCCCTCACCTTCCAGCTCTGCCACCGTGGGCCCCAGGTGCTCCTCCTGGACCAAGTGGTGGAGGTCTTGGCCCACCAGGGTGGATGAAAGCTGGCTGGTATCGATGGTGCAGGGCACATGCTTGGGCACCCAGGCAAGGCGCCTAGCCCAGCCAATCCTGGGGCTGGGGGAAGCCCATGGGGTGGCAGAGTGAGAAGCCTGGTCTTACCCCCCACACTGCCCTCCCTGCCCAGCCTTGTGTGGGCCTGGCCGCTGTGCACTCCCCTGCCTGTCCAGGCACCTGCCCCTCCCCGTTCCTGACCCTGCTTGTCCGTCCTGGGACCCCATCCTCTCCCATCCTCCCGAATAGGAAGTCCCCAGTCGTCAGCCTGTCCATGGGAATCCAAATATGAGTGACCTGCTGGGCTCTGCTGTGGGCTCATGGGGCTCCAGCTCAGGGCCTGCCAGCGGGGCTGAGGCCACTGCTGGGACATCCTCCGGCTCTGCAGGGGCTGAGGCAGGTGACACGGGCCGTCGCTCCAGCACAGGGGTCTCAGGAAGCTCCTGGATGGGCTCTAGCCACGAAGTCGGCCCTCCCCGTGTCTCTGGAGCCAGCTGCATCTGCCGTGGTTCTGGAGCAGGGCACAGAGAAAGGGTCGCCGCGGGCCTGATTCCCCGTGCCTCACAATGACAGAAGAGCCCTGACTGCCTTGAAGGGAACCCCAGTCCGGGAAGCCCACCCTAGACGGTCCCCTGGCCGCAGCCCCTCACCTTCCAGCTCTGCCACCGTGGGCCCCAGGTGCTCCTCCTGGACCAAGTGGTGGAGGACTTGGCCCACCAGGGTGGATGAAAGCTGGACGAGATGGACGTCGCTGGGCACATGCTCGGGCTCCCAGGCCAGGCGCCTAGCCCGTCCCATCCTGGGGCTGGGGGAAGCCCAGGGGGTGGCAGAGTGAGAAGCCTGGTCTTACCCCCCACACTGCCCTCCCTGCCCTGCCTTGTGTGGGCCTGGCCGCTGTGCACTCCCCTGCCTGTCCGGGCACCTGCCCCTCCCCCTTCCTGACCCTGCGTGTCTGTCCTGGGTCCCCATCCTCTCCCATCCCCCCGAATAGGAAGTCCCCAGTCGTCAGCCTGCCCATGGGAATCTGAAGATGAGTGACCTGCTGGGCTCTGCTGGGCTCCCCCTGCCCCAAGGCCTACACGCCTCCTCCCCCGATTCTGTGACATGGGCAGTGCTCCCTCTGGACCCAGTGAATGCTCACGTTTTCAGTTCCTCCTCTGACCCATCATGCCCCCCGTTACATGAGGCGGCCGTGAGGGCATCGCGCGTGACGCTTCCCGGCTGTGACCTGCGGATGACGCCTGAGGTGACTGCCCGATTCCACACGGGCCGGGGTCCCAGTACTGTGTCTGCTTCCTTCACTCAGTTATGCTAAGTGTCCCCAAAGGGTCTGCACAAAGTGGGCCCTGCATAGCTATTGTTGCTGAAGGAAGTCCTATCAGAACCTTCTCAGGTACCCCTCTGCTGTCCCCAGAGGTCCCTCATGTGGCTAGGGTGAGGACAAGGACCGGGCACAGCCGCACGGAATCGCAAGCCTCCGTTCCAAAAGGCTGCTTCCCATGTGCTTTTCCAAATGAGCCAGGCTCCAGGCCACTGACGGGTGAGGCCAAAGGCCTTTCATCGGGTACAGAGAGGTAAGCCCCGAAGTGGCCCAGCTTGGCCGGCAGTCCTTTCTGCACTGCCGGGCGCCGGGGGAGCCCCTCTAAGCTCCTCCCGTGTTCCCCATGGGCACCCTAACAGGCTGACCGCCAGCCACCCTGCCTGTCAGAGGAGCACGCAGAGGCTCAGACACATGTGGGGATGCTCTAGACACACCGCGGGCTGTGGGCAGAGGCCTGACTGGGCCCAGGAGGGGGTGGGTGCTCACCGGGGGAGCCGCTGGCCCGTGGTCGGCTGGCCAGCGTCCTCGGGAGGGAGGGTGGCCTCGGGAGCGCTCCGGCTGGTGTTTGGAGCCGGTTCCACTCCCGCTGTGCGCTCTCTCCCCTTCCTCCTCGTGCCTGTCCGGGGAGCCCTGCGCCTGGGGACCTCAGTCCCATGGACAGATGGCTCAGGTTCACGCTGAGGGGGGCAGCAGGGATATAGTCAGTGGGAAACCCAGGACCCACCAGGACGAGGGAGGTTTGCAGCTCACCCGAGAGCCCCCAGCCCCCTGGGGTGCGAGCAAGGAGAGGCACGGGGTGCCCCCGGGAGCGAGGTTCCAGGCCCTCTGGAGTGGGTCTGTTGGCCAATCTCGTGGGGCAGCCCTGGGAGGGCCCTGGCAGGTTACCAGGCTTGGAATGGGGTCCTGGGGTGTACGCAGCCTGCCCCAGGTCCAGGGAGATGGAGTAGGTGGGTCCATCCACCAGCTCCTCCTCGCTCCCCAGGGTGGAGCTCTGCAAAGCCGGTGCCCTGTAGCTGGGGAGCAGGCACCTGGACTGTGTGGACCTCCCCGCAGTGGACAATGTGGGGCACAAACTGTGCCCCTGAGATCAGGCGCAGAGGGCCATCTGCCTAGACATCCAGTCCCTGAGGGAAGGGGAGGACAACCCCGGGTCAGGACTAACATGTGTGTGGAAGTACCTGGTCCCCACACTCACCTCCACGTCCTGAATCATTAGACCAGAGCTGTGACACTGACTGCCCCCTCCTGGCCAGCCTTCAGTCCCACCCATGCCCCACGCCCACCGCACACACACAGGAAAGGCCGGCAGGAAGGTCAGCCGTGATGGCTCACACAGTGGCCTGGCCCTGGAGTGGCCCGCTCTGGGCTGCCCTGTGTTACCTCGGGGCTCCTCGGGAGACACAGAAAGAGGCGTGGGAGGTGGTCTCTCAGCCAACGCCCACAGCGAGCAGGAAGACTCTCTCTCTCGGCTTCCCTGACTCTCACGCCTTCAGAAGGTTCCATAGAACAAGACCGCATGTTGCTCTGTCGAGCGCCTCCGGTCAAGTGAGCAGGACTGGGGTCTGCGACCAGGAGCTGGGTTCCGTCCGGGTCACAATTGAGGTTCTACTGGGCGTGTCTTCAGTGACATCACTTCTTCGAGGGTCCATTTCCTAGGCCCCTCCCTGCCTTCAGACACGCCCACGTGCCCCTCTGGGCTGCTGACTGCCCACCCTCCTGGCCCTTGCCCTGCACGACTAAGCAGATCTCCACCAGAGCCCTCCCCTCGCTCTTTGGCAGTGACACCAGGGTCCCAGCTCTGAGGAGACAAGAGCTGAGCTCAGGCCTCTTTTTATCCCCAGTTCCCTGTCCTGCTGAGGCCATGGCACCTTCCAGGAGCTGCCCAACGTTCCAACCTGCACAGGGAGGGTCATGCCAGACATGCCTCCCTAAGGACTTCCCAGGGATGCATGGGGGGTGACGTCACGTGTGTCTCACTCACAGACTCAGAGATGGCAGAATGCCAACCAGGCTTGGCATGGAGCGTGGAACACCATGCAAGTCAGGCCGGGGTCCAGGCCTTGTGATCTTGGGCAAGTCACTTCCCCTCTAGGCCATGTTCAGGTGTGCACCTTGAAGGGGCAGCAATGAGAGGAGATCCAGGTGTTGCCATCTACTGGCATCCACCTTCCAAAGGTCCAGGCTGCTCTCAAACTAGGTGCTTTTCAGACCAATCAGTAAATGGGTCAGAGTAGCACACTGGAAATGAGGTCTATGCTGCCTCTCAAATCCAAGGTGATCCACCAGGCTGCTGTGCTCTTTTGTGTGTGTGTGTGTGTTGGAGGGCGTGCAGATACAACACCTTATTCTTCAACTTAGAAGGGAGAGCTTTGCATGCCCACAAGATAGACTTCTAGAAACTTCTATAAGGCGAAAGGCCCCTGAATTTTTGTTGGATTTATTTCCCACCTTCTGACACGTGTGTGTTCTGTCAATATGCTTAGACAAGTTGTGCTTCCTGATCACTGGGTCCAATCAGCATAGTACCATCAATGGGATGGGCCAGTGTGACAGCTGGAAGGAAAAGGAGACGAAGTTTCCTTCTGACTAAATGACAGCCTAAGTCTGGAGGTCTGATATGCCTCTGAGATAGTTTTCTCTCCTTGCCGGCTGAAAGCTAACTGCCCTGCTGGTCTTTACTCACAGGAAGAGAACAAAGAGCATTTTCCTGACCAATACTTACACACTGGGTGCTTGGGGACCAAGTGATGAAGCCCCACGTGCAGCAGTAGCTGCAATCTGAGACACTCCGATCACGGTGACCATCACGCACTGTCATCTCCAAGATTCGTCCGTTTTCTGAGTAGGCCACGTGAGTGACTTCAATAAGGGTTCGTGGAAATCACCACCCCGACTTCTTCCAAATCCTTGGTGGTAACTCCAGTCTGTAACCTCTCCTGGAAGGCATTACTGCTTTCAATATATACTTCAGAGGGAGTTCTAGAGGCTTGTACTTGCCCTGCCACACAGCACGAACTCCTGGCCGGCACAGTCCCCCGTGGCTAGCAAGGAGGAAGCCGGGAGCTCTGCGTCCCTGACAGCCCGGCCCTGTGGCCTCTGACACCGAAGGAGCGGCACTGCGGGCACTTGGTCGGGGTGGGGGGGGGGTGCTGCTCCTGATACCAAGACCCGGTCCTCGTCCCTGAGGTCAAATCACAAAACACAATGACAAGGTTTTGAGGAAAGGAAAGGATAGTTGATTGACTTGCTAGCAAACGAGGGAGTGGCAGGCTCCTGCCTTAGAGAACCACCGTCCTCCCGACACACGAGCGGTCAGGGCTTTTCCAGGGGAAGTTGTGGGAGAGGGGCTGGGGTGCAGACACATGAAGTAGCAGCTTGCAGGGGTCCAAGCAGACATTCCTGCACCGATTCACTAGCTTTCTGATTTTCTTTTCTGCTCCTCCTCCATCCCCGGGGACTGGATACTTGGGGTTGCCTATGTTATCTTCTAAGAGTTTTATGGTTTCATGACTTCCATTCAGGTGTTTGATCCATTTTGAGTTTGCTTTTGTGTATGGGGCTCGACAATAATCCAGTTTCATTCTCTTGCATGGAGCTGTCCAGTTTTACCAACAGCAGTTGTTGAAGAGGCTGTCGTTTCCCCATTGTATGTCAATGCTGTGTTCTCGCAGATGTAGATGAAGCCTGGCTGTTGTACCGTATCTTCTGGTCTCTCTGTTAGGCGTAGTTGTATTTGTTGTATTTTCAAAAATATATATGGTTTTGGGAGAAGATTTCCACCACCCTACTCACGCTGACATCTTGAACCTCTCTCCTCTACTCCTTTTAAAAATAATTCCTTTAATATTTTAATAAAAATACTTCATGTTGGCGAGGTTGTGGAGAAAGGGGAACCCTCCTACACTGCTGGTGGGAATGTAAACTAGTTCAACCATTGTGGAAAGCAGTATGGAGGTTCCTCAAAATGCTCAAAATAGACATACCATTTGACCCAGGAATACCACTTCTAGGAATTTACCCTAAGAATGCAGCAGCCCAGTTTGAAAACCTATGTTTATCGCAGCACTATTTACAATAGCCGAGATATGGAAGCAACCTAAGTGTCCATCAGTAGATGAATGGATAAAGAAGATGTGGTACATATACAGAATGGAATATTATTCAGCCATAAGAAGAAAACATATCCTACCATTTGCAACAACATGCATGGAGCTAGAGGGTATTATGCTCAGTGAAATAAGCCAGGCGGAGAAAGACGAATAGGAAATGATTTCACTCATATGTGGAGTATAAGAACAAAGAAAAACTGTAGGAACAAAACAGCAGAATCACAGCACCCAAGAATGGAGTAACAGTTACCAAAGGGAAAGGGACTGGGGAGGATGGGTGGGAAGGGAGGGATAAGGGGGAAAAAGAAAGGGAGCATTACGATTAGCATGTATAATGTGCGGTGGGGGGAGGGTATGGGAAGGGCTGGGCAACGCAGAGAAGACAAGTAGTGATTCTACAACATCTTACTACGCTGATGAACAGTGACTGTAATGGGGTTCGTGGGGGGGACTTGGTGAAGGGGGACCCTAGTAAACATAATGTTCTTCATGTAATTGTAGATTAGTGATAACAAACAAACAAACAAAATACTTAATAAAACATAGTTATCCAGTATTTTTACTTTTTTCCTCGAAAGAGAAGAACATTAGACTATTTTCCTTTAATTTTCACCAAATTCTCCCAAACTTATTATTATTGTTTAATAGAGTCAATGTTTGTTTTGATTTACTCACTGGTGTATTAACTGTTTACATCCAATTTCTTTTTTTTCATTTTAATTTCTTTCTTTTTGAAGGACATCCTTTAGACATTCTGTGAAAGCTAGTGACAGTAATGATCATTTTTTGTCTGAAAATGTCTTTTATATTACCCTCATTTCTGAATGATAGTTTAGTTATAAAATTCTGTGTCAGGTGTTACTAGCTTTAGGTAGTTTGAAGTTATTGTTCCACTATGTTCTGGCTTCTCTTGGTACTGTAGAGAATTATGTTCTCAGCTTAGTTTTCTTGCCTTTCAAGCTATGGTTAATCTCTGGATACATTTACTATGTTTTCCAGGTCAGTGGTATTCAGAAGTTTTTCTGGCCTATTTCTAGGCATTCATTTTGTTTTCTTTATCTTGCTTGAGTTACATAATGTTTCTTGAAAGTAAAAATTCAGTTCTGGAAAACTCTATAGCCATTATTTTCTGAGTATTTCTTCTCTTCCATTATTTTTATTCACTCATCCTGGAACTCCTATATTTTTCCCCTTATTTAAAAAATCATCTTTCATCTTTTCCATCACTGTGTAGTTCCTCGATTTACAAGACACTACTTTTCTATTTTGCTGTTTCTAATGTCTTGTTTATTTAACTGATTATTTAATTTTAAGTAAGACCTTTTTGAAATTTATTGATATTTCATTTTACTTTTGAAAAATACAGCCAGCTTCATTTTGTGAGGGAATGACTTGTTACTTTCTCATTTAAAAAAATTTAAGCATATTTATTTTATATTCTATATTTAATCATTTCTTTATCTAACATTCTTGAGGATCTACTTCAAGTGTCTGTTACTTCTCTTGTGATTGTGACTGCTGGGTAGTTTATTCACATGTTCCCTAATTCTGAATTGTAAATTGATGTACAGAGGTAGAGGGATAGAGAGAACGGAACTTAATTTGGAGCATATTATAAAAATACTGTTTTTATCTGTGTAGTCAAGTGCATAATTTTTTATTTTAAAACACACTTTATGTTTAGTGTACGATTATGAATAGAAGCAATAATACAATTTAATGATTCGTTTTTGTTTGGAAAATATCTCAAAGAACATAGTAAGAAATCATAATTGAAGCACTCGATATAAGTAAAAAATTGTCCATATGTCGTGTAGTGTGATGACAGCTTTACAGGACTCACACAATACTTATTTCCTGCAAAATGGGAAGGCAGCCAAAATATGGAGAATGTGCACTGTAGGGATACTATTGGGTATTTCCCCCTCTTTAGATCATATATATATATAATTCATGTTTAGAGATTAAGCCACCTACCCAAGGTCTCAAAGCTAAGTGATAGACTTGTACTCAAACTCCAGTTCGTTTGACTTCAAAATCCGTTTTAGTCTCTACTCACGCTGCCCCCCAGTAAAGCCTCCTATGTCAGAGGCTGCCAGTTAGCACACATTCTTTGATTTTTAGCTGGGCACACATAGCCCAAATACAATAACATTTTCTACCCCACTTTACATCTTGGTGTTAGCACGTAGCATAGTTTTCAGAAGAATAGAAGTGACGTGGTATGTGAGCTATCACTATCAGAAAAACATGCGTTGCCAGGAAGGCACTGTTTCTTTGAGATTCTTGATAAACGTCACGAACTTCTATTCATTTACTTTTTAGCCATTGATACTAGGCTCAGCAGAGCGTGAGAGCCTGGAGAGCAAGTGTAGCTGCCGTGGCATGCCAGCACTCCCACAATTTCCCAACGTGTCTATGGAACATAGGAGGACAGTTCCGTAGCGCAGGGACTACGGAGAAGGCGACGAAAGGGCGCCTCGGCCCGTCAGTCACAGAGCGCAGCGCCCAGGGAGTGCGTTCCTCCGGGGGCGGAGCTCGCGCGGGGCGGACGTCACTCCCGGGCGCGGGCGCGCTCCCTCGGCGGCGGCTTCGAGTGTTCCCGTCGGGGTGTCCGGGCCTCAGGGAGCGTCCGAGCGGCCGGGCTGTTCTGGTTGTCCCAGCGGCCGCGAGCGCCGGCTCGGTGCTGGCGCCTGAGCGGGAGGATGGCCCCGTCGGCGCCGGTGTCCTGGAGAAAGCGCAAGACTCCCCGCGGCTTTCTAAAGCGCGTCTTGGAGCGACGGAAGCCGCACCTTCGTCTCGAGGAGGTGGGTGGGGCGGAGCTACGGATGGGACAGCTGCTCAGCCTCACTGTCCTTTTTCACCCCAAAATGCTAAGAATGGGGGTCGATCCCAGACTATCCACCCGCCCATCCATACCCTCACCCTCCCACCCATCCATCTTGTTTGTCTTCTTTCGCCCGCGCACATATCAGCCCCAATATTGCAGAGACTGCCCTGTTTATGTCTGCATCCCAGTGCCCAGCACTGGGTACTCATTATTTGTCCGAATCACTCATTCATTCATACAATAAATATTTACTAATTAATTTATTATTTCATTCAAATGTTTACACACTAGCCAATTCTTAGACTCAGCAACCGAATGTAGCACTCTGAGCAGGACAAATGCAGGTGCTTTTTATTTTTATTTTCTTCAAGTGCTTTCCTTGTATTGAAGTATAGTTGACATTCAATATTATACTACTTTCAGGCATACAACATAGCAATTCAATAACTATATACATTAGGAAATGCTCACCACGGTGTTAGTTATCATTTGTCATCATACAAAGTTACTACAATATTACCCACTTGTTTCCCCATGCTTTTTATCCCTGTAACTATTTTATAATTGGAATTTTGTACCTCTTTATTCCCATCTATTTTGCCCATTCCTCCCTCCCCAATGGCAACCACCAGTTTGTTTTCTGTGTTTATGAGTCTATTTCTGTTTGTTTGCTTGTTCATTTGTTTTGTTTTTTAGATTCCATATATAAGTGAAATCATATGGTATTTGTCTTTATCTGACTTACTTCACTTAGCATAATACCCTCTAGGTCTACACATTTGTCATGAAATGGCAAAATTCCATCCTTTTATATAGCTGAGTGATATTCCGTTGTGTATATGGACCACATCTTTATCCGTTCATCTATCAATAGACACTTAGGTTGCTTCCATATCCTGGCTATTGTAAATAATGTTGCAGTGAACGTAAGGGTTACATATATTTTTCTTTGAATTGATGATTTTGTTTTCTTCAGGTAAATACCCAGAAGTGGAATTGCTGCTCACATTGTAGTTCTGTGTTTAATTTTTCTTTTTTTTCTTTTCCACAGTGGCTGCAACCAATTTACATTCCCATCAACAGTGCGCAGTGCTTGCCTTTCTCCCACATCCTAACCAACACTTGTTATTTCTTGTTGTGTCGATACTGGCCATCTGACTAGTGTGAGGTGATATTTCATACTGGTTTTGGTTTGCGTTTCCATGATGATTTGTGATGGTGAGCACCTTTCACGTGTCTGTTGGCTGTCTGCATGTCGTCTTAGGGAAACTGTCTATTCAGGTCCTCTACCCATTTTTATATCAGATTATTATTTTTTTGTATGAGTTCTTTATATATTTTAGGTATCAACCACTTATCAGATAGATCCTTTGCAAATATCTTCTCCCACTCAGTAGGTTGCCTTTTCATTTTGTTGATAGTTTCCTTTGCTGTGCAGGAGCTTTTTGGTTTGAGGTGGTCCCACCTGTTCATTTTTGCTTTTGTTTCCCTTTCCTGGGGAGACAGATGCAGGAAAAATTACTAAAGCCAATGTCCAAGAATTTACTGCCTATATTTTCTTGGAGGAGTCTTATGGCTTCAGGTCTTACATTGAGGTCTTGAATCCATTTTGAGATTAGTTTTGTGAATGTGGTAAGACAGTGATCCAGTTTCATTCTTTCACATGTAGCTATCCAGTTTTCCCCAACATCATTTATTGAAGACACTGTCTTTTCCCCCTTAATTGACTGTTTAAGCGTGGGTTTATTTCTGGGTGCCTTATTTGTTCCATTGATCTATATGTCTATTCTCGTGCCAGTTCTGACTCCTATAGCTTTGCAGCATAATGTGAAATCAGGAAAGCTAGCTCCTCTTCTATTTTTTATTTTTTTAATTGAAGTACAGTTGATATACAATGTTATACTGGTTTATTATTATTATTAGTGTCACTTTTATTCACTCCAAAAATATGTACAAGCTCCTACTGTGTGACACAAAGATGTTGAAACATCAAAAACATTAATACATGGTCATTATTATTATCACTATAATTATTGTAATATTCACTCAACAAACATTTACTGAGCACGTACCGTGTGCTAAACCACACAGATAGAAGCTGCGTTCATTATGGGAACTGTGAAATGATGCTGTTCATGATGATTTGCTCAGTGAGGGGATACTCACTGAGTGCCCTCTGAGCACTCTGGATGGCAAAGGAGACAGTGCCACTCTGCTGATCTCTTCCAGGGAGGGCAAGAGAAACACAATACAGAAACCTAAAAACAAGATGATCGTTGTAAGGGTAGGAGTTCTGAAGGCAGCAGAGCCGGCGGCCGGGTTTGGGCTGAGCAGGGGTGGGAGTTGTTATAGAATGAATAGGGGTCTGGGAGGCAGATTCAGAGAAGGGGCTGACATTTGAAAAATTTTCACCACGACCTTATGAGCAGGGACAATCCGAGAGAGCCCTGGTGCAGAGCCTGGCACAAAGCTCGTACCAATCTTGTTTATATGTGTGTTGAGCACATGAGCTCTGGAACCAGCTATTTGGGCTCAGGTCCTGGCTCTGCCACCAGCCCGCTGGGAGGCCTCCACCTTGCTGGATGGCAGTTTGCACATCTGTGAAATAAGGCTAATAACTGCACTTTTCTTCACTAGGTTATCATATAAATGCATGAATTATCTGTCACGCCTGCTGTGACTTGGAACAGTGCCTGGGATGTAGCCAATACTCAATGTCATTATTATTTGCTATTACTATTATTATCTACTGCGTGGCAGGTAAGAACACAGTTGGTGGCTTTGAATCCTGACTCCGCAATTGGCCGGGAGACATTAGGCTAGTGATTACACCTCTTGTGCCTCAGTCTTCCCTTCTGTTAAATGGGTGTAACAGCTTTGGTGCCACCTCCTCAGGGGGCACCCACTGGCTTCCTGGGCATAACTGATCCCTGGCACAATGTCTGTGCTCCCTGCACACCAATGCTTGCAAATCCTAGGCTGCACCTCCTGACTATCTGTGATCTGAGCACCAGGGAAGTTTGGGGCAGGTGGGGAAAGAAAGAGAAATTCAGTCTCAGGCAGGCTGGGACTGATTCTGCTCAACAGAGGGAGGAAGGGTCCGGCTGAGCCTCTAGGGGGAGACATTCAACTCTTCCTGGCCTAATCCTTCCTACCAGAATCCCAGCCCCAGACCTTTATCAGGCCCTGGGGTGGGTTGGGCATCCACGGGATGACGTGATAACCACGAGAGCAGTGGCTATTCATATTGTGTTCCAACACCTCTTCTTGTCTTTTTGTTTGTTTGTTTCAAGTTCATTATTTTTTGCTGTTTGACTCCACTTTTCCCAGGTACGGTTTTCCTGATTATCCGTGGCCTGAGGGGAACCCCTGTATTCTTATAATTGGAGATGCAGAGGCACAGAGAGGGGGAGCCATTTGCCTAAGGCCCCACAGCAGGGAAGCAGTTGAGCCAGAATTTGCTCCTCAATTCCTGACGTTTGAAAGCTGAGTTCCCTGCCCATTCCCAATGGCTCTGAGACATTGCTGGATATTGATGTTACTATTACTAACAATATACCACACTCGTATATGATGCTTGATATACCCGGGTGCAGCTCTCCCTGTCTCCCATGGGAATCGTCCTTAAAACTGCAGTTGGAGTTAGGGAATTACCTCCATTGAACAGAGGGGAAAACCGAGGCTCGGAGAGTACTGGGCCTGTACAAAGTCACCTGGCCAGCAGGGGCAGAGCTGGAATTCAAGCCCTGCAAAGCCTAGAGTTTGATGCTGCCTCTGTGCAAAGGAGAGGAGTCCTCCTCACTCCTGCCAGCCCCCTGCTCAGAAGGGGACCCTGGGGCATTTGGGGCACTGCCAGGCCCTTGCCCAGCCCAGGCATCTTGAACCTCTCAAGGACCCTTCTCCTGAGGCCCTGAGATGTTTTCAGGCAGTAAGTAGAACCCAAAGGCCTGGGCCTAGCTCCCTGGAATCTGAAACTCAAGGCTTGTTCGGCTGAAAAATGCATGAGCCCAAAAGCTTCGCTGGGGTCAGAGAACAGAGCAGCTCTGTGTGCCCAGCCACTCCGCCCCAGCTGCAACCTCCCCTGTCCCCAGGTCCCCAGGGACTGTGGCCGTGCCCCAGTTCCTCCTAGATGTTACGGCCAACCCCGGACTCCCCTCCTGGACCTTGCCTCTGGGCAGCCCCTTGAGTCTCTCCTCTGAAACTCACAGCTGCTATGGCCGCCCTCCTTCTCATATCCTCCGTGGCTCTGCATTGCCCTCCGGCTGCCCTGCCCTGCTGACCTCTCCCACGAACCGCAGGCCCAGAGACGCTCACTTCCTGAATTTCAGCCCCTCTCTCTCTCTCTCTCTCTCTCCCCTGGCACCTGACGGCTCAGTGCACACCACCTCCCCCTTTGCTTTCTGTACCTCATTCAGACCTCAGGACTCCCCTTCGGGAAGACCTTCCGACCTCTCACCCCACGTCTAGGTCAGATCCCTCCTCGGGGCTTTCCTCGATGTCCCACGTTCCCCTGTCACAGCTGTGTTGAACCATATTTTTTAAAATCTCTTTTAGAGAAAAACCACTTTTATCGTGTAAAATATATAACATTTGCTACATATGTTACATAGATAGGTACATAAATACATAAAATGGATAAAACTTACCATTTTATCCATTTTAGGCCCACAGTCCAGCGGCATTAAGTACATTCACGGTTTCGTGCACCCATCCCCTCCAGCCACCACCAGAACTCTACGTATTCTGACACTGACACTCCGTCTGCATTAAACACTAACTCCGCAGCTGCACCCCCAGCCCGCAGCGCCCACCAGCCACTTCCCTTCTCTATGAACCTGGTTGCTCTGGGAACCCCACCCAATACGCAGAATCATGCAGTATTGGACTGGCTTGTTTAAATCTATGTTTTGAAATAGAGTTTTAGTTACCCCAGAAACACATGAAAACTTTCTCCCCTTAAAGAGTGAGAGAATATTATAGATCAGAGAATGTTTTTGTCCCTGCTCGCCCTTCCTGTCCTTCTGACAACTATGGGCCTCTTTAGATCTTTCTCTGGTAAGGTACAGGGCAGTGTGTCTGTGTGTGTCTGTGTGTGTGTCTGTGTGATGTTGTCTCTCTCTCTCTTTTCCCATACCATCCATGGCCAAGCGACTAAATACAATTTGTTACATTTATTCACCAGTAGGACCTGGAAGCCTGGCTGGGTTACTTACCAGGGCTGAGGACCATGTGTGAGGTCAGGCTGCATGGGGTCAAATCTCCTGTACACCCCCACTCTTACTGTGCCTGTGAGTCAATTACTTAGCCTCTCTGTGTCACTTCCCTCAACTGGTAGGTGGTTGCAAAGATTTAATACAAAGCACTTAATAAATGGCTTAACCTTTCTGTGTCACTTTCCCCAACTGGAAAATGGTATAAAGATTTAATATAACCTCGCCTGATACTGACTCAGCTACTTATGAACATTCACTCTTGTTACAGCCTACAGGGCCACCTCAGGGGTGGCATGCAGGGACACAGCAGAGGGGACAGTGCTTACCTCCACACTTGGGCTGTTCTGAGAGACGCTGGGCTCCCTCAGTCCAGGGGTCAGGGAGGACGCCGGCTCTGTCTCGGCCTTTGTGGTCTCAGAGGAGCCTGGCACCGATGTGGCTGCAGCCGTCTCTCCTGTGTCGTGGGTCCTGACCACTGGAGGCGTGCCGGGTGACTCAGAGGCATGTGGGACAGAGTAACGCGACTCAGCGTCCCCCCTGGGGCTCGCGGCTGGGTCAGTGGAAGCATGGATTCTGTCTAGATCTGTGGTGTCCGCAGAAGGTCTCTCCTCTGAGGGGCTGCTCAACTGTGGAGGTAAACCAGTTCTGGGTTCTGGCCTTGCCCCCAACATATCCATGGTTTTCTCCAGGCCAGGCATGAGAGGTGAGGTCCCAGGAGGTGGAGAGGTGAGTGACGTGGAGGGAGCAGGGAAAGGTGAGGTCCCGGCAGGGAAAGGCGCCGGGGAAGACGGGGAGCTGGTTGCCTCCGCGGAGGGAAGGCTCGTCCGTGAAATGTCCTCGGGGCCTCTGTTCCACAGAGTGGTCATCTCCACGCATGGAAATCCCTGACTCACAGCTGAGGGGGTCCCTGCCCTGGATGGGGTGTTTGAGGTGTCCAAGGAGACAGTTCCCTGCAGTGTATCTGTACGGGGATCCGTTTGAGTGGTGCCAGTTATTTCTGCTGATTCTGTCACAACAGAGGAAGTCAAAAGCCCAGTGATGGTCTCTGCGGAGATGCGTGGTGACTTTGCAGACTGGGCAGAGCGCGGGGTGAGTATCCCACGAGAGGAGGTGACTTCTGTGCTGGAGACCTGAGTAGTGGCACCGGAGCTCACCCCAGGAAGGACAGAGGTTAGCTCTGTGGATGAGCTGGTCTCCCTAAAAGGGGCCCATGGCTCTCATTCCAGGGGTCCAGGAGGGACTTGTCTCAGGCTCAGAGACGCTGGACATGGGTGTGGGGACCGTGGCCTCCGCCCTGGTAGAGGTGGCAACCACTGGAGACGTGGCTTTGGCTGGCTCCGAGTCAGTTGGGACAGAGGAATGTGGTTCCTGCCTAGGACCGGCGATCCCCACATTGGTCACTGCTGTGGGTGTAGAAGGATGAAGTTGCTCTGTACAGGTAGTGGCTTCTGAAGTGGCCAGTATGTCTGCCGAGGTGTGGCTCAAACGCTGAGGAGCACCGGCTCCACTTTCCAGGCTTGGGGTGGTGGGGAGCCCTGAACTCATCGATAGAGAGGAGGTGCTATGACCTTGGAATGTGGATGGGACGGGACCATGAGGCTGTGGCAGGTCCGGCCTCTTCCGCAGAGGGAGGGCTCACCTGCGTCACAGCCTCGGTACCTCTGCTCCGGGGACTGGTCATCTCTGCCTGTGCAAATCCCTGAGTCACCGCAGAGTGGGTCCCCGCCCAGGGGACTGTGGCTGATCTGTCCGAGGGAAGTGCATCCAGGGTCGGAGTCCCGGGAGGACCGGTCTGCAAGGCAATGGGCTTTCTTTCAGATTCTATCATGGCGGGGGGTGCGGAAGGCCTGCTGATGTCTGAGGACCCTGTGGACTGAGCAAGGCCTGGGCTGGGTATTCTGCTAGAAGTGGTGACTTGTGTCCCCGACCCCCCAGTGACAGCAGTAGAACTCGGGGAAGGGCCAGTGCCTGTCTCTGTGCTTGAGCTGGGGTCCACGTAAGGACTGGACGATTCCGTGGCCGGGAGGAAATCAAGCTCTGGTCTAGCCCTTGTGGACTCTGACCAGGTGGCCACTGATGTAGAAACAATGGTTTTCACCCCAATGGCAGCAGTGCCTGTCGGATATGTGGCCCCGGGTGACTCTGGGTGGACTGCGACAGTGGGGCGAGAATCCCCTTCAGAACCTGGGGCCCACATTGCTGTCCCCACCGTGGTTCCAGAAGGGTGAACTGCCTCTTTGTCTGTGGTGGGCTCAGAAGTCTCTACTCCCTCATAACTGCTGTTTTTCCAACTTGGAGATGAAGATGTCCCAGGTTCCGAGCTTATGCCCACCTGATCTGTGGTCCTTAGTAAGCCCGAGGGGTCGCTAACCTCACTGGTGGTCCCGCCTGATACAGAAGAGACAGCCCGCATCTCAGTGCTGAGAGATATGTTTGAGATCAACTCCTCTCCCCTAGTCCAGGGATCAGATGCAGCCCTGGCCTCTGTTGTACAAGTCTCTGGCTCATGCCCCTGGGGACCTAGATCTGGAGGTCTTACTGCGTACGGGGTCCTATCCCGAGTTGGTGCTTCTCGTCTGGACACATGCCCTGGGTCTATAGAAGCCATAGTGGGAAGCTGGGAAGACCTCTGCTCTGCTTCCTTGCTGGTAAGAGCCTGCGTCTCTGACAAAGCAACTGTGGAGCTACTTATCATTGTAGCACGTGTGACCCCACTTGTAAAGCCCCCTACAGAGAGTGACAGCGGGGAGGTCATTGGGCTGAACAGGTTCTCCAAAGGGACTTCTTGAGGAGCTGAGGAAGTGGTTGTGGCTGATGATACAGGTCTCCCGGTGGCCCAGGCAAGAGTGGACAGAGGTTCCGACAAAGGAGTGGACAGGAAGCTATTTGGGCCAGACTTTATAGTTGAATGGTCACTAGAAGCCATTGAAACAGACAAGGCTTCTGTTTCTCCTCTACTGGGAGGCCACCTCGTGCTTAAAATGTCAGGAATGGAGGTGCTCGACCTCTTGACACCAGAAGTTGAGATGGACATAGCTAGGGTTGTGTCTGAAGGACTCAATGGTCTCAGAGTTGGGCTGGCCTCTGTCTTTTCAGCAAAAGCATGGGAGGATGGAAGGGCTACACGGGTTCCACTGACCGTCCCAAGGCCATGCCGAGGAAGCACAGAGCCTGATGCTAAGAATGATGTACCCACTGCAGGAGCGGCATTGGGAGAACCTGAGACTTCCAAGGTTGAAGCTGTGTCTATGACAGTCCAGGGGCCCGACGAGGGAGCAGTCGTGGAGGACCAGGTGGGCTGGGGCACTAGGGCAGACGTGCGGGTCAGCGTGGCCAGGCTGCTGTCCGTGGTGCTCACACGCCCCTCTGGGCTGGGCACTGCAGTCTGGACTGGCTTGGTTCCCATGGTGGTGAGGGTGGTAGTGACACGTGGCGGGGGGTCTGTGCTGCCACGCACGGTGCTCTCTCCTGCAGGAGATGAGGTCCGTGACGGTTGCCCAGGAGTAGAGGCAACACCACTGGTCTCCACACGTGTGATGGCCACCAGGGTCTCAGACCCCGTGGAAGGCAAGGTGGACAGTGCTAAAGAGTTCATTCGTCCTCCTAAGGCATCAGTGAGCCTGGTGTTGGCTTGGCCCCCAGAAGGCAGTGATGTTAATGGGGTCTCTTCTGCGGAAGTGAGGTGCAACGTGTTGGTTGTCTCAGGGGATGTGCCGGGAGTCAGGCCATGCCCAGCTGTCTGCCTTGACCATTTGCTTGCAGATGAATGAGCCTCAGTCACAGATATGCTTTCCTCTTGTCCAGCTGTCGTTGTCTTTTTGCTCAAGACAGTGGAACGAATGATGGTGTTGTCCCATGTCTTGGCTGTAAATTCAGATCCACCTGCCACTGTGCTCATGGTTACCTTCCCGGTTGTTACAGAGTCTAGGGTGGTCTCAGAGCCTTCAAGGCCAGTGCTTCTAAAGACATGCATGTCCATTATGACCCGTCCAGTGAAGCCAAGCCACATGGAAGAATGCCTTCCAGCTGTCTTTGGAATCAGAGGTGGGCTGTCTTGCTCACTGGTCACTATGGTGCCTTTAGGAGTTGACTCTAGGGAGACAGATGACACTGTTCCCGATGACTTTCTGGTACCTCCTGGGATCCCAGAAGAGAGGCTGGTCCAAGCCTGAGACAGGGAAAGCGAGACCCTTTCTGTAGCTGCCGTCCCTTCTGTTGGTGACGTGGCTGGTGCCGTGACTCATGAGGCCAGGTGAGGGGGGCCGATGCCGCCACTCGCTATGGCCATGGCCGGAATGGCGGCTGGTTCCATCATTGTCTCTGCGGGGACAGTCGCTGTTGGAGTCTCCCAGCGATCTCCCACAGTGTCCCCGGTCTCTGGGATGGGCCCCTCGGAGCTTATGATTTTGAGAGCTGTAGCCATTTCTGGGCTTCCCGTGGGTGCACCTGGGATTAGAAAGTGAGCCGGCAGGAGATACACAAATGGCACAGAAGGGGAATCCTTCTGGTTGACAGTATCATTTATTTCCCCCTGGAACTACAATTCAAACTATTTCCTTCTTCCCCATAAAACGTCAACCTTTCCATGCCACACTCCAAGCCCCTGGATACCAGGAACACACTATCTTGGAGGATATGGTGGGGTGAGAGCTTTGACCCCTCTTTGCTCAGGAGAAATGGTCACCTGGAGCTCAGTGCCTCGTGCTCCCTGAAGGTTGCTGGTACCAGGGGCGATGTGACGAGCCCAGGCCCTACCCGTGCAGGAGGCCTTCCCTATCCAGTTTTCACTTTTCTCCCTGGAGGCTGCCCTTCTAACCAGTTGCAGCTGACAGCTTCTTGCCTTCTCCAGATCCCCAAATCTGAGTCCGTTGCAGAGCCACTTAAGGATTTATAGTTGAGAAGGAAGAGGACAGAGGTAGGGTTATGAAATCATTCTTTTTCTCTCGCCTCATCATCTTTCAAATCCGTCTCCCTCTCTGAACCCCTGTCTTCTCCTTGAGGGAAAGAACTTCTAACTGCCGCAGGGTGAGGACACCTCAGTCCTCCAAGGGTAGCCCTCCTGGGGGCCATTTCTTCATAGTCTCCCAACCAACTAGGCACAGCCAGACCATGATGGCTTCTTCTCCTGTAGCAGAAGAAACCTATGTCATCTCAAGTCTGTCTGGGGTCTCCCTGTCAACACATAATTTCAGTGATGGCTCTGATCAAGAAAGATCCTTCACCCGGGGACAAAAGGTGTAGAAAGGACTGACCCTTGGCATTGTCTCCTACGATTAGCTACTAATCGTATATAAATGACTAAGTCGAAGCAACATGCGTTTGTGAATACCATCTCCAGGAGAAAACGACCGACATCCTCAAAGAATGGCAAGAATTCAGAGGAAATCTGTTTCAATGCTAGGCATTCGTGCCTCCTGGAGCCAAGCAACATTTGACTGCAGCGAGGAGGAGAAAGGACCCAAATGGGACAGTCTTGCACGCAGATAACGTTCATACTTACCCACACTGATCACAGTCACAGGAGCTGTGGAGGCATGGGTTGGCCAGCCGGCGCTTCCACGTTCCCCTTGACGTGGCTGCCAGTGTGTGGCTGCCACGGACTCATCGGGCCCTGAAGTAGAAGGGGATGAGGATGTCCCTTGGTGTTCCCTAGGAATACGGATCCAGGAGGGACATTCTCCCTAGACTCTGGCTTAGCAATGTCCTCATTTCTCTGACATGTCATTTAAAGAATACAGCCGATGGTTCTGTCACTACACCAGCCGGGGCGCGCATTGAATAATGTAGATGACTGGCGTATCGCTGTGCTGGGTACTTGAAGCCAATATAATATTAGATATCAGTGATACTTCCATTGAAAGAAATACATCAAAAGAAAACCCTCAAGATGGCCAAGGGGATGGAAGGCTGTTTGTTAATTGTGGTGACTGGTTGATTTGGTTAGTCTCAAGCGTCTGAATTCTGGGTACATGTCCACTCTTAGCCCTCCCCTCCTCCTCCCCCTGGCTCCTGAGTCCATGAAATATCAGGAGCTTTTTGTTCAAGGTCCCCTCCACAGTCGGAGGATCCCCACATCCATGCTGACATACCTGCTCCTGGACCTGCACGCCGTCCCCTGGGGGAAACCGGAACTGAAGGAGGCCAGTGCCTTCTACAATTCTACCTCTTGCCTGGACTACCACAGTAGGCGACCAGGGGCTTGACTGTCACTTTCATTTGGCGCTTGTTGCTTTAATCGGCTATTCTAACACCTGACAGCCCAGCCCACTCCCTCCAGCTCCCTCTAACCCTGGACGGTCATTAAAATAGTTAAAGCAGGTAACCAACAAAGTTAGCCGTCAGCAATCACCATTTCTCCCAACAAGCCGTGTTCTACTGCCTCTCCTGAAATACGTAGTTCGTCTCTGGGAGGTGGAGAGCTGAATCTGGGCGCCCAGCCAATTGGAAGTGCCACTAGATTTGCTGAGGAAATAGAAGGATGCTAACGGAAAGACAGAACCAGAGAGAAGACTGCTGATAGCAGACCTCTCTCTGCCATTCAGGTGGACTACCAAAGCTCAAAACCTCCATGGAAAGAATTTAGGAACAATGCGTTCTTACTTGCAAAGGGGGTAGAGTCGTCAGGCGCTGGAGCAGGCCCGGGCTCTTAAGTCCTCTCCTGTAGCAGTGCTCAGGGACCAGAAGGAACCTTCTGGAGAGGCAGTGCCTGGGAAAGCTGTGGTTTTCTGCGATTGTGTGCTGGTGGGTGATGTGGATGGCGACCATCCCGAGGCAGGCACCGATGAAGCGAGGACTCTTAAGTCCTTTCCTTTGGAGGAACTGGATGTAGGCAAGATTAGGCTGGACAATGTCACAGGGCCAGACAGGAATCTGATTTCTTCTCCAGAGGAAGTACTTTCCCGTGGAGTCTCTGGACCTCTGTTCACAAGAGTGGGCATCTCCGAGAGGGGAAACTCTGAGTCCTGGTCAGGGGTGGCCCTTCCCGGGCATCTGTGGTTACTTTGCCCAGAGCTGGGGAACCCCCAGATGTGGCTCTAGAGGGACCTGCTCCTGGGGTAAAGGTAATGCGTGAAGGTTCTGTTATGGGAGAGAACAAACGGTCAGTACTGGTTCTTGTGAAGATCATGGATGTCCCCAAGGACAGAGTAGGTCCTGGGCCGGATATTCTGTTAGAAGTGAATGCAGTCCTGGCCACCTCAGTAGGAGCACCTCCAGACACTCGAGAGAGGACCGTGTTTCTGTCTGTGGCTGAACTGGTGTCCTGGAGATGACTGGTGTCCCTCAGTCCAGCAGTGTGTGTGGGACCAGGCTCTTCCGCAGCCTGATAAATGGACAATGATGGAGACAGGTTGGTGGTCTCCACAGCAGAGGCAGTAACCATCGAAGAAGTGGCCTTGGGTGACTCTGAGTGCGTGGGGGCAGAGGAACGTGGCTCAGAGCCAGTACCAAACGCCCAGTGAGTGGTCACTGCCACGTCTGTCCAAGGATTTGTTTCTATGTCTGCGGTGGTCTTGGAAGTGGCCAGGATATCATGCATGCTACTGACCAGAACCGGAAATGTAGTGGTCCCAGATTCCACGCTTGTGCCTGTAGGATCTGTGGTCTTCGGCAGGCCAGAAAAGTTGGGTGAGTCATGGATGGTCCCCAGGGACTTGGAGGAGGCTGATGGCATCTCTGTGGTCAATGCTGGGACCAAGCTTGCCTGCACTTCGCTTCTAGAGATGGATGCGTCTGTCATCTCTGATACAGGAGCCCTTAGGCTCTGTCCCTGGGCACCTGCGTGGAAGGTTCGAGTCCCCACTGTGGATATGGTCTCTCCAGGGAGTGGAGCTGTGGGTGCTGACGCCTGTCCGAAAGTTGTAAAAGTCACGGTGGGAGGCAGAACAGGCCTCTCCTCTGGCTCTCTGCTGGGAAGCGCAGCTTTCCCTGTGGCAGACACTTCAGTGCTGACCGTCGGAGGCAGTGGGACCCCACCTGATAACGCCCCCGTCGGGGAGGGCAGCCGTGGGATGGGTGAGCTATCACTTGGCCCTGAGCTGACTTCTTGAGCTCCTGTGGCTCCAACAGGAATCGAACCTGTGGCAGATGCCGAAGACAGAAGTTTCCCGGCAGCCAAGACCAAGGTGAAAGCATCAGGTGTAAAAGCGGGAGGGGTGCTATTTATATCAGCCTGTGCGGTTGGCTGCTTGGAGAAAGTCGTGCTAGCAGGGGCTGTAGTTTCTCCAGGGCTTTGCGGAGTCTGGTGTAGATCTGATTCCCCAGAGAATGGGATGCTCGCCTGCAGCGTTCATTGCCTTGTGCCTGAGGGCAGTGGAAGGAGTGACTCTGGTACTGAACCATAGCACGGGTCCAAGTTCAGATTTATCTGTCCCCGTGCTTGTGGCGGCCTTGGGGGCTGTAACTAAGCCTGTGGCTGAGTGCTGAAGGCCAGTGGGAGATGAGCTCACGGGGAAATGTGTGTCCACAGTGGCCCCCCAGGCGGTGCCTGCGGGAGTGGGCTCTGGGAGGAGGGAGGACATTGCTCCTTGGGGCATCCCGGGATGGGTGCCAGCCCAAGCCACAGCCGGGTAAGGGGAGTGTGGCATCCCACTTGGAGATGGTTCTGTGGGCCGCTGAGGGAGTCCGACATTGCCACGTCCTGTGGCCACAGACTGAAGGGTGGCCGGCCCCCACGCAGTCTCTGCTGGGGTCTCCTCAGAAGTAGCCACAGTGGCTCTGTTCTCGTGGCTGAGGCTGGGCTCCTCAGGTCTTGCGTTTGCAGCGACTTTAGATGCCCTTGGGCTTCTGCTGGGCAGGCCTGGGACTGAAACAGATCTTCAGTTAGGACATTAGCAAGGCATGGCCAAAGGGTTTGGACTCCTTCCCCTCACCTCACACGTCAGTTGGACACACCCTCTGCCTATAACCTGCCCCTCGGAGGGCAGGAATCACATTCTCTGTCCCTGTGTCTGAGGCTGGCATTGCAGGCTTGTTCTAGTGGCTTAGCAAGCTCCCTTTGCGACATTTGAGTTTCTATCAGTGTGACCCCATGCGGACGTGTGTACCGCATCTCATGTCTTAGTGGAGGGTAAAGATCCCACCCAGGACCTGGGGAAAATGTCCTCTTACTTTGTCCCATTATTTTCCTCCTTGGATCCAGACTCCATTCCCTCTATTTGGTCTGATACCTAATTTTCTCCTCTAGACCTCAAAACTGTAGTCTAATTGAAAGGTGGCTCCGTGACTTGGCTTTAACAGGTTAGAAGAGACAGATCAAAGCATCTTATTTCCTATATATTTTCCTATTCTTTTACCCCTCTCATCAGGAAAGGACAGAGCTCTTGCTCCTAGCTTAGAAGGACATGCCAACTGGTGGCTTTCAGCATCAGAACAGCTGAAGCCATCGACCTAAGCACCTTAAGTGGTACCTCCTCCCAACTGCCCTGTATCGAAAGCCATAACAGTTTATTTACTTAGTTCTAGAGAATAAACCTGGGGCATCTCACATTTATCTCTCCTTGCTCAATGGCAATCCCTGACCGTTGTGACTTAGAAAGGCCCTTCATAATCAGCCAGCTGATGGGTAGACCCTGTATCTGTTCCTAAGGCTGAAGTGATTGGCTCCCGAACACATAATCATATTACTAAGTAGAAGCGATTCACGGGACAAATCGACAAATCCCCGTACTGACTAATGACCATCAGCGGCCTCTGCGTGCGAAAGCGCAAAGTTCTGTTGTCTACCAGAACCTGGGGTTTAGGCAGTCAATGATTTTATTCCGGATCCCAGGAGGCAAGGCTCTGGCACAGTGCACACGGAGGAGAATCATACGTACCCAGATCGATGGCAGTCACCAGAGGCGTGAGGTCACCAGGTGGCCACGTGGTGCCTCCATGTGCTCCCTCACTCCGGGCCCTGGTGGTGGTAGCCACAGACCCAGGTCCTGAAGGAGAAGGGGATGGAGATGTCAGCCCATCATTTGTCTCGGAGAAGCCACACTGCAAGGAACAGTTCTCTCCTAGGCATGGAATCAAGTCCCCCAAGAAGGCCTGGGTCATAATTATTAAAGAGCTTCTCGGTGGTCGTGGGACGGCTGGATTCACTGATCTCAAGCCAGAACATCGGGTGCTCTTCCGTCTTCAACAGCATGAGAATGCAACATTGGCTCATCTTTCCCTCCCGTGTTTTGGAGTCTCCGTGAGTAAAATCAGGACAAGATCATGGATTATTATGTCAGATTAAATAACACATGCCCATTATATGTCTTGATTGTCATTTTCCTCTATCACTTTTTGATGATTATCATGTACACTTCGTATCTGCAAAGGCGAAAGGTAGGCTCAGACTAGGAGTAACTGAATTTGGGCTCAAAGAGGCTGAACGTGTTTCCAGTTACACAGTGTAGAATGATCCTATTAGATACGTGGAACCAGCAAGAAGATTCTAAGCAGAAATTCTCTCTTCTCATTTGGTTATGTCCACCAATCCTCAGAACCCCAAAGCAAAGGAAGTCAGGACTGGCTTCTTACTTGTAAATGGGATGAAGTTATCAGGACCTTTAGCCAAGCTGAGCTCAACATGAGGGGAGATCTCCTCAGTGGCTGTAGTCTCAGCAGTGCCATATGTGGTGGCCTTCAGTGGCCTGGCCACTGATGAGGTGAGGCCTACAGAGGCCACTTCAATTCCTCTCCTGCAGCGGCACTCAGGGGCCAGGAGAAATCTTCTGGGAGCCAGTGTCTGGGGACAGTGGAGGTTTCCTGGGATTGCATGTCTGTGAAGTACATGGATGGTGTATGTCCTGGGGCATGCAGAGGAGAACTGGGGGTTCCTGGTCTCTTGCTTTGGAGAAGACAGAAGAAACTGAGGTTGAGTTTAGGACAAGAACCAGGGGAGATAAGATTTGGGTCCCTTCCTCCAAAGAAGATCTTGTCCATGACTGAGCTTCTAGACCTCCAGTGACAGAAGTGGTCACCTCTGAGGGCAGTGAAGCCTGCATCTCAGCTGAGGGTCTCTCTTCCCTGGAGGCTGGGCTTTTGATGTTCAGAGGAAGAGTCCTCTCTGGTGTAGCTCCAGAAGTACTTGTGGGTGTTCTGAAGGTCGTGTGTGAAGAGTCTGCCATGGAAGGAGGGAGGGGATGGTTGAAGATGTTGGTGTTACCCATGGACTGAGTAAAGTCTGGACCAGATATTCCATCAGATGATGTAAACTCAGACCCGGTGACCCATGTAGGAGCAGCCCTGGATGGTTGGGGAAAGACCACACTTGGGTCTGTGGCTGAGCTGGCGTCCTGGGACCTACTGGTCTCCTGCAGTCCACGAGTGTGTGAGGAAACAGATTCTTGCCCATTCCCAACAGATTTAGGATGACCAGAGGTTGAAGAGTAAAGGCTGGTGGCCTCCATGGTGAAGGCCGTCATCACTGGTGACGTGACCTTGGTTGGTTCTGAGTGGGTAAGGCCAGAAGAATGTAGTTCAGCCCCAGAACTAGGGGCCCATGCTGTGGATGCCTCTGCATTTGTGGGAGGAGGAGGAGTCCATCAAGCCAAGGGAGCGAGTGACCCCACCTGGAGCCCCGTGAGTTGGCGGAGGCCTGTCTTGGCTCTAGGATCGGTGGAGCTGTGGAGCTAGTCAGTGCATCACTCCTGGAGATGAGTGAAGCTGTGAGCCTTTGTGCAGAAGCCCTGGGGCTCTATTTCTTGGATCTTGTATTCAGAGTCCAAGTCACTTCACTTGGGGACTCACGTGCCCACATTGTAAATGCCACATTGCAAGTGATAGAGACCTCTGCTCAGCCTCTGGGCTGTAAGGACTGGTGTTCCCATGGTGATAGTAACTGATGACGAATAACCACCAGTCGTCAAGCGCAAGGTAGATGCGGGGCCAGGCAGAGAAGAGAGAAAGGGCCCACTTATGTCGGTCAGTGTCCCTGGCTTCACAGAAGTACTGGAAACATACAGTGTCATTAGGTCAGGGCTGTGGAGAGGCTGACTTACACCTGAAATCTCAGGGAACGAGGTGGTCAAGTAAAGTTGTGATGGGACCCTATGTAGTCGTGTCCCCTGGACTCAGAGGTCTGTCGTTTGTGCCAGCCTCAGGGACCCCAGCTGAGTAAGGGGAGGGCAACGGGCCACACTGGGGCCAGTGGAAGTCTTCGGATGTTGGGCAGCCCCCAATGCTGTGATAGCAGCTAAGGAAGAATGCGTTTTTCCGGCAGAACTGGCCTCGTGCAAGCTTGCAGTGTGAGGTTGGCAGCCGCGTCTGTGACAATCCTTGGGGCATCTGCACCAATGCTGATGCCTGGACACTGTCCGTGGTGCTGAAACCCCTCCTCTAGGCCGGGCGCTGTTGTGGGATCTGAGCTCATTCCTCACTGCCTCTTGTTCATGACACTTAAAGTGGAGTCTTTATAGTCACCCCCACTCGTCACTCCAGCATTACGGGTCTCAGGGGTCCCTGCGGTCATGGAGGAGGTGACTGTCTGGATGGCGAATGTGCTAGATCCTGACAACTTATCACCAAGAGCCAATGCAGATGACAACAGAGGATCACCCGGGCTTACCCTGTGTGTCCTGCAGAGCTGGGTTCAGAAGAGAAGGGACACTCAGTGTTTGATGGAGTCGGAATCTGGGGTCCCTCTAGGTGATGACTTAGGGAAAAAGAAAATGTCCCAAATAATGGATTCGTACTTCCTGGAGAATTTGAGGCAGCCACTGTGGTCTAAGAGTAAATCATGGACTTTTGGGACATTTTCCCTGGAAACCATGAAATCTGTGTACAGCTCTGGCTCCGCTGGGATTGTTGCAGGAAGATGTTTGGTGTCCCAGGCGCTCCTTTTTCTAACGCGTTCTGTGGATGAGGGCTCGGTGGAAGCTGAGTACATTTTGGTGACTTGTCCATCTGCAGTTTCTAGGGTGAGTGTGTCTAGAGATGCTTTCCTGGAAAAAGCTCCTTCTGCAGAGCTGGGGACTGCACCCATACTTCCAGCAAAGGAGTTCCTGGAGCAAAATTCCATTTGCCTGGGGACTTGGTGAGGCACTGGTTCTTTGCTCTGAATGGGCAATTTCTCCAGAGGTTGACTCTAAAAAGGCAGAGGACATTATCCCCGTGGACTGGGTGGTTCTTCCCAGAAGCAAAGACGGAGGACTGGCTGTGGTCTTTGCTGGAGAAGTGAAGGGCGGCACACTTCCTCTCCTCCCAGTCACCCCTGCAGATGTCTCAGGAAGACTGGCTCCTGTGGGCCCAGAACCATCTGCAGGGGGCTTTCAGCAATGCTGCCCCCTGTTATCAAGCATGGTGCAGGAGCAAGTGACCAGGGAGGCTTGTGGGTTCAAGCATGGGTGGGTCAGCATTTGCATCTTGGGGTGCACGTCTGGGAATAGCTCTCTGAGAGGAGGTGGCTGGCTGCAGTCCTACTCGGCGCCCTGCAAGTTCTCCGTGGTGGGAGACGTAGCTGGAATCTCTGTGCTTCCACTGGGCAAACCTTTTGTCCAGAATAGCTTCTGTGTGTTTCAGAGGCTGGGGGAAGTCGGGCAACCCTTCTGACCGAGAAAACACGCATCTGGGCAAGAGGAAAGATATTGTAATCACAGAAATTTCCTGAAAATGAAAATCTGACCGTCAGTTCTCTCCTTCAGTTCTTTCAGTGGGTCCTGCCCCAGGATAGAACTCCTTAATGGATCGGTCTTGAATGGTCCACGTCCTTGTCTCTCTCTTTCTCAACCAGGCATGCCTTATCTGGGGAACATTTGGTGACATCTAGGCATCAGTGGGTATCACAATTATTGGTATTCTACTGCCATTTAGTCAACAGAGGCCACGGAGGCCCCTACCAACCCCGTGACGCACGGGATGGAATTAATGACCCCGTCTGCAAATGTCAATCGTGCCGAGGTCGAGACACTGTGCTCTGCGCCCTTCCCACCATCACATCCTTCCAGTTGTGTACGTAATTCACAGCTGCATTCTTGCAGTTCCCCAGCCAAACAAATCATGGATCTTCATTCATTTCTCCCTTCTGTCTGCATTTTTCACTATCTCCTTTCCTCAGATTAACACCTATTCATCATTTAAGAGTCATTCTTTTGTCTCCACTGAATTTTCTAAGTGTTCCACAGTGAGCCTACAATTAGATTTCCTACATCCGTCCCAATTTACAGCCAAGTCCGAGAAGGAAGAATCAGTATCGCTGCTCCTATTTTTTTCTTTTATAAATTTAAAAATACCCGGCTGAAGCATCTTTTCTGGAAAGTCTTTAAAGCTGTACCACTGTGATGTATAACAAGAAATATATATTTAACACACCTCAACACCCAAAAAGCAAATAACCCGATTAAAAAATGAGCAGAGGATATGAACAGACAATTCTCCAGAGAAGAGATTCAGATGGCCAACAGGCAGATGAAAAGATGCTCCACATCGCTAGTCATCAGGGAAATGCAAATTAAAACCACAATGAGGTATCACCTCACACCAGTTAGGATGGCCAACATAGAAAAGACTAGGAACAACAAATTCTGGCAAGGATGTGGAGAAAGGGGGACCCTCCTACACTGTTGGTGGGAATGTAAACTAGTTCAACCATTGTGAAAGCAGTATGGAGGTTCCTCAAAAAACTAAAAATAGAAATACCATTTGACCCGGGAACTCCACTCCTAGGAATTTACCCCAAAGAAAACAACTTCTCCGATTCAAAAAATATATGCGCCCCTATGTTTATCGCAGCACTATTTACAAAAGCCAAGAAATGGAAGCAACCTAAGTGTCCATCAGTAGATGAATGGATCAAGAAGATGTGGTACATATGCACAATGGAATGCTATTCAGCCATAAGAAGAAAATGAATCCTACCATTTGCAACAACACAGATGGAGCTAGAGGGTATTATGCTCAGTGAAATAAACCAGGCGGAGAAAGATATGTACCGAATTATTTCACTCATCTGTGGAGCATAAAACAAAGCAAAAACCGAAGGAACAAAACAGCAGCAGACTCACAGAAACCCCAGAATGGACTAACAGTTGCCAAAGGGAAAGGGACTGGGGAGGGTGGAAGGGAAGGGAGGGAGGGAGAAAGGGAATGAGGGGCATTACAATTAGCCCACATAATGTGGGGTTGGGCATGAGGAAGGCTGTACAGCACAGAGACAAGTAGTGACTCTATAGCATCTTACTACACTGATGGACAGTGACTGTAATGGGGTATGTGGGGGGGACTTGATAACGGGGGGGAATCTAGTAATCACAATGCTGCCCATGTGATTTTATATTAATGATACCAATTAAAAAAAAGAAACATATTTAAGAGATCCTAAAACCCATGGAATTTACGGAGAGCGGGCCAGGTGTCACTTGTTATGTTAATACTGGCTTTGGGATCTCACCTAAGGAGAGGGCTGGTTGCCTGGGAAACCAACCACGTTTTAGAGAGTAGAAACTTTCATGGGAGGGGAATTAGCAGGAAGTTGAGTCGATTGCTATTGGCCAGTGATTTCATGAATCATGCCAGCGTAATGAGGCCTCAGTAAAAATCCACAAGGATGGGGTTGGGAGAGCTTCTCAGCGAACAAGTGGAGATCTGGGGATAGTGGCATGCCTGGTGAGGGCGTGGGGTCTCCGCGCCCCTTCCCACACACCTTGCCCTATGTCTCTCTTCCATCTTGCTGTTCCTGAGTTATATCCTTTTTATGATAAACCAGTATATAATAAGGTGAACAGTTTCTGTTGAGATGCTCTAGCAAATTAATTAAACCCAAGGAAGAGGTTGAGGGAACCTCTTATTTATAGCCAGTTGGTCAGAAGCACAGGTGACTAACAGCTACAATCTGAAGAATATGGGCTGGGGGCAGCCTTACAGGACTTACAGGACTTATAGTCTTATAGGACTGAGCCTTCAATCTGCGGGATCTGGACCCCACCTCCTAACATCAGGATTGAGTTGAATTCTTGGATGCCCTGCTGGTGTCCCAGAGTTGCTTGGTATTGTGCAGGGAGCCCCCCGCCCCAACACCTATACATTAGAGACTGGATCCAGGAGCCTAAAAAGGAAGCCCTCTGTGGGGGGCAACAGAAGGTACAAGGATCAACCATCTCAGATGCCGAGGGCACAGCGCTGATTGCATCAGCTCACTCTCTGAGCTAAGAACTCTTTCTGGGAAGGTTCTGGTGTAAAGTCCAAAGCCGGGAATACGTACTTACTGGCTTTCTGTCTTCCAACAAGTAAGGAATAAAATCTCAAAACAGCATGAAGATCAGGGTCATGAAAGCTTGCTAGAGCCAGAAAGCAAGGATTCTTTGGGACCGGTTCTCTCGGGTCACCATCTTGATAATCAGTTAAGGAGATAGATAAGGTTTTGGGGACTGGGGCACAGAGAGGTCTCACTGGCAGGTCTCAGAAACCAGAAAGCAGTGTAAAGGCTCCCAGAGGGCTGGGCAGAGATACGCAAAATGGGAGGAGAACCTGGGGACAAAGAGGATATGCCAGGAGCCCCCGCGCAGAGGACAGTAAGGAATGAGCTCTCAGCCTGCAGAAAAGGTGGGTGACAGAAGAAATCCTAGCTTCTAACCACCAGATGTCAGCAGCCCCAGCCCTCCTGGGGAGTAGTGACAAGGAAACAGACCTCCAGATATCCCCGGCAGGCAATGGGGACCCCTGTTCTGGAGGCATCATCTCATTTAATTTAGGTCTTACAACTCCTCCTTTCCACATTTATTCCTGTGTTGCAGAGAAGCGACAGGAGGCTCAGAGAGGTTATCTCGGTTGTCCAAGAAGTCCCAGAGCTGGGATTTGAACCCAGACTACCGGCACCAGTGCATATACTGTTATATGCTCTGCTGGGCTGCTTAAGAACCCTTGGTCACCCAAAGGGAGTGGACAACAGGACTCCTGGGAGGGGGGACGCATCACCCAGGGGCAGGGAGCAGAGGGCAGCATGCAAATCCCAGAAAAGGGGTTGGGCTTCAAACCCCCCCTTGCCCGAGCTGCTTCCCACCAAGGGGATATGTGTACCTCAATTATTTGCAATAGATCAGAAGTTTCTAAAGGATAGACTTTTTTTTTGTAAGTGGACTTAACCTCAGGATTTTCTTGTCTCATAATAAAACGAAATATGAAGCTGAGAACAGGATCGCCTGACCCTTTCTCTTCTTAATGCTTCCCAATTCCAACTGCTTGCCTGGCTTAGCTGCTGGCAGCTTCTTAGATAGTGGGGCTCAACCCATTCAAGCAGTTGTGTCCCAGCAACAGGAAATTTGTCTCTGTATGGGGCAGAGTTGATGGCTGGGTCCAGGTTGAGGCCCATGGACACCGTCTGCATCCAGGGCACTGTACCCACGTGGGGAGGGAAAGTGGGGGGGCAGCCGGGAGTCCCAGAGGAGGGATAAGGGTCAGGCTGTCTCCTGCCTGCTCTGAAGGAAGCCAGCATTCGCGAATAACGCAGAGGAGACAGAGTCCTATGCACTCGGTCCTCAAGTCCATTTCGCTTCCCAGAGACCCTTTATTTTCCCTCCTGAAAATCAAGCCAATTGCAACCCCTACAGGACTGGAAACAGAATGCTCAGTGGGAGGAATCTGGAAGAAGTGGACTTGGCTGGATTCAACTTCCAGCTCTGTTTCCTTCTTGCTGTTTGATCTGAGACAGGTCACTTAACCTCTCTGAGCCTTATCTCTACACACATCTGAAGGGGGAACAGCGCAGCGCTGTTGTAGAGATGCAATGAAATAGTGCCTGTGATGCAGTTAGCAACATGCAGGGCAGGGAGTTAAGGACTTAGTAGATGCCGGTTGTTCCCGGTCTTAATTATTACCTACCCCGGGGCTTGCTGAGTGACACTGGAGATAAGATATTGTATGTTGGCTGTCTGGTGGCTCCAGACGTCTTGGGGTCTTTCTGGGCAAAGACCACTGCATTCCATGGTACCCCTGTGGAGAAAGGACCCAGCTTGGTTATCACAGCAGGAAGCAGCAGGAAGAAAAATCTTTTCTTCTGGATTTTTCTCCCCTTTCCATAAGAATCTCTACATAAAGACTCATGCATCGACTACTTTGTTCATTCATTCCAGACCCTCCGCCCCACATCCACCCAACAAGCGTTTCTTGCGCATCTCTTACGGGCCAGTCGCTCTTTCTCAGTGGGGTCAGAGTCAGTTGCTAGGCAGGTCCTTACTCCCTGAAGGTTAATTTTTAATGGCCTCTCCACCACATCTTTTCTCCAGGATTTAGGAAAAGCAACTTTCTGGTCCAACGGCTGCCTGTCCCCCAGGTCAGACTTCCTCACGTCTACCTTCCTGGCTATTTGCCTGGTGGCTTTTTAAGTGACTGGATGTCTGCCTTGTCCCTTGAACCCAGGGACAAGGGGTACTCTTCTGGCCCCTGAACTCCAGACGCCCCTTGGCTGAGTCCTCCATTCCTGCAGCTGAAGGTTCCCTGGGGCCATCGCCATTCAGATTTGGGCTTTGAGTCCTAAGAGTTGATAACGGGGTAGCACAGGGGTTAAGAGCAGGAGCTGAAGACTTGAACTTGTTCTAGGCTCACATCCCGCTTGCCCACTTGTGACTCGGTGACCTTCAGAAGTCCCTTTGACCTTCAGTTTCAGGTTTTCAGTGGACATAATAAAAACGGCCAAATATTTTCAAAATACAAATATATGACATGTAGTGTGACAAAAACAGATGATAAAATATCTGGCAGCATTTTTAAGGCAGTTAAACAAATAAGGCACTTCCAGTTCAGCCCTTCATAACATCATTATTTGTATTATGGATATAGATCTTCTGTTTCTACTCTGTTCGGGGGGGCAGGTGGCGGGTGGGGTGCCCCAAGAGGTTCTCCTGCCTTGAGAGCTATCCGCTCCCACCACCCTCCCACCACCGGGTCGCACTGGCTGGCCCAGTGAGTAGCAGTCCCAAAGGTGGGTAGGAACAGGGTGAGCCCTGCGTCTCTGGGACACAGCAGTGGAGAGGGGAGCGACTCAAAAAGTAGTCTGGATGTTGTCCCCGAAGATGTCCCCAAGACAGAGAAGCTGAACCTATGACTGGACGGGTTACGGAGCCCTGAACAAAGAGGCGGTGTTCGTCTCTCAATGCAAATCCAGGGGCTCCTCCGTTCAGCCCTGCAGGGGTGGAGAGGGCTGCAGAGGGGGCGATGGCAAAGCCGGGTGCTTCTCCGGGAGCCTCAGGGGGCTGAGCGCTGGGTTCAGTCAGGGGCTCTGGGGGTTGGCCTCAGCTCTTAGACAAGGTGTTTGTTTATCTTCCTGCCAGCGCCCGCAGCCCCAGATGTCTGAGCAGAGCTGATGAGCGAGCATCCCCCAGGGCTATCAGGGTGTCTGTCGTGACCTTGGGGACTGAGGTAGTAGATCAGGAGCTCCCAGCAGGGGCGATTGGCCTCCTGCGTTCATGTGATACATACTTGCTGCACCTGGACGGTATCCGTGTGCATTCTGGGGGGATCTTCGTCCTGAGAGGTGTCCCAGTACTGTGGGAACGGCGGAGCAGTGGGCAGGGATGGTGACCCATAGGCGAGGGGGCCAGCCCACCCTGGGGCAGGAGCAGGGGTCCAGCTGCTCCCAGCATTACATCCTGAGAGAGCCTTGGGGACAAAAGCTGCTAAACGGCCACTGTTGTGTCGTGCTTTGGGGATCGCTCACAGGGCCGTGCACCATCGGAGGTGGTGGGACCGCCCTGTACCAGTCCCCCACTCTTCAGGTCATTGTGGGGATGTCTCACAATGGCACCCAACCGCAAAGCTCTTCTTGGGGGCCAGGGCCAGGCCTCGGTGCCTGAGGGCTGGGGGCTGGGCGCCTTCCCCACCTGCCCCAGGAGCTGCAGCTCCGCCTGGGCGTGGGAGGGCCGAGGCGGCCCCCAGGAGGGGGAGGTCCTCTCCACTCCCCTCCAGGCACTGGTGACTTCTGTTTCCCAGCTAAGCACTGAGGACAGTCCTTTCTCCTGGAAGGAGCCAAGGAGTAGCTGTGTAAGCACCTGGCACAGGGTAGGTGCCCCTTTCTACAAGCCTGGGCTTATCTTGGATTCTAGAGAGGCTTGGCTGCAAAGCCCTGACATCCTGCCCAAGGGGCCAGCTGGAGTAAAAGAGCCAGGGGTCCTGGCAGCCCAGGTACCACACAGAGAGGGTCTTGGACCTTCTCTGTGTAGGAGAGATAGAGCGTGGTCCCTCCTGCCTGGCACACAGACGCAGCAAGCTGGACCCCCTGCTTTTCCCTGAAGCTGGTGGGCTTTCTTCCAAGTTGACCAACAGACCTGCCATATCCCACTTGGGGTCTAGGAGCACACCTCTGCTAACCCTGACAGGCTGCCTTTCTGCTTCCCTCTGCACCCCCATCATGCAGCCTGAGAAGCTCCCATGGCACCGAACCACCCACACACGGGGCAGCCTCCTGCCTCCTGGCCTTTGTCCACCTAGTTCTCCCACGAAGGCTCTCACCCTCTTTTCTGCTACTAGCACCTATAGAAGCCCCCACCCACCACTCTACTGCCACTAAGATTGCCAAGCTCCTGCTCAACCTTTGATCCTGGGTAATCGAGCATCCGACTGCCTCACCTGCCAGCCCAGAGATCCTGGGAGCAAGGCCCTGGACTTGCTCATTTCCCTCTGGACAGCTGGGCATAGGGACCGGGTGCCCAGGTGTCAATCAAAACAGCCTCTAGGGAGTGAGCCTGTGAGTGAGGGGGGACAGGGAAGGCCCGGCAGGCTCCAGCACTCATCCCGGCAGGTATTTAATTCACCACGTCACAGCGGGTTTGTGAACTCATCCAAGTCAGATTGGAAAATGCATTCTCACCCGGCCTGCTGTTACAGAAGCCTTTGCCAAAAAGGAAAAGACCTCCCAGCTGCCCCTAGGGTGGCCTGAAGCCCAAGTCACCTGCCACATCTGTCCCTCTCCTGCACGAATGTCACATCTGTCTGACTCCTCCGCTGGCGGCAGCCCAGCCCTGCTTACCTGGCCCACAGGTGAGGAGGCTCACGGTCAGAGCCAGCAGGTGCCCGCGCCAGCAGCACCCCAGGCGTGCAGAGCCCTCCCAGCCCATGCTCCTGTCTGTGCCCCGCGCCCCTGAATGAGGCAGGGCCTGAGCCCAGCCTGGCCTGCCCTGCTCCTGGAGGGCGGTGAGGACACGCCTGGCCGAGCTTCCCCCAAGGGGCAGGGCCCTCCCTCGGGGCGAAGCAGCGGTCTGCTCCTGGCAAAGGCTGGCTGCCATTATTCTGTGGCGTGATGACTAACACCTGCAGGCCGAAAAGGGGCCCGAGGGGACACCTCCACACAGCAGCAAAACCTGGCCCCCCAATCTGTTGCCAGACCGAGAGACCCCGCAGCTCCATCTGGGCTTCAGGGAGAACAGGGACCTGGGCACAGACCTGTCCTGTCCATTGAAGCCCCTGGGTTCCCCCTGACACCTTCCTGCTCAGGGGCTGGCACCACCAGACTGGAGCCGGGCGGACCCTCCCTGGGGGAGGCATGGCTGGCACGGAGGGTTTTGGAATGTGGGGGAGTAGCGACTGCATTCCCACGTGGGAACTCTCTGGCTGCCAGGGGAGCGGAGGGCTGGGCCTGCTGTGCCCTTGGGGAGCCCGCAGGCCACCCCTCTGCCCCTGGAGAACCCACATGGCCACCACAGGGGCTGCATCCTCTCACCTCCCGGCTTCAGCTGCCTGGGCCAGAGGCAGAGAGGAGCCGGAGGGGCTGGAATGGGGCTCGGGGAGGGGACCGCGGATTCTGTCTTGTCCTGGACAAGGCCGCAGCCCCCATAGGCTGCGTACCACCCTGGCCCGGGCTGTTACAACAGCCTCCCCAGACACTGCCTCTCCCCCACCACCTGCCTGGCACAGCGGGCCAGGGAAATCCTCCTTAGGTAGTACGTTTCTGCCCCTCCCAGGGACTCAGGACACCCTCGCCCCTCCATTCCTCGTGCCCCAGCCCACAAGCCTCAAACACCCTCACAGGTCGGTTTGTCTTCTCACAGATGGGAAGACAGAGGGTCTCTCGATTCTCCTTGAACCCAGAGCCAAACTCCACAGACCTGTGGCCAGGATGAGCTTGTGGGAACCTACTCTCTTCTTGGTGCACCCTGCTCCTGTGTATTCACTCCCAGGACAGACACACCCTGAGCCCCAACTCTGCTCTGGGCACATAGCCTGGCCAAGATGGGCAAATGGACAAGGACAGGTGACCCAGCTGGGGTGGCAGAAGCAGAGAGGTCAGTGAGAGAGAGAGAGAGAGAGAGAGGGAGAGCAGACTCTGCAATCAGGGGAGCCTTCCTGGAGGAGGTGTCGGCCACACCAAGACCTGAATTTTGAACTAGAGTCAGCTGGGCCAGGAGAGTGGGGAGTGGAGAAGGGAAGGTCCCGGGGTGGAGCAGCGAAAGGGGAGTCTGGGCTTTGCCCAAACCCCCAGCCCTGTTTCTCTTCCTAGGGAACCGCTCCCTTCCTTAAGAACACAATCACAGAGAAAAAAAGAGGCTAAGCCAGTGGGTTTTGTGGGACATGATGGTGCTCAAAGTATGCCCTATACAGAAGGGAAAGTTAGGCACCCCCAAATCACTAAGATCTGCAGCAGAGCTGGGACCCCAGGTGACAGGATCAGATCTCCAACCCCCGGAACCCTCAAACTCTTATTGTTGGAGTGACTCCAGCCCTCTTTCTCTAGGACGTGCCCCAAAGGCCCCGTGGGCACCGCCATCGTGCAGCCTCAGGGCCCAGGAACTGCCTTGCCCCTCCCTCCAAGGGGCACTCAGCCATTTAAGAGCTTGGATTGGTGATGTGGAAGCACAGCTACCGTTTACTGAACACCTACTATGTGCTGGGCATGGCTCCCATCAGGACCACAACATGGACGCCAGATCTGACGTCAAAGGAGCTCTATCAGGTGGTGACGACTCAGTGCCCCGTCGCACCCAGGAGCAGGCCAAGGCTCAGGGACGTGCCCAGGGTCACTCAGCTAGCACACGCAGAGCTAAGTAGGATGTGAACCTGGCTCTGATGTCGCGCAGTGTCTCTCACCCAGGGGTGATTTTTCTCCCCCACAGAACACCTGGCAATGTCTTACAACATTTTTGGTTGTTATGAGGGGCAGGGGGTGTGGCCATAGACATCCAGGGGTGGAGGACAGGGCTGTTAGTAAACACCCAGGCAGAGCACAGGACACGCCGCTGCACCATGAATTATCCGGCCCCAGATATCAATAGTGCTGCTGATGGGAAAGCCTGGTCCAAAGCTGTGCTGCCGTCCAGGAACTCTCTGGGATCATATTCACACTGTACATCAGTGACCCCCAACAGGACCACCCACCCTGAGCCCTGCGTGGCTGCTGAGCACTTGGAATGCGGCTGGTGGGACTAACAGCTCAAGCTGTCATTTGGTTTCATCTTTATTAAAACAAACCATCTTCAGTTTAGTTTGGGGAGTAGGCTTGGTACAGCTGGAGCATGTGAATGACTCTTTCCCCGCCCCCTCCTCTCCCCCTCCCCCCATCCCCCTACTCCCCTTCCTCCCCCCACCCCCTCCTTCCTTTCTTTCTTTAGCTTTTAATTTTTTTCTGTGAATGGACCTTTTCAACTGGAATATTTTTTACAAAGTCTAGACACAGATTGAGCAGTTCAGATGAAATACCCAGCCTCCACATTGCAACGCTTTATGAAGTTCCAAACGCACGCCAGATGTCGAAGACGTCGCACTGGGGGGAACGGAACGGGGAAAAGGGTCTCTCTAGTCATTTTCATCCCGATTGCCTACTGGAAATGATAAATATTTTGATACCTTGCGTTAAACAAAATATGCAGTTAAAATTGCACCATGTCTTCGCTCTTTCAACGTGACCACTGCGGAATGTACAGTTACATACTGAGATGCGGGTTCGGCCTCTCTGAGGTGATGGGATGTGAACAGTTTCCAGGAAACAATTGTTTTAATTTGTCTGACTTCTCTCAAACCATTCAGAATCAACTAGACAATATTCATAATATTGCAACAGCAATGCCAGCCAAGAACAATAAATGTTTACTGACCGCCTACTATATGCTGGCACCAAAGAACAGGAAGAAGGCTGGCAGGGGCCAAGGGAGCTGGCATGACATCACGTCATTAACAAGTGGCATTGATGCAGTGTTTTCGCTGAGCCCCGCCCTTCACAGACCTTCATGGCTCATTCGGCTCTCGAGGTGTCCCTCTGATGTGCTCCATTCATCAGCCCATTTCACAGAGGAAGAAACTGCGGCACGAAAACGTTCTATCACTGACCCAAGACCGTATGGCGAGGCACCTTATGTTTCCACTCATAAGATGGCCAACAGCAGGCAAAACTGAGGGATGGGGATGGGGACATTGTCTACGAAGGCGGCATGAGGGAAACTTCTGGAGCAGTGGTTCTCAGTCAGGTGTGACTAATCACCCCCCCCACCCTAACCAGGGGACATTTGGCAGTGCCTGGAAACGTTTTTGGCTATCAAAACTGAGAGGTGTTCTCAAAGACGATGTCCCCGTGGCCAGCAGGTGTATGACAGGGTGCTCCACATCTCATCTGCAGGGAAATGCGGGTCAGAGCCCCAGTGAGATACCACCTCACACTAGTCAGAATGACTAGTATCAAAAAGACAAGAGGTGACAAGCGCTGGAGAGGATGTGCAGAGACGGAACCCCCATGGCACTATTGGTGGGAAAATAAAATGGGTGCAGCCCCTCTGGAAGGTGGTATGGAGGTTCCTCCAGAAATTTGAAAGAACAACTGTAAGGTCCAGCAATACCACTGCTGGGTGTACGTATGCCTAAGGGAGGTGAAGGAACCGCTTGCACCCCCCTGTTCACTGCAGCATGATTTACAACAGCCAAGCCCTGGAGACAACCTAAGTGCTCGACAGTGGATGAACAAAGAAAATGTTCTATATATATATATATACACACACACACAGTGGAATATTGTTCAGCTAAATAAAAGAAAAGGAGATGCTGCTGTTTGGGACAGCACAGGGGGAGCTTGAGGGCATTGTGCTGAGTGAAAGAAACCAGCTAGAGGAAGACAAATACCATATGCTCTCACTTATATGTGGAATCTCTTTAAAAAAAAAAACCCTCAATAATTCGGACAACAGATTGGTGGTTGTCAGAGGTGGGGGCAATGGTGGAGGTGATCAATAGATAGAAAATTCCAGAGAAGACAGACAAACCCTAACAAACCCTGAGAGGTATGGATCCTACTGGCATCTAGTGGGTGGTGGCCAGTGTCAAGGTCAACATCCTGTAATGCCCACGACAGCCCCTTGCAGCAAAGAATTGTCCCGCCCCAAATGTCAATACTGTGGGGACTGCGACTCCTTGTTCTAGAGGAGATGATTGTCCTCTGTGCAGCGTTTACACATGTGTAAAAACTCACTGAGGCATACAACTACAATGAGGGCATTTTGTACACTTTCCTGGGTAGGTGTCATAACTTAACCAAGTTAAAACACATTTTAAAATTAAAAAACTATAAAGTGGCAGCGTGCAGCGTTGAATCAAGGTCCGTCTGATTCATATTTTTTTCTCCTGAACGATGTGACAACACCCAGGAGCTCGTGGGCTTCCTGCTTCCCTTCTCGCTGCCTCCAAACCGTTCCGGGCAGCCCACCTGCCCAAACCCCTCCGATGCCCTCACACGCAAGCTTGGAGTCCAATCTCAATTCCTCGCTGTGACTTTCTCAGCCCTCGGGACAGGCTCTGGCCACCTCTCAATTTTCTTCTGGTTATACTCACCCCTTTTTCTCTCTGTCCCACTGCCCTGGGCTCCATGCTGCAAGTTGCACACATGAAAACTTGGCCACATCAGGGCTTTTGCAGGTGCTGCTCCCCTGCCTGGTTCTCTGCATCCCTGCCTCCTTTCCACACCTCTAGCCTCCACCCAGACATCACCTCCTCAGAGAGGTCCGCCCTTAACCACCTACATGCTGTCCTGTCTTCTCCATCGCCCACTGCCTCCCCATTCTCTTTGTCTCCTCCCTGGCCCAGGCCAGTTTTCTAAATATCTAATAATTTCATCATCCACCTTTTCACCCACCTCTTGCCCTCATCTGCCCCCGGGGGCAGGGCTGGGTCTACCCTAGTCATGGTTATATACGCCACGAGTAGCACACCATAGTTCAATGGCATGTTTGCTGAACAGAAAACTATAACTAAGATCCTATGATTTCCTGGATGGGGTTGAGAAGGAAGCCCTATGCTATTGAATTCACTAGATGAGGGCCTAGCAGCCTTAGGAACCTGCCTTTTGCGGGCCACGCTCTGTGAAACACAGTCCTGGACCCCTTTCTTTCCAGCCTTGGAAGCTTCTACATAATTCTTGACTCTCTGACCCCCGCCCCACCTTTGTTCAAGCCTTCATCTTCTCTGACTGTTTGAAGCAGGCTCCTTACTCATCATCCTCTGTCTCCAACCCCACCCTCTCCGAGGTCCCCCCCACCCCGCGGACAGAGTGACTGTTCAAAAATGCAAAATCGGCCACGCCCTGCCTCTAGTCTGAATTCTTCCATGCTTTCTCATTGCCCTCAGGATCAAGTGCAAACTCTACAGCCCAGCTCTTCAGGCCCACCCTGCTCCAGGACCTGTCCCCCCCCACCCCCTTGGTCTCACCACAATTTCCCCATCAGCCATTGCCTCAGTCATGCTTGACACCCCATTTCCCTGCACAACATTGCATATGGCTCCTCTCCTCCAAGCTTTCGCTGAGGCTCTATAGGGCTGCCTTCTCCCTCTTCATCTGACACATTCCTTCAAAGGCTTGCTGACATGTCCTGTGACTCACGAAGCTCTCCCAGCCTCCCGCAACAGAATGCTTACCTCCCCTCCTGGTTTCCGGGGCACCCTGGGACGGCCTCCGTGAAAGGGCTTGACCACATAGTCACAAATCTCTGTTTTCACCTCTCACAGCCTCAGATTCGCAAATACCACACAGGGCGCCTGGCATGCGGTAGGTGTGCAAAAAAAATGAAGTCTGCTGACTGATTCATTTCTTGACCAATCACCAGACACCCAGCGCCAGGAATAAAGAGGTGAATGAGACAGACAAGACGCAGCTGAAAAAGCAAATAGGTTTCTGTCTGCTCACTGTACCTCATCTGGATTTTCTAAATCCCTTTGGTGTGTTTTTCCTCCTGACCTCCGTGCCTGGTTCTGTGTATTCGATGCGCAGGACTCCTGATGGAAACTAAGAAGATCTGATTTCAAATCCAGACACGTCAAGGTAATTCTGGAGAATGGGTGGACGGATTGGAGGATTTGAGGTCTACTGATGTCAGGGTTTCTCTGACTCAGAACTAATGATACTTGGGGATGGATAATTCTTGACTGTGGGGGGGCTGTCCTGAGCATTTAGGGTGTTCAGCAGCATTCTTGGCCTCTACCCACAAGATGCCAGTTGCAACTCCCTTGTGCCAGCCACCCAGTGATGACAACACACAAGTCTCCAGATACCGCTAACTGTCCTCGGGAGGCAAAAATCACCCCCAGTTGAGAACCACTGATTTGACATCAATACCGAAGAATCTGGTCCAAAGGCAACCCAGCTATCAAGAAGAGAAGTGACTGGCAAGTACAGCCCAGGGGTTAGAAGCTCCTTGTGCTCCTGTGTGGACTCACTGGGGATGAATTATACTTCCACATGAAAGGGAAAAAATGAGGATAATATTTTTATGAAAACATTAAAAATTAAAAATGTGTTAAAACATAACATTTTAAAAAGAGGGTATATCTTTCTGGGTGATACCGATGTTCTAGCTCTTGAGTTTGAATTTCTCAGGTCACACTGATGCAGGCATCCATCCAAAGTTAGCAAACTGCACCGAAAATCTGCGCATTTGACAGGATTTAACTACGTTTGACCTCAAATGATAAAAATCTGCCCCGGAATATTGAGCTCTAGGAAGTGCTCAGAGCGATGATCTACTTAGGGGGGGATTGCACCTTGTTTGAAACCAAAAAGTAAGATGGTTAGGAAGGTGGGTAGAGGGATAGATGGATGGATGGACTATGGATGGTGGGTGATGGATAGGTAGATGACAGATGGGTAAATGAACAGACATGTAATAAAGCAATTATGGCAAAACGTAGAACTGAGCTGGTGGGCATATGAGAATTCACAGTAACAGTCTCTCAACTTTGCTATCTGTTTGAAATTGTTCATAAGTTGTTGGAACAATGCCTTGAGCTGTACTTTAGTGCACTTTATTGCACGTAAGTTCTAAAAGTTCCTTAAAAAAGGGAAACAATAGTAGTCTACATGGCTTTGGGGTCAGATTCATCTCCTACCAAGCTCTTTTCTTCTTCTGAACCTGCATTTCCTGCCATTGACCTGGGAGATTTATCGAGGTGGGTCTGGGCACAAGCCCTGGTCAGACACACGGGATCGAAACCACGGCCTCACCATGTTGCAGGTATGGGGCTTTGCACAATGACCTTACGTTTTGCGCGTCTCAAATGGAGCAGGAACAGCATCTGCTTTGCAACACTGCTATTGTGCTGAACTGAGAAGCCTCGTGCCTTAGATGACACTAAGCATGCCTACCTGGGAGTGTGTATGAGATGAGACACCTGCAGTCTCCCTGGGGGAGACTTTGATAAACATCAGGAAAATAGAAGGAGGGGAAACAATTTCCGGTAGTTACTTGCAATCCCCCAGTCTGTTTGCTTTCCTTTCCCTGGATGACGCAGCCTGAGAAATAGTGACTCCAAAGGCACGTCTGCCCTTCCTCTTTTGCAGATCTCTAAGGCAGGACTGAAATGCCTCCTAGGGCTCGCAGCTCAATGGTCGAGCGTACTTAGCAAGCCCTTTAGCGGTATTTTATGCAGGTGGAGGCAAAGGTGATTGAGGGCTCGAGTGTGGGAGACTCCAAGGGCAGAAGCCTCATGTCATGGGCTGAACTGTGTCCCACAAAAGATGTTAAACTGCGAATCCCGGGATCTGTGCATAGGAAATAGGATTATTTGGAATGGGGTCTTTGCACATGAGCAATAAAATGAGGTCATTAGGGTGGTTCTAGTCCAATATGTCTGTGTCCTTATGCTAGGGGGAAATTTGGACACAGGATAGACACACACAGAGATGCCATGGGGAGATGGAGGCAGACGTCACAGTGATGCTTTGCAAGCCAAGGAACACCGGAGATCGACGGCAAGCCAACAGAAACCAGGAGAGAGGAAAAGAACAGAGCCTCCCTCTAGCCCTCAGGAGGGGCCGACCCTGTCATCACATTGACCGGTGACAATTGAGGACTTGTAGCCTCTAGAGCTGAGATGGCACACTTCTGTGGTTGAAGCCTCCAGGTCTGTGGTACTTTGTGTCATCAGCCCCAGCAACTGAATTCACCTAAAATAGCAACAAGGAAGCCGGTGGTGTGACAGGGGGGCAGGAGGCAAGGACTCAACTCAAAATGACAGGTTTCCCAGGTGTTGCCACATGCCACATGCTGTGCCAGGTATGAGGACATAGCAGCAAAAATGAGTCACCGCCCCTGCCCTTCGGGGGCTCTACGAGTGACCTGAGGAGGCAGGCGGTACGGAACATCAGGTGACTTGTGAGGCGAGGGTCAATCTGACCTGGGGGCTCAGTGACAGGGGTGAGGGGCAGAGAGCCGTGGGGTGAGTCACGTGGGACGCAGGGAGGGCAGAGGAGTACCGGGGTAGACGGGACGGCGTGCAGGCCCCAGGCACCAGAGCAAGCTGGGGCCCAAGTTTCCCTCAAGGGGAGGAAGACCCACAAAGAATCTGGAGAGAGAGGTGGCACAGTACCAAAGGTGGTGGACCAGGTGTGGCTGGCAGAATAGGGCTCCCCAAAGGTGCCCACGTCCTATACACCTCAGAACCTGCGGACGGGGCTTTACATGGCAAAAGGGACTTTGCAGATGGTATGGCATTAAGGATCTGGCAGGGGAAAGAGTACCTGGGGGTGGGCTCAGTGTCATCACGTGAGAGGAGGTCCTCAGGAGAGGAAGACAGGAGGGTCAGAGTCAGAGAAAGATTTGCGATGAGGCAAGCTGAGGTCGGAGAAGCAGCAGGAGCTTAGAAGACGCCACCCTGCTGGTTGTGAATACAGACGTCGGAGCCATGAGCTAAGTCAACTTTCAAGAAGCAGGAATATCACGGGACAGATTATCCCCTAGCACTGAGTTTGTGGCAATTTGTTCTGGCAGCCAGAGGGCACTCCTACCGCAGGGACACCGCAGGGGCACATGGGGGAGAGACCGCTAACTCCCTACGGACACCCAGCTGGTGCGCAGCACGGAGGGGTGGGAATGCCCGGGTGCCAGGAAAGGTTTGCTGAATGTCTGTGTCAGAAGGTGAACGAACAACAAGCCAGCAACCCTTGTCAGCACTATCGTTTTGAGCCCCTATGGCGTGCTGAGGCGGGATCTTGTTTTACTTCCCCCCTTTCCATGGATGTGGAAGCCACGGTTCAGGGCAAATGATCCAACTTGTTCAATCACCCCATGAAAGAGAGGCAAAGATGGGATTTGAACCCAGGCAGGTCCGAGTCCAGAGCTCCACCCCTGCTAGCTCCTGCCTACCCCGCTGACCTTATCTCACGATTCTCCTTGATCACAATGTCCCAGCCACTCTAGCTTTTGTAAAGCTCCCCCACCTACACACTGCACACATTCTCTTCCTAGACATCCACATAGGCTGTTCCATCTGCCTGAAAGGCCTTTTCCCCTACCGGCCCTTCTGACCTTTCCAGTCTTGTCTCAAATGTCACCTCTTCAGAGAGGCCCTCCCTGATTGCCTTGTCTGAAGTTGCCCTCAACTCCTCCCTCATGCATCTCACTTTTTTACAACCTTCTAGATTTTTTGCCTCAGTGAGAAACAGAGGCCTTGATCATACTGCCTGCCGTGCAGTCTCCATGTTGTGTGGCCACAAAGCAGGTGCTCAATAAATATTTGCCAGATGAAGGAATGAGTTAAGGAAACTAGTGCCAAGGAGACACGCCCAGGTATGCTTTTAGTTGGAAAGAAAAAGCAGGGGTGGAAGCTGGAGCCACAACCACCCTCAGATACGCAGCACCACACCCTGCCCGGTCCTGCTGGCTGGCGGAGCAGGGGTCAGCCTGACCTTCTCCATCCCTGGCAGAGTTCGTGTGGCACTTGCCAGTTGCTGAGAGGGCTCCCTCCCGCTGCACAATTGTTCTAGTGACTGTCACGCCCGACTGGCCTCCGTGGCCCTTGGCCACGCCTGTGGATGTCCGCCAGCTCAGGTAACACCATCACAGGCCGCAGAAGCACCCGGGTCTACCTACCGTGGACTATTCAGGTGGGCCACGCAAGGAGAGCCCCGAAACGGCTGGCTCTTCTGAAATATTCAAAGAACACATTCAGTTTAGGTAGGTGGTGACTCGCAGGGTTCCCACCAGTGGCTTTAAGGAACCCTCCCTCTCCTAATGTTCCCCACGAGCCTGGCACTGTGCTAAGGGTTCGCCCATGTTACCTCACTACTCATTCCTGAGCGGGGCGCTGCTCTTACACCCACATTTTATAAATGCTGCTGTTGAGGGTCAATGGTGAAGCTGTGTGTCCCCAGGCAGGATGCAGAAGAGCTGGGATTCAGACCCAAATCCCGTGCCAGAGACCAACCAGAATAACCACTGGCTTCCCTGTCCTTATCACCTTGACCTACACGCTTGGACAGAACTGAACAGACGGACAGATGCTAGAAACCCTCTCCAGCTGTTCTTCCCATAAAAATGCAATGCAGTTTAAAACACGATGGAATTTTAAATGTTCCAGCAGACACACACACCGAAAGGGAAAGAAATAGGTGACAATTAGATGAATCATATATTTCGGGACTCAGCAAGCTTTTCCTGTAGAGGTTCCAAGTAAGTATTTTAGGCTTAAGGCAATATGTCAATCTGTTGCATATTCCTCTTTGTCTGGACTTTATTTTGGGGGTTGGGGTGGGGAGGTGTTGTTTATTTCTTGGGATTTTTTTGTTTGTTTTTTCCCCAGCCCTTTAAACATGTAAAAACCAGTCTGAGCTTGAGGTCTGTGCAAGAAACAGGGCCACAGGGCCTTTGCCCACGACCTGAGAACTCACCGAACCGAGGGCAATCCACTGTGAAATAACTGAATGAGGAAAGGGAGGAAGGTATGGAGGGAGGGAAGAGGAGACACATTTCCAGCTGCACCCTGTGTCTTTCCCACCACCCCCCTTGCTGGGGGACTTCTCAGTTTAAGTTCCTAATGGAGAAACCAGATCCGCTACCGCAGGCCTGGTCCCCCTGCCTGAACCCCACGTCCTTCTTGTCTCCTCTACATCGTCACAATGTACCGTGACGACATATCTAAAGTCTGTCCTCACTGTGGGCCTCTGAGCTGTGTGAAGCCCAGACTAATTTGTCTACAGTGACCTTTGACCCTAGGCATTAGGCACCACCTCAACCCCTCTCAGACCAATGGGCACAGAACCAAAGACAATCAGATGTTTGTACCACCCACGAAACGTCTGTTTGGAAGACTGAAACGGCAAGGACTCACCATCTCTGGTCCTGGCGTGGAAGGGGGGTCGGTGCCTCGGACCTGAGCAGGGACGGTGGGGGTGGGCACGGGGCGCTGGACGAACCTGGGCTCTGGAGCCTCCTGGGTCCCATCCCCGGCCTCTGGTGCCTGGCCTCTGGTAGCTCCAAGGACCCTCTGGCCTCACAGGTGGCCCCAAGGAAACTGGGGGCCTCCCAGGGGAAATGGGCACATCTGGGCACAGCCCCTCTGCAGAAGGCTGAGCCGTGGGCACATGGTGACCACCCAGGATTCCTGTGGGTGCATCCAGGCTTAGCAGGGCTGTGGTGTCCAGCTGATTAACTCCTCCTTGAGAGAGGGCAGGGAGAGGACAGAGGGTGAGCGTTACCTCCTTGGGAATTGAGAGAATTTGGAACCACATATATGCTTTGGAAGAGGCATTCCTCTTAATCAGTCCCTGAGTAATAAACACTCATGATTGCAACTGATCCTTGCGAACAAACAGCTACCCCAGAATCAGCCCAGTTCTGGAAGCTGCGATAATGTAAATGGACAAGGCAACCCTGCCGTGCACTGTGTCTCCAGTGTGTGCTGGGCACTGACTACGTAAGCTCTCCCTCTCTGTGGCCGGTCTTGTCAGTATTGGTTAACATTAATGGTGGTGCTCCTCAAACCTTAATCACATTGAAATCACTTGTTTAAATGTAGGTTCTGATACAGTAGGTCCTGCTGAGATCCTTCACGTCTAACAAGCCCAGAGACTGCTGCTCCTCAGACTTTACAGAGATTTGAAGTATGAGCATTTGGGCAAAACTGTCAGTCAGTGGCGGTTAGCTAGTTGGCTGGCTTGTTGAGTGGGTGGGTGGATGGATGGATGGGTAGGTGGGTAGATGGGTTGTTGAGTGGATGGATAGATAAGTGGAGGAATGCCACAGCAATAATTTATTTCTCCTTTTCTTCTGTCTCCTCAGTTGCCCTCTACAATGCATCCTCCACACAGCTTAAAGTGTTCCTTGACTTTCCACCTCCAGGACCAAGTTCAAAACCTTGCCACAGCGCCCAGGTCCAGCTGCCATCTATTGCCTTGGTGTGTTGTGCTACTTACCTTCCTGCTCCCAGAGCAGCCCCGACTCTGCCTGCCAATGGTGCTTTTAAAATGCAGTGTTCCTTCTCACCCCAGGGCCTTTGCACAGCCCTGGAACCTCTTCTCCATCTCTGTGCCCAAGTATGTCCTTCTCCCTTGCAGCTAATAATTCTTCACTATGTAGCTTATTAGTGTCTATCTTCCCACTGGAATGAATGCTGCAAGAAGTCAAGGAATGGATTCATTTGGCTCACCGTTTATCCCCAGAGCCCAAGACAGTGCCTGGCAAACAGCAGGCAGTAAATGCTTGTTGAATGACCAAGAATGCCCGTTATCTAGCAATTAAAATCATACTGCTTGCTCAAGAGAGCCCAAGCTTGGGCTGATGCTAATTCTGCAAGAAACTTTTCAGACGGGTCACTGAAATAAGGCCAGTTGGGGTGATGATGGATGCCAATAGAGATACCAGGACATAATATGCAATGTTGACTTTTAAAGAGAATGTTGACTTTCAAATGACTAGACCCTGTAATGCCCCCCAGCCCTCACCCACTGCTAACCAGGATTCAGATTCCAACAGACGGTTGATATTTTGAAGCAGACAGTTTTTTGCACTGGGGGCTCTTCTGCCATAGTACCCTCTCCTCTCTCCAGGTGGGACAAGCTGAAATGTCTCCAGACATTGCCAAAGCCCCGTGGGGGTCAGGATCAGTTCAGATCTGGTACCAACAGTGGGCCCCAGTGATGAGAGCCACAAGCTACTTTCTGCTACACTGTCTTGATCCAGGAGTTGCATTCATACTATCTATTTGGGGGGGTCATCATCTACTTGAGTATCTAATGAAACCTATTAATTTTCCAGGGGCAGGATGGGGCTGTCTAGACATTCAAGCCCACTTCCTCAATATTTAGGAAGATTGCTGACCCTCTGAAGTCCATGTATTCCCCCCCTGACAACCTGCTGCAGAGTTTATGCACTTTAGCCTAAAAGGCCCTAGTCCATGAAAGTGGGTGGACTGAGATCTTCTAGGCATTTTTTCATTAATAGCATTTATGGGTGTATTGTCTTCCTCCTGCAAAGGAAAAAGGAAAATAGAGCTACACACAGCAAGCAAACATGTAAGTAAGGCAATCGGAGGTGGGGAGTGGTGGGGGGAAAGCGAAGCCGTGTCTGTTAAAAGGCGGTACCTATTTTTCATGCTACAAAATGCTTTATGGTAAGTCAAAGTTGGGTGTCAATTTGACCCGGAGTCAATGTAAAGGGAGAAACATAATCAGCTTATACATTCCATTGTCCTGCAGGATCCCCCGAGAGGGGGCCACTGTTTTCCCCTCTTTTCTCTCTCTCCCTTCTTCTTTTTTAAAATCCTCCCCCCTCATTTCCACAAAATACAATTTTAGGTTACTCAGGAGACAAAGTCCAAGCCCATAGGAAATAGGATGAAATAATTTCAGCTTAGTCCAAAACTATTTAATAAGGAGTCTCTAAATGCCAGTGCAGCTTGGCAACACCTTCCAGCGTGCTGCCCACCGCATAGCAGGTGCTAGGCAAAGGGAATTCTTACTGTTGGATTATAGTAATGGACACAACCACCCAGCAAGTGCATGTCAGCCAGAGACACCCTACAGGAGGGAAACCAAGGCTCAGGGAGAGGTGTGGCGGGCTCACATAGCCGGCAAGCATCAAGGTTGTTGTTTGGTGCGTATTAATATTCCAGGAAAGCCTCGTAGTGGCCGAAAAGCCTGGCATGTTCCTGGGAAACAGCACAGACTTTGGGTAGATGATCAGTGGATGTGCAGGGAGTGGATACATCTCTCAAAGCCATGAGATTCCCTTGCCTGCAACCAGAGGCAAGGTATTTCCCAAGCAGGCAGCCGCACCTTGCCAAGTGCTGGCATGGGAGCTGGGGGGCAGGAAGCGGCAGGTGCGGATCCCTGGAGAAAGGCACCTATTCTTGGACAAAGCATCCCCAGAGGGCTGGGCCCCTCCTGACCTGGGGCTGTCTCAACCACTTTCTCTGCAGGTGAATGACATGGGCGCGCACATACTTAGGAAGCTCCAGGGGCTCAGCAGACACTGAGAAGCTGTGAAACCTGATTAGAAATGGAAAACTTAAAAAAAATTAAACTTGGAGAGTCTAGTTCCCGGATCGAGACAATACCCAATGCCCCACCTCCAAGCTCTTGAGAAAGCAGAAGGAAAGAGACAGGTCATGTCACCCAACGGGGACACTTGCTATTTTTTTTTAATTGTCATTCTAAGGTGTGAAATACTATCTCATTGTGGTTGTGACTTGCTTATTCCTGATGATGAGGGATATATTGAACATCTTTTTCATGTACCTCTGGGCCATTTGGATGTCTTCTTTGGAAAAAATGTCGTTCCTCTACTCATTTTTTAATCGAATTTTTTATTTTCTAGAGTAGATCTTAAATGTTCTCAACACAAAAAAGACATGGTAATTATGTATGATGGGGACGTGAGCTAACAGTGTGATGGTAACCAGGGTGCAGTATATAAATGTGTCAACCTACACAATGTTTTAAGTCCATTTTATCTCAATAAAACCAGAGAGGAAAAGAAGACCTCGATCATGTTGAGAAATGGAAAACTCATGGTTGGGCCCAGCGTCCAGAGAGAATGGAGAAGCAGGAAGCTCAGGAGTACGCATGACATTAAGGGACTGGCCAAACCCCTGTCTACTGGTGGGGAGACCCAGGCTGGGGTGTGTGGGGTAGTGAGACCCTGTAGCTATTCTGGGGATGTCCCTTCTGTGGAAGAGGGGTGCATCTGCCTTTTTCCTTGGAGAAGTCAAAATGAGCCTTTAAAATGGAATGAGAAACTTCTTACTCCTTTCAATTATGATATTGACCATTTCCCATGGAGTAGCAAAGCCCCCCATCTGTGAATCTTGGGTCTCCTAACTTCTGTGAAAATGTCATAAAATACTCAGAAAAGCGATGAATTTTTGAGTATTTATGACTTTCATCTTTAAGGTAACTTAATTACAAGTATCTATTATTTTTCAAAATGGCTCTTTTTGTCAACCTGCACACAAAGTTCCTGAAAATTCCACAACTGTCCCTTGTAAGACTGTGCAAATGGTGTGAGAATTTCAATCTCATCCCTCCTGATCTTATCACACAAGACGCTGCTCTTAGTCTCCGCACGGCTTACGTAGCCTCTCATACACTCAGTACACCCAGACCTCTGAGGCCAGCCCATCTCCTTCTTTTTCCTGAGGTCCAGAACCAAACAGTCAGCTGCCCCTTTGGGGAAACCTCAAGGACCTCACTTCCTAAATGGGTGTGACAGAGCTGGTTACCCTTTTGTGACCAGTACCCTTCTTCCTTCCTCTTGTTTAATGATTCCAACATCCACTGATTGGTCCCAAAGACCCAGGAGCCACCCCATCTTCTGCACTGAGCCCTTATCCCCGAACACTGCCCTTCCCCCATCATAATACCCACTGTTGTGTATTACAAATCTCTGGTTGGAGCCCCATGTCTCACCTTCAGCTCTATGGAAAAAAAGGAGGTGAAGCTTATTTTTCAGTCTTGGCATCTCCAGTGCCTACCAACCTCCCTAGGCTTGAATCTCATCATCCATACGCCTTTATTGAGCACCTGCTGTGATTCAGGCATTATGCACCAGGAGATGATAAGACAGAAGAGATGACATCTCTCCTGGAGAGTGTGAGGTCCAGGAGCCCCGAGAAGTCAGGGTCAGGGCACAGAGCTTAGTGTTCCCACACCCACATCCATATTTTATCCAGGCAACTCCTGCCAGGCTCACGTAGCTTGGCAGTGGTACAGCTCGCGGCTGGGATTCAAACCTGAGCAGAAGCGGTGCTCTGAGTTTTCTGGGTCTTGATTCCTTCCTTGGATGAGGGAAGGATGTTGTGGGTAAAGCCACCCACATTTTTAAGATGTGAATTTTTAAAATGTCCGTGCAGTAACCCTGGGGAAGCTGCAGGAGGCTGGGTCTACAGGGGGTTGGTGGAGGCTGGGCAGGTGGGGTGAGACCCCGGTGCTTGGAGGGGTTCCCCTCTAGGTGCTCAGGCCGGCCGTGGTCACATGAGTGATTGGGATCCAGGGCACAGAAATTCACCCTGCATAGGGATGAGAGATGCCCCCACTGGAGCCCACTGAGCTGAGCTCCCCCAGCAGGACTCTACAGCTCAAGGGCTGTGGTGCTTGGCCAAGTCAAGGTCCCAGAGCCTTCAGACTTGGAGGGGATGCTGGGAGCAAGACAGGGGCACGCTGAGCAGAGACAGTCACGGAGCTGATTAGAGGCCCTGCAATCGAGCTGTCTGGGGTCACTCTTATAAGGGCACTGATCCCACCCATGAGGGCCCCACCATCGTGACCCGATTACCTCCTAAAGTCCCCACCCCCAACACTGCTGCACTGGACATAAGGATTTCAACACAGCAATTTAGAGGCGGGGGAGATAGTCATTCAGACCATAGCACCTATTTGTTTTTACTTAAAACAAAATAGATAGATATATGGCTATTAGCAAAAATTAAAATTACACACATGGCTCACATTATACTTCTATTAGGCAGTGTGAGCAGAATGACCTTCATTGTACAGAAGAGCAAACCGAGGCACAGAGAGGTAAATGACGTGCCCAGTGTAACACAGCTCATGAGTGGCAAGGTCAGGATTGGAATCCAGAACGTGTGCCTCCAAGCCAGGGCACTGAGCCACTTTCATGGCCCCAGCACCCCCTCATGCATCAGGGGGGTCTGTGGGAAGAGGTTATGTGAAGTCAGAGGTCACTGCTGCCTCCCGGAGGGGGCTCTTGCACCAAGATCATCGGTACCGCACGGAGAAAGCCGGGAGCTGAGCAACATGCTTGCCCTTGTCCGTCTGTCCCTGACAGATTCCCATCCGGGGTGGATGTCCATCTCCCTCACGGGCAGCCCTGTCACACAGCAGGAGGGACGTATTTGCGAGTGTCAAGTGGAAGAAAAAGCAAGGTGTGGAACAAGACGCATTGTGTTTCTGGATGATTGGGTTTCAGGGACACGAACTCCTTTGCTCTCTCTCTGAGCATGGTGGCTGTTTGTAGGGACAAACCAAAGCCACCACCTGGCTCCGAGGGACACCTGACCCCAGCAGAAGGTCCCTCAGCTGGTCAGAATTGCTGGGACTCAAGCCCTTTCCTGTGACTTCAGAGGCCAGACTTTCAGGAAAAAATTAGAAGAGAAATATGCCTTGAGAGATTGCCTACGGAAAGCCACACTCACCCATCACTAGAGCCCAGTGGGTGCGGTCAGAGATATTCAAACCTGCCCTACCCCGCTCCCCCACGTGTACCATCTGCAGGGGGACACGCTGACTGTTCATACAAATCCACTGACCCCCACAGGCCCACCCACTTAGATACATACCACTGCTGTACTGTCGTCAAGGACGCACACAACCAGAACCACACCTGCTGGGCTCCTCCGCAGTCCTTACATCTGCCCTCCCGAGCACAAGTCCCCCACATCTGTTACAGAATAAGAGACTCAAAAGGCAACAGCAGCCAGACCTGTGGACCGGGTGTTCTTGCATTCAAAGAATCCATTAGAGGTAAGGGGGTATTTCAACGTGGACTGGGCGTCAGATGATGCTGAGGAAGCATCGTTCATTTGCGAAGTGTGGTGATCGCAGAGCATCGGTGGGCTTCTGAAGGGGCCCATCCTTCCTCCTGTGGAAAGCTGCATGGATCTCCCCACCTCTGAATCGCAGGTCAGCCATGGGACTTGTTTTGACCAGTTTAGAGCAGGGCAGAAGAGACCCTGTGGACTTCTGAAGCTGAGCTTTGGGACATGTGGAGCTTGTATTTTGTGGGGTTTGGAAGGCTTCTCCCAGGAATCCATCCACCACGTGGTGCCACGTCCAAGCCAAGTGGAGCCAAGTGAGGGTGCTCCGGCCAACAGCCCAGCGCCAGCTCCCACCCGAGGGCACAAACCATCCAGAAGAACTTTCCACCCCAGCCCAGCCACATCACGGAGCTATGAGATGGGAGGTGGTGGTTGTTTTAAGCTGCCACATTTTTAAAAACAGAGCAATAGATAAACAGCAATAATGCTGGTAAGCAAAGTAAATAAGCTTTTCTCATGCACTGTGGGTGGGAATGTAAATTGGTGTAGCCACTGTGGAAAACAATGTGGAGTTCCTCAAAAATGTAAAAGATCCTATGATCCAGCAATTCCACTTCTGGGTGTCTGTCTGAAAAGAATGAAAACATCAATTTGAAAGACAGCTGCACCACATGGTTATTGCACCATCATTATTTATAATAGCCAAGATACAGGAGCAACGTAAGTGCCCACTAATGAATGAGTGGATAAGAAAATGTAGTACATATACACGGTGGAATATTACTCAGCCACAAAAAAGAAGGAAATCCTGCCATTTGCAACAACATGAATTTACCCTCAGGGCTTTGTGCCAAGTGGAATAAGCCAGGCAGAGAAAGACAAATACCCTACGATCTGACATACATGTGGACTTTAAGAAATAAAACAAAAATGACTCATAGATACCGACAACAGATTGGTGGTTGGTGGGTGTTGGGGGTGGGATGAATGGGTAAAGGAGGTCAAAAGGTACAAACTTCCAGTTTTAAAACAGACAAGTCCTGGAGAGGTGATGTACATGGTGACTTAGTTAACAAGCCTGCATTGGATATTTGAAAGTTGTTAAGAGACTAAATCTTAATGTCCATGTCACAAGGAGAAACATGTGGAACTATGTGATGACAGATGTTAAGCAGACATTGTGGGGATCTTTTCTCAGCGTGTACAAATACCAAATCATGCCATCGTGTGCCTGAAACTAGTCTAATGTTATATGTCAATCATTTGTCTGTTTAACAAAATAAGTTCTTACTCTCGGATGTGTGCATAGTTATTCAACCTCCTCAACCTAAACACACTTTTCCACAGATCCTCTACACAGGTTCCCACAGCTCCCAGAAATTACATACACAAAGATGCAACACAAGCACCTGACCCCCAAAATATTGAAAGTCCCACTGGCAAACAGGAGCCCCGCTCACCGACAGACCTACCCCTGGATTTAACCCCAAAGACAAACAGACGTCTGTGTACTGACACACGCCAATTCCTGGACATACCCACGCACATCCTTACTACCCGTAGAGAAGACTAGACTGTAGTGAGAAACAAATATGCTTACCAATGGTGTAGCCAGACAAGCAGGCAGTGTTTGGACACCTCTCAAGTCCTGACCAAGGCACCATTCATTCATTCATTGAATGAATTCATTGAATTCTTTAGACAATTGCATACTGAGTCCCTACTGTGTGCCAGACCCTGTTTTAACCATTTAGAATACATCAATGAGCAAAATGAAGATTCCTACCTTGGCAAGTATATAAAGAGTCTGGAATATCTAGTACCAGAAAGTAAGGAAGTGCTCACAGATTAATGGCGCCGTATCTACAGGACAAAGGAGGCAGCCGGAAGGAGCTGGGCCAAGGGTGGGATAAGTTGGTATCAGTGATGACAGTCACCAAGGATACTCCATTGAATGTATAAGAATCAGAGGTTATATTGACATAAATAACAAATAACTAAATGCCATGTGAGGAAGCTCCCACCAGGCACCATCCCGATTGGCACCTGGGTATTGGACTTCTAATCTCCAGGACCATCAGAAAATACATTTCAATCATGTAAGCCACCCAAGCTCTTTTGTTATGGCAGCCGGAGTGCTCTAAGTCATTCAGATTCCCCACTGCCATCCAAAATTTTCTCCCTTCACAGCTAATGTCATCACCATGTCCTTACCTCCTGAAGCTCTCCTAGGGCACTGTGAAGTCCCTTCCCTGAGGGGTGGTGATCCCAGTGCCTAGCACAAAGCCTGGCACACAGAAGGTCTTTTGGTGTTCTGAGACTCAGTTTCCAATGGTGGAGGGCTGGTTCCCCCACATCAACCAGCAATTCTTGGACAGCAGCAGGGTGTCTGGAAATTCAACTCAATTCTGACACTATCTACCTGGAGACAGCATCAGATCCCATGGGTTAAGGGTTCAGTCCTACAAGACTGCCCCCAACACACACTTCAGGCACCAATCGCAAGCCGGGCTTGTCACCTGCACTTCTGACCCACTGGCTACAGATCAGTGGTTCCCAAGACGCCCGTACTTGGGTTTCATTAATTTGCCAAAGCAGCTCATGGAACTCAGAGAAACAGCGAGGTTGTGTCTCCAGGTAACAGCTTACGCACTTCCCTGGCCCAGCGAGGCCCACTGAGGTCTGAAAGAAGGCACTGAGGTGCAATCCTGATTCCACCACTGGCCAGCTGTGTGGGCTTCTCTGGGCCTCAGTTTCCCCATTAGAAAGTGGGAATGGCAATAATAAGACTTTCCTCCAAAGATTCTTGTGTGGACCCCATGAGAAGGGGCAAGGGCGATGGTCCCAGCCAAGTCTGTGCTCAATAGAAGTGGACTGCTATTTTCACTGGCCTAAGCTAAGGGGCAGCCTATCTCAGACCAGAAGCTTTTTAGAGCAGTCTGTTGCTCCCTAACAGAGCCCCAAATTCTTAGGCCGTTGCTCAATGCCTGGCTGCCCCCTTCCATCGTTATTGTTCATGCCGCCCCTTCCACATACCCTGCATTCCAGTGAAACTGGGCAACGCATCACAGGCAAAACACAGCTGGTGATGTCTACCCCAGGACCTTTGCTTATTCTGCCTCCAGAGAGCCCATGGCACAGAGGACTGGAATGGGCATCACAACTTATCAACCTGGACTGTACCCCAGTTTCACCTCTTGAATGCTACTGACATTTAGCAAGTGACAAAACCCTTCTGACTTTAGTTTCTCCATATGTACTGGAGTGGATAATGTATACACTAGAGATAATGAATGAGGACTAAAAGTGTATGGGAGACTCACCTGGACCTGAGAGGTATAGTAATAATAATTATTACTATAGTAAAATAAATGGTAATAGTAATATCAATAATAGATGTTAATTAATGTTATGTTATGCATAATCACATAATTATAACACATATTATATATAATTGAAATATAATTATGTGTATTATAAGATAATACACACAATTAATGTAATTATTATTACAGCAAAATAAGTCATAATATTAATCTTAACAATAAATTTGATATATAATATATACTATGCATAATATAGTATTATAATTATATAACAAAATAATGAATAAAAATTTAAACATAATAAAATTATATAATAATCATACAATTATAGTATGATATGTATTATATATTACTGTGTATGATATGTATGTTATAGTATTACAGTATGTCATGATAATAGATGCTAATGCTACATTATATGACAGATGATTATAATGATATGCTTATATATTATTATAACTATTATGTATGTATAGTAATTATATATATGATTACATAATGTATTTATTCTTAAAATACAATAAATAATACTCATGTTAATAAATGCTAATTAATGCTATTATATTATGATCATCTATGATAACTCATAATTATCAAAGTAATGTCATAGTTTTATATATTTTCTATATGTTTACTATATATTCATTATGTATTTAATTATAGAATATATGTGATTATATAACAAATTATAAAATATATAATGATACATGTTGTTATATGAATATATACTAGCATCCATGATATAATATACATTTCAAATGTTTTTCCAATATTAATAAGTATTTGCCATGTGCCAGGCACTGTTCTAAGAGCTCTACATATACTAAGTGATGGACTCCTTACAACACCCCTCTGATGTCAACAGGCTATTAATAAACCCATTTTACAGATTGAGGAAAGGGAGGTAGGGAGAGGCAGAGCAGGGCTTGAACCCTGGACATCTCCCTCCAGAGCATCACTGTCAGATGGGCTGGTGGACATTCCTGCAGCAACGGACACGTTTTGTACCTCCAGTAGGGTAGCCACTGATCCTGCATAGCTCCTGAGCTCTCAGAATGCAGCTGCCATGGCTGAGGAAGTTAATTTTTATTTTTATCTAATTCTTAACAATTTATATTGAAGTAGCCACATGTGACTAGAGGCTATTGCACTGCGAGCCACAGCTTTGGGGCCCTCTCTCTTACCCACCACCCTCTCCTGAAATATAGCACCCGTGGCTGACTGGGCTGGCTGTAAGAAAAGTGTTCTTCATATAATAAATGCAGAGCAACAGTCCTGACTACTATGGAGAAATCATTCCTCCTGTTCCTGGGACTATGAGGCTCCCATTTCCCACTTGACTTGGAGATGCTGTAGATGAATATTACATGTTTCCCTGACTTTTACTCCAGGAAGAAACAGCAGTGCACCTACAAAAAGGAAGGCAATTGAGTGCTCTGAACTCAGAATGGGAGGCAACAGTGAGTGGTGGGGACTGGGACAAACTGGGTGCTCTGAACTCAGCATGGGAGGCCACAGGGAGTGGTGGGGACTGGGACAAACTGGGTGCTCTGAACTCAGCATGGGAGGCAACAGGGATACTGGGGACTGGGACAAATTGAAGACTTCTACCTGCTCCATCAAAAGGGACAGCTGCTGCTCAGCTTTTGCTGGGAGGCACACGACTGGGGTTGGCAGAAATTTAAAACTTTTTACAAGGAGTTGGAAACCTGGAAACTTTACAGGATTTCAAAATATCAGTGGGGGGAATGCAACAACTTTTAAGAGGCTGTACCCCAAAACAAAGGCATTCTTGGGCCTGAATCAAGCTTTAGGCCATCATTTGAAACTTCTGATTTAAATCAATGGTTCCCGATCCTGGCTGTGCATTAAAATCTCTGTGGAAGCTTATTTTTAAGAAAAATACCAATTTGGAGTGGAGCACTGACATGGGATTTTTCTCAAATCTTCCAGCGCATTCAGACACACAGTCAGACTTGAGAGCCAGTGATTTAAATATCTTGGGACCTTTCACGCAATAAACATCTGTGGTATGTCCACGTGCTATATTTTGTGACAGGGACATCCTCTTAATAAAGAGGATTGAAATGTGGGAAAACAGGCACCCCACTCCAGCTTTTTCTGTGTCTTCATCTCTCTCCTTTCACATCTTGCACCCCTATGTCTGAAAACAGCACACCCCAATTTACTCTTGGCTTTTCTCTCTTCCTTTTTATGGACAGCGGAGCCCTGAAGCACCCAGAGGCCAGAAGCATATAATTGACTTCTTGGCAGGCCTCTCAAAGGCTGCAGCCGAGCAGACCTGGCGCTCCTTAATCCTAACCAAACAGGATCGGTCACAAGGCTGCCTGCACCAGAGGAAATCTCCACGTAATTTCCAGAGGGAGCAGCTCTGGAGAGAAACACAGAGACTCTGCTGATCAGGGCAGGTGGGTGGGGTTTGCACCACAGGGAGCAATTTTTTTTTCTTTCAAAAACTGGAAGGAGAGCAACAATGTGGATTGGAAACAAATAGAAGTTTTAAGAGGGTAACTTTCCGGCTCTGGGCCAACGGCTGTGGCCTCCCTGGGCTCCTGAGGACTGCGTCAGCCGGGGCTCCTTTAAATGAAACCTGGTTTGCAAGATTCCAAGCCCTCAAAGACAGACCAGAGTTCCTGGCCTTAAACTGCTTCTCTCTTGTTTGTTTAATCTGGCGTGTGGAGATTGGAGGCTGGGGGTTTAAGGAAACCGGGGACAGAAAGTCGCCCTGCCCTGCCTGCTTCCCCAGCCGGGCTCTTCGGTTTTGATACCAGCTGTGTCTTCAGAAAGGGCTTCTCTGCCCTTCTCTGCCCCAAAACCTGACATCCATCTTTCTGTCCAACCAATAAATATACACTGAGTGTCTAACACGGGCTAAATTGAAGCTAAGGATTACAATAGCACCCCACCCCCATCTACGGGGGGATACGTTCAAAACCCCTCAGTGGATGCCTGAACCCTGTAATATACCATGTTTCTCCTATCCATACCTTCCTAGGATACAGCTGACTTTATAAATCAGGCACAGTAAGAGATAAGCAACAATAATGAATGAGCAAATACAACAATATGCTGTAATAAAAGTGATGTGAATGTGGTCTCTCTCTCTCTCAAAATATCTTTTTGTGAGTGGTGGAGGCATCGCGACCTGGCATTACGCTGCTATTGACCTTCTGACGTTGGTTTCCAGCTCCTCAGCACCCACCCAGGGCTTACTGGTGGACCTGCTACTGAACTGCCGTTGACCCCTAGTAACTGAAACTGGAGAGCAAAACTGCAGATAAGGGGGCACTGTTGAGTATTTTTATCATTCTTACTATCCTAACAGCAGCAAACACATGTAGGCCCTATTCTGTGCCCCTGACATGTTCTAGGAGTAGTTCATGTAAATCCTTATTGAAAAGCTTCTACTTTCCCCATTTTATGGAGGAAGAAACAGAGGTTCAGAGAGGCCCCAAGTCATAGAATTGGGCTAGGATTTGAACTGGACCATCTGGCCCCAGACCAGCCCTCTTCACCCCCTGGCATCGTGCTCCCCTCACAGAACATATAGTTGAGTGGGGGCAACTTAAAAAAACAAGTTGACTTCAGATATTTATATTTAAATTCTCATAAAGATATGAGAAATTTAGTTTTCCTGTGGAAACAGCCAATTTAGCTAAAATTAGCTGATTTACCTAATTACTAGGGATTGTAGTTTATTGTGAAAACATATCTGTAATGGGTTGTGTCTGCTGGGCTGAGTAAAAGGGTAAGTTTTCTTTCTGCGTCAGTCTCTGAGCAGGTTGCCTGTGAAATGTGCCATGTTCTGGGTTAGTGCTTATGGTTTAATGGCTTTTCGTTAAGATTTCCCCAACACCTGCCTGTTGCTTCCTGCCTTTTTCGAATCGACACATTTAGTCTAAGAGTCCCAGGAATCCAGAGCTGGCCTAGTTTGTGGTCTTAATTTCACAGTGACATGGTGGGATCTGTCATTAATTCTGGGTTCAAATCCTGTGTGGCCCTGGACAAGGCACTCAACCTCTCTGTGCCTGAATTTCCCCCTTTGATAAATTAGGGTTACAAATGACAGTACCTATTCCAGAGGATTATTGCCAGAACTAAGGGGGAGAAGGGCTTAGGCCGAATCCCGGTACAAAGCACATAATTTTAGTTAATAATAACAACCAGTATGGTTTTAGGATCCCTCATGCTCATTGGGTTAGTACTGTGTCGAATCCCAATATTAGTAACAATGCAGTGCTGTCTGCATTCTCAGTAAAAGCTAACATGCATTTTGACCTTGTTGATATCAGTGAACAAAACAATGTCCCTGCCGTCATGGGGCTCATAGGCTGGAGGGGGAAATAGATAAACAAGTAAATAAGTAATGGTGGAATGTAATGCCAAGTGGAGGGAAGGAAAGTAAGAAGAGAAGAGTGGTCTCTGTTGGCCGGGTGTTTAGAAACACAGAAGAGTGACAGACAGGCAGAGACTGCACGGGAAAGGGAGGCCCAGTGAGGCTGACACTCATGGCCATCTGAGAATGATCCTGAGCTCTTGTGTACCCACATCCCCTCCTCCCGATGACCAGGACCAGCTGAGGCCCTTACCTGCGGGCAGTAGGCATCTGAGCACGAACAGCACCAGGAGCCACCACTGGCCTCCGGGGGGACCCTGCCACAGGCTGGCCATTCAAGGCATCAGGAACACATGGGGGCCAGTCCTTGGCTTCAGGGCAGTCCCGCAGCTGAGCCCACAGACATGTCCCGCACACCCTCCGCAGGGCCGAGGCAGCCAGGTGGCTGAGTTCCGGCGGGTATCAAATGTTGGCCTAATCCGTGAGGCCAGGTGGGGCTGGGAAGGGCCCCTTCACCTGTTCCCAGGCCCTGATTGGCTCTCCCGGCCCTGGGTGAGGCCTGCCTAGGCTCCCAGGCGGGTGTGGAGAGGGCTGCCGGGCTCACCCAGGAGTTACACCCATTTTCCAGGGGAGGCACCCTGGGGTACAGACACCTTGCTGCAGCTCACGCATTCCTCGAGGGTCTGCTGGTGTGGGCACCGAGATCTGACGGCAGAGGGACAGCTGGGCTCTGCAGAGCTCCCAGCTGGTCGGGAAGGGCTGGGGCGCCAGAAAGAAGACGTGACCCTTGTTCCCGTTGCCCTGAGTGGATGCTGAGGAGCTTGAGACAGAGCAGCAGCATGGTGAGGCTGGGGTTCTAGTAAAAGCCCCAGTGGCTATGGGAAGGATGAAGGTCTGGAAGAAAAGATGCTGGGGCTAATCGGGCCAGAGGGGGCTGGGGTATTAAGTCGGGGAGGCCTGATTGGAGTCATAGCGGTGGGGACAGAGGGAAGGAAACACACTAGGGAGGTGGAACAGAGGGGCAGTCTTAGAGAGTGGGGGACAACACTGGGGGGAGGCAGTGGGGTTCCAGACGGGAGTTCCGTTGGGCCGTTGGTTGGCGATGACCCCATTCTTTTCCCAGATCTGGCCCCACACCACCTTGTGTCTGGTCCTGTCGGCGAGAGCGGGTCCCCGCCAGCTCAGTGTCCTGCTCCCGGCGCTGCTTCTCTCTCTCTCTCTCCACACGCAGTTCCTACAGTCCTGACCTCCTGCCTTCTCCAAAGCCCAGCATGCGGACCCTTTCTGTTTCTTCTGCCTGACATGCTTTTCCCTCCAGCAGTTAGCAGATGGCTGCTTGTCCTACAAGACCCTGTGATAACCCCTTGACCCTCTTAGGAAGCTGCTCATACTGCTCCTCGCTGCCCCTTCCCTCTCTGAGCAGCTGAGACTGCTTTTAGCGTTGATTTGTTCTGAGCCTATGAGCTCCACCCATCCATCCATCCATCCACCCATCCATCCATCCATCCATCCATCCAATCCATCCATCCATCCATCCATCCACCCATCCATCCACCCATCCATCCATCCATCCACCCATCCATCCATCCACCAATCCATCCACCCAACCATCCATCCACTCATCCATCCATCCATCCATCCACCCATCCATCCATCCACCCATCCATCCATCCATCCACCCATCCATCCATCCATCCATCCATCCAATCCATCCATCCATCCATCCATCCACCCATCCATCCACCCATCCATCCATCCATCCACCCATCCATCCATCCACCAATCCATCCACCCAACCATCCATCCACTCATCCATCCATCCATCCATCCACCCATCCATCCATCCACCCATCCACCCATCCATCCATCCATCCACCCATCCATCCACCCATCCATCCATCCACCAATCCATCCACCCATCCATCCATCCACCCATCCATCCATCCATCCACCCATCCATTCATCCACCCATCCATCCATCCATCCATCCATCCATCTATCCATTACCCATACATCCTTTTATCCACCCAACACACATTTATTGAGCACCATCCTGTGTTCTAGGTACAAAGGACACAACAATCAATGGACAGACAGACATCTGTACCTCACAGGGAGATGGATTCCAAACCAGAATAAATAAGTACAAGCAAGGTCACTGCAGATATCAGTAACTCTAAGGAAGGGGGAGGAGACAGGGAACACTTCACACAGGGTATCAGGCGAGGCACCTAAGGATGTAATGTGTACGGATGACAAGGATGCAAAACACAGGAAATGCCTGGAGAAGAACATTGTTGGGGGAAAGTGCAAAGGCCCTGCCGGTGGGAATGTGCCTGAGGTTAGTGTGGCTGCAGAACAGAGAGTGAGGCAGGAGAGACAGGCAGAAATGGGGGCAGGGGGTGAAATCTAAGGGGTGGGGCTCTGTAATTTTGCTTATCTCAGCACCTAGAATGTGTTGGCTGAATGAAAAAATATATGAATGGTTGGATGGATGAACGGATAGATGGATGAAAATATTTGGTAAAAATGGAGTTGCCGTGAGTGTAGGGAAATCTAGGCGGGCCCCCAGAAGAGGCACTTCCATCCTTTGGGCTACAGATTAGACACCAGGCTCCTCTCTTCAAATGCAGAATCCCAGGACAGGGGTGACCAGCATCCCTTTACATGGATGAGCGTTTTAGCCAAACCAGACCTAGAGGCTCTGAGCAGAGGTTTTGGCTCCTGCGACTTCCAGCTGGCTTGTGGCCCCGGAAGCTGTAGCTTCCCTCCCTGCCCTGGGGGTACAGGAACCCTGCCAAGAAGCATTAGTAACTGAGCTGCCCCACTGTCCCTAAGCTGCTGGGATCCACTGTCTCCTCCCACGTGACCAAGGAGGTCAGTGCCCAGGAGCATCGGTGGGTGGGGCTGACACTGCCCAGCTCCTCAGGATGTCAGCACCAGGTCTGGGTGTGGATCCGCCACAGGCAGAACCCCAGAGTCAGGCAATGAGAAAGTGGATTCCTGGGGGTAGGGTCTGTCTCTCCAAATTCTGATGTATTCGTCACACACATCAGTACAGGTTCTGGAGCCTGATGCCAGAGTTCAAATCTTGACTCTTTGTTTGCTGTGTGACCTTGGGCAAGTTCTTAAGCTCTCTGAGCCTCTGTTTTCCCACCTGCCAAAGAAGGTACAAATGATGCGGCACACGGGAGCTGTGTAAAGAGGTCTGGACTGCCCGGGGCGCAGTTGGCCTGCTTTGGGAGTGTCTTTTGATAAATACAAGCAGAAGTCAATGAGAAACCTTGCCCCTGCCCTTTGGGCCCTTATTCCTGGGAAGACAATTTGATCCCCACCACACTTGGGGGGTGGCAGGGCCCAGGACAAGCTCACTTTGCACATAAGCAAACTGAGGCTTGTAGTTCTTAAGCACATGCAGGTAGGTGCCCAGAGGTGGACATGGTGTAGGAACATTCAGCCTGGACTCCTGCTCCAGCCAAAGCACAGTAAGGAGGCAGCACCCAGGGCAGCGGACCAGGGGCAGGGAGACCGGGGTTTCAACCCTGCTGTGGAACCTTGGGCAGGTCACTGAACCTCTCTGTGCCTCAGTTTCCTACCCGCAAAATGGAGCTTATCCCTATCACAGTAGACAAGAGCTCAAAGAGGTGAGGCCCCCTACTTAGCCCAGAGCCCTTTCCTCAGTGGCGTGTGTGTATGATTTGTGGCAGATTCATCATGTTCACAAATAGCTTTTAAAATGCAAAACAGTGCAATTGTTTGTGCCACCATAATATTTACAGTAAAAGGTGCAGGGGAATCCTGCATATCAAGTTAGTGTTGTGGTTGGTTCCTCAGGAAAGGGAAAGAATCAAGATTGTGTAAATACATGACATAGGGACATCAAATATGTCTGTATTAAATATTGCTATAAAAACAATTTTTTTTGGTGTGTGTAAATTTGATCATGTTGACGGGTGGGTACCAAGCTCCTCACTGGTATCTTTGTACTTTTGTTTCACTTGAATAATTCATAACAAAAATAAGCACAACTATGTAGGATTAAAAAATATTAAAAATATCTCATGCATATGCTTTTGTCACATTTTCTCTGCAATAGGATTTCACTATTTGTGTTAATTCATATATCTACTTATTTTTATTATGATTCATCTAAATTGCTGTGTATTTCATCCATGTCCTTGTCGGATGAATAATGACGTCAACAATGTTTCCTTCATTCCTTTTCTACATGATTAAGGTTCCCAGCTGGACTTGCAGCTCATAATGTCTTCCCTGAAATTTGCGGTTGTCACAGGTGGGATGTTCTTTTTGATTGTTTTCTTCCTCTTGCTGAGCCCATTGACTCTTCTGATGAGCGAGACACGCCAGGAGCTGCTGTTCATGGCAGAAAAGGAGAACCACGATAGGAAATGTCAGGATGGGGGTGCCCTGTGCTGACTGCCATGCTGGATGTGTTTCTATTCACTGCTCATCATTACAACATCCCCATAAGGTCTAATGAGGGTTCTCGTTATGCAAGTGACGACACGAGGCCTCTGCAGACAATGCTCCCAGTTCACAAAGCAAGTGCTGGTCTGGACTGAGCTCACTGTTTGAGTTCAAGTAATCCTCCAAACGATAAGGGCTGTCGTGGCCACTGCAGGCTCCCCAGGAGAGCGAGGACCACCGCTCCACAGAGACCATCCTGTAGGTCAGTCAACTGGCTTGTAAATAGCATGTATTTCTGCATTATCTTGTCTCAGTCTTCTGAGGACCTACAGATTGTTGTTATTTTCATAGATGACAATACAATTTATTCTTTCTCAGATTTAACTGTTTTTCTTAACCATATGACACTATCACCTTAGGGGAAGACATCCTCTTAGGGTGAGACAGAGAATCTCACCGACACAGTGTCTGCTTCCTTTAGAATGAACCACTAAGGCAGATGAGGACCGTTTCAACCCGGGCGTCTTAGGAGCTTCGGGTTGATGGGAAGCATTTCTTCTCTTTGCCAGGAGCGGAGCGTATACTTGGATAGATGCCTCGACCTGCTACATGCTACTTCATGGGTAGAGGAAGACATGCCTTGCAGGAACGGGAAAAGATATTGGGCTTTGCTCAGAATTAAAATGATAAAAATGTTAAAGGAATTTACAAAATCTGTGCAATTGTAAATGCTGGTTCTGTGTCACCAGGGGCATTAAGAGAGACTGTTCAACAGAGTTAACTCAGCAGACAGCTGGTCTAAACTGAGGCCCAGTCTTTGCTGGGCACCAACTGTACTTCCTGTCCGTGACCTAGCCTCATCTTACCCAAGTGTCCTCATGGGTAAATGGGATGAGAGCATGTAAAATGCGTCTGTAATGTGACCAGCTCTTCAGATGAATCTGAGGAATGCCAAATACTGGAGAGCATTGTTCTAGAATGTAGATTTCATAATGTTATTCTTGTCCTTCTGTTTGTTTGAAGGCATGGGATATTTCTAAAGGAAATGCCATGTCTGATTCTTGGTGTCAGTCTCAGCACTTGGCACAATGTGAAAATGGAGTTGGTGATCTCTAAAAATTTGGGCCAGTAATAGGAAGACAGTAAAGAAATGGTGTGAGAGATGGTGATGGAGGGAGAAATTAGCAGAGGGACAGATCTGAATATTCATGTGGATTCACAATATATATGGAGGGTGTTGTTTGTTTTATGGTAACCACTGATTCTCAAACATTAACATGTTTCAAATTCATCTGGAGGGCTTGTGAAAACACACATTTCTGGTCCTGCTCCCTGAGTTTATCCAGAGGAAGTCTTCAGTATTACCAAGAATTTTCATTTCTATCAAGTTCCCAGTTGGTGTTGCTGCGGTTAGACCAGGAACGATTTTCTTTTCTTTTCCCTGCCTCTTTTATACCAGCCAGATTCATCAACAACATGAAGCCCACAAATCACACAGATGTTTCAGAATTCCTTCCCCCGGGACTGACACAGGAACCAGAGCAGGAGCCCAGCAACTCAGAAGCCATCACAGAAAAGTTCTCTATTGTTGAGATCATTTTGCTCTTAGTGAATTCAATGTCTTGAATTCACAGTATGAGATTTCCCACAGTTTTGGCAGATTTTCCCAGACTGGAATATCTGACCAGGAAATTTGTTTCTAGACAGAATGTAACAGGGATGCTTTAGGAATGGAAACATTCACAAAACCTTGACAATATGAATCAAACTCTTGAGGATGAGGATTTTGTGGTTTCCTTTTTTTGTTGTTTAAAGCCCATGCTAAGTTTCTTTCAGAGTTTCTCACATTTTCCTATGCCCAGAAAAAGCCTCTAGGACCTGGTGTTCTGGTTGTCTATTGCTTTGTAACAAGTCACCCCAAACTGAATGGCTGCAATACAGCAGTGAGTGACTGTTTCTCAGGATCCCATGGTGTAGCTCCAGGCTGAAGGGGGTTTCAGGTCCAGGCAAGTTTACTCTGGATTCCCTGAGACCGAATAACAACAACAGAACACAGCAGGTGGAAAAGGGCTCATACCAAGTTTTATTCTCACAGAGGTAGGTTGTGTTAGCATCACATCTGCACCCAGAAGTCTGCAAGTAGCAAGTCTCTGTCTCTGCATCCTGCTCAGCCTCTGCCCCAGCGGCTGCCTCTGCTTTCTTGCTCTCTTGCTCTCCTGCTTCCTTGCTGTCTGTCTTCCTCCCAGCAGGAGACAGAGCTCTTTATGTAAAGACATAGGCAACAACGGCTCATTGCCAAGCCTGCGCAGGAGGCTAAGTATTACATCAAGCACATACACAATGGTTGGGCAGATTAGGATCAGGTGAGGGTCCTGGCCATGGTAACTTCCATTTTCCCTATGCATGGGTTGTGTGTTTGGTCCATTTGCTGATCTCACCTGGCTGGCTCTGTCTGTTACATTCTGCCAATGGCTGGGCTGGACAATCACCTATGTGGCAGTTGGTACTGGCTGTTGGCTGGGCATCTTGTTCTTGAAAAATTATTAGAGGGAATCCCCACTAAAATAGAGTCAACAGGCCAGAAGGGGGTGCTCTTATGCCAACCACTTGATGTCAAAATTACAGAAAAAATTGTCCACTATAGATCCCAACAGAAGAACTGTCAAATGGAAAGAATAATCAATTACAGGTCCCAACAGGGAAAGACATACATTGCATCTCCTACAAGAAATCGTGTAGCCCAGCAACTCGACCAATAAGAAATTGTCATCACCTTGAACTCTTGCTTTCCTTCAATGGAATTTCATTCAGAACAAACCCTCCCAACTTCCTTCTTCTTCTCCATAAAGTAACATTTCTCTCTTTTGCTTATTGGACTGGCCTTAGCTTGCAGGCCGTGAATTGCAATTCTCTGATATCCCAAATAAGCCCATTTTTGCTGGTAAAATAACCATTTATCTCCAAGGCCAACACTATTTGGTATCAGGAGTGTGATCCAGAGTAGGAAACCAACCCTCCCAACCCAACCCCCAATGAATCTGAGGCTGGTGAGCACACAGGTGCTGGTAACCAGAAAGCCTTTGAACTCACTGCTTTCTTGCCAACCCTAGCATTTGTGGGTAACACTTCTGGATTTTGAGATCCACTCTTTGTGTTTTGAGCTCTCCAGGCTTTATTCAGGATATGTTTTAAGGCTTTGTCCTTTCTGATAGTACTCATTTGGACCTTTGGTTCTACTTTTTGGAAACAGACTGTTCCTGTTGGAACTGTGCTGACCTTTGATCTGATTCCTTTTAGAGCTGGGCTATTCCTACTGGAACTGTGCTGTTTAGGAATTTTTCTTTTTGCTCTAGAGAAAAACCTCCAGGAAATGGGATTCCAGAAATCAAGATACTTTGAAGGTGCTGCCGGCCCACCCAGCCCTTCTGTGATCCCAGTAAGTTAGATGTTTAAAAACTGTGGTCCTTCCTCATTTGCATTTCTAAATAAATGGGCCAACATAACTGAAAGTAGTTTAGAACACCAATGGCCAATGTGGGAAACTATTCATCTCCACAGACTTACTCTTCTCAAAACTAAATTGGACAGCCATGGCTCAAAAATTGTCAAAATGGAATGGGACACCTATTTTAATTGGTATTTTGAAACTTTCTAATGTTATCCGGGATCTAAAATTGCCTTTTTGCAAAATAGAATTTCCCAACTAACTGAGACCAACAATTAACAAAAGACAAAGAGGCTTCCAAGGCCTCTTTTTTCCCTCCCCTGTTTTCCTTTGTCTCCAAATGCACAGCCGCCGCCTTATGACCAGGCCCCACCTCTAGGGCCATTATTCTTTTTCCCTTCTGCACCACCTAAACTCCCTATATAGCCTCAGTTTCCACATTCTGATTACCTATCAGAACCAGCCCCTTTAAAGTTAAGTGTCCTGAAAAAAAAAGAAATTCATAAAAAGTTAAGTGTCTTGAGGATCCAAAAAAACCCCAAGTTTCTGTTTCCTGGAGTAAGGCTGCAATGCAAGCCACAGTTACAGAGTCTCCTGAAGTGACCGAGGACCCCATGTGTTTGCTGAAGTGTTTAATACAGTTATTCAACTTACCGACCTGCATCTCAGGTTTATATCAGTTAGTCTACAAGTACCACATGCTTGTTGGGGCCCAGGCCAAACACTGGAGAAACTGGCTCAACGGAAACATCCTTATTAGGCCGAAAGAGAGACATGAGCAGGATGAAAAGTGGGTGGGGCCTACCAAGAACTCAGAGAGTTAATCAGACAGAGCCGGAGCTAACTCAGACAGCTGACTGACTGAAGCTACAGGGACTGAGAGTGACTATAAGGGGGCAGACACTCCCCAGACAAGATACCTCAGAGCAAGGCACACTCCAGATGACAAAAATTTCCCAGATGAAAAATGTGACAGCGCAACCCATGTCTCCAGTCCTCCAATCAGATCAAGCGCCCAAGGCCAAAGAATGTCAATCAAGGACTCCTTTGCCCTGCCAAAAATCCCATAAAAGAAGCCTCACGATAGGCAGTCAGGGCCTTCTGACTCTAAGTCAGAGGCCCACTCTGTTTCAGATAAAACTTGCTTTCCTTTCTTGACTTTGGTTTCACGTTTCACTCTATCTGGACCTGACTTCTCTGTGATTCCAAACCTAGTGACACCCCATCATCCTGAACAGGATTTAGGAAACAAAACCCTAATTTGTGTCAAAATGCTAGAGCACTCACTGAAAACCTCTCCCGAGCAGCTGCAGTAGTTTTCCTAAGCCTGATTAGAACAAAATTCAAGCTTTCCCACAAAAATATAAATCAGTTCATGATTATTATAATTGACTTCAGATTGTTTTCAAAGAAAATTCTGGTCTTCCTTTAGATGTTGAATCCACTGTGGGCCAAAGGGCAGGCTACCCAAAGATGTGCCATTGTGACATGCAGATTATTTCAGAGTTGAGATCAAGGCCCAAATGATTCAGAAACTTTGACGTCCCACCCGCCAACTTCATGAAAAGAATTGATACAGTACATGCACCAGAAAGAGCTCTATCACCTTAGATAGCTGTATTATAAGGTAAACTAGGTGTGGTAGACAGGGAGGGATGTGGCTATGAGACAGGGACCTGGGTTTAGACAGAGTAGGGTGAGGGCCTCTGGAGAAAATACCCTAGGGAAACTCCATATTTAACAATTAAGTGAAGTCAGAGGTCCTGCCAGTGGGTTTCAGCCCTGGGCAAGTTCACTGTGGACTCAGTGTGACCAAAGAAATTGACAGCAAAACGTTCCTTGGGGTGAAAGGGTAATATCCAACTATATTTCCAGGTGGCAGGTCAATCACTAAAATCCTATTCACTCAGAGCGAGTCTGCATGCAGCAAGCCGGTCTCTGCCTCTGGGTCCCTTTGTCCCCACAGCCATCCTCTGGGCCTCTGTCCTCGGTGCTGCCACCACTCCAGCCTCTGCTCTGCTCTCCTGCAGCCTTGCAGCCCTGCCGCTGTGTCGTGCCCAGAGCACTGGGCAGAGCTCTTTACATAGAGTCAACAGCCATGTATTGCCCACAGGTGTGCAGTGAGCTGGTCAGCCAGGGCCAGGTGAGAATCCTGGCCACAGGAACTCATTTTATTCACACAGAGTCACATTAATTCTGTAAAATGGCATAAACATTCTTCTGTGAGATTAATTAAAATTAAAAAGCCAGGAGTAATGTGGCCTGAAATGTTTGAATATCCCCCACATAAGAAAAGACCGCAGCATAGCCCATGTCTTCATTGTGTCAGTTAAATGAAGCTATTGTAAAATTTACTTTAGCCTGCTAAAAGGCCCAGCTTATTTTCTTTAACTTTACCCAGATGCTGCTTTTCTTCCTCTAGCCCTAATCAAACGATTTGCATCCTAGGCAAGTAATAATGGCAAGCAAGCCCAGACACAAACAGCATAGTAAAAACAGGAAAGATTCCATCTTAAAGATAAGATTGCATTTTAAAACCCAAGAAGTCAAAAAATAGGATTCTTAACATAGCAGACAATGACTCAGCCCACCTTGGGAGCAGGACAGGCAGTCTTGATTGATATGCTCCCAAACCAAGAAGCTACTATTCTGGGATAGAATCAAAGCAGTAAATTTCCTGTGTTAACTCTACAAAATTATCTGGAAGACTGATAAGAAACTTCGTGTCTCTTCCAAGATAAGCATTTGGGGACTATTTAACAGGTCTGCATCCCTGGCCCTTTGTCTCTCAACTGCCTATAAATCCCTAGACAATGCACCACCCCGGGGCTATCTTCTCCCCTCTGGGCAGGGGCAAGCCAGGAGCTCTATCCTTTGCTTTATCTCTAAATAAAAGCCTCACACATGCTCTCTTACCTTGAGTGTTTGCAAAGTTCATTCTTTGACTAGGTGAACAAGAACACCAGCATCAGCTTCTCTGAGGAGTCAGAAGACAGGGAGCCCCCAGAGCCCCGTGCTTGGGCCCAGGTCAGGGCACCCGGTGCCAGAGGGCCCTGCCAGCTCCCCAGCACACACCAGGTGGGGAAGGTTCACTGCAGCCCAGTCAGGGTGGCCACGCAGCCGTGTTAGCCTGATATCCCAGCAGCAGTCCAGAGCCTGGCATGCTCGGGGCACCTGCACACACCCGGGGCAGAATGGACCACTGGCCCAGTGACCACCCAGCAGGCCCAGGGCTGCTGCTTTGTTTCTGGGCCCAGAAGCTCTTCTGTGTCAGGTTGAGGCGGGTGGGCCGTGCAGGATGACAGGTCTGACCTGGGCCACCGCCCTGCTTGGGGCCCGCTGGCCCTCCTCCTGCCCAAACCTACCTCCCTATGTGGCTGGGGAGCCTGAGGTCATCCCTGGGACCACCATGCAGGCAGATGGCTCTGAGGGTGCTGTATGCAGGGCCAGGGGAAGGAGGGTGGCCTGCGTGTCCTGATTTTACCTCCTGTCACCTGGTCACCTGAGGCTGTCAGGAGGGCCCAGGTCCACTTCCCCAGTCCCCAATCTGGGGCTCCACCTGCAGCATAAGGCCTAGAGACTCTCTCCATCCTGGAGTCCCCCACGGCGGTGTTTGTGCTTATCCTGGAACTCCCCAACAAGCCATCCCTCCCCTCCTGGGAGGGTGAACACATCCTGAGGGCCCTTGGGGAGCATATGTGGAGAATCAGAACCAAGTGCCTCTGCTCATCTTTCCCAGCCTTTTGTCATTGATGTCATGCCACTCAGCCAGTAACTGGACAGCTGAAGGGCACCATGGGGGAGTACTCGGGATCTGGGAGCTTTGTGGGGTACTCTGAGGTGTGAAGTGTGGAGAAATTGGGCTCAGAGAAAGCCCCCAACAGAAGACGTGCACCTCTTGGAGGGGCTTTGAGAGACCAAGTTCAATGTTTTCTGAAAAGGAATTTTCTGGAATGTGTGGGGCAGCTGTGTCTCATCAAATGGGACAGTGCTAGACTGGTGCCCTGCAGCCCTGGGATCTACTTGGGTTACATATGCATTGGTGTTCCAGACGTGAGGAGACACCCTGGGGCTTATAGATTTTGGTGTCTGATCATCACCTATAGGCGTCAGGAAGAAAGGCCCAGGTTCTGTTTGAGCAGCCCTCCCCAGTGCTGCCAAGGTGTGCCCGCCTGGGGCTTAGAGCGCCCCGCTATTCCTGAGCACCTTATGGGGGTAGAACAGAGGATGGAGGGCAACCTGGCAGAAGTCAGGGACCCCTGCGTAAGAGTTAGAGGGCCGGGGTGGCTCGGGGGGCACATGAGGTCTGCATGAGAGCTGAGCTTTGGGAAGAAAGAGCAGTGTGGGGGCAGTCCTCTCCCTGATGGCATCCCACCCGCACAGGAAGACCCCAACCCCAGGGATAACATCTAGATCACACTGCCCTCAGGGAGGCTATTTCTTTTCTTTTTTTTTTTATTAAGGTACTATTGATATACACGCTTATGAAGGTTTTACATGAAAAAACAATGTGGTTACTACATTCACCCATTATCTTGTTGAACTATGTTGAATAAGAGTGGAGAGAGTGGGTATCCCTGTCTTGTTCCCCATCTCAGAGGAAAACCTTTCAGCATCTCGCTGTTAAGTATGATGTTGGCTGTGGGCTTGTCATACACGGCCTTTATTATGTGGAGGTACTTGGCCTGTATACCCATTTTGTTGAGAGTTTTCATCATGCATGGATGTTGAATATTGTCGAATGTTTTTTCAGCACCTATGGGCGTGATCATGTGGTTTTTCTCCTCCTTTTTGTTGATGTGTTGGATGATGTTGATGGATTTTCTAATACTGTACCATCCTTGCTTCCCTGGAATAAGACCTACTTGTTCATGATGGATGATCTTTTTAATGTATTTTTGAGTTTGGTGTGCTAATATTTTGTTGAGTATTTTTTTTCCTCAGAACCACTTTCCTTTTTTGTCTTTTCAATATACAAACTGTTTTTCCCACTATACCTGCTACACACACGCACACACACACTCACACACACACACACACACACACACACACATACATATACATATATGCATAAAGGTAGATTTTTCCTTTAGAGAACACACAAAATACAAAAAATTACCTTTGCAAATCTGTTAGCATCTGGAGCATATAAAATGTGTGTTCACCTGCTTTTTTTTTCACAAGGCTCCCCTGATCTCAATGAAGTGGCCAGTTGGAGTTTGTCTCCTCTTCTCTCTGGTCCATTGACTTCAGCATGTACATACTGATTCTAGACTTCCTAGATAGTTCACAAACAGCTCCGGTGAAATTAACTTGAGGACAGTGTTTGAAAATGCCGAATTACACACTTTTTTGTGCCTGTTATTAAACGTTGTTTCCAGAAGATCAATCTTTTAATTACAGTGAGCTTCCCTACTGGTGGTTCTCAGTAACAAGAAGTGTATGGTGTGAGCTGACTGGAAAAACTAAAGAAGAAAAGCAATTTTTCTAGCACATTCCCTTTGCAAAAGTAACATCTCCAGGGTACTGAATAGAGTCTGGTCTTCACCAGCATATCTAAGGTTGGTCCTATAATCTCCATCAAAAACTTACCTTCATGAGTTCATGTTTGATAGGAAGAATGTATAATAGATAGATGCTAATACTTATTGTGTATTTGCTGTGCAATGGGAATTGTGCTAATCATGATAAATTACATACAATGAGGTTGGCTCTGTTATCCTTCCCTATTTTAGAAATGAGGAAACTAAGGCTATTCAACAGTTAATCTGTGGCCTTATAACAGTAAGTAGAGCACTATGTTAAATTTAGCTCTATCTTACCACAAAGGTAATGGTATTAACCCCTACCCCCTCCCTCCCTCCCTCCATCCTGCCTTCCTTCCTTCCTTCCTTCCTTCCCTCCTTCCGTCCTTCCTTCCTTTATTCATTTTTATTTTGTTATCATTAATCTACAATTACGTGAAGAACATTATGTTTACTAGGCTCCCCCCTACACGAAGTCCCCCCCACAAACCCCATTACAATCACTGTTCATTAGCATAGTCCGTTGTTGTAGAATCACTACTTGTCTTCTCTGTGTTGCACAGCACTTCCCATGCCCCCCCCACATTATCCATGCTAACGGTAATGCCCCCTTTCTTTTTCCCCCTCATCCCTCCCTTCCCTCCCATCCTCTCCTGTCCATTTTCCTTTGATAACTGTTTGTCCATTCTTGGGTTCTGTGATTCTGCTGCTTTTTTGTTCCTTCAGTTTTTCTTTGTTCTTACACTCCACATATGAATGAGTGAAATCATTTGGTGCTTGTCTCTCTCTGACTGGCTTATTTCCCTGAGCATAATACCCTCTAGCTCCATCCATGCTGTTGCAAATGGTAGGAATTGTTTTCTTCTTATGGCTGAATAATATCCCATTGTGTATATGTACCACATCTTCTTTAGCCATTTGTCTACTGATGGACACTTAGGTTGCTTCCATTTCTTGGCTATTGTAAATTGTGCTACGATAAACATAGGGGTGCATCTGTCTTTTTCAAAGAGGGCTGCTGCATTCTTAGGGTAAATTCCTAGAAGTGGATTGTTGAGTATATTTTCATATATTCTTCTCAGTGATATTGGTCTGTAATATTCTTTTTCTGTGGTGTCTTTCCCTGGTTTTAGTATTAAGGTGATGGTGGCCTCATAGAATGAGTTTGGAAGTATTTCTTCTTCTACTTTTTGGGAAAGTTTAAGGAGGATGACTATTATATATTCACTACATGTTTGATTAAAGTCAGCAGTGCAGCCGTCTGGTTCTGGTGTTTTGTTCTTAGGTAGTTTTTTGATTACCAGTTCAATTTTACTCCTTGTAATTGATGTGTTCAGATATTCTGTTTTTCTGGGTTAGCCTTGGAGGGTTGCATTTTTCTAGAAAGTTTTCCATTTCTTGTAGGTTATCCAGTGTATTGGCATATAATTTTTCATGGCATTCTTTCATAATTCTTTGTATTTCTGTGGTTACTGTAGTGGTTTTTCCTTTCTCATTTCTGATTCTGTTCATGTGTGCAGGCTCTTGTTTTTTCTTGACTAGTCTGCTGAGGGGTTTATCCATTTCATTTATTTTCTCCAGGAATCAGCTCCTGCGTTCATCGATTCTTTGTCTTGTTTCATTCTTCTAGGTTTTATTTATTTCTACTTCAATCTTTATTGTGTTCCTCCTCTTGCAGACTATGGGCCCCCATTTGTTCTTCTTTTTCTTGTGATAGTTTTCAGTTTAGACTATGCATATGGGATTGTGGTTCTCTCCTGAGGGAGGCCTGTATTGCAGTATACTTCCCTCTTAGCACCACCTTGTCTGTGTCCTACGGATTTTGCGTTATTCAGTTATTGCTGTCATTTGTCTCCATATATTACTGGATCTCTGTTTTTATTCGATCATTGATCCATTGATTATTTATTTGCATATTTTTAAGACTCCATGCTGTGGTAGGCCTTTTCATTTTATTTGCATAATTTATTTCTAATTTCAAACCCTCGTGGTGTGAGAAGCTGCATCATTTTTGTGGGCTACTCCGGGATAACTTCGGAAGTGAGTATAGGCATCTGAGCCTGCTTTTTCTTTCTTTTCTGTCCTTCTAGAAGGAAGCTGTCTATGGCACACAACATCGGGCACTCGTCAGTTACTTAAATGGGACTAGCCCAGCTGCCGATCTCAAAGTCTCGAGTGACAGGTTCCCCTGCATCTCCCTCAGTGGATCCCCATCTCCCTTGGGAGCCGAGAAAGTCACCTGAGTGGAGGCCAGGATTCCCCTTCAGAGGCATCTCCTTGGACGCCAGGGACTGAGGAAGGCCGTGGGCACCTGCGAGAGTCTAGGCTGAGGGTGCACTTCAGCGGCTTCTCAAAGGTCCGCGTGTCTGGAATCAGACCCCGACAGCCCGACTGGGTATCCATGAGGAGTGTCTCTCTTTCTGTCTGCCTGACTTCCAGCCTGCTTCTCCAGGCCGCCCCAGCCTCTGGGTTAGGCAAGGGTGCTCTTTACATCCTTTCCTCACTCGATGTGTGCTTCTAAGTTCGTCAGTGCCCCGGACCCCATTGCTCAGCACCGCAGGGTAGGAAATCTATGCTTTGCTCTTATTCCTAACGAAATGCTGTACTTTTTTTTTTTTTGTAGATTATTATTTTTTATTGAAGTGTAGTTGACACACAGTATTACATTAGTTTCAGGAGTACAACACAGTGATTCAACATTTATATACATGATAATTCTAGCTACCAGCTATCACCGTACAAAGTTGTTACAATATTTTGACTATATTCCTTATGCTATACATTACATCCCGGTTACTTATTTATTGTACAATTGGAAGTCTGTACTTTTTTTTTTTAGAGGGCATCTCTCATATTTATTGATCAAATGGTTCATAACAACAATAAAATTCTATGTAGGGGAGTCAATGCTGAATGCACCATCATTAATCCACCCCAAGCCTAATTTTCCAATCTTCTGAAGCATTTTGAACAAGTTCTTACATGGAGAACAAATTCTTACATTGTGAATAAGGTACACGGTGAACAGTACAAGGGCAGTCATCACAGAAACTTTCAGTTTTGCTCATGCATTATGAACTATAAACAATCAGTCCAAATATGAATATTTGTTTGATTTTTTTACTTGATTTATATGTGGATTCCAAATTTTTCTCTTTATTATTATTATTTTTAATAAAATGCTGAGGTGGTAGGATGATGCAAGATAAAGGTAGACAACATAGTTTAGTGTTGTAAGAGAGCAAATGTAGATGATCAGGTGTGTGCCTGTAGACTATGGGTTGATCCAAGCTAGACATGGGCAATAAAACATCCACGGATGCAGAAGATTTCTCTCAGAGCAGGGGTGGTGAGGTTCTAAGCCTCACCTCTGTTGATCCCCAATTTCTCACCTGATGGCACCCCTGTGACTGTGCCTGTCTTAGGTTGTTCCTCCCTTGAGGAATCTTACCCGTCTCTGGCTAACCAGTCATCTTCCGGGGCCATACAGGGAAATGTAAAGTTGGTAAGTGAGAGAGAAGTCTTATTGTTTGAAAAGGTTAGCTTTTTACTTTTTTGCATATTTATGCCCTGTTTCTTCTATGCCCAGCATTTGTTTTGAGGTATCTTTACCACTTGGAGGAATTATGATACTCGGTAAATTCGATATGAGGCACGAATTCTATTTAAGGGTTGTAATTAGGAAGGAAGAAGAAAAGCTATAGAAGTAGCAGGCGGAAGAAATCGTGGGAAGATTGATTATTTCTTTCACATATCTTCTTGTAGAGTAACTTCAGCATGTATAGGTTTTAAACTACTAATTAAATTGCACACACTCATTAACATAATTGGAGTACAGTTACATAACCAAAGCAGACCTATAATTACCAGCCATCTCCAGTGAAAACAAGAAAACCAGTTAGGCACCTTAGGCATTTGTGAAAACTTATCTATGATATGGTGGATATTATCCAACTGAACTTGAACAGTCTGAGAGAAATCCGACAAATTAAAACAACCCATTCCTGGGGACTGTTCACATCCCATAGGTTCTTTTAACAGTACATATTCTGTAGTTGTAAGATTTTGTAGCGCTACAATTTGCACTTCTCCGAATTCTTGGTTGAGTTCCAACAGTATAGATCCAGTCAAATTTGTTGTTTTACTGTTTGCACAGGCCAGCTTAGATATCTCCTTCTTCATTCCCATGGCAAGTCCAGGAACTGGTGGGATGAGTGCAGCTACAACTGCAGCATCGCCTGGATCTTTGTTGAGGTTTTTTGATGATCATCTTCTGGTATGAGTCTTCCCGAGAGTGCTGATGTTGGAAGTTCTTTTTCATATCGTATCTTAGTTCATTGTCTGGGTAGCCAAATTAGGCTTTGATCCTCTGTATTAACACAAACAGACCCTTTGCCTACACTTTTATATGCCCTTTGTACCATTGTGTAGAACTCATTGGAGGTCACCACACAGGAACTGCTTTTTTGTTTGTTTGTTTGTTATCATTAGTCTACACTTACATGACGAATATTATGTTTACTAGGCTCTCCCCTATACCAGGTGCCCTGTATAAACCCCTTTACAGACACTGTCCATCACCACAGGAAAATGTTGTAGAATCACTACTTGTCTTCTCTGTGTTGTACAGCCTTCCCATTTCTCCCACCCCCCAACACATGCTAATCTTAATATCCCCCTTCTTCTTTGCCCCCCTTACCCATCCCTACCCATCCATCCTCCCTAGTCCCTTTCCCTTTGGTACCTGTTAGTCCATTCTCGGGTTCTGTGATTCCACTGCTGTTTTGTTCCTTCATATTTTCCTTTGTTCTTATACTCCACATATGAGTGAAATCATTTGGTGCTTGTCTCTCTCTGACCGGCTTCTATCCCTGAGCATAATAAACTCTAGCTCCATCCATGTTGTTGCAGATGGTAGGATTTGTTTTCTTCTTATGGCTGAATAATATTCCATTGTGTATATGTACCACATCTTCTATAGCCATTCATCTACTGATGGCGGACACTTAGGTTGCTTCCATTTCTTGGCTGTTGTGAACAGTGCTGCGATAAACATAGGAGGATATCTGTCTTTTTCAAACTGGGCTGCTGCATTCTTAGGGTAAATTCCTAGAAGTGGATTGTTGAGTATTTTTGCATGAAATTTCCTCAGCGATATTGGTCTGTAATTTTCCTTTTCTGTGATGTCTTTGCCTGGTTTTGGTATTAAGGTGATGCTGGTCTCATAGAATGAGTTTGGAAGTATTTCCTCTTCTACTTTTTGGAAAAGTTTAAGGAGGATGACTATTAGATCTTCACTACATGTTTGATTAAGGTCAGCGGTGCAGCCGTCTGGTTCTGGTGTTTTGCTCTTAGGTAGTTTTTTGATTGCCAGTTCAATTTTGTTCCTAGTAATTGATCTGTTCAGTTTTCTTTTCTTTCTGGGTTAGCCTTGGAGGGTCGCATTTTCCTAGAAAGTTGTCCATTTCTTGTAGGATATCCAGTGTGTTAGCATATGATTTTTCATGGCATTCTCTCATAATTCTTTGTATTTCTGTTTTTTCTGTAGTGATTTTTTCTTTCTCATTTCTGATTCAATTTATGTGTGCAGGCTCTCATTTTTTCTTGATGAGTCTGACTAGGGGTTTATCCATTTTGTTTATTTTCTCCAAGAATCAGTTCCTGCTTTCATCGATTCTTTGTGTTGTTTCATTCTTCTCAGTTTTATTTATTTCTGCTTCAATCTTTATTATGTTCCTCCTCCTGCTGAATATGGGCCCCATTTGTTCTTCTTTTTCTTGTTATAATAGTTTTCAATTTAGACTGCTCATAGGGGATTGTTCTTCTCTCCTGAGGTAGGCCTGTATTGCAGTATACTTCCCTCTTAGCACAGCCTTGTCTGTGTCCCACGGATTTTGTATTGTTCAGTTCTTGCTGCCATTTGTCTCCTTATATTGCTTGATCTCTGTTTTTATTCGGTCATTGATCCGTTGGTTATTCAGGAGCATGTTGTTAAGACTCCACGCGGTGGTAGGCTTTCTCATTTTACTTGCACTATTTATTTCTAGTTTCATACCCTTCTGGTGTGAGAAGCTGCATCACTTTTGTAGGCTCGTGCGGGATAACTTCGGAGGTGAGTATAGGCATCCGAGCCTGCCTTTTCCTTCACTGTCCTTATAGAAGGAAGCCGTCTATGGCAAACAACATCGGGCGCTCGTCAGCCACTTAAATGGGACTAGCCCGGCTGCCGATCTCAAAGTCTCGAGCGACAGGTTCTCCTGCGTCTCCCTCAGTGGATCCCCCGTCTCCCTTGGGAGCCGGGAAAGTCACCTGAGTGGAGGCCAGGATTCCCCTTCAGAGGCATCTCCTTGATGCTAGGGACTGAGGAAGGCCGTGGGCACCTGCGAGAGTCTAGGCTGAGGCTGCGCTTCTGCGGCTCCTCAAAGGCCCGCGTGTCTGGAATCAGACCCCGACAGCCCGACTGGGTATCCATGAGGAGTGTCTCTCTTTCTGTCTGCTTGACTTCCAGCCTGCTTCTTCAGGCCGCCCCAGCCTCTGGGTGAGGCAAGGGTGCTCTTTACGTCCTTTACTCGCTCGATGTGTGTCTCTGACTTTGGCTGTGCCCCGGACCCCGTTGCTCATCACCGCAAGGTAGGAGATCTACGCTTCGCTCTTACTCCTGACGAAATGCTGTACTTGTTATCTCATAAAAAAGTGTCCGGTTCGTTGAAGAATGCTGTTGGTAATTTGAGGCTGATTGCATTGAATCTGTAGATTGCTTTAGGCAGGATGCCCATTTTGATAATATTAATTCCTCCTAGGCAGGAGCATGGGATGAGTTTCCATTTGTTTGTGTCCTCTTTAGTATCTGTTAAGAGTGTCTTGTAGTTTTCAGGGTATGGTAGGTCTTTCAGTTCCTTGGTTAGGTTTATTCGTAGGTATTTTATTCTTGTTGATGCAATTGTGAATGGAATTGTTTTCCTGATTTCTCTTTCTGCTAGTTCATCGTTAGTGGCTAGGAAAGCAACAGGTTTCTGTGTATTAATTGTGCATCCTGCAACTCTGCTGAATTCGGATATCAGTTCTAGTAGTTTTGGAGTGAAGTGTTTAGGGTTTTTTTTTATGTACGATAAATATCATGTCATTGGCAGATAGTGACAGTTTGACTTGTTCTTTACCAGTCTGGATGCCTTGTATTTTTTTGTTTCGTCTGATTGCCATGCCTAGGACCTCCAGTGGTATCTTGAATAGCAGTGGGGTGAGTGGGCATCCCTGTCCTGTTCCCGATGTCAGAGGAAAACTTTTCAGCTTCTCGCTGTTAAGTATGATATTGGCTGTGGGCTTGTCATATACGGCCTTTATTATGTTGAGGTACTTTCCCTGTATACACATTTTCTTGAAAGTTTTTATCATGAATTGATGTGGAGTATTGTCGAATGTTTTTTCAGCATCTTTGGACGTGATCATTTTTTTTTTGTCCTCCGTTTTACTGATGTGGTGGATGTTGTTCATGGATTTTCTAATAGTGTACCATCCTTGCATCCCTGGAATAAATCCTACTTGATCATGAGCTCTTGAACCTACCCCTTGAACCCCAATTCCACCCTCTAGTTCTGAAACTCCACCCCAAGCAAGTATCTTTCTGGGTGTGTGACTGATCCTGGGGAGACCAGGCCCCAGAAATGTCCACTGCTCTTTGGTGCTCTGTGCACATCCCCGTCCCTGGAAGGACCCACTGGGAGTCCGTGACTCCATCCCCCAAACTCCTGTTCCCCTGGCTCCTTTTTCTGGAGACCCTGGCCTCAGCGTCCCGCTCCAGCGTCATTCGGGGGATCCGGCCCCTCCCCCTAACCCTGAACGCAGTGTCCACTCGGGTTTGGCAGCTGCACCGCCCCATGTGCCCTGACCGGTCTGGCTCTCACAGATGTACGTGACACTCGTGTTCTGTGTGAAGGGCTCCCGCCTGGTCAAATCCTTGCTCTGCCTGCCCCTGCTGTGCCCTGCCTTCCTGGTGGTCGTGGTCCGCGTGGCTGAGTACCGCAACCACTGTTCAGACATTCTGGCTGGCTTCCTTACCGGAGCAGCCATCGCCACCTTTCTGGTGAGCCACCTTCCCATCTGTCCCTGTATGGCAGACCCTCCATCAGCTCCATGACCCAAGAGGCAGGCCTGTGTGATGGTGGAGAGTATGGACCTGGGGCGAGTCTCTTAACCTTACGCTGCCTGGAGGTTTTCATCTGTGAAACGGGATGATAGGAAGAGGGCCAAGCAAGTGAAGCACTCGCTATGAGCACAAAATTGAAGGAGGCACAAACCCACTCAGTAATCAAGATAAATAGTATAGTAATGAAAACGTTTTAAAAATCAAAATTAATGCAGACAACACCGTGTCCAAAAATACTGAAGTTTTAAATGCAGACAGTATCCGATTCTGCTCTTGCACAACTTGGCCTTACTTGCCTTCACCTTCTTCCCACCCTTTGGACTAAGTAACAGTACCTACCTCTTGGTAAAATGGAAAGAACAGTGGTGCCATATAGGAAGCGCCATAAAAATGTTAGCTGCTTTTTGAAACCTGAGCCTCAGTTTCCTTATCTGAAAAATGGGGATGGTATTTATACAACTCCTACTTATTGGCCTCTGGCCTCAACATGCAAACTGCCCTCCCTCTGCCCCAGGTCACCTGTGTCGTGCACAACTTCCAGAGCCGGCTGCCTTCTGGCCGAAGGCTCTCCCCCTGGGAGGACTTGGGCCAAGCCCCCACCATGGAGAGCCCCCTCGAGAAGTTAAGTGTGGCCCAGGTAAGGGGGGCTGGGGGCCGCTCCCCGCTGGAGAGGGTGGTAGCTGGAGGGGGACCAGGGAGGCAGGAAGTTAGGCAAGAGATGGGGATCTCAGGGCCATGGGGGGTGGGCAATGGCTCATCTCTGCGGGCCTAGGTCCTGGGGGACAGTCCCAGAAACAAGTGCCCGTCTCCTCTCTCCCTCCCAAGGGGACATGATTAATCCTGAGAATCCTGGTTGGTGTTTCCATTGGGCTTTCTGCCCAATGCGCCCCCTCGTGGTTGTGGCCGGCAGGGCCTGGGGGGCCGCTAGCCCCTTCCCTCTGCCTGTTTGTCTCAAAAACCTTAGGCCTGCAGGCCGCATTGGACACCGGCACGGCTCACCCCACCCAGTGAGTGTCGAGGGAGTGGGGGGTAACCGGGGGGGACTTCCAGATGGCAGTCACTGCCGCAGAGGTCTCCCCTATGTTCTCGTGGTCCCTTCCCAAGCTTTCTGATGCCCCGATCTCTGCTCCCTGACCCTCAGAGCCACAGAACTGCACCCGCCGTGGCCACCTGATCCCCAGCTGCGTGTCCTCCAGGGCTCCAGCCATGTGTTCGTCGCCCCGTGTGCCGCGCCCTCGGTTGAGGTCTGAGCCGACACCGCTGCCCCTGCCCCTGCCTCTGCGTGCACCAGCTCCCAGCCAGGGCCCCTCACCCTCCTCCCCGGGGCCTGGGGGGCCAGGTGGGGGAGGCGGACGTGGTCGGAAGCTGCTGCTGCCCACACCTCTACTGCGGGACCTGTACACCCTGAGCGGACTCTACCCCTCCCCTTTTCACCGGGACAACTTCAGCCCTTACCTATTTGCCAGCCGTGACCACCTGCTGTGAGGCCCCACCACCCACCCAGAACCTACCCGCTCCCCATTTCTCCCCTGCCACGCGTGTGTGTGCGTGTGCCGTGTGAGTGCCAAAGCCCCCTGTCCCCAAACCAGCCAGGCCCAGATATCAGCCTGGCTGGGAGGACATTAGGGGGACCCTCCGCCTCTCTTGTCCTCTGGGACCATCCAAGGGGCATAACTAGGAGGTGGGCCTCTAGGGTGGCTCCTTTAAGAGCCAAAACCTGACCCTATTGGCCACTGCCAGCCAGTGGGGACCCCCAGTTCTCAGAATTCTAACCAAAAGGACTTTACTTCAGCCAATGGGAAACTCCCCCGTCAATTCTTAGAATCTCAGGCAGAGGGCAACTCCAGGCAGTGTTCAGCGTCAGAACAACCAGTAGGAGTCCTTGGTTTTCAGAATTTCTAAGGTGGGTGGGTATGATTCCAGTCAATGGGGGACGCCAATGTCATAGCGCGTGCCAAGGAGAGGAGGGAGGTGGGGTCATCCTTTGTCACTGGGTCTTCTCAGAATGAGAATGCTCAGCAGGAGGGTGGGGGCAGGCTCCCCCGCGGCAGGGTCCTTGGCGCACCTATTCCTATCTCAGCCCCGCCTCCATGTGCAACCTCTCACTGAGTCCCTCCTAACTCCCTACTTACGCAGGGCTACCCCAGTTCAGAGGTTTTTGGGCTTCATGGTGCTGTGCTTCCCCTTGCCTGAGCCTGGGTCACTGTAAACCCTTCTGTTAGTTATTAGGGCTGTGGGAAGGGGCCTGTTTTTCCTGGAAACCACCCCTGTTCTCCACACCATTCCCCATGCCTCAGCCTCATGCTTATGTGCCATTATAGAGGACATGGGTGGAGCAGAGAGGGTTCCCCCTCCTCGGGCAGCCAAAGGTACTGGGCAGAGGAGAAACTGCCCCACCTTTCCTGCTCCCTCCTCATCTTTAATAAAGACTTGTTTGTAACAGAAGTTTGGCCACTTGCCTTCCTTCCCTGGGTTGCAAGGAAGAAGAACTTTAATCATGGATCTAGGTGTTGGTGAGTCTGGGTGTGGGTGTGTCTGAGGGCAACTGTGGAAAGGCATTGTGGGACCAAGGAGCTAACGACTTGGTTTTAAATCCTGACTCAGTATTTTCTGGTTGTGTGGCCTCTGCAAAGTTACTTAACTTCTCTGCTGGTTTCTTTTTTTTCAATTTTTTAAATTTTGGTATCACTAATATACAATCACACGAGCAACATTGTGGTTACTAGCTTCCCCCCATTATCAAGGCCCCACCACATACCCCATTACAGTCACTGTCCATCAGCGTAGTGAGATGCTATAGAGTCACCACTTGCCTTCTCTGGGCTATACTGCCTTCCCCGTGTCCCCCCTACATGATGTATGCGAATCGTAATGCCCCTTAGTCCCCTTCTCCCTCCCTTCCCACCCACCCTCCCCAGTCCCTTTTCCTTTGGCAACTGTTAGTCCATTCTTGGGTTCTGTGAGTCCGCTGCTGTTTTGTTCCTTCAGTTTTTGCTTTGTTCTTATGCTCCACAGATCTGTTCTTTTCTTTAACTGTCAAATGTGGACATCCCCACACAAACACACAAACATGTGGTGAGGGGCCTCACATGACTGTCTTTTCCAGGCATCTGGCCTCCTTCTGACCATGGCCATGGTGCAGAGGGCACAGGGAATAGGGCCAGGGCACTAAGAATCTCCAAGCCAAACCCCTAGCTGCATGGATGCAAGCAGGGGTTCTGATAGTGATGTTGTGCTGAGACCCAACCTCTGAGGACCCAGTGGAGACCAGGGAGGGTAGGAGCAGGCAGGCAGCCACACAACAACACCCACCCCTACACCGTGGCTCTGCGGTGCTCCAGATAGGCCATTCGGGACTCCGCGTCATCCAGGAACTAGGAGAGGGGAGTCGGCTTCCCTCCCTTCCTCCTTCATCCATTCAGCACTCTGGAGCAGCTACTGTGTGCCAGGTGCTGTTTAGTTAGGCACAGGGGCCACAGCAGTGAACAGAACAGATGCCAGTCCCTGCCCTCTGGGAGCCCACCTTCTACTAGGGAGAGACGGAGAATAAGCAAGGGAAGTATGATAGGTACAAAGCCACAATTCCAGATTTCAACAAGGTCTATAAACCAAGATTTCTTTCCTAATTCACGTGTGGCAAATCCTGACCTGGACTGACATGTAGTTATTATAGCCTTTATTAACGTGATGTGGATACCCTTATGTTTTGTTACAAAGTGGTTGATTTTGAGATATTATCCCAGGTCCCACTAGGTGTATTATGCAATATGTAGTATTTATACCATAGTACCACTCACAAATCTGAAAAATTCTGAATTCCAAACTCTAGGTTCAAGGATTTAGGTCAAGGATTGGGATATTTGATATATCAGACCTTGATAATGATAAGAACACTTAGCTGGAGAAGACAATGGGATAACTGGAATAGGGACACAGTTTGCACTTTAAAGAGGGTAGTCAGGGAAATTCCAGGCAGAGGGAACAACGAGCGTGAAGGCCCTGAGGTGGTAATGTACCCGATGTGTTCAGGGAACAGAGAGGTGTGTGGCTGGAACTGAGCAAGTGGAAGGGCAGGGAGAGGGAGAGGAGATGGAGGAGGTGCTGGGGCTGAATAAATGAAATGGGAGTAGGAGAGGGCTGAAGGCAGAGGAGGGGCAGCGTCCTGCTGCACCGACCAGACCGCCTGTTTCCAGGGTTTGCACACCTCAGACCTGCGGTCCCCCCTGTTGCACAGCTTCTGTGTGCGACAGAGAAGCAAAACTTGAGCACAGAGGACAGCACCCAGAACCGCCCGTCTGCCTCCGTCCGTGGTCCTGATGTTAAGCGCGGGCCAAGAAAGAGTGAAGTGGGGGCTGCTGGACACAGAAGTGTTTGGCCCTGCTAGAGAGGGTGGAGACAGCAACCCTTGCCTTGCCGACAACCCCACCCCAAAATGGATAGGTAGCAAACCCAGACTAACGTTACACACTTATTCAAGTCTTCTTGACATGCCCCTGCGGTCTCACAGCATCTCAAAGTCATTAAAACTGAGCTCTGGTTTTAATATCAACCAGACCGTGGCCCCTGTCTGCTCAAACCTTCTTGAGGTTCCTCACAGCCTTCTGTGTCAAAGCCAATGCCTCAGGGCGCCTTCCCTTAGAAGGCTCTTCCCCCACGTATCTGCATGGTTGAATCCCCTCAGCTCCTTCAAGCCTTTCCCCAAATGTTACCTTCTCAGTGAGGCCTGCCCCTACCACCCTATTCAAAATTGCAAAAAGAAAACAAGTGGCCCTTCCAACTTGCCTTCCCCGTACAAACTTTTTCTGCATACACTTACCATGTGCTTAGAGACTGTTTAAATCCCTCGTTATGCTCAGTGGTCATTATCTCCTTCCTCGCTAGGATGTAAGCTCCACCAGGACAGAGACTTGTCTGTTCTCTGCTCACACCCACATGCCTAGGACAGGGCCCAGCACACAGTAGGTTCTCAATAAATATTCATTGAATGAACTAATTGCTTGAGCTGCTAATCAATGAAGGAGAAGCACAGATTGTCCCCGAGCTATCCTTCATCTAAGGAGCCCCTCTAAGGTAAGCATCCTTCCAATAGGACATGAAGAGGGGATTCTGAGAAGTGAAAGAAGTACTGCATGCACAAGAAATAGGCCAAATGTATGCATCTCTGCCAATGTATTCAGCCTATATTATTGAGCACCTACTGTGTGCCAGGTGTAATTCTAGGTGGGAACCCAGCAGGGAACAAAATAATGACTACCGTGGTGGAGCTGAAATTTAGCCAGCAGAGAAGCTATAAAATAAATTCATAGCATTGGAAGTGATGTTATCTGAAGAGAAACAAAGGTGGATAAACAGTTAAAGAGTGAAGGGTGTGTGATTTTACACAGGTGGTCAGGGAAAGTCTCTCTGAGTAGGTGATGGTTAAGCAGAGACCTGAATAGGAGCAGGAAAATGAGCCACAGGGATGTCTTGGAGCTAAGTGCTCTGGGTTGTGATCATCACGCTCCTGTGCACGTAACTGTGCATATAACTGTGCACGTGATGTTGCAAAGTGAGTCGAATTATGGTTGGGAAGCATTTGACAAGGCAGTGTAACAGTGTGCAGGTTATGTGTGTAGTAGCAATGGTATGGTTGTATCAGTGTATTCTGGTGTATGGGAACGTGAATGTGGAAGACTGTGTATGGGATGCTTTGTGTCAAGATCAGGAAGGGCTGTGAGCTTGTGGGTGATGGGGATTCTGGAAGTGCAGTACATGCAGAGTCCTAGTGTGTGTGTGTGTGTGTGTGTGGTGTGTGTGGAGGGGTGTGCGGGTGCCCAGCTGTGTGGGTGGGTGTATTGGAGCATGTTGTGGAGCCATTTCCTGGCCTCAGAGGGAGAGAGAAAGCCCAGAAAAATCTCAGTTCCGCCCTGTCCCTGGGTCTCCTGGCAACGCACCACTTTGAAGTTACCAGAAAACAGAGTTGCCAGGGTAACCGGGTGAGTGACAGCCCTGGGGCGAAGCCAGAGATCGCTGGAGCCATCACCTTTATCCTTCCTCTCACCCAGTTACTCATCACCCTACCTTCCTTTCTTCGTTCATTCATTTAACGAGCACATACTGAAAATCTACAATGAGCTGGTTATTGCTCTGGACGCTGCAGATACCAAAGTGAACGAGACGAACAAGGTCCTCGCCCTGGCTCTCTCCCTCTTCCTGCTCTGTCTCTCCTGGCACCTTGTTTGGTCTATGGCCCTGCTTCTTCCATACCCCAAACAGGATCCACGGAGCCCCCAGACTCAAAGAACCCAAGAATGGACTGACAGTTACCAAACGGAAAGGGACCGGGGAGGTGGGTGGGAAGGGAGGGATAAGGGGGAAAAGGGGCATTACGATTAGCACACATAATGTAGCGGGGGGACACGAGAAAGGCAGTAAATACAGAGAAGACAAGTAATGATTGTACAACATCTTACTACGCTGATGGACAGTGACTGTAATGGGGTGTGTGGGGAAACTTGATAATGGGGGGAATCTAGTAAGCACATTGTTGCTCATGTGACTGTGTATTAATGACACCAAATTGAATAAATAAATAAATACAAATAACACGTGGGTCATGTCATGAAAAATTAGAAAGTACTTTGAACGAAATGAAAGTCCCGCCTGACAGCCCTCGCGGCCAATGAGCGTGCAGCGTCCCGCGCAGGCCCGCCCCCGTGTGAAGGCCGTCAGGGCCAATGAGCGTGGGGCGTCCGAATCTGGCCCTCCCCCGACTGACGGCACTCCAGGCCAATGAGGGAGCGGCTCCGCGGAGCAGGTAGCCATTGGGCGCGCGCGCGCAGAAAACGAATATCCGGCGGCTGCATACTAGCTGCAGCCGCCACATTGAAGTCAGTAGGTTCGCCCTGCGCCGCCAGGAGGAGCTGCTCCCGCGGCTCAGTCCGTGCTCCGGTCCGCCGTCCGTATCCGGGCGCCTCCGGCCCGTCCGCGCTGCGAACCCGGCGGAGCCCAGATGGTGGACCCGCGCTGTGCTCGGCTGCGCCTTCCTCCCTGCGCGGAGGCGCTGGCGGCACCTACCTCGCCCGCTGGGCCCCCGCCGCCGCACTCGCCGCTTCGCGTCTCTCCCGCGGTGTGCGGAGTGCTGCGATTGACCCTGACGTAGAGCCGCCGCCACGGCCGGACCTGCGCCCGTCCAGGTCGGCCGCCTCCAGCCTGGCGCCGTCGCGCAGCGCGACCAGGAACCCCGATGCGGCAGCGGTCCTGGCTTTGGCTTCGTCGGCCGCCGCGGAGCAACCGTGCAGGAGCAGCTCGTCGGCCGCAGCGCGTGCGGCCGCCTATTCCCCGCCGACCGCTTCGCCAAGGCCGCCGAGAGCCCGGCCGGGAAGCGGCTTCGGCCGCCGGAGACCTGCGGCGGAGCGTCCAGAGCGGGCCCCGCTTCAGGGGTGAAGGCGACAGCGACGGCTCTGTGGGCCCCAAGGTACGTGGCGGCGGGGACCCCTGCCTCCGCCTGCGGGCGCGGTGGTGCCGGTGAGGGGGCGGTCGTGGGAGGGCCCGGCGGGCGGCGCGGGGCCCGCGGGGCCGTGGGGCGGCCGACGCGCGTGCTGGGTCCTCGCTGGGCCCGGCTCGGGGCCGCTCCGCCGACCCGCGGCGCCGCCCGGGACGGGGCCGCAGGCGGAGGGGCCGGGGTCCGCGCAGGCGGGGAGGCCGGCGGGCGTCTCGCCGCGTGTGGAGGTTTTCGGCGGCGGCCTCTAGGGCGAGGGCCGGGCGAGCAGAGGGTCAGGCGGGACCCGCGGCGGGGCGGCGGGGGACAGGCCGCCGGAGGCCGCGCCTTCAGAATTAAGTGTTTTCCTGAGGTGCCTGTCGTCCTTGCCATTTGGGATTCCCGATTCAGTTTCCTGGCTGGTCATTGGTCTGTTCAGGTTTTGTTTCTTCCTGGGTCAGCCGTGGGAGGTTGCGTTTTCCTAGAAAGCTGACCATCTTCTAGGTTCTCCACTTTGTTACCATATAATTTTTCATAGTATTCTCTCATAATTCTTCATATTTCTGTGGTGTCAGTAGTGATTTTTCCTTTCTCATTTCTGATTCTGTTCACGTGTGTAGACTCTCTTTTTATTGGTAAGTCTGGCTAGGGGTTTACTATTTTGTTTATTTTCTCGAAGAACCAGCTCCTGCTTTCATTGATTCTCTCTATTGTTTTATTCTTCTCTATTTTATTTATTTCTGCTCTAATCATTATTATGTCCCTCCTCCTCCTGACTTTGGGCCTCATTTGTTCATCTTTTTCTAGTTTAGTGAAATGTGAGTTTAGACTGTTCATATGGGATTGTTGTTCTTTCCTGAGGTAGGCCTGTGGTGCAATATACTTCCTTCTTACCAGCGCCTTCGCTGAGTCGCACAGATTTTGCATTGTTGAATTATTGTTGTTATTTGTTTCCATATATTGCTTGATCTCTGTCTTTATTTGGTCATTGATCTACTGGTTATTTAGGAGCATGTCGTTAAGCCTCCATGTGATTGTAGGCCATTTCGCTGCCTTTGTGTAATTAATTTCTAGTTCCATACCCTTGTGGTCTGAGAAGCTGGTTGGTACAATTTCCATCTTTTCGAATTTCCTGAGGCTCTTTTTGTGGCCTAGTGTATGATCTATTCTTGAAAATGTTCCATGTGCACTTGAGAAGAATGTGTATCCTGCTGCTTTTGAGTGGAGAGTTCTGTAGATGTGTAAGGTCCATCTGTTCTAATGTGTTGTTCAATGCCTCTGTCTCCTTACTTATTTTCTGTCTGGTTGATGTGTTCTTTGGATGAGTGGAGTGTTGAAGTCTCCTAAAATGAATGCATTGCATTCTATTTCGCCTTTCAATTCTGTTAGTATTTGTTTCACATATGTAGGTGCTCCTGTGTTGGGTGCATATTTCTAATGGTTATATCCTCTTGTTGGATTGACCCCTTTATCATTATGTAATGTCCGTCCTTGTCTCTTGTGACTTTCTTTGTTTTAAAGTCTAGTTTGTTCAATACAAGTACTGCAACACCTGCTTGTATCTCCCTATTAGTTGCATGAAATATCTTTTTCCATCCCTTCACTCTTAGTCTGTGTATGTCTTTGGGTTTGAAGCGAGTCTCTTGTAGACAGTATATACATGGGTCTTGTTTTTTTTATCCACTCAGTGACTCTGTGTGTTTTGTTTGGTGCATTCAGACCCTTTACATTTAGGGTGATTATCGATAGGTATGTACTTATTGCTATTGCAGGCTTTAGGTTCGTGGTTACCAGAAAGTTAAGGGTATCTTCCTTACTACCTAAGAACCTAACTTAACTCACTTAAGTATGCTATTACCAACACAATCTAAAGGTTGTTTTTTTTTCCCCTCCTCATTCCTTGTATATTAGGTATGGTATTCTGTACTCTTTGTCTGTCCCTTTTTATTACCTCTGGTGACAGTTATTTATCCTTAGGAACACTTCCATCTATAGCAGTCCCTCCAAAATACACTGTAGAGATGGGTGGTGTGAGCTGAATTCTCTCAGCTTTCGCTTATCGGGAAATTGCTTAAACCCTCCTTCAAATTTAAATGATAATCTTTTTTATTTTTATTTTTTATTTAGTTATTATAATTTTTTGTATGATTCATCTACAATTACATTAGCAACATTGTTTCCTCGACTCCCCCCCATCGTCAAGTACCCCCCATATACCCTTTGCAGTCAGTGTCCATCAGCGTAGTAAGATGCTACAGAATCACTACTTGTCTTCTCTGTGTTGTAGAGCCCTCCCCGTGGACCCCCCTACATTGTGTCGGCTAATAGCAATGCCCCTTTTTTTCTGCTTATCCCTCCCTTCCCACACCCATCCTCCCCAGTCCCTTTCCCTTTGGTAACTGTTAGTCCATTCTTCGGTTCCGTGAGTCTGCTGCTGTTTCGTTCCTTCAGTTTTTTTTCTTTGTTCTTATACTCCGCAGATGAGTGAAATCATATGATACTTGGCTTTTTCCCCCTGGCTTATTTCACTGAGCATAATACCCTCTAGCTCCATCCATGTGGTTGCAAATGGTAGGATTTGTTTTCTTCTCATGGCTGACTAATATTCCATTGTGTATATGTACATCTTCTTTATCCATTCATCTACTTATGGACACTTAGGTTGCTTCCATTTCTTGGCTATTGTAAATAGTGCTGAGATAAACATAGGGGTGCATATGTGTTTTTCAAACTGGGCTGCTGCATTCTTAGGGGTAAAATCCAGAATTGGTATTCCTGGGTCAAATGGTATTTGTATTTTGAGCTTTTTGAGAAACCTCCATACTGCTATTGACAATGGTTGAACTAATTTACATTCCCACCAGCAGTGTAGGAGGGTTCCCGTTTCTCCACAATCTCACCATCATTTGTTGTTGTTTGTCTTTTGGATGGCGGTGATCCTTACTGGTGTGAGGTGATACCTCATTGAGGTTTTAATTTGCATTTCCCTGATGACTAGCGATGTCGAGCATCTTTTCATGTGTCTGTTGGCCATCTGAATATTTTCTTTGGAGAACTGTCTGTTCAGCTCGTCTGATCATTTTTTAATTGAATTATTTGCTCTTTGTTTGCTGAGGTGCGTGAGCTCTTTCTATATTTTGGATGTCAACCCTTTATCGGATCTGTCGTTGATGAATATATTCTCCCATACTGTAGGATGCCTTTTTGTTATATGGATGGTGTCCTTTGCTGCACAGAAGCCTTTCAGCTTGATATAGTCCCACTTGTTCATTTTTGCTTTTGTTCCCCTTGCCCGGGGAGATATGTTCATGAAGAAGTCGCTCATGTTTATGTCCAAGAGATTTTTGCCTATGTTTTTTTGTAAGAGTTTTATGCTTTCATGACTTACACTCAGGTCTTTGATCCATTTCGAATTTACTTTTGTGTATGGGGTTAGACAATGACCCAGCTTCTTCATGCTCCTCCATGCAGCTGTCCAGTTTTGCCAACACCAGCTGTTGAAGGGGCTGTCATTTCCCCATCTTATGTCCACGTCTCCTGTATTATATATTAATTGACCTTGAATGTTTGGGTTAATGTCTGGGGACTCTATTCTGTTCCACTGGTCTGTGGGTCTGTTCTTGTGCCAGTACCAAATTGTCTTGATTACTGTGGCTTTGTAGTAGAGCTTGAAGTTGGGGAGCGAGATCCCCCCTGCTTTGTTCTTCCTACTCAGGATTGCTTTGGCTTTTCGGGGTCTTTTGTGATTCCACATGAATTTTAAAACAATTTTTTCCAGTTCGTTGAAGATTGCTGTTGATATTTTGATAGGGATTGCATGGAATCTGTAGATTCCTTCAGGCAGGATGGCCATTTTGACAATATTGATTCTTCCTAGACAGTGGCATGGGATGAGTTTCCATCTGTCAGTGTCCTCTTTCATTTCTCTTAAGAGTGTCTTGTAGTTTTCAGGGTATAGTAGGTCTTTCACTTCCTTGGTTAGGTTTATTCCTAGGTATTTTATTCTTGTTGATGCAATTGTGAATGGAAGTGTTTTCCTGATTTCTCTTTCTGCTAATTCATCTTTAGTGTCTAGGAAAAAAAAATGCGGTGGAGTCTTTAGGGTTTTTTTAAGTACAATATCATGTCATCTGCCAATAGTGACGGTTTGACTTGTTCTTTACCAATCTGGATGCCTTGTATTTCTTTGTTTTGTCTGATTGCCATGGCTAGAACCTCCAGTACTATGTTGAATAACAGTGGGGAGAGTGGGCATCCCCGTCTTGTTCCCGATGTCAGCGGAAAAGCTTTCAGCTTCTTGCTGTTAAGTACGATGTTGGCTGTGGCCTTGTCATATACGGCCTTTATTATGTTGAGGTACTTGCCCTGTATACCCATTTTGTTGAGAGTTTTTATCATGAATGGATGTTGAATATTGTTAAATGTTTTTTCAGCTTCTGTGGATGTGATCATGTGGTTTTTGTCCTTCTGATTGTTGATGTGGTGGATGATGTTGGATTTTGTGATACTGTACCATCTTTGCTTCCCTGGAATAAGTCCTACTTGTTCATGATGGATGATCTTTTTTATGTATTTTTGAATTTGGTGTGCTAATATTTTGTTGACTATATTTTTTTTTTGGTCAGAACCATTTTTATTTTTTGTCTTTTCTATATACCAAGTGTTTTTCCCACTATACTTGACACACACACACACACACACACACACACACACACATGCATAAAGATGGATTTTTCCTTTAGAGAACACACAAAATACAAAGAATTGCCATTGAAAATCTGTTGGCATCTGGAGCATATAAAATGTGTGTTCACCTGTTTTTTTTTTCACAAGGCTCCCCTGATCTCAATGATGTGGCCAGTTGGAGTTTGTCTCCTCTTCTCTCTGGTCCATTGACTTCAGCCTGTACATACTGATTATAGACTTTGTAGGTAGTTCACAAACAGCTCAAGTTAAATTAACTTGAGGACAGTGTTTGAAAATGCAGAATTACACACTTTTTTGTGCCTGTTATTAAGCATTGTTTCCAGAAGATCAATCTTTTAATTACAGTGAGCTTCCCTACTGGTGGCTCTCAGTAACAAGAAGTGTATTGTGTGAGCTAACTGGAAAAATAAAAGAAGGAAAAAAATTTTTCTAGCACATTCCCTTTGCAAAAGTAACATCCCCAGGGTATTGAATAGAGTCTGGTCTTCACCAGCCTATCTGAGGTTGGTCCTATAATCTCTAAAAACTTAACCTTCATGAGTTCATGTGTGATAGAAAGAACTTATAATAGATACTTGCTAATACTTATTGTGTATTTGCTGTGCAATGGGAATTGTTCTAATCATGTTAAATTATATACTATGATGTTGGCTCTGTTGCCCTTCCCTGTTTTAGAAATGAAGAAACTAAGGCTATTCAACAGGTAATCTGTGGCCTTATAACAATAAGTGGCGCACTATGTTAAATTTAGCTCTATCTTACAAAAAAGGTAATGGTATTAACCCTTCCTTCCCTCCTCTCCCTCCCTCCCTCCCTCCTTCCCTCCTACCCTCCCTCCTTTCTTCCTTCCTTCCTTCCATCCTTTCTTCCTTCCTTTATTCATTTTTATTTTGTTATCATTAATCTACAATTACATGAAGAATATTATATTTACTAGGCTCTCCCCTATACCAGGTCCCCCCTATAAACCCCATTACAGCCACTGTCCATCAGCATAGCAAAATGTTGTAGAATCACTACTTGTGTTCTCTGTGTTGTACAGCCCTCCTGTTTCTCCCACCCCCCTATTATGCACGATAATCTTAATACCCCCCTTTTTCTTCCCCCTCTTTATCCCTCCCTACCCATCCATCGTCCCCAGTCCCTTTCCCTTTGGTACCTGTTACTCCATTCTTGGGTTCTGTGATTCCGCTGCTGTTTTGTTCCTTCAGTTTGTCCTTTGTTCTTATACTCCACTGATGAGTGAAATCATTTGGTATTTCTCTTACTCTGCTTGGCTTATTTCACTGAGCATAATACCCTACAGCTCCATCCATGTTGCTGCAGATGGTAGGATTTACCCTCTTCTTATGGCTGAGTAGTATTCCATTGTGTATATGTACCACATCTTCTTTATCCATTCATCTACCGATGGACATTTAGGTTGCTTCCAATTCTTGGCTATTGTAAATAGTGTTGCGATAAACATAGGGGTGCATCTGTCTTTCTCAAACTTGATTGCTGCGTTCTTAGGGTAAATTCCTAGGAGTGAAATTCCTGGGTCAAATGGTAGGTCTGTTTTAAGCATTTTGATGAACCTCCATACTGCTTTCCACAATGGTTGAACTAATTTACATTCCCACCAGCAGTGTAGGAGGGTTCCCCTTTCTCCACAGTCTCGCCAACATTTGTTGTTGTTTGTCTTTTGGATGGCAGCCATCCTTACTGGTGTGAGGTGATACCTCATTGTAGTTTTAATTTGCATTTCTCTGATAATTAGCTATGTGGAGCATCTTTTCATATGTATGTTGGCCATCTGTATTTCCTTTTTGGGGAACTGTCTGTTCAGTTCCTCTGCCCATTTTTTAATTGGATTATTTGTTTTTTGTTTGTTGAGGTGTGTGAGCTCTTTATATATTTTGGACATCAAGCCTTTATCGGATGTGTCATTTTCAAATATATTCTCCCATACTGTAGGGTTCCTTTTTGTTCTATTGATGGTGTCTTTTGCTGTACAGAAGCTTTTCAGCTTAATATAGTCCCACTTGTTCATTTTTGCTGTTGTTTTCCTTGCCCGGGGAGATATGTTCAAGAAGAGGTCACTCATGTTTATGTCTAAGAGGTTTGTGCCTATGTTTTCTTCCAAGAGTTTAATGGTTTCGTGACTTACATTCAGGACTTTGATCCATTTTGAGTTTACTTTTGTATATGGGGTTAGACAATGGTCCAGTTTCATTCTCCTACATGTAGCTGTCCAGTTTTGCCTGCACCATCTGTTGAAGAGACTGTCATTTCGCCATTGTATGTCCATGGCTCCTTTATCAAATATGAATTGACCATATATGTTTGGGTTAATGTCTGGAGTCTCTAGTCTGTTCCACTGGTCTGTGGCTCTGTTCTTGTGCCAGTACCAAATTGTCTTGATTACTATGGCTTTATAGTAGAACTTGAAGTTGGGGAGTGAGATCCCCGCTACTTTATTCTTCTTTCTCAGGATTGCTTTGGCTATTCATGGTCCTTGGTGTTCCCATATGAATTTTTGAATTATTTGTTCCAGTCCATTGAAGAATGTTGCTGGTAGTTTCATAGGGATTGCATCAAATCTGAATATTGGTTTGGGCAGGATGGCCATTTTGACGATATTAATTCTTCCTAGCCACGAGCATGGGATGAGTTTCCATCTGTTAGTGTCCCCTTTAATTTCTCTTAAGAGTGACTTGTAGTTTTCAGAGTATAGGTCTTTCACTTCTTTGGTTAGGTTTATTCCTAGGTATTTTATTCTTTTTGATGCAATTGTGAATGGAGTTGTTTTCCTGATTTCTCTTTCTGTTGGTTCATTGTTAGTGTATAGGAAAGCCACATATTTCTGTGTGTTGATTTTGTATCCTGCAACTTTGCTGTATTCCGATACCAGTTCTAGTAGTTTTGGGGTGGAGTCTTTAGGGTTTTTTATGTACAATATCATGTCATCTGAAACTGGTGACAGTTTAACTTCTTCTTTACCAATCTGGATTCCTTGTATTTCTTTGTTTTGTCTGATTGCCGTGGCTAGGACCTCCAGTACTATGTTAAACAACAGTGGGGAGAGTGGGCATCCCTGTCTAGTTCCCGATCTCAGAGGAAAAGCTTTCAGCTTCTTGCTGTTCAGTATAATGTTGGCTGTGGGTTTATCATAAATGGCCTTTATTATGTTGTGGTACTTGCCCCCTATTCCCATTTTGCTGAGAGTTTTTATCATGAATGGTTGTTGAATTTTGTCAAATGCTTTCTCAGCATCTATGGAGATGATCATGTAGTTTTTGTCTTTCTTTTTGTTGATGTGGTGGATGATGCTGATGGATTTTCGAATGTTGTACCATCCTTGCATCCCTGGGATGAATCCCACTTGGTCATGGTGTACGATCCTCTTGATGTATTTTTGAATTCGGTTTGCTAATATTTTGTTGAGTATTTTTGCATCTACGTTCATCAGGGATATTGGTCTGTATTTTTTGTTGTTGTTGGGGTCTTTGCCTGGTTTTGGTATTAGGGTGATCTTGGCTTCATAGAATGAGTTTGGGAGTATCCCCTCCTCTTCTATTTTTTGGAAAACTTTAAGGAGAATGAGTATTATGTCTTCCCTGTACGTCTGATAAAATTCCGAGGTAAATCCATCTGGCCCGGGGGTTTTGTTCTTTGGTAGTTTTTTGATTACCGCTTCAATTTTGTTGCTGGTAATTGGTCTGTTTAGATTTTCTGTTTCTTTCTGGGTCAGTCTTGGAAGGTTGTATTTTTCTAGGAAGTTGTCCATTTCTCCTAGGTTTCCCAGCTTGTTAGCATAGAGGTTTTCATAGTAGTCTCTAATAATTCTTTGTATTTCTGCGGGGTCCGTCGTGATTTTTCCTTTCTCGTTTCTGATTCTGTTGATTTGTGTTGACTCTCTTTTCCTCTTAATAAGTCTGGCCAGAGGCTTATCTATTTTGTTTATTTTCTGGAAGAACCAGCTCTTGGTTTCATTGATTTTTCCTATTGTTTTATTCTTCTCAATTTTATTTATTTCTTCTCTGATCTTTATTATGTCCCTCCTTCTGCTGACCTTAGGCCTCATTTGTTCTTCTTTTTCCAATTTCGATAATTGTGACATTAGACCATTCATTTGGGATTGTTCTTCCTTCTTTAAATATGCCTGGATTGCTATATACTTTCCTCTTAAGACTGCTTTTGCTGTATCCCACACAAGTTGGTTCTTTGTGGTTTTGTTGTCATTTATTTCCATATATTGCTGGATCTCCATTTTAATTTGTTCATTGATCCATTGATTATTTAGGAGCGTGTTGTTAAGCCTCCATGTGTTTGTGAGCCTTTTTGCTTTCTTTGTACAGTTTATTTCTAGTTTTATGCCTTTGTGGTCTGAAAAGTTGGTTGGTAGCATTTCAGTCCTTTGGAATTTACTGAGGCTCTTTTTGTGGCCTAGTATTTGGTCTATTCTGGAGAATGTTCCATGTGCCCTTGAGAAGAATGTGTATCCTGTTGCTTTTGGATGTAGAGTTCTGTAGATGTCTATTAGGTCCATGTGTTCTAGTGTGTTGTTCAGTGCCTCTGTGTCCTTACTTATTTTCTGTCTGGTGGATCTGTCCTTTGGAGTGAATGGTGTGTTGAAATCTCCCAGAATGAATGCTTTGCATTCTGTTTCCTCCTTTAGTTCTGTTAGTATTTGTTTCAGATATGTTGGTGCTCCTGTATTGGGTGCATATATATTTAGAATGGTTATATCCTCTTGTTGGACTGAGCCCTTTATCATTATGTAATGTCCTTCTTTATCTTTTGTTACTTTCTTTATTTTGAAGTCTGTTTTGTCTGATACTAGTATTGCAACACCTGCTTTTTTCTCTCTGTTTTTTGCATGCAATATCTTTTTCCATCCCTTGACTTTAAGTGTGTGCATGTCTTTGGGTTTGAGGTGAGTCTCTTGTAAGTAGCATATGGATGGATCTTGCTTTTTTATCCATTCTGTTACTCTGTGTCTTTTGATTGGTGCATTCAGTCCATTTACATTTAGGGTGATTATTGAAAGGTATGTACTTATTGCCATTGCAGGCTTTAAGTTTGTGGTTACCAAAGGTTCAGGGTTAGCTTCTTTACTATCTTACTGTCTAATTTAACTCGCTTGTTGAGCTATTATAAACACGGCGTGATGATTCTTTATTTCTGTCCCTTCTTATTCCTCCTCCTCCCTTCTTCATATGTTGGGTGTTTTGTTCTGTGCTCTTTTTAGGAGTGCTCCCTTCTAGAGCAGTCTGTGTAAGATGCCCGGTAGAGGTGGTTTGTGGGAGGCAAATTCCCTCAACTTTTGCTTGTCTGGGAATTGTTTAATCCCTCCTTCATATTTAAATGATAATCGTGCTGGATACAGTAGTGTTGGTTCGAGGCCCTTCTGTTTCATTGCATTAAGTATGTCATGCCATTCTCTTCTGGCCTGTTTGGTTTCTGTTGAGAAGTCTGATGATAGCCTGATGGGTTTTCCTTTATAGGTGACCTTTTTTTTCTCTCTGGCTGCCTGTAATACTTTGTCCTTGTCTTTGATCTTTGCCATTTATTTATTATGTGTCTTGGTGTTGCCCTCCTTGGATCCCTTGTCATGGGAGTTCTGTGTACCTCTGTGGTCTGAGAGGCCATTTCCTCCCCTAGTTTGCGGAAGTTCTCAGCGATTATTTCTTCAAAGACACTTTCTATCCCTTTTTCTCTCTCTTCTTCTTCTGGTACCTCTATAGTGCGGATATTGTTCCGTTTAGTTGGTCACTCAGCTCTCTTAGAATTCTTTCATTCCTGGAGATCCTTTTATCTCTCTCTGCATCAGCTTCTCTGTGTTGCTGATATCTGTTTTCTAGTCCACTAATGGTCTCTTGCATCTCGTCCATTCTGTTTTGAAGTCCTTCCAGAGCTTGTTTTATTTCTGTATTCTCCTTCCTTAGTTCTTGCATATTTCTCTGCAAGTCCATCAGGATGGTTATGACTTTTGTTTTGAATTCTTTTTCAGGAAGACTGGTTAAATCTATCTCCCCAGGTACCTTCTCAGGGGAAGATGTAGCAGATGCCAAAGCTGTCTGGGTTATTCTTGTCTGGATCAAATGTTTTTTCCCTTTTCATGTTGATAGGTGCTATTGACTGTCAGCTGGGAGGGCCAAACTTTCCACTTGCTACTGGCCTTTCTTTACTGCGACAACTGCGACCCCTAGTGGCTTGTGTTGGGTACTTGCGTGTAGACTGGGTCTTTGTGTCTTGCCCGGCCGGTATGGAGGAAGCTCCCTTGCTGAGGGTGTGACCAGCCTTAGGCTGCTTCTCTGCTATCGCCGCGCCTCGGAGGGGTAATGGATGGGGGGCTGTTTGGCTGTTTACCTCCGTGAGGGGTCTCAGAGGTGTTGCCCAGGGGGTTAGTGCGCCCGGTTTTCCCTGGAATTTCCAGCTGCTGGACTGTGACCTGTGTTGTTTCCATCCAGCTGTTGCGTCCCTGTCCGTTTAAGACTTTCAAAAAGCACCCGCTTTTCTTTGTCACAGGGGCATCAGCTTGGGCACCCGCTCAGAGGTCTTGCTGCCCTGTTTCCATAGTTTCCAGCCCTCCAAGCATGCACTGTGTCTGCGCTCTGGTACGGATTGCTAGGGCTGCGTGTTTAGCAGTCCTGGACTCCCTCTCTCTCCCCGCTCCGACTCCTCCCGCCGGGAGCTGGGGTGAGGGGTGCTTGGGTCCTGCCGGGCCGGGGCTTGTATCTTACCCCTTTTACCAGGCACTGGGCTCTCGCACATGTGGATGTAGTCTGGCTGTTGTCCTATGTCTTCTGGTCTCTCTTTTAGGATTAGTTGTATTTGTTGTATTTTCAAAAATATATATGTTTTTGGGAGGAGATTCCCACTGTCCTACTCACGCCGCCATGTTGGCTCCGCCCCACGATTCGTTGGTTATTCAGGAGCATGTTGTTAAACCTCCACGCGGTGGTAGGCTTTTTCATTTTACTTGCGCTGTTTGTTTCTAGTTTCATACCCTTGTGGTGTGAGAAGCTGCATCATTTTTGTGGGCTCGTGCGGGATAACTTCGGAGGTGAGTATAGGCATCCGAGCCTGCCTTTTCCTTCACTGTCCTTATAGAAGGAAGCCGTCTATGGCAAACAACATCGGGCGCTCGTCAGCCACTTAAATGGGACTAGCCCGGCTGCCGATCTCAAAGTCTCGAGCGCCAGGTTCTCCTGCGTCTCCCTCAGTGGATCCCCCGTCTCCCTTGGGAGCCGGGAAAGTCACCTGAGTGGAGGCCAGGATTCCCCTTCAGAGGAATCTCCATGGATGCGAGGGACCGAGGAAGGCCGTGGGCACCTGCGAGAGTCTAGGCTGAGGCTGCGCTTCAGCGGCTTCTCAAAGGCCCGCGTGTCTGGAATCAGACCCCGACAGCCCGACTGGGTATCCATGAGGAGTGTCTCTCTTTCTGTCTGCCTGACTTCCAGCCTGCTTCTCCAGGCCGCCCCAGCCTCTGGGTGAGGCAAGGGTGCTCTTTACGTCCTTTACTCGCTCGATGTGTGCCTCTGACTTCGTCAGTGCCCCGGACCCCGTTGCTCAGCACCGCAAGGTAGGAGATCTGCGCTTCGCCCTTACTCCTGACGAAATGCTGTACTTGTTATCTCATAAAAATGTGTCCGGTTCGTTGAAGAATGCTGTTGGTAATTTGAGGCTGATTGCATTGAATCTGTAGATTGCTTTAGGCAGGATGCCCATTTTGATAATATTAATTCCTCCTAGGCAGGAGCATGGGATGAGTTTCCATTTGTTTGTGTCCTCTTTAGTATCTGTTAAGAGTGTCTTGTAGTTTTCAGGGTATGGTAGGTCTTTCAGTTCCTTGGTTAGGTTTATTCCTAGGTATTTTATTCTTGTTGATGCAATTGTGAATGGAATTCTCTTCCTGATTTCTCTTTCTGCTAGTTCATCGTTAGTGGATAGGAAGGCAACAGGTTTCTGTGTATTAATTGTGTGTCCTGCAACTCTGCTGAATTTGGATATCAGTTCTAGTAGTTTTGGAGTGGAGTCTTTAGGGTTTTTTTTATGTACAAGAAATATCATGTCATCGGCAGATAGCTACAGTTTGACTTGTTCTTTACCAATCTGGATGCCTTGTATTTCTTTGTTTTGTCTCATTGCCGTGCCTAGGACCTCCAGTACTATGTTGAATAGCAGTGGGGTGAGTGAGCATCCCTGTCCTGTTCCCGATGTCAGAGGAAAAGCTTTCAGCTTCTCGCTGTTAAGTATGATGTTGGCTGTGGGCTTGTCATATACGGCCTTTATTATGTTGAGGTACTTGCCCTGTATACCCATTTTGTTGAGAGTTTTTATCATGAATGGATGTTGAATCGTGTCAGACGTTTTTTCAGCATCTGTGGATGTGATCATGTGGTTTTTGTCCTCCTTTTTGTTGATCTGGTGGATGATGTTCGATTTTCTAATACTGTACCATCCTTGTTTCCCTGGAATAAGTCCTACTTGTTCATGATGGATGATCTTTTTGATGTATTTTTGAGTTTGGTGTGCTAATATTTTGTTGAGTATTTTTTTTTTTGCTGAGAACCATTTTTATTTTTTGTCTTCTCAATATACCAAGCGTTTTTCCCACTATACGTGACACACACACATACACACACACACACACACACACACACACACACACACACACACGTATATGCATAAAGATAGATTTTTCCTTTAGAATTGCCATTGCAAATCTGCTGGCACCTGGAGCATATAAAATGTGTGTTCATCTGCTTTTTTTTTCACAAGGCCCCCCTGACCTCAATGAAGTGGCCAGTTGAAGTTTGTCTCCTCTTCTCTCTGGTCCATTGACTTCAGCCTGTACATACTGATTATAGACTTTGTAGGTAGTTCACAAACAGCTCAAATTAAATTAACTTGAGGACAGTGTTTGAAAATGCAGAATTACACACTTTTTTGTGCCTGTTATTAAGCATTGTTTCCAGAAGATCAATCTTTTAATTACAGTGAGCTTCCCTACTGGTGGCTCTCAGTAACAAGAAGTGTATTGTGTGAACTAACTGGAAAAATAAAAGAAGGAAAAAAATTTTTCTAGCACATTCCCTTTGCAAAAGTAACATCCCCAGGGTATTGAATAGAGTCTGGTCTTCACCAGCCTATCTGAGGTTGGTCCTATAATCTCTAAAAACTTAACCTTCATGAGTTCATGTGTGATAGAAAGAACTTATAATAGATACTTGCTAATACTTATTGTGTATTTGCTGTGCAATGGGAATTGTTCTAATCATGTTAAATTATATACTATGATGTTGGCTCTGTTGCCCTTCCCTGTTTTAGAAATGAAGAAACTAAGGCTATTCAACAGGTAATCTGTGGCCTTATAACAATAAGTGGCGCACTATGTTAAATTTAGCTCTATCTTACAAAAAAGGTAATGGTATTAACCCTTCCTTCCCTCCTCTCCCTCCCTCCCTCCCTCCTTCCCTCCTACCCTCCCTCCTTTCTTCCTTCCTTCCTTCCATCCTTTCTTCCTTCCTTTATTCATTTTTATTTTGTTATCATTAATCTACAATTACATGAAGAATATTATATTTACTAGGCTCTCCCCTATACCAGGTCCCCCCTATAAACCCCATTACAGCCACTGTCCATCAGCATAGCAAAATGTTGTAGAATCACTACTTGTGTTCTCTGTGTTGTACAGCCCTCCTGTTTCTCCCACCCCCCTATTATGCACGATAATCTTAATACCCCCCTTTTTCTTCCCCCTCTTTATCCCTCCCTACCCATCCATCGTCCCCAGTCCCTTTCCCTTTGGTACCTGTTACTCCATTCTTGGGTTCTGTGATTCCGCTGCTGTTTTGTTCCTTCAGTTTTTCCTTTGTTCTTATACTCCACTGATGAGTGAAATCATTTGGTATTTCTCTTACTCTGCTTGGCTTATTTCACTGAGCATAATACCCTCCAGCTCCATCCATGTTGCTGCAGATGGTAGGATTTACCCTCTTCTTATGGCTGAGTAGTATTCCATTGTGTATATGTACCACATCTTCTTTATCCATTCATCTACCGATGGACATTTAGGTTGCTTCCAATTCTTGGCTATTGTAAATAGTGTTGCGATAAACATAGGGGTGCATCTGTCTTTCTCAAACTTGATTGCTGCGTTCTTAGGGTAAATTCCTAGGAGTGAAATTCCTGGGTCAAATGGTAGGTCTGTTTTAAGCATTTTGATGAACCTCCATACTGCTTTCCACAATGGTTGAACTAATTTACATTCCCACCAGCAGTGTAGGAGGGTTCCCCTTTCTCCACAGTCTCGCCAACATTTGTTGTTGTTTGTCTTTTGGATGGCAGCCATCCTTACTGGTGTGAGGTGATACCTCATTGTAGTTTTAATTTGCATTTCTCTGATAATTAGCGATGTGGAGCATCTTTTCATGTGTCTGTTTGCCATCTGTATTTCTTTTTTGGAGAACCGTCTGTTCAGTTCCTTTGCCCATTTTTTAATTGGGTTATTTGTTTTTTGTTTGTTGAGGCGTGTGAGCTCTTTATATATTCTGGACATCAAGCCTTTATCGGATCTGGCATTTTCAAATATATTCTCCCATACTGTAGGGTTCCTTTTTGTTCTATTGATGGTGTCTTTTGCTGTACAGAAGCTTTTCAGCTTAATATAGTCCCACTTGTTCATTTTTGCTGTTGTTTTCCTTGCCCGGGGAGATATGTTCAAGAAGAGGTCACTCATGTTTATGTCTAAGAGGTTTGTGCCTATGTTTTCTTCCAAGAGTTTAATGGTTTCGTGACTTACATTCAGGTCTTTGATCCATTTTGAGTTTACTTTTGTATATGGGGTTAGACAATGGTCCAGTTTCATTCTCCTACATGTAGCTGTCCAGTTTTGCCAGCACCATCTGTTGAAGAGACTGTCATTTCGCCATTGTGTGTCCATGGCTGCTTTATCAAATATTAATTGACCATATATGTCTGGGTTAATGTCTGGATTGTCTTGTCTGTTCCATTGGTCTGTGGCTCTGTTCTTGTGCCAGTACCAAATTGTCTTGATTACTATGGCTTTATAATAGAGCTTGAAGTTGGGGAGTGAGATCCCCCCTACTTTATTCTTCTTTCTCAGGAATGCTTTGGCTATTCGGGGTCTTTGGTGCTTCCATATGAATGTTTGAATTATTTGTTCCAGTTCATTGAAGAATGTTGCTGGTAGTTTCATAGGGATTGCATCAAATCTGTATATTTCTTTGGGCAGGATGGCCATTTTGACGATATTAATTCTTCCTAGCCACGAGCATGGGATGCGTTTCCATCTGTTAGTGTCCCCTTTAATTTCTTTTAACAGTGACTTGTAGTTTTCAGAGTATAAGTCTTTCACTTCTTTGGTTAGGTTTATTCCTAGGTATTTTATTTTCTTTGATGCAATTGTGAATGGAGTTGTTTTCCTGATTTCTCTTTCTGTTGGTTCATTGTTGGTATATAGGAAAGCCACAGATTTCTGTGTGTTGATTTTGTATCCTGCAACTTTGCTGTATTCCGATATCAGTTCTAGTAGTTCTGGGGTGGAGTCTTTAGGGTTTTTTATGTACAGTATCATGTCATCTTCAAATAGTGACAGTTTGACTTCTTCTTTGCCAATCTGAATTCCTTGTATTTTTTTGTTTTGTCTGATTGCCGTGGCTAGGACCTCCAGTACCAAGTTAAATAACAGTGGGGAGAGTGGGCGTCCCTGTCTAGTACCCGATCTCAGCGGAAATGCTTTCAGCTTCTCGCTATTCAATATAATGTTGGCTGTGGGTTTTTCATAGATGGCCTTTATTATGTTGAGGTACTTGCCCTCTATTCCCATTTTGCTGAGAGTTTTTATCATGAATGTATGTTGAACTTTGTCAAATGCTTTTTCAGCATCTATGGAGATGATCATGTGGTTTTTGTCTTTCTTTTTGTTGATGTGGTGGATGATATTGATGGACTTTCGAATGTTGTGCCATCCTTGCATCCCTGCGATGAATCCTACTTGGTCATGGTGTACGATGGTTTTGTTGTATTTTTGAATTCGGTTTGCTAAAATTTTGTTGAGTATTTTTGCGTCTACGTTCATCAGGGATATTGGTCTGTAGTTTTCTTTTTTGGTGGTGTCTTTGCCTGGTTTTGGTATTAGGGTGATGTTAGCTTCATAGAATGAGTTTGGGAGTATCCCCTCCTCTTCTATTTCTTGGAAAACTTTAAGGAGAATGGGTATTATGTCTTCCCTGTATGTCTGATAAAATTCCGAGGTAAATCCATCTGGCCCGGGGGTTTTGTTCTTTGGTAGTTTTTTGATTACCGCTTCAATTTCGTTGCTGGTAATTGGTCTGTTTAGATTTTCTGTTTCTTTTTGGGTCAGTCTTGGAAGGTTGTATTTTTCTAGGAAGTTGTCCATTTCTCCTAGGTTTCCCAGCTTGTTAGCATATAGGTTTTCATAGTAGTCTCTAATAATTCTTCGTATTTCTGCGGGGTCTGTCGTGATTTTTCCTTTCTCATTTCTGATACTGTTGATTTGTGTTGACTCTCTTTTCCTCTTAATAAGTCTGACTAGAGGCTTATCTATTTTGTTTATTTTCTGGAAGAACCAGCTCTTGGTTTCATTGATTTTTGCTATTGTTTTATTCTTCTCAATTTTATTTATTTCTTGTCTGATCTTTATTATGTCCCTCCTTCTGCTGACCTTAGGCCTCATTTGTTCTTCTTTTTCCAATTTCGATAGTTATGACATTAGATCGTTCATTTGGGATTGCTCTTCCTTTTTTAAATATGCTTGGATTGCTATATACTTTCCTCTTAAGACTGCTTTTGCTGTGTCCCACAGAAGTTGGGGCTTAGTGTTGTTGTTATATGTTTCCATATATTGCTGGATCTCCATTTTGATTTGGTCATTGATCCATTGATTATTTAGGAGCGTGTTGTTTAGCCTCCATGTGTTTGTGAGCCTTTTTGCTTTCTTTGAACAGTTTATTTCTAGTTCAATGCCTTTGTGGTCTGAAAAGTTGATTGGTAGGGTTTCAATCTTTTGGAATTTACTGAGGCTCTTTTTGTGTCCTGGTATGTGGTCTATTCTGGAGAATGTTCCATGTGCACTTGAGAAGAATGTGTATCCTGTTGCTTTTGGATGTAGAGTTCTGTAGATGTCTATTAGGTCCATGTGTTCTAGTGTGTTGTTCAGTGCCTCTGTGTCCTTACTTATTTTCTGTCTGGTGGATCTGTCCTTTGGAGTGAGTGTTGTGTTGAAGTCTCCTAGAATGAATGCATTGCATTCTATTTCCTCCTTTAGTTCTATTAATATTTGTTTCAGGTATGTTGGTGCTCCTGTATTGGGTGCATATATATTTATAATGGTTATATCCTCTTGATGGACTGAGCCCTTTATCATTATGTAATGCCCTTCTTTGTCTTTTGTTACTTTCTTTATTTTGAAGTCTGTTTTGTCTGATACCAGAATTGCAACACCTGCTTTCTTCTCTCTGTTGTTTGCTTGAAATATCTTTTTCCATCCCTTGACTTTAAGTCTGTGCGCGTCTTTGGGTTTGAGGTGAGTCTCTTGTAAGCAGCATATGGATGGATCTTGCTTTTTTATCCATTCTATTACTCTGTGTCTTTTGATTGGTGCATTCAGTCCATTTACATTTAGGGTGATTATTGAAAGGTATGTGCTTACTGCCATTGCAGGCTTTAAGTTTGTGGTTACCAAAGGTTTAGGGTTAGCTTCTTTACTATCTTACTGTCTAACTTAACTCGCTTGTTGAGCTATTATAGACACAGTCTGATGATTCTTTATTTCTCTCCCTTCTTATTCCTCCTCCTCCCTTCTTCATATGTTGGGTGTTTTGTTGTGTGCTCTTTTTCGGAGTGCTCCCATCTAGAGCAGTCCCTGTAGGATGCCCTGTAGAGGTGGTTTGTGGGAGGCAAATTCCCTCAACTTTTGCTTGTCTGGGAATTGTTTAATCCCTCCTTCATATTTAAATGATATTCGTGCTGGATACAGTAGTGTTGGTTCGAGGCCCTTCTGTTTCATTGCATTAAGTATATCATGCCATTCTCTTCTGGCCTGTAGGGTTTCTGTTGAGAAGTCTGATGATAGCCTGATGGGTTTTCCTTTGTAGGTAACCTTTTTTTTCTCTCTGGCTGCCTGTAATACTTTGTCCTTGTCTTTGATCTTTGCCATTTTAATTATTATGTGTCTTGGTGTTGCCCTCCTTGGATCCCTTGTCATGGGAGTTCTGTGTACCTCTGTGGTCTGAGAGGCCATTTCTTCCCCTAGTTTGGGGAAATTTTCAGCAATTATTTCTTCAAAGACATTTTCTATCCCCTTTTCTCTCTCTACTTCTTCTGGAATACCTATGATTCTTATATTGTTCCTTTTCGATTGGTCACTCAGCTCTCTTAGAATTCTTTCATTCCTGGAGATCCTTTTATCTCTCTCTGCATCAGCTTCTCTGTGTTCCTGTTCTCTGTTTTCTAGTCCATTAATGGTCTCTTGCATCTCGTCCATTCTGTTTTGAAGTCCTTCCAGAGCTTGTTTTATTTCTGAATTCTCCTTCCTTAGTTCTTGCATCTTTCTCTGCAAGTCCATCAGCATGGTTATGACTTTTGTTTTCAATTCCTTTTCAGGAACACTGGCTAAATCTATCTCCCCAGATTCCTTCTCAGGGGAAGATGTAGCAGATGCCGAAGCTGTCTGGGTTAGTCTTGTCTGGATCATATTTTTTTGCCTTTTCATGTTGACAGGTGCTATTGACTGTCAGCTGGGAGGGCCAAAATTTTCACTTGCTACTGGCCTTTCTTTACTGGGACAACTGCGACCCCTAGTGGCTTGTGTTGGGTAATTGCGTGTAGAGTGGGTCTTTGTGTCTTGCCTGGCCGGAAGGGAGAAATTTCCCTTTCTGTGGGCGGAATTTGTCTCAGGCTGCTTCTCTGCTTTTGCAGCGCCCGGTGGGGTAATGGATGGGGGGGCTGTTTGACTGTTTGCCTCCGTGAGGGGTCTCAGAGCTGTTGCCCAGGGGGTTAGTGCACCCGGTTTTCCCTGTAAGTTCCAGCTGCTGTACTGTGACCTGGGTTGTTTCCGTCAAGCTGTTAAGTCCCTGTCCCTTTAAGACTTTCAAAAAGCCCCCACTTTTCTTTGTCACAGGGGCATCAGCTTCGGCACCCGCTCAGAGGTCTTACTCCCTGTTCCCCCAGGATCCCGGGCCCCCTGGGCACGTACTGTGTCTGCGCTCTGGCCCGGATGGCTGGGGCTGGGTGTTTGGCAGCCCTGGGCTCCGTCTCCCTCCCGCTCTGCCTATTCTTCTCCTGCCGGGAGCTGGGGGGAGGGGCGCTCGGGTCCCGCCGGGCCGGGGCTTGTATCTTACCCCTTTCACCAGTAGCTGGGTTCTCGCTGGTGTAGCTGCAGTCTGGCCACTGTCCTGCGTCTTGTGGTCTCTCTTTTAGGGCTAGTTGTGTTTGTTGTATTTTCAAAAGTATATATGTTTTTGGGAGGAGATTCCCACTGTCCTACTCACGCCGCCATGTTGGCTCTGCCCTCCATAATGCCCCCTTTCTTTTACCCCCTTATCCCTCCCTTCCCTCCCACCCTCCCCTGTCCATTTTCCTTTGGTAACTGTTTGTCCATTCTTGGATTCTGTGATTCTGCTGCTGTTTTGTTCCTTCAGTTTTTCTTTGTTCTTATACTCCACATATGAGTGAAATCATTTGGTGCTTGTCTCTCTCCGACTCACTTATTTCCCTGAGCATAATACCCTCTAGCTCCATCCATGTTGTTGCAAATGGTAGGATTTGTTTTCTTCTTATGGATGAATAATATTCCATTGTGTATATGTACCACATCTTCTTTAGCCATTCATCTACTGATGGTGGACACTTAGGTTGCTTCCATTTCTTGGCTGTTGTGAACAGTGCTGCGATAAACATAGGAGTGCAGCTGTCTTTTTCAAACTGGGCTGCTGCATTCTTAGGGTAAATTCCTAGAAGTGGATTGTTGAGTATTTTTGCATGTATTTTCTTTGGCGATATTGGTCTGTAATTTTCTTTTTTTGTGGTGTCTTTGCCTGGTTTTGGTATTAAGGTGATGCTGTCCTCGTAGAATGAGTTTGGAAGTATTTCCTCTTCTTCTACTTTTTGGAAAAGTTTAAGGAGGATGACTATTAGATCTTCACTACATGTTTGATTAAGGTCAGCGGTGCAGCCGTCTGGTTCTGGTGTTTTGTTCTTAGGTAGTTTTTTGATTGCCAGTTCAATTTTGTTCCTAGGAATTGATCTGTTCAGTTTTCTTTTCTTTCTGGGTTAGCCTTGGAGGGTTGCATTTTTCTAGAAAGTTGTCCATTTCTTGTAGGTTATCCAGTGTGTTAGTATATGATTTTTCATGGCATTCTCTCATAATTCTTTGTATTTCTGTGGTTTCTGTAGTGATTTTTCCTTTCTCATTTCTGATTCTGTTTATGTGTGCAGGCTCTCGTTTTTTCTTGTTTAGTCTGGCTAGGGCTTTATCCATTTTGTTTATTTTCTCCAAGAATCAGCTCCTGCTTTCATCGATTCTTTGTGTTGTTTCATTCTTCTTGGTTTTATTTATTTCTGCTCCACTCTTTATTGTGTTCCTCCTCCTGCTGACTATGGGCCCCATTTGTTCTTCTTTTTCTTGTTGTGATAGTTTTCAGTTTAGACTGCTCATATGGTATTGTTCTTCTCTCCTGAGGGAGGCCTGTATTGCAATATACTTCCCTCTTAGCACCGCCTTGTCTGTGTCCCACGGATTTTGTGTTGTTCAGTTATTGCTGCCATTTGTCTCCTTATATTGCTTGATCTCTGTTTTTATTCGGTCATTGATCCATTGGTTATTCAGGAGCATGTTGTTAAGCCTCCACGCGGTGGTAGGATTTTTCATTTTACTTGCGCTGTTTATTTCTAGTTTCATACCCTTGTGGTGTGAGAAGCTGCATCATTTTTGTGGGCTCGTCCGGGATAACTTCGGAGGTGAGTATAGGCATCCGAGCGTGCCTTTTCTTTCACTGTCCTTATAGAAGGAAGCCATCTATGGCAAACAACATCGGGCGCTCGTCAGCCACTTAAATGGGACTAGCCCGGCTGCCGATCTCAAAGTCTCGAGCGACAGGTTCTCCTGCGTCTCCCTCAGTGGATCCCCCGTCTCCCTTGGGAGCCGGGAAAGTCACCTGAGTGGAGGCCAGGATTCCCCTTCAGAGGCATCTCCATGGATGCGAGGGACTGAGGAAGGCCGTGGGCACCTGCGAGAGTCTAGGCTGAGGCTGCGCTTCAGCGGCTTCTCAAAGGCCCGCGTGTCTGGAATCAGACCCCGACAGCCCGACTGGGTATCCATGAGGAGTGTCTCTCTTTCTGTCTGCCTGACTTCCAGCCTGCTTCTCCAGGCCGCCCCAGCCTCTGGGTGAGGCAAGGGTGCTCTTCACGTCCTTTACTCGCTCGATGTGTGCCTTTAACTTATTCAGTGCCACAGACCCCAATCCTCCGCACCGCAAGGTAGGAGATCCATGCTTCAGTCTTATTCCTGACTAAGTGCTGTACTTTTTTTATGTCATAAAATGTGTCTGGGCTCCTGTTAGCCACTTAGAAGACCCTTAGGGTCAGCTGCCAGTCTGAAGTCTCAGGTGGAAAGTTTCCTGGTGTCTGCCACTCCTTGATCGCCCGCCTCCAGACGGATGGGAATGTCGGGCAGTGGCTCCGTGGAGCTCCTGCTTTCCTCTCATACGCTGCGGACTGGGAGGGCAGACTGGACTAGCAGACAGTGGTCCTTGGATCTCCGCTCCGGCCGATGGATCTGATGGCGCTGAGCGATCCTCTGCCTAGGCTGCTGCCTATGGGAGAGTCGCAGATGACCCCTGAGGTCTTGTCTCACAGATCAGATTTCTTACAGTTGGGAACTAGCAGGATGATTCCCAGGCAGTGGCAGAAACTGGTCTTTAAGTATATAGACCCCCACCATGAATGTCTGTGGCAGCCTCTCAATTTTATCTCTGGTTTGGGAAAAGTTCCCCTGCTCATCATTTAAAGCAACTCTCTTAGGGTTCCGCCACTTTCTCCTGTATAATGAAAATGAAGTCTGTGCAGTAGTCAGGCTGCAACCTGAGTCCAACATATAAATGGCTCTGTTCTATTGACCTCCCTTCCTTAGAGGCAGCCATCCTGGGTCTATGGCATTTCCCTACCTGTAGCCCCAGAGAAGCGAAACAGGCTTGTGACTCTGACCAAGGCTCTGGCAGCGAGAGGTCACCCAGTCCCCGCACTTATCGGACAGGCAGGGGGCTCTCAAGGAATGATCCCGAGTGTACTATGCTAAAGCTTGTGCAGAGAAAACTAGGATCTAGATGTAACTCCCAAAAGGCATAAAGTAGGGGCACACTGGCAAGGTCCCGCTAAATCCAGAGCTCTGAGGCGACTCTTGCTTAGTGGGAAGGCAAGAGAGAAATCAAGGCAAGGTGCAGGCCATGGTGGTAAGAAGTGGTGAAATCCAGTATGCCTGGCAGAGGAGGTGACTGACTACTGTCACCCAGGAATAGAAGTGCCCATCTTCTGAGGCCCTCTCACTGACCACTGATGGAGTCCTACCTGCACCCTTTACTGTACCCCCTTCTCAGCATGAAGCAGCCAGAGCGGTCATTGCCCCCCACCCTCGCAGCAGCTAGGGTCTCTATCTGTAGAGGTGGGGAATGAGACAGGGACCATGGGTGTAGTCAGAGTAGGGTGAGGGCCTCCGGAAAAAGACCCGTACCAGAGCTCCGTATTAAACAATTAAGCAACGTCAGAGTCACATTAATTCCCTAAAATATCAACTAGGAATATAAGCATTCTTCACTGAAGATTAGTTAAAACTAAAAAGCAAGGAGTAACTTGGCCTGAAATGCTTGAATATCCCCCAGATAAGAAAATACCTCAACATAACCCCTGTCTTCATTGTGTCAATTAAATGCGGCTGTTGTAAAATTTACTTTAGCCTGCTAAAAGGCCCGGCTTATCTTTAACTTTGCCCAGATGCTGCTTTTCCTCCTTCATTCCCTAATCCAGTTATATATAACCTGGGCAATGAATATGGCAAGTAATCCCAGCCACAGACAACATAGTAAAGGGCAGGAAGGATCCCATCTTAAAGATAAGATTGCATTTCAACCCCCAGGAAGTTAAGAAGTAAGATTCTTAACTTACCCTTTAGCAAACAGACAATAACTCAGCCCACCTTGGGGGCTGGGCAGGCGGCCTTGTTTGTTATGCTCCCAGGCCAAGATGCCAGTGTATCAGGGAGAAATCAGAGCAGTAAATTTCTTTTTTTACTTAAGTTAATTTCAAATATTCAGGGACCACTTAAGAAGTCCACACCCCTAAGCCTGTATCCAGTTCCCAAAAAATCCTCAACTGCCTATAAAACCCCTAGACGACGCATAACTCTGGGCTCCCTTGTCCCCACCCGGCGTGAGCCAGCAGCTCTGTCCTCTCACTGTATTGAAAGCCTCTCCCTGGCTCTCCTACCTTGGGTGTTTGCTAAGTTCACTGTTCGACTCTGCCAACAAGAACCCCACCATCCATTCCATGGTAGGGTAGGGATGGTGACTGCTCTCTTGTTGCACAGTCCTTTTTGATTTAAAGAATGTCAGCCTGACTTCTGGTTAGTGACTGAAGTTACCTTGAAACCTTATTCATAGTTGAGTAAAAATTTCAGTGTCTGTTTGTGGGCAGTAGCATGAGAAAAGGGAATGAATTAAGATTGGTGAGGGGGTTATGCAGCCAAGGGTAGTATCTTACTTGCTAAAGGCTGAAAGGCATGTGGGACTGATGTGACCATGTCTTAGGAGATGTTTTGTTTGGAAATGACAACATAGATGCCTTAATTGGAACTCATAACATTATTTTACGTATGGTTTTGTGGCCAATGCTTTGTCAGCTGTAGCAGGACAGGTGGATGCTGTTTTTTGAATGAGACTTTTTTTTTGCAGCTGACATTTAAAGAACTAAACAATTGAACACTGGAAAGGAGACATTTAAAATGTTTGTATTGACAAAGATTAAAGTTCAATTACTGAAAGGCTACCTCTTTGGCAGTAGACACAAATATCACTAGATATCATGCCCCTTACAGGGCATCTTTCAGTGGACGTATAAAGTAGGGATGAGGGGAAAAACACAGAGTGGTAAGTTAGAATCCCTAATAGGCCAGAAGCCGTCTTCCTGTCTTTGTGCTCTAACGTCTTCATCCAAGTTCTTCGAGTGCAATTCAGCATTGCTTTCTGACAGAACAAATGTCAGTATTTGCTTGGAATTTCTTTGGGGAGCCTTTATTATTTGCATTTTTTTGGGAACAGTCTGCCCTTCAAAACTACTGAGTGCCCTGGCATGATGGGAATTTAGTCGGCCAGTTTTTTTGTCTCTGTGTGTCATAATTTGGGGGCTTTGTGGAATCCTCTTGGAAAGGCGGTATGAACCTTGGGTGATTGGAGAGAGGCCAGGAGTTTGTAGTTGTCCTGAGGAGCACGGAGTGAACACAGAAGAGATTTCAGCTCTCTGCAGTTGAAGACTACCTTGGCCTTTATGGTAACGGCTTGCAGAGACTTGCCCAACCCCCCCCCCCCCCCCCCCCGCCCGGCACCTCCCTTGGGACAGATAACCACCTTTTTCTTGGTTCCTACAAAAATTCCGAAGTTGCTGTGGTTGTTCCTGGGCTGGGAAACAGAAGACCAGACGAACTTTAAAAAGTGTCTGTTTTGGTGACTTAAGGGGCAAAGGCTTGAACCCCAGAGGGTGTGCCTATGCAGATGTACTGAATGTGGGAGAATTCTCCCCGTTTGCTGATTCCTGATGTGGACCAACAGAGCTCAAGTCAGTGAGGGGCACAGAAAGTCTTGCAGAAAATGACGGCTTGCTATTTGTGATCGTCTAAGGAACATGTGAAACATGAAAATGACTCTTTGTACGTCCGTGATTTCGTATGATTCCACCTTTCTCCCACTGGCATCCCAGGTTACTTCACTCTGTCTACCTTTTCATTGACCTGTGGGCTGAGCGCTGCCCATACTGGGTCTGGGGTGGAGTCATTCGGGCCACTTGGAGGACATTTGGGCCGCCGCCTTCTTTCTTTTTTTTTGAAACAATTTATCTTCATACAGCTTTGTTGAGATAAGCTTAAAAAAAGCAAACTAGTTTTGATATTAATTCAAATAAAATTTGAAAGCTATATATGTAACCACTTTCCTGTTTATTATTTAGTGAAGTTTAACCTTAATGCATTACTTAAATAAGGACATGAATCCACCGGGTGCCGTTCTTGCAGGCTACAGTATTCTTTACAGAAAAAAATAAAATGAGATGAGGCCTGCCTGGTGCAGTCCCACTTCTGGTGTTTGATGGCTGCTGGAGCGGCACTCCTTGTGGTCAGAGTCACGGACGCTGGCAAGGGGGTGTCTGAATCATCCCTTCTCCATTTTCCATTGGCCGCTCCTTTGGCAGAAATCCTTTCTCAGCTCAGACTCTGTTACATGGCACTATCCTGATGACCCCGTTCTGGCTTCCACTCCCATTGGTTTAAGGTAATTTGAGCTCCTCCATGGTGAGGGTACCTCAGGACTGGTTGGTCTTTTTCTCTGGCCCTTTCCTAGGTAACTGACTCTATTGGCCTATGTCTCCGTTTATCTCAAGGCCATAAAGGTCCCACTTTCACCTTAAGGTCACCTTGTTTAGACCCTGTCCTGCTCTCCAGGAAGCTCCCCATTTTGCCTCCCTGACTTGGGTAATGGTTAGCTCGCTCCGCTCCCTAGCCGACAAACATGGTTTAGCCTCCCCAAGTCTGCTAACTCTTCTTTGCGGAGTCCCTTGAGACCACGAGATGCTCACTCCCCAGCCTCTCCCCAGTCCCAAGTGTCCCCAGGACTTGGAGCACCTGCACCTCTCCTGGAAATCGCACAAACTTGGCCTACTCTTGAAAGGCCCAGGTCACCAACTTCCGGTCTCAGCTCGCGCCCAAATGCATGTTTGCCTTCTCTGAAGGAAGGTCTGGTCATCTCTTAATTCAAGAGCTGTGAATTATTCTAACATCTCAGATTGCAAATACTTGGTTGGGCGATTTTTTTTCTCGGAATACAGACAGGTCTTTTCTGTTTGAGCTTCCTGTGTGTTGCAGATGATAGCTGTCTGTATGATGTGAGAACAGTTTTATTAGTAAAAGTAAACAGTGATTATTTTATTTTCCATAAGTGGTCAAGTATTTTTTTTGTCATGTGTTGAATGGTCGTTGTGTACAAGGTGATGTAATAGATGAAATTGAATGAGAGAAAAATGATTCAAACATGAATCCTGTGGGGAGATGAGTTGTGCACACATGAACAACTGATGGGTCCTAGGAAGGGTTAAATGCCTTGGAGAAAAATGGGATCCTGTGGTGGCTGGTAAGGCGGGCCTTGCAAATGGGCGGTTGTTCTCCCAAGGTTTCATCATAACATTTTCAAATGCTCAGCGAAATTGGAAGGATTCTACAGGCACACTCCAACGCCTAGCACCTAGTTTCTGCTATTTCATATTGTTATACTTGATTGATCATCTGTCCATCGGCACATCCATCTTTCTATCTGTCAGTCTGTGTTATTTTTAACATTTGGAATGATGGGCTGGCGTTCATAAAGGTGTGAAAGTGGGGCAAGCATCAGTTTCTGAGAATGATGTGTAAGTCAAAGTACAGATAGGGAAGTATGTATGAAATACTGAATGATAGATGTAGGAAATACACACAAAGTCGAAGTATAGGTGGGGAAGTCACTGTCACACTGAACTTGGACTTTACACATATTATGGAAATAATACTGTATTAGAGACCATATTTTTTATTGAAATTGTATCTTTGTGTTTGTGATAAAAGAAATGGATTACATTTTTAAATGCAAGTCCTTAGTAACACATTCCTATGTGAATAGACTAGATGGAATGCAATAAAAATTTAACAGCTGGTGTACTTACTGCATTTGATTTAAAACTAGCATACAGAATTTGGTAATACATGGAACAGGCTACATAATTGGCTTGAATATGAGTATGAGTTGATAGGAATAATAAGCATTTTTACAAAATATTTAGCTTTTTGCTCGGCCTGTTTAAAAATTAACTTTCATGACCAGTGTCCTAGGAACAGAGTGATTTAAACAAAGATTGTTATTGATCATAATTCTCGTGTTTTTGGAAAATGAGGAATTCTGAAATTGAAGTTAGCAATCTTAAAATATTCAGGGCAGTTTTGAGGGAAAGATATGTTGGCTGTTAAAGACAGATTAAAATTGCCATATCAGGTCTAACGTTGCATAGCTAAATACTTAATTTGTTTGATAGCTTTCTACATTGTAATACATCTTTACGGACTAAGCCAGGTATGGGAATGAAGATTATAAGGAGATGTTTCAGCAGACGCAGAGGACGTTGGATTTGCATAGACTAAACCCGAAGTTGATACCAAGCAGACAGACATCACTGAATGTTTTCAAAATACTGGGAGTGTTTCTGACGAGCTCGTGGTACACTGAAGGGCTAAGGCAGGTAGCGCTATTGTGGGGTATCAAAAGGCACAGTCATTGACGTATTCACACTTAGTCCTTTCAGAAATAACAAGTGTCGAAGAAATGTAAAAAGGTGTTTGAGTAGTATGTTTATAGCTATAAAATTTTACTTAAAAGACACCCTGCTGGTAGGTGGGGGAAATGGGTAAGTTACTACCTTCCATGGGGACAAAATAGATTTCCGAGCACCCAGGATATCACCCTTGTGTGGTTGCTGGTGATGTCAGGATAACTAATGAGAAGCAGCCAGGATACAGTATGGAGTTGTCCAGTCTAATTTTCTTCCCACTCTTCCTGTTCGTAGATAGAGTGAAGTTCAAAATTGCAGCTCATCTTTGGTCGGAATTCTTTCCGCTGAGTGGAGAGTGGGAGAAACATCTTCCTTCACCTGGTGTCTCATCTTGGTTCTGGTTTTGAAGGGAGAGGGCAGGGAGGAGAGGCAGGAGTCAGTTTGTAGATCTGTGGGAGGACAGGCCTTTGCTCCCAAGGTATCCTGTCCCTATTGACCCTGACCCGCATGTGTACAATTCTTAGGGACCGTGGACGTGTGTCTGTCTTCTCGGGATGAAGGCTGCCTCTGACACACTGCGGCTCATTGGTCTACACCACGGCCCCTGTGACCTGGATATGCCGTTAGCTGCACAAGTCCTGTTCCTCCTCCTGTTCCACAGCCCACCAGCCTCCTGTGTGGAAACCCTGAGGCTGCCCCCATGTTGTGTGCGGCTTGGCCCCGACCTCTGTGCATGGCTGCTTTCCCTTGCATGCAACTTGCTCCTCGTGGGTCTTTGAGACTTCCTCTTGTTCTGCCTGGATTAATTTTCCTCCAGTTTGTATTTGTCATAATCACAGTGTCGTGATCTTTGTGTGGCTCAAGTTACAGAACTGATCCTAACGCTAAACCCTGTGACCTTAACCGCTCTGAACGTGCTGCAGGTCATCTGATTCAAGCAAAGCTGTTAAGAGAAAGAAAGTGGGAGGAAGGGATGGTCTCTTTCCATTTGGTTTCTTTTGTTCAAGTAGACACATTTCTTGGATAACAGGTCTTTCTCAATTGCCATTCCTTACACATCTGGAAAATGGGACTTGGTTTTGTGAATCCCCACCTGTTACATGCGGTATTCCATAAGCGTCAGAGCTGAGGAAAGACGTTTTTCTGTTCCCAGCTGCAGTCCTACAGCCAGTCCAGAGCTGCCTGCACAGGTTTGCTGAATCACCACACATTTGAAAGCAGCTGAATGAATCCCGACATCAGGAGGGGAGGTGGCCTCAGTGGCTGCACTTTGGAACTGCAGTAAAAAAGTCTCAAAGAGCACTGTTAGCTCTCTTGTGTCTTATTTGGACTTGAGCCAAGACAGAGCCTAATGCAGGAAGGAGGAAGAGGAGAACCAGTTTGGATTATGTGGGAAGATAAAGATCTTTTCTGCGGCTTGGCATCTCCCCAGTGGTTATCTGAGGCCAGGAGGCGCTTAGCTCTGCCGTCTGGTCCAACTCCCCCTGCTCCCCCCGCCCCAAATCACCCCCAGTCAGTTTTCCTCTTTCTGTCTAGCAGTGTCGTGCTCTTCCTCCACCAGTTCCGAGCCCCAGAGGGCTGCGGGGCAGGTGGCTTGAGGGCAGCGGCATCTTGCTGGCAGGGAAATCCCTGCACACAGAGTGGAGGTGTGGGGTTAAAGGTGAAAAGGGCTCCCCTGACCTGTGTCTGAAAAGGAACGCGTTTGGGTTTCAGACCCAGTTTGGAGAGAGAAATCATAACTGAATTACATAATTCCTAGGCTTGTAGCTATTGTATGTCCTTAAAGCTTGAAAGGAAAATGACTAAATAAGTATTTGGGAACGGCCTATACAGTGAACATCCAATACCCCAGGCAGTTAGGTGGCTCGGAGGCCAGGTCAGAGGAAATGCTTTGCTTGTGGTGCAGCTAAAGGCTCTTACTTTGGCAGAGTCTTGAGAAAGTGATGGCCAGATGTGGAGCTTACTGTGCTTTTTTGACCTGACGGGAAGCCTTTTCGCTTATTCTTCCATACCCTTAAGTGTAGGGTTGCACCCAGATGGGCACATTCAGACAGCGCAGTTTCGTATCCGAGGACGTCGCTTTCGGACTTGGATGCCTCGCTTGCTGAATGACCGGTTTGTCCCATCAGTGAGGGTTCAGTGTCAGGTCTGAGCCCGCCACACCGGTTTGAATGTAGGAGAAGCCCAGGCACCTGAGCGCGAGCGCTGCCTCACCTGACGGCCTCGGTGGACCTCCCTGTGCGCGGCCAGCTCTGAAGCGGGGAGGGGAGGCGGCAGAGGGGAACTTGCAGAACTTGTAAATATCAGCTGAGGCTGTTTCTGTGTTTGGGACCCAGCTAGTTCCTGTCTCTCAACCTGAATGTAAACCTGCTCTCTGGATGGGTAGGTGTGCCTGCCGGCGTGACACTCACATGCAGTGACTCTGGAAGCTTCCTGGGGGCTGTCCTACTGGGTGAGTTTTATATAGTCTGTGTGACAGAGGTGGTCTCTCCTCCAATCTTTTAGAATTCTAAGTTTCTCTTCAGTGTCCATTATGGCGTTTGCATATCTGAATGTGAAGGTTCCGGTGTTCTCACTCTCTTGGGTTATCTGTGTGCCTGAAATGGTTTCTTGAATCCTTTAGAATTCAGGAAACAATTAATTATGCGGGGCCTGAATTTATATTTATTATATGTTTTTTTGTTAATATGCAGGCTTTCAGGTTATGGCATAGCGCTGATTGTAAATACGGTATTTGATAGCTTTATGTTGTAGAAGACGTCACCAAAGGTTTTTATTGCTGTTTTTGTTCTTGTCTGAGGTATTTGGGGCAATGAAAAAACTTAATGCTAAGAACATGTATCAGGGTTAAAAAGTCCAGTAATTAGGCATGTTTTGGTGTGACTTACAGCCTCCTTGCCTCTGAGTGGACACTTCCCAGCTGGGACCACACTGCTTTGTAGTGGTCTTGTGGATGACATTCCGGTGTTCCTGGAATGTTCCTTTAAGGTGCTTTCTATTTCTGGGAATGTCATTTTGATACCTTTGATAATTAGTTATACTGAGAACATAGTTTAAAAAAATAAATAAAAACAAAGCAGAATTTGGATTATTAAAACAAAAGCTTTAAAGCATGGTTATCACAAGCCATGAGAATTCCCATGCCCGCACTGCAGTGTTTCTTGGTGGTGGGGGTCTCCTGTTAGAGCGCTGGTCCCCCCACCACCTGTCACCTCCGTTTTAGAGACTGCCCCCTCTCATGATCTTTCTGTTCTGAATTTTTCACAGTGGCGTCTAACTCCGAAGTAAATAGTCTTCATCTGTTCATCTTAGTTGAGATTCAAGCTACTTAATTAGTATGAATATTAAAATTTGTGCCGTGCATTCCTTAGCGTGACTGGTTTATTTTGAGCTAACCGAGGATAAGGGAGATAGAAAGTAAAATGGAGAAAATGTTACATCGATACGGATGACGCCGCCTTAACGCCGAATGCTTTTTTCCCCTTAAACCACGGGACAGTGCCTGTTGGCAGTCAGTCAGCTTCAGAATTCCTTACCATTAGCTTGCATGCTCTCTAAGTTGTAGTTCTAAGGAAAAAATCTGAGACGTATGGTTATTGTGCCGTGTGATTCCCCTGACGAGTGGACGTGTTCTTGGGTTCTGTCAGATGCTGACTGTATTCATCCAAAAATCCTACTTACTTCTTTTGTGGTGAAATTATGGAGATACTTTAAACAAAGACAAGCCCTTGATGGCTTTGGTCCTTAGGCTAGCCATAGCTGAGGTCGATTCTTGTGCAATTGGCCATTCGGAGCCCCAAGTTAGGCCTCGTTCACACTGCCCGCCCCCATTTGTGTTTCAAATAAGTATTCCCAGAGGTCTGGGAGGAGGTGTAATGAAATCTGAGAGAGAAAATGAAGTGTGACAGCATTTCAGAATCTAAGGAAATGCACCCGCAGGTTCCTGCCCTGAGTTCTTTGCGACCCTTAACTGTGCGAATGCACCCTGGGATTGGAAATGGGGACACCACCACCACCCGCCCACCCCCCTGGGTCACGAGCCCTGACCAAGCTTGTTTCTGGGTGGCTTGCTGGGACTTTCAGGGACTCACTTTAAAAAATGACATTGAATTTTATGAAGCAAACTTTCACGTCTGTGACCTGCCTTTTGCCCAGAAGCTCCCCTCTCCCGGTGAGGTGTCCCTGTTCCTGCGGGCGCTATTCTGTTACTCTGGCCTGAAGCGAGTTAGCAGCCAGCTGAGCCGCACCAGTTACATTGCCTCCCGGGCCGCTGACAAGAGCGTAGTGACGTGTTAGAGCATGTTTATTGTGCAGACGAACTGGAATGGCACTAGGACCGTGTGCCTGTGTCGGCTTAAACACTGGGATTTTATGCCCCTTCCACCTTCCATCAGCTGGTAGCTGTTGGATTTTACAGTTACTCATTCTGGCTACAAATAGAGTAACAGTATTTTTGTTTAGCCAAATGTGGGGTGTGACCTTTGACATCGTGCTTGGCTGTGCCTGGGGATTTGAATCTTCCAATTTAGGTGGAATTCCCTGCTTTGCTTCCTCTGATAGGGGAATACGTACTTTGGCTCTTCCCACTAGAGGTGGAGGAAGACAGGAAGAGTACAACTGGAACACACAGAGGGTATTCATTATTTTACTGGATGTGATTCAGGTGGCGGGCTTTTCACGGGAGTGTGAGCCTCCTGCGGTCGTTAGTGCCGTGTACTAAGAAAGCGCTGTAATCATACTCAGTTTTCTTTGCTCTGTATCCAATTTTTGACCAGTCTGCCGGGGTAGGGAGGACGAGTCCCTGCCTTTTCGTGGTGCCTTTGGTGCCGGGGTTCTTGTTCACCAAGCCGAAGAATGAACTTCACAAACACTCAAGTAGGAGAGCATGGTTAGAGGCTTTAATTTAGAGTCAAAGTGATTGGACAGAGCTCCTAGCTCACGCCAGGAGGGGACACTAGAATCCGTGGTTCGCTCGTTGTCTAGGGGATGTATACGCAGTTGAGGATTTTCAGAAATGGGGATAATGGTCTAGGGGTGCAGACTTGTTGAGTGGTCCCATAATGCTCATTTTTGATGAGTAACATAAGAAATTTGCTGCTGTGATTCTTTCTCAGGATAGCAGGTTCCCTCTGGGAGCGTGTCAATTAAGACCACCTGCCCTGCCCCCAAGGTGAACTGGGTTGTTGCCTGTTTGCTAAAGTGTGTTAAGAATCTTACTTCTTAACTTTTTGAGATGTTTATAGACTGGCTTGTTTACTAAATGAATCTTTTGCTCAGGTTGCAGATTACTTGGATAGGATCAAAGAAGGAAACACAGCGTATAGGTACAGTTATAAATAAGCTGGGCCTTTTTGCAAGCTAAGGTAAATTTTACAGTGTCATGATCTAACTGATACAGAGAAGTCACAGATTATGCTGAGATACTCTTCTTCATCTGCAGAACACTCAGACATTCCAGGCCAAGTCGCTCCTGGCCTTTTGAGCTTTAACTGATTTCACTGAAGAATGTCTATATTCCTACTCTGGTATCTTTACCCTAGAGAGTCAGTGTGACTGACTGCGTAATGCTTATCACAGAGTTTCGCTAGGGACTTCTTGGCGCATTGTTACATTGTTCTGACTGTAATTATCTTGCTCTGCTTTTTCTCCGGAGGCCCTCACCCTACTCTGCCTAAACCCACGGTCCCTTGTCTCACCAACACCAAGTTCAAAAAGGTGCTCTTACCTCTGAGTAACTCTTGTTATTTTCCAGAGACCCCCTGGAACATGCCAGAGGAACTTTTCCTCCTCATTAGGGAAAATTTGGCTAATTTGGCTTACATTTATCTCATCTATAATTACCTGGAAAGCACTGTCAATGGAATAATGCTAAACTTTATTCAGTATTTTACATTACAGATATTTCCAGATATCCGTATATCCACTGTCTTCTTGTAAGTTCTCCTCAGCTCTTTAACCATTGTGAATTGTAAGTCTCTTGTCATTTATAGTTTATTATTCCTAAACTGATAAAGAACTAGATGCCAGCAGCGGTGCTTATCTGGGGGCGAGGTCGTGTCTGTTACAGGTCCTCGCTGGCTCCCCACACAACTGGTCAAAGGTCATCATACAGCGGTCAGCTCCCAAAATGAGATTGAAAACCACCCCTCAGAAGTCCGCCTCCCTCGGCACCCAACATCACCTACAACTTCAGTTAAAGAGAGAAGGGGGAGAGCTCCCAGCTGTGTCCGACGTTTTGCCCTGAGGTTTTTCCAGTCTTTTCACCTTTCTTCCTGTTTGCTGGTTCTGTGATCTTTGTCCTTTCTTCTCAAACCAAATTTTTTCTGAAACTTCACTACTCTGTTGTTTCAGAAGAAATATGTTACGTTATTAAAAAATGGCCTGAGTTCCTCAAAATATATTACCTGAGCTGGGACCGTGCCGGCTGGCAAGGGATGCCTAAAGCAGGTACTGGGCACGGAGGCCGCGGAGGCATAAGCAGCCAAGGAGACAGAAAACCGACGCCGCCTCTCTCTCACCCACATGCCTCACATCGCCCTGATTGGCCTCAGAGGATGGCTGGCTAGCCAGAGACGGGTAAGATTCCTCAGGGGAGGAACAACCTAAGACAGGCACAGTCGCAGAGGGGCCATCAGGAGAGAACTTGGGGGCCAACAGAGGTGAGGCGCAGATCCTCACCCCCCCGACTCTGCGGAGGCCTGAATCTTCACCATCTCCGAGCAAAGTCTCCTCCTCCCATGGCTGCGTCGCTGCCCAGGCTCAGCTTGAGACAGGGACCCTCGGCTAAAACACAATCGGTTGGGGGCCTCTGGAAAAAGCAAGGCAGGATAATTACAGTCAAAGCAGTGTGACTACGTGCAAGGAAAGCCCCTATCAGAACTCTGTGTTAAACATGAAGCACAGTGAGATCAGTTAATATTCCCCCAGTGAAGGAAAGTAGTCTGTGTTTTTGTTATGCTAATCGTCTGTCATCATGTGTAAGATTCACCTTAGCATGCTAAAAGGCCCAGGCCTATGTGCTGTCTTTTCTCCTTCAGATCTGATGAGGTGATTTGCAATCTGGGCAGTTAGTTAATAATGGCAAGTAAGCCCAGCCATAAACAACATAGTAAAAGGCAGGAAGAATTCCACCTTAAAGCTAAGATTGCATTTTAATACCCAGGAAGTTAAGAAGTAAGATTCTTTACTTAACTCTGGCAAACAGGCAATCCCTCAGCCCACCTTGGGGGCTGTGCAGGCGACCTTGCTTCATAGCCTCCCAGACGAAGAAGCCAGTATTTCTGGGAGAAATCAGAGCAGGAAGTTCCTTGTGTTAAGTTAATTCTAAATATTCAGGGGCCACTTAACAAGACCACACCCCTAAGCCTTTTTTCACATTGCTAGACATTCTCAATTGCCTATAAAACCCCTAGACAACCCACCACTATGGGCTTTCTTGTCCCCTACTTGCGTGATCCAGGAGCTCTGTCCTCTCACTGTATCTCTAAATGAAAGCCTCTCCGTGGCTCCCCTACCTTGGGTGTTTGCTAAGTTCATTCTTCGACTCTGAAAACAAGAAGCCTGGCATCAAGTGTTTTATTTGAATACACTCCAGGGGAGGAGCAGGCCAGAGTCGTGGTAGACAGAGGCCTCCATCCATCCCCACAGCCATCCCTCTTGGTGCGCTTGGCCTTTCCTGTGTGATCAGGTGTGGTCTGGGCAGGTCACAGTAGACTTCTTTTTCTGAGCAACATGAGTCATGTGGGAAATGGAAGTGAAAGACAAATGTAGGTGGAAAACATAATGAGATTCTGGACATGAGAATGGCTAAAATTACAAACCTGAATGTAAACCTGTTGAGAAAGATGTGGAGCAACTGGAGTATTCTTAAGGAGCTGGTAAAAAATAGCTTTGCTACATGTTCAAAACTTATGTACACCTACACAGCGGTTTCCATCTGAGGAGCTTATACAAGAGGAATAAAAACAGATGTTTATGCAAAAACTTATACACAAATGCATAATAGCTTTATTTGTAGTCCATCCACAGGGAAATGGATAAACCCCAGGGGAATAGTCTTTAGCAATGAAAAGGTATGACTTTTTCATCCATGCAACAGCAGGCATACATCTGAAAATGATGATGCTGAGTCAAAGGAGCCCAATGAAAACGAGGGCATAGAAAACTGTAGAAAATATAAGCTCCTCTATAGGGATCTAAAGGAGACCAGGCGTTGCCTGGCCATGGGGATGTGTTGGCTGATGGCAGGGAAGGAGGAATTGCAGAGGGGCATGAGGACACTGTGGGTGACGGGCATTCCTCATCTCGACTGTGGTGATGGTTCAGGAGGTGATAATCACGTCATCAGTCCTTCCCTTGGAGTGTGTGCCACAGTCATTGATGTATTCACACGTAGTCCTTTCAGAAATAACAAGTGTCAAAGAAATGTAAAAATCTGTTTGAGTACTATGTTTACAGCTATAAAATTTTACTTAAAAGACACCCTACTGGGAGGTGGGGGAAATGGGTAAGTTACTACCTTCCATGGGAACAAAATAGATTTCCAAGCACCCAGGATATCACCCTTGTGTGGTTGCTGGTGATGTCAGGGTAACTAATGAGAAGCAGCCAGGAAACAGTATGGAGTTGGCCGGTCTAATTTTCTTCCCACTCTTCCTGTTCATAGATAGAGTTAAGTTCAAAATCGCAGCTCATCTTTGGTCAGAAATCCTTCCGCTGAGTGGAGAGAGGGAGAAACATCTTCCTTCGCCTGGTGTCTCATCTTGGTTCTGGTTTTGAAGGGAGAGGGCAGGGAGGAGAGGCAGGAGTCAGTTTGTAGATCTGTGGGAGGACAGGCCTATGCTCCCAATGTATCCTGTCCCTACTGACCCTGACCCACATGCATACAATTCTTAGGAACCGTGGACGTGTGTCTGTCTTCTCGGGAAGAAGGCTGTCTCTGACACACTGCGGCTCATTGGTCTACACCGCAGCCCCTGTGACCTGGATGTGCCGTTAGCTGCACAAGTCCTGTTCCTCCTCCTGTTCCACAGCCCACCAGCCTCCTGTGTGGAAACCCTGAGGCTGCCCCCATGTTGTGTGCGGCTTGGCCCCGACCTCTGTGCATGGCTGCTTTCCCTTGCATGCAACTTGCTCCTCGTGGGTCTTTGAGACTTCCTCTTGTTCTGCCTGGATTAATTTTCCTCCAGTTTGTATTTGTCATAATCATAGTGTCGTGATCTTTGTGTGGCTTAAGTTACAGAACTGATCCTAACGCTAAACCCTGTGAACTTAACAGCTCTGGACATGCTGCAGGTCATCTGATTCTATCAAAGCTGTTAAGAGAAAGAATTTGGGAGGAAAGGGTGACCTCTTTCCGTTTGGTTTCTTTTGTTCAAGTAGACACATTTCTTGGATAACAGGTCTTTCTCAATTGCCATTCCTTACACATCTGGAAAATGGGACTTGGTTTTGTGAATCCCCACCTGTTACATGCGGTATTCCATAAGCGTCAGAGCTGAGGAAAGACGTTTTTCTGTTCCCAGCTGCAGTCCTACAGCCAGTCCAGAGCTGCCTGCACAGGTTTGCTGAATCACCACACATTTGAAAGCAGCCGAATGAATCCCGACATCAGGAGGGGAGGTGGCCTCAGTGGCTGTATTTTGGAACTGCAGTAAAAAAGCCTCAAAGAGCACTGTTAGCTCTCTTGTGTCTTATTTGGACTTGAGCCAAGACAGAGCCTAATGCAGGAAGGAAGAAGAGGAGAACCAGTTTGGATTATGTGGGAAAACAAAGATCTTTTCTGTGGCTTGGCATCTCCCCAGTGGTTATCTGAGGCTGGGAGGCGCTTAGCTCTGCCGTCTGGGCCACCTCCCCCTGCCCCCCACCCCACATCACCCCCAGTCAGTTTTCCTCTTTCTGTCTAGCAGTGTCGTGCTCTTCCTCCACCAGTACCGAGCCCCAGAGGGCTGCGGGGCAGGTGGCTTGAGGGCAGCGGCATCTTGCTGGCAGGGAAATCTCTGCACAGAGTGGAGGTATGGTATGGGGTTAAAGGTGAAAAGTGCTTCCCTGACCTGTGTCTGAAAAGGAACACGTTTGGGTTTCAGACCCAGTTTGGAGAGAGAAATCATAACTGAATTACATAATTCCTAGTATTGTAGCTATTGTATGTCCTTAAAGCTTGAAAGTAAAATGACTAAATAAGTATTTGGGAACGGCCTATACAGTGAACATCCAATACCCCAGGCAGTTAGGTGGCTCGGAGGCCAGGTCAGAGGAAATGCTTTGCTTGTGGTGCAGCTAAAGGCTCTTACTTTGGCAGAGTCTTGAGAAAGTGATGGCCAGATGTGGAGCTTACTGTGCTTTTTTGACCTGACGGGAAGCCTTTTCGCTTATTCTTCCATACCCTTAAGTGTAGGGTTGCACCCAGATGGGCACATTCAGACAGCGCAGTTTCGTATCCGAGGACGTCGCTTTCGGACTTGGATGCCTCGCTTGCTGAATGACCGGTTTGTCCCATCAGTGAGGGTTCAGTGTCAGGTCTGAGCCCGCCACACCGGTTTGAATGTAGGAGAAGCCCAGGCACCTGAGCGCGAGCGCTGCCTCACCTGACGGCCTCGGTGGACCTCCCTGTGCGCGGCCAGCTCTGAAGCGGGGAGGGGAGGCGGCAGAGGGGAACTTGCAGAACTTGTAAATATCAGCTGAGGCTGTTTCTGTGTTTGGGACCCAGCTAGTTGCCTGTCTCTCAACCTGAATGTAAACCTGCTCTCTGGATGGGTAGGTGTTCCTCCCGATGCCTCAAGCCCAGAGGCACCCACTCCCTCTTCGCGAAGGCCCTGGAGGCGCCGGCCGGACCGTGGGCCCCGGCTCCCAGGTGCTCCAGGGAGTCCATGCGACACTGGTGCGGACCTTTTTGTCCCTCATGTCCGCTTGTTTAGACATTCGTTCATCTACTGCACGGATTCCTTCTCTGACAGATGACCTAAGACTCTCTAAAAAAACAAAGAAAATTTTCTGCAGAAATTGATTTGTAACATTACGAAGTTTATACATGTAACTCATTTCCATAGAACTTAACATCTGTACTCCAAATTACGCAGATAGTGACAAAAATACAAAATACTGGACACAGCTGCCATCGAGGATACTCATAATTTGGGGGTACGATGACACACAGAGAGCTGAGGTCTCACAGAATTAGTGGCCAATAGAAAAACATACATACACAATGAATGTCATAGGTGGTCAGGGCAGAGAAAGGATAATCTGAGTCAAAGTACAGGAGAGTCTGGAGAAGAGTTAGGGCTAGAGTCTGACTCTGAAGACGCGTGTATGCTGGCAGCGGTGGGGAAGGGGTTATCAGAGGGCAAACGCAGGAGGAGACGACCGCGCGTGCCAGACGCAGGGACAGGGAGGCACGCACCTGGGTGCACTGCCGGCTCCCCTTGCAGAGAAGCAGAATTTAAGAGGGATGGGCTAATTTAGGAGGACTCCACTCAGATAAGGCCTTTACGCTGGACTCTATATTTGGAGAACTAGGGAGTGCTGAGGCACTGATATATCATGAAATGTTTGGGAATAGTAGGGATCAAGAAACAAGGAACAGAATGGCTAGAATATGGGAGAGGTCATAGGTGGAGAAACATGTCCAGAAGCTAATGAATCTCATCAAGTATGAGGTGACTGGGAATCAGGGCCAAAACAAAGGTAACGGCACCGACTAGAATAAACCAGACAAATCACCACCATTCCACAGGAAGGTGAACTAACTCGTTCAACAAACACGATGAAATACTGTCAGCTATTGTGGAAGCCAGTAAGGACACAAGGAGGAACAATGCAGAAACAGTCTTATCCTCCAGGGGTCTTAGAACCTCACAGAGCAGCTTCATGAGTTGAGATCAAAAGGCGAGGGCAGGTCTGTAGCTGATTAGGAGAAAAGTGGCTATAAAGGTGACTGTGGGAAAGCGGTGGGGATATGATGCTGGCAGGTGGCGAGGCAGGACCAGATCCTGCGTGCAAGTGGCAGCCCAGGAGGTTCAGAGGACAAGTCAGCAGAGCACATCTGCCCGCAGGGAGGAAGTCTGGGGAGAAGGGAGGACGGTAAAGGAAGGTGAGGCTCAGGGAACCCCACAGCCACAGGCTGGAAGGGAGGGGGTGGCGCGCCAGAACGACGGCCGGAGCGCCACCCACGGGCTGCTGTTTGGGTCCAGCTGTGGGGTCCAGCAGCGGGCCACAAACCACTTCTGTTCCATTCCAAGGAAAAGCACATGAACGGGCTTTTGTGACATTCAGACAAGACGTAAACACTCACAAATATGTGCCAGTTCAAGGCACAGCTCAAAACTTCCTTCTTTTATGACATCTTTTCTGCATACCCCTCTTCTGGATTTCTCAGAATTGACATTTATTATTCTGCGTTTTCGTTTTTCTTTCCAGCTTTATCCATGCATTGTGTCTTTACTTACAATTACAAGGTGCCAGGCGCTGTCTTAGGGGCTGTGTGTGAGAGGCCACTCAGGCTGGTGTGGTCTAGTGGGGATACACATGGGAAATGGGGTACAGTGCACCACGTTTATGGCAGGGCATCGCAACTACTCGAGACGGGGCGTCCAAGGCCTGAGCCAGACAGGACACCGGGGGAGGACAGGGCAACATGATTTTCTGCTGGAAGTGATGCCCAAACTCCCCCCTACTGTTCTTCCAGGAGGAGTCTCGCTTCCCAAGGGCTTAGAGGTGGGGGTTCCGCAGCACATTTTCCCAGAGGAGCATTAAAATGTAACATTTATTAGGCATTACATTTTATTATCCCTTGGATACATGAGATGTTAAACAGCTTTTGTGAACTGGCCTAGGAATCTAACCACATCTAAAACATTATTTGGGAAAATACTTATAAAATTACAAATTTTTATGATACAAGCCATTCATAAGTTGGAGACCATTTACATATGAGTGAGGCGGCTGAAGCAAGCTGAATTTGGAAATGCCCTTGTCTTCCCCTAACATTTTAAGCCATCTACTGGCAGAATCTGTCATTTTCAAATCAAATATGTTTCCTAAGTTGTAACAAAAAACAGAGAACTTTTTAGTTTTGTTTTGTGTCTGACTGTAGGAAGTTGACAACTTCTTTGAAGGTGAATACTACAATCAGGGACCATTACAAAACAACAAACCTACCTAGCAGATTAAAAAAGGAATTCTTCCTGGAGAAGACAACCGGGCACGCCATGCTTTATGACAGACTGTTTAATATTATCTGGTGACTTACCAGAACCTCTTCTCGTAACTGTCCCAGAGGCGCAGGGAGCTGGTTGAGGGCTTTGTCCATGCCGACCTAAAGGCAAAATCATGTTGCCACAAGCACATCACAGCAAGGGGTAAGTGCAGGATCTGCTTAATGACCAAGGTGTACTAGACTTAGGTTCTTCTCTGTGCAGCCACATCCTGCTAATCAGCTAAATAGCAGAAATGTTATTTTGCCACAGGTGTTACTCATAGAATATGGAAACACTGTTAATATTCACTAGACTATAAAAATAAGGGCATGAAAGCTTCCTCATGTGCAATTTGTCTTTGGATGAAGATTTACATGAAATTGAAGAATTTTAACGGGTGAGGAACAGCTATCTGCCCACAATTTAGGATACTCTACCAGTTGTTGTGAAAGTCTGATGGGCTGTATCTCTCAACATTATTGTAAACCTTGAGAAAAATTTCAGATTAATAGAACAGAAATGAAATGTTCTGGGTCCCTAATCCTACTGGAACATTTATCTTAGTGGTATATTTCCCGAAAGCAAATATGGCTCATTAACTGTCATGCTTCTTGAAATTCCCAATTGACAAATCGATTTAAAAACAAAATAAAATATGAACAAGAAGACTTTTTGTGAGTATTAAAACTCAAGCATTTCTAAATGATTTTTACAAACCATTCTTGTGTTTTTATAAAACCAGGTCTCCTAAAGATCAATACTGGACAATGTTCCCTCAACCTAGCTCTGACTAGCAGCACATAGACCTCAAAGTTAACTAAGTATTTCCTTAGGAAAACCTGATTATTTTTCTTGCAAATTAGCCTAACCAGTGAGATTTCATAGTAATCACTTAGCAACTAACACAAACACACACCCATATCACTGTACTTCACTTTTCAATATTTAATAATAAAAATCAAGCAAGAACCATATGAAATGAGTAAAAAAACTAAAGACAAAAGATGTTTATCAAAAAGATTAGTTCTTTTCTTGTTGAGATTAGTAATCTGTTCAAGTTGTTTGGGGAAAAATCAACCGAAAGGTTTCTAAAAACACTCAGCACTTTTAAGAGCAAATGAGCAAGAAAGAAGTGTGTGTGTGTAAATATACTGACAGGTAGGAACTGTGGATTAAAGGTTTACCAAGTTTGTTGAAAGGTTAACAAAATCTGCATAGTCCTTGTTGATGAGTCCGACCATGGCGGTCTTAAGAAGCTCATCGTCGAGTTCCGGGTCATCTCTCAGTTCCTCCAGCTGGACGTGCTTCCTGCCGCCAGATACAAAATGATCCACATCGAAATCTTCCTAAAAATGAAGTCAGGAAAGAAAAAAAGTATTATAATGATGTCACATTTTACATACACAAATAAGAAGAGACAAACAGTAAGAAGGAAACGCAAAAGGCCCAGAGTACTCAACACAATTTGAAGGCAAAAAGCAAATCCAGAGGACTGATAACTACCCGACCTCAAATGTTACTATTAAAGCTACTGTTACCATAGAGTGGCGCTGGCCGAAGAGGAAACAAACCCGTGGAACAGAACAGACAGCCCAGAGGTATGGAAAGGCCATTCATGGAGAAAGGAGAGTCTCAAGCAAATGGTACTAGGACAACGGGACATCCACACGGAAAAGAAAAGAAAACAAAGACATAGCGACAGAGTGGCAGGGCTGCAAGGCCTCAGGAGAGCAGAGCAGAGGACAGAGGCCCAGAGGACGGCTGTGAGGACAGAGGGGCCCAGAGGCAGACTCGCTCTGAGTGAACGGGATTCTAGTGACTGACCTGCCACCTGGAAATAAAGTTGGGCATAACCCTTTCACCCCAAGAACATTTTGCTGGCAATTTCTTTGGTCACACTGAATCCATAGCGAACTTGCCCAGGGCTGAAACCCAACTTTATTTCTGGCCCATCTGTCCACGCAGCCGTCCCGCACAGCCGTCGTCTGGGCCTCTGTCCTTGGTGCTGCCACCTCTCCAGCCTCTGCTCTGCTCTGCTGCAGCCTTGCAGCCCTGCCACCATGTCACATAGAGCACTGGGCGGAGTTCTTTATGCAGAGTCAACAGCGTATTGCCCACAGGTGTGCAGTGAGCCAGGCAGCCAGGGCCAGGTGAGAATCCTGGCCACAGGAACCCTCATTTTATCCACAAACTTCAAGTCTATTTCTTGGAACTTCAGGCCAGCTTTACTGGATCTAGGAGGAGCAGGGATTCAGATAAAAGAGAAGGGCAAAACAGAAGATTCCATCTTTTCTGGCTTAATTGTGCCGGTTTGCAAAACTGCATAAAACATCCCCTCCCCATCTCACTCACCTGCTCAACACCAGGATAAGGGCTTCTAGTCACACCTCTGACCTTGTTTCACCTGTGACCTCAGAGTGACCAGCCCAAGGCTAACTGTGACCAGCTGGAAGCAGGAGAATTCTCACCACCGTGCTATGCCTCCTTGCCTTGATTTTTAAAACTTCTTTTGTAATCTTTAGGAGTCATTTGCCAGCTGGAAGCTCAGTGATGTTAAATTTAAGCAGGGACTCAGTCAACCTGAGCTTGAATCCCAGCTCCCCTACTGTCCAGCTGGGTGAACATGGATGTGTTACCTAAACTGCCTGTGCTTGAGTTTCTTCATCTGTACATAAGGCAATAAATAATGCGAACTCATAGGGCTGTTGAGGGTTTATGCAGTGGTAACGGATAATCTGGTGGCTTTGCAAATAAAACTTTATTTATCACTCATATGAATTCCAACACAAGTCATCCCCGATACTATACTATACTACCCTGACACTATGCTGTAGTCATGTGATTCTGTGCCTTAGTACAGTATACTACAGGTATCATACCTATTAACCATCAAACGGTCCCAGCTAGCTCTGAAATTGGAGCTTGGGCTTAAGTGTGGGTGTGATAATGTTCTTCAAATATTTAAAAGCCTCCACTCAACAATCTATTTCCTTAACACACAATACCTCCACACATACATTGGCACCTGTCATTCAGAATGCTTATGATGACATGTCAACCCAGCCTTAAGATGCACAGGAATTGTTGTGATTCTTAGCCCAGAGATAAACTAGATAAACACTTCTGCAAAAGTAAAGAACAGGGATATATCATCCCCCTGGAAATCCTTAATTGAGTAATTTTTTTCAGTCAGCTTTATTATTGGTAAAGTTGATTTGGAGAACATGGTTTGACCTGTGACCACGTCGTTCATTCTGCAAATTCCGTTCATCTTGGACGCATTCGTCTGTGTAGAGAAAACTGCTACCTAGATGAGTCCTGGTGCATAGTAGGTGCTTTTTCTTAAATTTTATTTTGGTATCATTAATCTACAATTATATGAAGAACACTATGCTTACTAGGCTCCCCCCTTCATCAAGTCCCCCCCACATACCCCTTCACAGTCACTGTCCATCAGCGTAGTAAGATGCTGTAAAATCACTACTTGTCCTCTCTGTGTTGCACAGCCCTCCCCGTGCCCATCCCCCAGTATACATGCTAACCGTAATGCCCCCTTTCTTTTTCCCTGCCCTTATCCTTCCTTTCCCACCCATCCTCCCCAGTCCCTTTTCCTTTGGTAACTGTTAGTCCATTCTTGGGTTCTGTGAGTCTGCTGCTGTTTTGTTCCTTCAGGTTTATTTTCTTTGTTGTTACACTCCACAGGTGAGTGACATCATTTGATACTTGTCTTTGTCTGCCTGGCTTATTTCACTGAGCATAATAATACCCTCTAGCTCCATCTATGTTGTTGCAAATGGTAGGATCTCTCTTCATCTTCTGGCTGAATAATATTCCATCCTGTATATGTACCACATCTTCTTTAGCCACTCATCTACTGAGGGACACTCAGGTTGCTTCCATTTCTTGGCTATTGTAAATAGTGCTGTGATAAACAGGGGTGCATATGTCTTTTTCAAAGTGGGCTGCTGCATTCTTAGGGTAAATTCCTCGGAATGGAATTCCTGGGTCAATGGTATTTCTATTTTGAGATTTTTGAGGAACCTCCATACTGCTTTCCACAATGGTTAAACTAATTTACATTCCTACCAGCAGTGTAAGACGGTTCCCCTTTCTCCACATCCTCACCAACATTTGTTGTCTGTCTTCTGGATGGTGGTCATCCTTACTGGTGTAAGGTGATGTATCATTGTGGTTTTAATTTGCATTTCTCTTATGATTAGCGATGCGAAGCATCTTTTCATGTGCCTGTTGGCCATCTGAATTTCTTCTTTGGAGAAGTGTCTGTTCTAATCCTGTGCCTATTTTTTAAATGGATTATTTGCTTTTTGTCTGTTGTGGTTCGTGAGCTCTTGGTATATTTTGGATGTCAACCCTTTATCGGATATGTCATGTATGAACATATTCTCGCATACTGTAGGATGTCTTTTTGTTCTGTTGATGGTGTCCTTTGCTGTACAGATGCTTTTCAGCTTGATATAGTCCCACTTGTTCATTTTTGCTTTTGTTTCCCTTGCCTGAGGAGATATGTTCATGAAGAAGTTGCTCCTGTTTCTGTCCAGGAGATTTTTTCCTATGTTTTTTTCTAAGAGGTTTATGGTTTCATGACTTACATTCAGGTTTTTGATCCATTTTGACTTTCCTTTTGTGTATGGGGTTAGACAATGATCCAGATTCATACTCTTACATGTAGCTGTCCAGTTTTGCCAACACCAGCTGTTGAAGAGGCTGTCATTTCCCCGTTGTAAATCCATAGCTCCTTTATCATCTATTAATGGACCGGATATGTTTGGGTTAACATCTGGACTCTCTATTGTGTTCCACTGTTCTGTGGGTCTGTTCTTGTGCCAGTACCAAATTGTCTTGATTACTGTGTCTTTGTAGTAGATCTTGAAGTTGGGAAGCGAGATCCCCCCGGCTTTATTCTTCCTTCTCAGGATTGCTTTGGGTATTCGGGGTCTTTTGTGGTTCCCTATGAAGTTTAGAACGATTGGTTCCGGTTTGTTGAAGAATGCTGTTGGTATTCTGATAGGGTTGGCATTTGAATCTGTAGATTGCCTTAGGTAGGATTACCATTTTGACAATATTAATTCTTCCTAGGTTACTCACAAGTATCCCAAACCTAAAATCTTCCAAACTTAGTCAGTTATCTTCCTCTGCCCACAACTTTCTTACCATTATCTGTGTACCTGACCCCAGCCATCCCAGGACCAGGGGACGCCTTCCCCTTCCATCCTGCGCATAGAGAGTCAGGCCCGGGTTCCGCGGACTTTGCTCTTTCTCACGTCTGTATCTCCTCTCAGTTCTCACCACCACACTGGGTTTCCAAGCCCTCACCGTCTCTCCCCTAAGCTGTGCAGTGGCCTCCTACTTGACCCCCAATCCTTCAGTGCCTCCCACTTAAATTCTTTCCCCACACTACTGCTAGATGACCTACCTATAAGAGAGTGATCATGTTTCCCTGCTCAAAATCCTTCTCGGGCCCGGTATTGCCTATGGAATACAGTCTGCACTTCTTAATAAGGTGCACGGGGCTCTTTGGCACCTTCTGCTTGTCCCTTCTCTAGGGTAAAAGTAGCAAACTAAGAATATAGGCATTCTCCAGTGAGATCAGTTAAAGTTCCAGAAGCCAGGAGTGACTGGCCTGGAATGCTTGAGTATTCCCCAGACAAAGGAAGGTCTCGGCATACCCTTGTCTTTATTGTGTTTTGTAAATCATGTCATGGTAAGAGTCACTTAGCCTGCTAAAAGGCCTAGCTTATTTTTCTAACTTTACCTATATGTGGTTTTTCCTCCTCCATGCCCGTATCAAGTAATTTGCGGACTGGACAGTTCACTTAGCAAGCTAGCCCAGCCATAACAGCACAGTAAGACAGGAAAGAGTCTATCTTAAAGCTAAGATTGCATTTCAAAACCCAGGAAGTGAAGAAGTAAGATTTTTAATGCACTGCCAATGGGTTTCAACCCTGGGCAAGTTCACTATGGATTCAGTGTGACCAAAGAAATGACAGTAAAACGTTCTGGGGGTGAAAGGGTTATACCCAACTTTATTTCCACAGTGGCAGGTCAATCACTACCATCCCATCCAGTCGGAGCGAGTCTGAATGCAGCAAGCGGGTCTCGGCCTCTGGGCCTCCCTGCCTACACAGCCGTCCCACACAGCCATCCTCTGGGGCTCTGACCTCGGCGCTGCCACCACTCCAGCCTCTGCTCTCCTCTCCTGCAACCTCGTAGCCGTGTCACCGTGTCACCCAGAGCACTGGATGGAGCTCTTTCTATAGAGTCAATAGCAACATATTGCCCACATGAGTGGTGAGCTAGCCGACTAGGCCCAGGTGAGAATCCTGGCCACAGGAACTTTGATTTTATCCACACTTAACATACTCTGTAGCAAACACACAATAACTCAGCCCACCTTGGAGGCAGGGAGGGCAGTCTTAACTGATATGCTCCCCAACCAGGAAGCTGCTCTCTGGGAGGGAATCCATCAGAGCAGGGCATTTCTTGTGTTTAGCTAATTTTGCATAATGACCCGGAGGACCGATAAGAACCTTCATGTCTCATCTTGAGACCACTTCACAGGTCCACACCCCTAGCCCTTTGTCACATTCCTGATAAATCCTTCCAAGGGGGAGCCCCCACCCTTTCAGTGCGCCTCCCTCTCTGAGGTAGCCCACACTCCCCTCTCTCTGAGTGTGCACTTTCTCTCTGTAAATAAAACTTTTACTCTACTTCACTGCTGTGTCTCTGCCCCTCAGTTCTTTGCTGCGGCGGGGACAAGAACCCAGGAGAATACACAACGCCCTCCTAACAGGAGTCCCAGCCCAGGGGAGGGGTGGGGGAAGGAGAAGGCTGGGAGGGCAGGGGGAGAGGGGTGCGAGCATGGGATCAGAGAGCTTGGGGAGTGCAGAAGGGAAGCCTGGAGGAGGAACTGGGAGGGAATGGAAGCTGGGGAGGGAAGCCACGGAGCCTCAGTGCTAGTGAGGCAGGGACGGTGGGTGCAGACAGAGTAGGGTGAGGGCCTCCGGAATAAAACCCCTACTGAACCTCCATATTAAACAATTAAGCAAAATCAGTCACATTCATTCTCTAAAGTAATATAAGCGTTCTTGTGTGAGATTAATTAAAACTAAAAATCCAGGAGTAACTTGGCCCGAAATGTTTGAATGTCCCCCACATAAGAAAAGACCGCAGCATAGCCCATGTCTTCATTGTGTCAATTAAATGAGGTCATTTTAAAATGTACCATAGCCTCATAAAAGGCCTGGCTTCTTTTCTTTATCTTTACCCAGATGCTGCTTTTCTTCCTCTAGCCCTAATCAAATGATGTGCAATGTAGGCAAGGAATAATGGCAAGTAGGCAAAATAATCTGGAAGACTAATAAGAAACTTAGTGTCTCTTCGAAGATAAGCATTTGTGGACCATTTAGCAGGTCTGCATCGATGGCCCTTTGTCTCTCACCTGCCTATAAATCCCCTAGACTGTGCATCACCCCGGGGCTATCTTGTCCCCTCTGGGCAGGGGCAAGCCAGGAGCTCTGTCCTCTGCTTTATCCCTAAATAAAAGCCTCGCACATGCTTTCCTACCTTCAGTGTTTGCAAAGTTCATTCTCTGAGCCTGCGAACAAGAACTCCATCATGAGCTTCTCTGAAGAGCCCGAAGACGGGGAGCCCCCAGAGCCCGTGCCTGGGTGCAGAGGAGCGCACTAGCGGCCAGAGGGCCCTGCCACCTCCCCAGCACACGCCGGGTGGAGAAGGTGCGCTGCAGCCCACAGTCAGGGTGGCCACACAGTCGTGTGAGCCTGGTGTCCCAGCACCAGCGGTCTAGGCTGTAGCGAGCTTGGGTCCCTTGCACAGACCCTGGGCAGGACAGACCGCTGGCCCAGTGACCACCCGGCAGACCCAGGGCTGCTGCTTTGTTTCTGGGCCCAGAGCTCTTCTGTCTCAGGTTGAGGCTGGTGGGCCATGCAGGATGACAGGTCTGACCTGGGCCCCTGCCCTGTCAGGGGCCCGTCTGCCCTCCTCCTGCCCAAACCTACCTCCCTATGTGGCCGGGGAGCCTGAGGTCATCCCTGGGACCATCGTGCAGGCAGATGGCTCTGAGGGTGCTGTGGGCAGGACCAGGGAAAGGAGGGTGGCCTGGGTGTCCTGATTTTACCTCCTGTCACCTGGTCACCTGAGGCTGTCAGGAGGGCCCACGTCTGCTTCCCCAGTCCCCAGTCTGGGGCTCCACCTGCAGCATAAGGCCTGGAGACTGTCTCCATCCTGGGGCCCCCCAAGGGGATGTTTGTGCTGATCCTGCAACTCCCCTCCAGGCCAGGCCTCCCCTCCTGGGAGGGTGAACACATCCTGAGAGCCCTGGGGGAGCGTATGTGGAGAATCAGAACCAAGTGCCTCCGCTCAGCCTCCCCAGCCATTTGTCACAGATTTCAGGCCGCTCAGCCAGGACCCAGGAGCTGGACACCAGGGGCCTCACACCAGCCTGGCCTGGGGATGGGCAGCTGAGGGGCACCATGGGGGAGGACTGGGGACCTGGGATCTTTGGGGGGTGCTCTGAGGTGTGAAGTGTGGAGAAATTGGGCTCAGAGAAAGCCCCCCCAGTGGAAGGCATGCACCTCTTGGAGGTGCTTTGAGAGACCAAGTTCAATGTTTTTTGCAACGGAATTTCTGGAATGTGTGAGGCAGCTGTGTCTCATCAAATGGGACAGTGCTAGGCTGGTGCCCTGCAGCCCTGGGATGTACTTGGGTTACATGTGCATTGGTGTCCCAGACGTGAGGACACACCCCGGAGCTTCTAATCAATAGATTTTCATGTCCGATCATAATCTATAGGTGACAGGCAGAAAGGCCCAGGTTCTTTTTGGGCAGCCCTCCCCAGTGCTGCCAAGGTGTGCCCGCCTGGGGCTTAGAGCGCCCCGCTCTTCCTGAGCACCTTATGGGCCAGGACGGTGGATGGAGGGCAACCTGGCATACACAGGTCAGGACCACCCTGGGTCAGAGAGTTTGAGGGCCGGGGTGGGTCGGGGGGCACACGATGTCTGCCTGTGGGGCAGAGCTTTGAGAAGAAAGAGCAGTGTGGGGGCAGTCCTCTCACTGAGTGCATCCCACCTGCACACGGGTGACCCCCAGGGACAACATCCACATCACACTGCCCTCAGGGAGGCCATTTCTTTTTTTTTATTATTAAGGTAAAACACTTTCTGAAAAAACAGTGGGGGGGCCCAAGGGCCAGGGCCTCCCCTCCTCCGGTGGCCAGCGGCCCCTCTGGCCAGCAGGCCTACCCTGAAGGGAGGGGCCGGGGCTGTGTCTGTACACTTGGCACCCAGAGGATCTGCCCGCTGCAGCGGAGGATGGGACAGGCTCCTGACGTCCCTGCCCCTGGAGCCGCAGCTGCGGGCATCGATGCTGCTGGCAGCCTCGGCCACATGGCTTCTCTGTGGGGTCCGATGACGGGCAGTCCCCAGAGCCCCGTGCCTGGGCCCAGAGCAGCCCTCCCCCCGTGCTGCCAAGTTTTGTATCCTGCAACTGTGCTGAATTCAGGTATTAGTTCTCGTAGTGTTGGAGTGGATTCTTTAGGGTTTTTTCTGTACAATATCATGTCATCTGCAGACAGGGACAGTTTGACTCCCTTACCAATCTGGATGCCTTTTATTTCTTTGCGCTTTCTGATTGCTGTGGCAAGGACCTCCAGTACTATGTTGATGAAAAGTGGGGAGAGTGGGCATCCCTGTCTTCTTACGGTTCTCAGAGGAAAAGCTTTCAGCCTCTCGCTGTTCAGTATGATGTTGGCTGTGGGCTTGTCATCTATGGCCTTTATTATGTTGAGGTACTTGCCCTCTATGCCCATTTTGTTGAGACTTTTTATCGTGAATAGATGTTGAATTTTGTCGAATGCTTTTTTGGCATCCATGGAGATGCTCACCTGGTTTTTGTCCTTTTTGTTGATATGGATGATGATGATGGATTTTCTAATACTGTACCGATCCTTGCTTCCCCGCAATAAATCCTACTTGATCGTGATGGATGATGTTTTTGATGTATTTTTGAATTCGGTTTGCTAATATTTCATTGAGTATTTTTGCATCTATGTTCATCAGGGATGTTGGTCTGTAATTTTCTATTTTTGTGGTGTCCTTGCCTGGTCTTTGGTATGAGGATGATGCTGGCCTCATAGAATGAGTTTGGAAGTATTCCTTCCTTTCCTACATTTGGAGGATAGGTATTAGGTCTTCACTAAATGTTTGATAAAATTCAGTGGTGAAGCCATCTATTCCAGGGGTTTTGTTCTTAGGTACTTTTATTATTACAGATTCAATTTTGTTGCCAGTAATTGGTCTGTTCAGATCTTCTGTATCTTTCTGGGTCAGCCTTGGAAGGTTGTATTTTTGTAGAAAGTTGTCCATTTCTCCTAGGTTATCCAGTTTGTTAGCATATAATTTTTCATAGCATTCTCTAATACTTCTTTGTATCTCTGTGGTGTCCGTAGTAATTTTTCCTTTCTCATTTTTGATTCTGTTTATGCGTGTCGACTTTTTTTCTTGATAAGTCTGGCTAGGGGTTTATCTATTTTGTTTATGTTCTCGAAGAACCAGCTCCTGCTTTCATTGATTCTTTCTGTTGTTTTATTCTTCTCGATTTTATGTATTTCTGCTCTGCTCTAATCTTTATTATGTCCCTCCTTCTACTGAGTTTGGGCCTCATTTGTTCTTTTTCTAGTTTGGTTAATTGTGAGTTTAGACTGTTCATATTGGATTGTTCTTTTTTCCTGAGGTAGGCCTGTATTGCAGTGTACTTCCCTCTTACACCGCTTGTCTGTGTCCCACAGGTTTTGTATTGTTGAATTATTGTTGTCATTTGTCTCCACATATTGCTTGATCTCTGTTTTTATTTGGTCATTGATCCGTTGGTTATTTAGAAGCATGTTGTTAAGTCTTCATGTGTCTGTAGGCTTTTTCATTTTCTTTGTGTAATTTATTTCTAGTTTCATACCCTTGTTGTCTGAGAAGCTGGTTGGTACAATTTCAGTCTTTTTGAATTTACTGACGCTCTTTTTGTGGCCTTGTATATGGTCTGTTCTTGAAAATGTTCCATGTGCGCTTGAGAAGAATGTGTGTCCTGTTGCTTTTGGGTGGAGAGTTCTGCAGACGTCCAGTAGGTCCATCTGTTCTAATGTGTTGTTCAATGGCTCTGTCTCCTTATGTTCTGTCTGGTTGATCTGTCCTTTGGAGTGAGTGGACTGTTGAAGTCTCCTATAATGAATGCATTGCATTCTACTTCCCCTTTGAATCCTGTTACTATTTGTTTCACATATGTAAGTGATACTGTGTTGGGTGCATAGATATTTATAATGCTTATATCCTCTTGTTGGATTGACCCCTTTATCCTCATGTAATGTCCTTCTTTGTCTCTTGTGACTTTCTTTGTTTTGAAGTCTATTTTGTCTGATAAAAGTACTGCAACCCCTGCTTTTTTCTCCCTATTAGTTGCTTGAAATATCTTTTTCCGTCCATTCACTTTTAGTCTTTGTATGTCTTTGGGTTTGAAGTGAGTCTCTTGTAGGCAGCATATAGTTGGGTCTTGTTTTTTTATCCATTCAGTGACTCTGTGTCTTTTGATTGGTGCATTCAGACCATTTACGTTTAGGGTGGTTATCGGTAGGTATGTCCTTATTGCCACTGCAGGCTCTAGGTTTGTGGTTACCAAAGGTTCAAGGGTAACTTCCTCACTAAGAGCCTAACTTAACTCACTTAGTATGCTATTATAAACACAATCTAAAGGGTTTTTTCCCCTCCCTTTTTTCCCTCCTCCATTCTTTATATGTTAGGTATCATATTCTGGACTCTCTGTCTATCCCTTTTTATTACCTCTGGTGATATTCATTTAACCCTGGGAACACTTCCATCTATAACAGTCCCTCCAAAATTCACTGTAGGGATGGTTTGTGGGAGCTATATTCTCTCAGCTTTTGCTTATCTGGAAATTGTTTAATCCCTCCTTCAAATTTACATGATGATCCTGCCAGATAAAGTATTCTTGGTTGAGGCCCTTCTGCTTCATTGCTTTAAATATACCATGCCACACCCTTCTGGCCTGTGAGGTTTCTGCTGAGAAGTCTGATGATAGCCTGACGGGTTTTCCTTTGTGTGTGATGCGGGACGTCCCTCTGGCTCTCCTGATGCCAGGGCAGGGGCAGCCGGTTTGCGAGCCAGGTACAGGCTAGCCAGGAGGAAGACACAGCAGTCTGCATATCAGCGTGCGAGTCCTTGGACCTGCGTAGCCAGCCAGGGTGATGTAGTGCCTGATGATCTTTTAAGTTCCCAACCTGCTGGGCAGAGTGCACCCGCCCAATTCTGTCTACCTGTCCTTTCTCCTGAGCAGTAAGCTCTGTGCCATCCTTGCCCCTTTAGCAGCCCTCTTGCTTTTAGGAAGTTTTTAAGACTGCCCGCCCAGAGCACGTGGATATGAATCCCTGTTCTCCACAAGCAGCTGGAATCTCCATCTCTCCAGGTATTCCAGCCCCACTAATCACCAGAGCACCATGCAGTGTAGGTTTGTGCTCCGAAGAGATCTGCACGGCTAGGTGTTCAGCAGTGCCAGGCCTCCACTCCGTCCCTGGTCTGTGTCTCTTCCTCCCGCCGATGCGCTGGGGTGGGGGAAGGGCTCGAGTCCCGCCGGGTCACAGCTTTGGTACCTTACCCTGTTCCGTGAGGTCTGCTCTTTTCTCTAGGTGTGTGCAGTCTGCGCAGCCTTCTTTCCTGTTACTCTTTCAGGCTGAGTTGTATTAATTATATTTTTAAATTATATGTGGTTTTGGGAGGAGGTCTCTGTGTCAGCTCTCACACCGCCGTCTTTAATCCCTAGAGAGGCTATTCCTCAGGGATGACGGGTGGAAGGTGCACAGGGGGCGCCCCTGGGAGCATGCCCTGGGAACCTGCGGCGGCCGGCCACCCCTGCATCCTCAGATGCCTCCTCTGGAAATCCACGGGGCGGTGGTTCCATACAGCACTGCGCCGTGTCCACGTCCATCCCGGGAATGTCCAGGCCTGGTGAGGACGGCCCCACCTTTTCCTGGAACCGTGTGGCTGCAACTCGGTGGCTGATGGCACCCAGGCAGCAGGTGGTGTTGACAACACGGTAGGCCTCATGCACAAATGGTGACACCCTCCGCATGGTGGGGCAGCTCGCCTCTGTCCATGGGGCCACGAGCAGAGGGGACGACACAGCACGAAGGAGGCCAGATTGGCTGCAGCTACGTACGAGTCCTTGAGGATGCAGCGGCAGCCCAGGGAGCTGCCCAAGTCTGCCGACAGAGGAGGTGCCAGAGCACCTGCCCCAGCAGAGGCTGAGGATGAGCAGGGGGAGGAAGAGGAGCAGGAAGCAGACTAGGGTCTGGGACTGCCAGGTGCCGCCTGCCCAAGGGGAAGCTCTCGTCCGCATGCAGCCAGGACACCGGCAGGGCCGCGGGCCCAATGACAGCAGCTACAGGGCCACACAGGTGAACAGAAGAGGCAGGTTATCCCGGGTTCCCACCGTTATCCTGCTTCCACCCCGTCCCCACTGCCCTCTGGGCTCCAGGCCCTGTGCGGAGGGTCCTGTCAATCACCAGCACCCGGGGGGTCCCTATCTCGGGAAGGCTCCTGGGCATCACCTACTCACAGAGGAGGAAAATGGGTTCCAGAGGAGGCGGGGAACCACCCTTCAGTCTGACACAACCGATCGGCAGTGGAGCGGGATTCCAGCTGCACCAGTCTTTAGGACGCCCCCACACCCAGCATGGCCCGAAGCTTCCCTGATGCTGGGGAACAGCCCACCCCCTCCCGATCGCCCCAGCCCAGAAACTCACCTGGCCCTGGCCAGGATTTTAAACGTGGGACCTGTATAACTGTAACACTCCCTTATTGCCGGGCCCCTGGCCTGGGGGCTCCAGCTGGCAGGACAGGGTGTAGCTGCAGGACAGAGGGACACCTGTGAGCCCCTGGGGCCACATGGCAGGGCGCCCTTCCCCCAGAGCCCGCCGGCAGCTGCAGCCCACGCCTCACTCCGCCGGCCTCACCTCTGCTCCTCATCCAGGGGCTCCAGGGGCTCCATGGCCTGGAGAAAGGACTCGAAGCCCTCATCGGGCTCCAGTTTATACAGCCTGGCCAGCCTCTTCTGCATGAGGATCTCACTTTGGAGGAGAGCGAACTGGAGAGGAGCAAGAATGGGGCACAGAGAAGGAGGGCTGTGAGGAGTGGGGCACTGGGATGGTCCCGGATCTTTGCTCACGGGAACCCGCCTTCCTTACAATGCCATCCAGCCCTGCCCGTTCCCACTGTTGGGTCTCCAACTCCTCTTCCAGGAAGGTGGCCTTGATGCCACACCCCGGCCCCCACCTGACAAAGTCTTGAGTGTCCTGAGCTCTGCGTTTCTTTACTCTCACAAGACACGTTAGGCCCAGGGGATGGGCTGGACAGGGTCCTGCTCAGGGGGTCTTGTTGGTAGGAAGGCAACCAAAGTGCATCAGAAACAGCCCCCTGAGCCCAGAAGGAGGCCGGAAAGTCCCCATCCTTTCTCAAGGTGGAGGACCGCCAGGGCCCTCCAAGGGGCAGGACTGCCCAGAAACAGCACCCGGGCCTGGCCTGGGCTCGGGGCTACCGAGAAGCGGGGACTGCACTGGGGAGCTGAGGCCTGAGGTGGGAAGGCACTGCCAGCCCGCGATGTGCTTCCTGCCCTGAAGGAGCAGCATCCCTCCCCCTGGGCAAGGCCTGAGGGGAGACCAGTCCTGCCCAGGTGCTGCCCGCTGGAGCCCTCAGCCCCACCTGCCCTGGGGCCAGGAACCGGGGCTTAGGTAGATCCTTCTGGCAGTCCTCTCCAAGAAGCCCAGGTCCTGGGGTGGAGGAGAGACTCTCAGGAATGGGGGAGGCCCGGTGCTGAGAGTTCCGGGCTCACTGAGGCTCTCTCCCCCCTAAAGCTCACCATCCTGCCCCCCCTGTGCCCCTCTGGGCTCACTCACCTCCTCATCATTTTCCAGGTGTTTGTAAACGAAGTCATACAGGATCAGTCCGAGGTAGGGGACCATGCTCTGTGCCACCGGGGTGGGGAGGTGATGAGTCGCCTGCCTGCCTCAGGGGCGCCCACAGAGCACCCCCTGAACCCACACCCGCAGTCCCCAGCTCCCTTGGACCACCCTGTGCTGCCTCCCTCCCCTCCCTTCGCCCTGCTCTCCCGTCCCGGGCCCTCCCAGGGCTGGCTTTTGGCCAGTCCCAGGACCTGTGGGCCCTGCTCCTGTCCTCCAACTTCTCCCTGTACCCAGCTGCTCTCGCCCTCCTGGTCAGCCCAGTGCCGGCAGTTCAGAGGTGGTGGGACCAGGGGCAGGTGCAGAGCTCCCCCACCGCCCCCGACCCTTCCCATGCCTCTCTCACCTTCCTCTTCCTCACGTCGGGTGCCATGCGGTCCCACAGCATTTGCATCAATGTGAAGGTCATCTCCTGCAAGGTCCAGGACACTCAGGTGCTCATGCTCCCCTCCCACGAGGCCTCCCAGAGCCAGACCGTGGTGGATGGATGCCTTGCCCGAGCCCCCTGGCACCTACGCTGTCCCCACCTCCAGCAGGCTCTCGGCCTAGAGCGACCCCAGCTCCAGCACACACTCATACTCATGGGGGTCCTTGGGCCAGGCCACGGCCGCCGCCCTGAGAGGGTCAGGGGAGGTCCCTCTGCCTCCCAGGGTGCCCTGAGCACTCACTGTCAGCTGGCTATCAGCACGGCTCCCCTCACATGACTGTGGGGGGCACAAAGCCGAAGCCCGTCTTGTGCTCCCTGGACCCTGCTCACCTGGGAGGCCCGCCCGCCAGGCTGACGGCAACCCTCCATGTGCACATGAGGAGCCCGAGGCCACAGAGGGGCCGTGTCAGGCTCAGGGGACCCAGGGGACAAGCCGACCTTGCTTGGCCACAGGCCCCACTCCTGCTGCCGACCCCACACCAGCCCCAGCCCTGACGGGGGTCTGTTCTCTGGGTCCTCACTGGATGCCATCAGCTCCCCCCTCTCAAGTCTGGCCCCCAGCTGGGACACAGCACGGCAGGCAGAGGACTTGCCCCAAGGACCCCTCCCTTCCAGACCTCTACCCTCCATTTACCTTGAACCGCCGCTTCCTGTGAACCCACTTGTCCTGCGTTTTCAGTTTTTCATATACCGCCAGGCAGACGCTAAGGGGAGGGGAGAGGAGGAGGGACACATGTGGCCAGCAGGCGGAGAGTCTCGGGGCCGACCCCTTTTCCTGGGGATCCTAGAAGGCCCACTAGCCCGCAGGAGGCTTTCCACCACGGCCCTGAGCCCTGGGAATCCGTGGCCTGCGGAGGGGGCTTCATGTTTCCCCCCGGGGCCTCCATTCCCTGTTCTCCCGGGAGCGAATCTGCCTTGGGCCAGGTCGCTGTCCTTGGGGCAGAGACCTCCTGCTGCAGAACGCAAGCTCAAGATCTCCAGTGGGCTTCAACCCACACCTGACATTGCAGGGAACTGATTCCTGCGGCGGAACCCGTGGCCTAACCCACAGGGGCCCCCAAGAGCCCGCCATCCCTGTCCTTAGGCTCTGCCGCCTCCCAGGAAGTCCCAGCCCACTGAGGGACACTGCCAGACCTAGGGGTGTCCCTGTCCACTCAGGTGCCCTGGTCCCGGGGACAGGCCTACCCACCAGGACACATGACCCCAGGTGCTGTGCAGACGATGAATAGCAGGGCGCTGCAGGGCGGAGAGAATGGCACGGAGGGCAATGTGGTTCCTGAGGCTCAGACTCTCCTGGGAGGGAAGACAGAGCTGAGAGCGTGGCCTGCTTCTCTGCCTCTGTCCCCCCATGAACTCCTGTCCTTAAGGGGGCAGACACCCAGGGAGCCCAGCACACCTGGTACCTGGTGAGCAGCCCTCCTGGGTGGAGGACTGTGGCTCAACCCAAGGAAGGGGCCAGGGATGGCTGTCCCACCCCCGGGGTCTGCGAGTCCAGGTCCGCACACCCCTGGCAGGAGGGGCCCAGGGACCGTGCAGGGCAGACCATAGGAACCCGTCCTCAGAGCGGACAACGGAGAGGAGCAGTTTCCAAGATGCCAGGATGGACCCCGGGGGCCGTCCCGTGACATACCATGGCCACCCATATCCAGAACTCCACCACTCGGGCCCTGTCCTGGGCCGTCATGCTCGGGGTCATGAGGCAGGTGGTGGTGACCACATTGATCAAGGTGTCACATTCCATCAGGAGCCTCTGTATGGTGGGAGCCAGGCACCCAGTGTCTCCCATCTGTGGCTGCTCCTTAATGGACTTCTTACATTCCAAAATGTCCTTATACAGCCCCTGGGGATCACAAGGGAGGGTCATCCAGCTGTGCCCCTGGTGCCCCCGTGCCCAGGCGGAGTCACCGGTCAGAGCTGGAGCCCAGGCAGCTGTGGACGTGCTGTGAGCCTCGTGGCGGTCCAGGTTTCAGACCCCATCCACTGAGGCGCCCAGGACCGGATGCACAGGACCCCACACTGGTGGGGAACGGAGGGGCTCTGCTCGCAGGCACCCTCACTCACCTCCTCCCTGCAGCACAAGGCAGCTCACGCCTGCCCGTCCTGGGGCATCTGCCTCCCATTCTGCCACCCCGTGGATCCCGCTCCCCACTCAGGTGCAGTTTCCCCCGAAACAACTCCACCCAGGGCCTTTGGTGGTGTCTGTGTCTCCCACGCAGTCACGTCCATGGCGGGGGCCGCTGGTGTGCGGAGGCTGCGGAGGCCTGCCCGGCCAATGTCCCGGGGTCCTAAGGCCCTGGCAGCACCTCCCTGAGCACCCCTCCCCTGCCCTGCCCCTCCCTGCCCGGCCAGGCCCTGCCCACCTTCCCTCTGCTCCACCTCTTTGGTCTGCAAGGATCCCTGAGGGCCGGCCCTACTGTCCCCCTGTGTTCAGTGAGGGCTTTGGGGTGAGGAGAGTCTCTCAGGACACATGGTGAGTCCGTGGGGAAGCTGGGACGTGGGCCCAGATCACAGGAGTCCACGTCAGGGGACGGCCGGTCTAGGGCAGCCCGTGACACAGGGAAGGCCCACCCCCGACCCCGAGAGCTCGCTCCGCTCACCAGAAAGCACAGGCTCAGCTGCTGGCCCACCAGGCGGGGAGGAAACACCAGGATGGGCGGCTCGTCCTCCCTCAGCACATTCCGGGTGCTCACGGCACAGGGGCTGGTGGGCTCCAGGTCCAGCTCTAGCTCTGCTAGGCCCTGTGCCACGGGCCCCGCGTCCAAGAGCTCATGGGGCTCCAGCTCGGGGCCTGAGACCACTCCTGGGATGTCCCAGGGGCTGGTGGGCTCTGGATCTGGACCTGGCTCTGCCACGCCTGGTGCCATTCCAGCAGGTGCCCTGAGGCCCAGGCCCAAAGGCTCATGGGGCTCCAGCTCAGGGCCTGGCCCCTGGGCTGAGGCCGCTGCTGGGACATCCTCCGGCTCTGCAGGGGCTGAGGCAGGTGACACCGGCCGTCGCTCCAGCACAGGGGTCTCAGGGAGCTCCTGGATGGGCTCTAGCCACGACGCCGGCCCTCCCCATGTCTCTGGAGCCAGCTGCATCTGCCGTGGGTCTGGAGCAGGACACAGAGGAAGGGTCGCCGCGGGCCTGATTCCCCGTGCCTCACAATGCCAGAAGAGCCCTGACTGCTTTGAAGGGAACCCCAGTCCGGGAAGCCCACCCTAGACGGTCCCCTGGCCGCAGCCCCTCACCTTCCAGCTCTGCCACCGTGGGCCCCAGGTGCTCCTCCTGGACCAAGTGGTGGAGGACTTGGCCCACCAGGGTGGATGAAAGCTGGCTGGTATCGATGGTGCAGGGCACATGCTCGGGCTCCCAGGCCAGGCGCCTAGCCCAGCCAATCCTGGGGCTGGGGGAAGCCCAGGGGGTGGCAGAGTGAGAAGCCTGGTCTTACCCCCCACACTGCCCTCCCTGCCCAGCCTTGTGTGGGCCTGGCCGCTGTGCACTCCCCTGCCTGTCCAGGCACCTGCCCCTCCCCGTTCCTGACCCTGCGTGTCCGTCCTGGGACCCCATCCTCCCGAATAGGAAGTCCCCAGTCGTCAGCCCGTCCGTGGGAATCCAAAGATGAGTGACCTGCTGGGCTCTGCTGTGGGCTCATGGGGCTCCAGCTCAGGGCCTGCCAGCGGGGCTGAGGCCACTGCTGGGACATCCTCCGGCTCTGCAGGGACTGAGGCAGGTGACACGGGCCGTCGCTCCAGCACAGGGGTCTCAGGGAGCTCCTGGACGGGCTCTAGCCACGACGCCGGCCCTCCCCGTGTCTCTGGAGCCAGCTGCGTCTGCAGTGGGTCTGGAGCAGGACACAGAGGAAGGGTCGCCGCGGGCCTGATTCCCCATGCCTCACAATGACAGAAGAGCCCTGACTGCCTTGAAGGGAACCCCAGTCCGGGAAGCCCACCCTAGACGGTCCCCTGGCCGCAGCCCCTCACCTTCCAGCTCTGCCACCGTGGGCCCCAGGTGCTCCTCCTGGACCAAGTGGTGGAGGTCTTGGCCCACCAGGGTGGATGAAAGCTGGCTGGTATCGATGGTGCAGGGCACATGCTCGGGCTCCCAGGCCAGGCGCCTAGCCCAGCCAATCCTGGGGCTGGGGGAAGCCCAGGGGGTGGCAGAGTGAGAAGCCTGGTCTTACCCCCCACACTGCCCTCCCTGCCCAGCCTTGTGTGGGCCTGGCCGCTGTGCACTCCCCTGCCTGTCCAGGCACCTGCTCCTCCCCGTTCCTGACCCTGCGTGTCCGTCCTGGGACCCCATCCTCTCCCATCCTCCCGAATAGGAAGTCCCCAGTCGTCAGCCCGTCCATGGGAGTCCAAAGATGAGTGACCTGCTGGGCTCTGCTGTGGGCTCATGGGGCTCCAGCTCAGGGCCTGCCAGCGGGGCTGAGGCCACTGCTGGGACATCCTCCGGCTCTGCAGGGGCTGAGGCAGGTGACACGGGCCGTCGCTCCAGCACAGGGGTCTCAGGGAGCTCCTGGACGGGCTCAGGCGACGAAGCCGGCCCTCCCCCTGTCTCTGGAGCCAGCTGCGTCTGCCGTGGGTCTGGAGCAGGACAGAGAGGAAGGGTCGCCGCGGGCCTGATTCCCCGTGCCTCACAATGACAGAAGAGCCCTGACTGCCTTGAAGGGAACCCCAGTCCGGGAAGCCCACCCTAGACGGTCCCCTGGCCGCAGCCCCTCACCTTCCAGCTCTGCCACCGTGGGCCCCAGGTGCTCCTCCTGGACCAAGTGGTGGAGGACTTGGCCCACCAGGGTGGATGAAAGCTGGACGAGATGGACGTCGCTGGGCACATGCTCGGGCTCCCAGGCCAGGCGCCTAGCCCGTCCCATCCTGGGGCTGGGGGAAGCCCAGGGGGTGGCAGAGTGAGAAGCCTGGTCTTACCCCCCACACTGCCCTCCCTGCCCTGCCTTGTGTGGGCCTGGCCGCTGTGCACTCCCCTGCCTGTCCGGGCACCTGCCCCTCCCCCTTCCTGACCCTGCGTGTCTGTCCTGGGTCCCCATCGTCTCCCATCCCCCCGAATAGGAAGTCCCCAGTCGTCAGCCTGCCCATGGGAATCTGAAGATGAGTGACCTGCTGGGCTCTGCTGGGCTCCCCCTGCCCCAAGGCCTACACGCCTCCTCCCCCGATTCTGTGACATGGGCAGTGCTCCCTCTGGACCCAGTGAATGCTCACGTTTTCAGTTCCTCCTCTGACCCATCATGCCCCCCGTTACATGAGGCGGCCGTGAGGGCATCGCCCGTGACGCTTCCCGGCTGTGACCTGCGGATGACGCCTGAGGTGACTGCCCGATTCCACACGGGCCGGGGTCCCAGTACTGTGTCTGCTTCCTTCACTCAGTTATGCTAAGTGTCCCCAAAGGGTCTGCACAAAGTGGGCCCTGCATAGCTATTGTTGCTGAAGGAAGTCCTATCAGAACCTTCTCAGGTACCCCTCTGCTGTCCCCAGAGGTCCCTCATGTGGCCAGGGTGAGGACAAGGACCGGGCACAGCCGCACGGAATCGCAAGCCTCCGTTCCAAAAGGCTGCTTCCCATGTGCTTTTCCAAATGAGCCAGGCTCCAGGCCACTGACGGGTGAGGCCAAAGGCCTTTCATCGGGTACAGAGAGGTAAGCCCCGAAGTGGCCCAGCTTGGCCGGCAGTCCTTTCTGCACTGCCGGGCGCCAGGGGAGCCCCTCTAAGCTCCTCCCGTGTTCCCCATGGGCACCCTAACAGGCTGACCGCCAGCCACCCTGCCTGTCAGAGGAGCACGCAGAGGCTCAGACACATGTGGGGATGCTCTAGACACACCGCGGGCTGTGGGCAGAGGCCTGACTGGGCCCAGGAGGGGGTGGGTGCTCACCGGGGGAGCCGCTGGCCCGTGGTCGGCTGGCCAGCGTCCTCGGGAGGGAGGGTGGCCTCGGGAGCGCTCCGGCTGGTGTTTGGAGCCGGTTCCACTCCCGCTGTGCGCTCTCTCCCCTTCCTCCTCGCGCCTGTCCGGGGAGCCCTGCGCCTGGGGACCTCAGTCCCATGGACAGATGGCTCAGGTTCACGCTGAGGGGGCCAGCAGGGATATAGTCAGTGGGAAACCCAGGACCCACCAGGACGAGGGAGGTTTGCAGCTCACCCGAGAGCCCCCAGCCCCCTGGGGTGCGAGCAAGGAGAGGCACGGGGTGCCCCCGGGAGCGAGGTTCCAGGCCCTCTGGAGTGGGTCTGTTGGCCAATCTCGTGGGGCAGCCCTGGAGGGCCCTGGCAGGTTACCAGGCTTGGAATGGGGTCCTGGGGTGTACGCAGCCTGCCCCAGGTCCAGGGAGATGGAGTAGGTGGGTCCATCCACCAGCTCCTCCTCGCTCCCCAGGGTGGAGCTCTGCAAAGCCGGTGCCCTGTAGCTGGGGAGCAGGCACCTGGACTGTGTGGACCTCCCCGCAGGGGACAATGTGGGGCACAAACTGTGCCCCTGAGATCAGGCGCAGAGGGCCATCTGCCTAGACATCCAGTCCCTGAGGGAAGGGGAAGACAACCCCGGGTCAGGACTAACGTGTGTGGAAGTACCTGGTCCCCACACTCACCTCCACGTCCTGAATCATTAGACCAGAGCTGTGACACTGACTGCCCCCTCCTGGCCAGCCTTCAGTCCCACCAATGCCCCACGCCCACCGCACACACACAGGAAAGGCCGGCAGGAAGGTCAGCCGTGATGGCTCACACAGTGTCCTGGCCCTGGAGTGGCCCGCTCTGGGCTGCCCTGTGTTACCTCGGGGCTCCTCGGGAGACACAGAAAGAGGCGTGGGAGGTGGTCTCTCAGCCAACGCCCACAGCGAGCAGGAAGACTCTCTCTCTCGGCTTCCCTGACTCCCACGCCTTCAGAAGGTTCCATAGAACAAGACCGCATGTTGCTCTGTCGAGCGCCTCCGGTCAAGTGAGCAGGACTGGGGTCTGCGACCAGGAGCTGGGTTCCGTCCGGGTCACAATTGAGGTTCTACTGGGCGTGTCTTCAGTGACATCACTTCTTCGAGGGTCCATTTCCTAGGCCCCTCCCTGCCTTCAGACACGCCCACGTGCCCCTCTGGGCTGCTGACTGCCCACCCTCCTGGCCCTTGCCCTGCACGACTAAGCAGATCTCCACCAGAGCCCTCCCCTCGCTCTTTGGCAGTGACACCAGGGTCCCAGCTCTGAGGTGACAAGAGCTGAGCTCAGGCCGCTTTTTATCCCCAGTTCCCTGTCCTGCTGAGGCCATGGCACCTTCCAGGAGCTGCCCAACGTTCCAACCTGCACAGGGAGGGTCATGCCAGACATGCCTCCCTAAGGACTTCCCAGGGATGCATGGGGGGTGACGTCACGTGTGTCTCACTCACAGACTCAGAGATGGCAGAATGCCAACCAGGCTTGGCATGGAGCGTGGAACACCATGCAAGTCAGGCCGGGGTCCGGGCCTTGTGATCTTGGGCAAGTCACTTCCCCTCTAGGCCATGTTCAGGTGTGCACCTTGAAGGGGCAGCAATGAGAGGAGATCCAGGTGTTGCCATCTACTGGCATCCACCTTCCAAAGGTCCAGGCTGCTCTCAAACTCAGAGTAGCACACTGGAAATGAGGTCTATGCTGCCTCTCAAATCCAAGGTGATCCACCAGGCTGCTGTGCTCTTTTGTGTGTGTGTGTGTGTTGGAGGGCGTGCAGATACAACACCTTATTCTTCAACTTAGAAGGGAGAGCTTTGCATGCCCACAAGATAGACTTCTAGAAACTTCTATAAGGCGAAAGGCCCCTGAATTTTTGTTGGATTTGTTTCCCACCTTCTGACACGTGTGTGTTCTATCAATATGCTTAGACAAGTTGTGCTTCCTGATCACTGGGTCCAATCAGCATAGTACCATCAATGGGATGGGCCAGTGTGACAGCTGGAAGGAAAAGGAGACGAAGTTTCCTTCTGACTAAATGACAGCCTAAGTCTGGAGGTCTGATATGCCTCTGAGATAGTTTTCTCTCCTTGCCGGCTGAAAGCTAACTGCCCTGCTGGTCTTTACTCACAGGAAGAGAACAAAGAGCATTTTCCTGACCAATACTTACACACTGGGTGCTTGGGGACCAAGTGATGAAGCCCCACGTGCAGCAGTAGCTGCAATCTGAGACACTCCGATCACGGTGACCATCACGCACTGTCATCTCCAAGATTCGTCCGTTTTCTGAGTAGGCCACGTGAGTGACTTCAATAAGGGTTCGTGGAAATCACCACCCCGACTTCTTCCAAATCCTTGGTGGTAACTCCAGTCTGTAACCTCTCCTGGAAGGCATTACTGCTTTCAATATATACTTCAGAGGGAGTTCTAGAGGCTTGTACTTGCCCTGCCACACAGCACGAACTCCTGGCCGGCACAGTCCCCCGTGGCTAGCAAGGAGGAAGCCGGGAGCTCTGCGTCCCTGACAGCCCGGCCCTGTGGCCTCTGACACCGAAGGAGCGGCACTGCGGGCACTTGGTCGGGGTGGGGGGGGTGCTGCTCCTGATACCAAGACCCGGTCCTCGTCCCTGAGGTCAAATCACAAAACACAATGACAAGGTTTTGAGGAAAGGAAAGGATAGTTTATTGACTTGCTAGCAAACGAGGGAGTGGCAGGCTCCTGCCTTAGAGAACCACCGTCCTCCTGACACGCGAGCGGTCAGGGCTTTTCCAGGGGAAATTGTGGGAGAGGGGCTGGGGTGCAGACACATGAAGTAGCAGCTTGCAGGGGTCCAAGCAGACATTCCTGCACCGATTCACTAGCTTTCTGATTTTCTTTTCTGCTCCTCCTCAGTCCCTGGGGACTGGATGCTTAGGGTTGAACAAAATCGGCTTTCAGCTTTATCTCTGATCCTCAGAAGCAGAAAATCTGGAGAACAATTAGAAACTGCCCTGCTCCCCCCACCCCCACGGGTTAGTGGTTACAAAGTTTCTGGGGTTACTTGAGTTCACTTTCAGGTGAATGTCAGTGTTCAGTTTTGAACAGAGATTTGATTCCCCTTTTCTTCTATTACAGATTCATTTCTTACTGCATTCCCTTAAGAGCAGTCCCACACAGATCATGAAATGTCTTGAGGGAGAGTTTCTGACTTTATTCCGGGAAGGTAGCCACTAGTTGAAAAGCACAGCTCTAAGCGTTTCTTGGAATATCAGTGCTGGCTGACAAGACAGGAACTGCCACCTGCGGTTCAGACTTCCAGTGGACTTGGCTTCTGTGTTCAAATTCTGCAACTGTTGCTGTTAGAATCAGCAAGGGAGTGTCTCCTTGCACCTGGCTGGAGCCGGCAGCCTTGCATTTAATACTCGCATGCAGAATTTTGTCAAGAGCCCCTCCCCCACTTCTAGCACGTGAACAAGTTGGGGAAATGAGAAGAGGGGACCCACAGAGGCCTTTATGTCCAGACCCACTGCCCCACTCGGTGCACAGAGGCCTCAGGAGCCGAGGGGGCAGTGCTTGCAACCCAGGGCCTCCGCTTCGCCTTGCAGGGTGTTTCCCCTGCTGCTGCTGCTGCTGCTGCTGCTACACTTGTTACCACTTTCAGAAATCTACAAGAAAAACACCAAGGACCTCGGGCCTCACTGAGGTTTCGGTCTAGTAAACAGGCGAGGCTACCCATCCCAGGAGTCAGCCTGTCCCGGCCCTGCCCCCGCCATCCTGGGTAGCTCCTGACCCACTAGGGTCGGCCAAGCTCCAGTCACAGGCGCCAGAGGTCGAAGAACCGGGGGAAGCGGAGCGGCAGCGAGCCCTGGTGCTCAGCGTGCACCTACCCCAGCGGGCCCCGCAGGGAAGGCGGGGCTCTCGGGGGAGGCGAGTCTCACGGCTAAAGCTGAAGACCGCTTCCCTCCCACTTCCTCGGCTTCCCTGCTGAGGCCGGGCGGGGCGCCGCTCGTCCGGGGCGGGCAGTCTCAGGGGTCTGCGCCACCCCACTCTCGCCGCTGCACTCCTCGTCCCGCCCGCCCGACGACCTCGCACATCCACGTTTCTGCGCGGGCACGAGTTTCGCGTGCATCCGAGACGGAGAACTCCCGGATCGGTGGCTCCCGTGAAGCCCGCCTCCAGAACTGTGTGTGAGGCTTTTCTGGGAGGTGCGCAGGTGCCCTCCAGATCAGGGCCGGGTCCTCGGTGGGCAGGGAAGGAAGGGTCCTGGGTGTCCTGTCTCCGTCCGCGCCCTCCTGGTTTCGGCCCTGGATCGGCCACGTCCCCAGCGGTGACAGCATGGAAGTACATCGCGCTCCCCCGGGGGGCGCTGTACCCGGCTTACTCACCCCGGGCCTCCTCCCCCAGCACCCAACCCATCAGAGTCTCTTGCCAGCATTAGCCTTGGGCGCCACCCGCCCCCGGTCGGACGCCTTTTGTAGTTTCCCATCTCCCCAGCACGGGCAAGGCCCGCCATCTTTGAGGCCCTGCGTGGCTCTCAGAACTTGTTACTCGACTCTCTCCCCTCCACCTCACTCCCTTACCTTTGCCCCCACTTTGCCCTTCTCTCCCTTTGTTCCCAACTTCTCTTCACTTTCATTCTCAACTCACACCTCACCTCCTCCAAGAAGACTTCCCTGATTCCCCGGAGATTGGGTGGCCGTGCATCTGTGCCCCAGAAAGAAGGGTCCTCACCTGTCTTATTCACGCTGTGAGGTTCCCACCTCTTCTTAGCAGAGTGTTGCAGCCTAGATTGTGCACAGCACCCCCCCCGCAAAACCCCACGTTCAGATATTGAAACCCTAACACACAGGACCACAGGAGAGAGTGGAGGTAGAGTGTTTCACAAGATAATGAAGTTCAAATGAGGCCATTTGGGTGGGCCCTAATCCAGTATGACTGGTATCCTTCTAAGATTAGGACACACACACATGCACACAGAGGGAAAACCTTGTGAGGGAAGACGGCCATCTACATCTATCTACATGCCCAGGAGAGAGGCCTCAGCAGACACCCTGACCTTGGGCTTCCAGCCTCCAGGACCAGGAGACAATACATTTGTTGGTTAAGTCGCCAGGAACGTAGCACTGTGTTATGGCAGCCTGAACAGACTGATACACCCAGTGAAGGCTCTGATAAGTCCTGCAGTTAGGAGCCCCTGCGACTGCCCTGGGAATGGGGCAGAGGATGAGCAGAGAGAGTTCTCGCTCTCCAAGTGGGAACTGGGTATGGTTTGCTGTGTGACTGTCCTCACACAAACGCAGGCTGTGAACCCAGGAGCTGGAGAAGACCCTCAGACGGTATGGCCCCAGGCCTGCTGAGGCAGTTCCTAGAGGGCTTGGGGGTGGTGGGCGTGCAGGGCAGTTCTGCTTGTTCATAATACTCAGTAGCCCATGGGAGCAGCCAAGGGCTGCTGGGCCCCACCCAGCATCAGCTTTCCTGCACCGTTTATGTCGTCTGCAAAGCAGCTGCCATTAGTGGCCCCATCTTCTGGATGGGGATCCCAGCAGGTCGGCTGGCCGAGGCCTTTCAGCTGATCAGTGCTGGAGGCAATATTCAAACCTGGGCCCAAGTTCTTAACCTCCACTGGGGCTTAACGTGCCCGCTGGCAGAACAACAGGGTGCGGTGGGGCCTGAGGCACGGGCCGGGGGCAGGGGAATGGGACTCCTGGGAGGCGGGCCCCACCAGCCCCCTCAGAAGGAAAGTGAGGTGGGCGGAGCCTGGAGAGAGCCGCCAGCGGTTTATTTCTCTGGCGGAGCTGGGGGGGCTCAGGGTAGAGGAAAGTCGTCCAGCTTCTGGCCCAGCATCTTGAGGTCATCCAGGAAGCGTGTCGGAGTGAGGACGTGCGAGGACCCTGGGCAGGAGCCGAGGGGTGGGGAGGTGGGGTCACTGCCTGGGGACCCTCCAACCGGGGTCCCTGGGAACTCCGGAATTGACTGTGGGGACGCAGGAGTCTAGACCCCTTAGAAACGCCCAGGCAGGAGTTGGTGTCACGGCGGGAGGCCACCTGCACCAAGGGGAACAGCCTCCACACGGTGGGGCGGCTCGCCTCTGTCCAACGGGCCACGAGCAGAGGGCACGACCCAGCACGAAGGTGGCCAGGTGCGCCGCAGCTACATACGGGTCCTTGAGGAGGCAGCGGCAGCCCGGGGAGCTGCCCGAGGCGGCCGACGGAGGAGGTGCCAGAGCAGCTGCCCCAGCAGAGGCTCCGGAGGAGCAGCAAGCAGACTGGGGTCCTGGGGCGCCAGGGGCCGCCTGCCCGGAGGGGAAGCAGCTCTCCTCCACATGCAGCCAGGACACCGGCAGGGCCGCGGGCCCGATGACAGCAGCTACAGGGCCACACACGGGTGATCAGAAGAGGCAGGTCATCCGGGGTTCCCCCCATTATCCTGCTTCCACCCCGTCCCCACTGCCCTCTGGGCTCCGGGCCCTGTGCCCTCTGCGGAGGGTCCTGTCAATCACCAGCACCCGGGGGGTCCCTGTCTCGGGAAGGCTCCTGAGCGTCACCCACTCACAGAGGAGGAGGCTGGGTCCCAGAGGGGAAGGGAACCACCCTTCAGCCTGACAGGCCTGGTCGGCAGTGGAGCTGGGACCCCAGCCGCACCCGTCTTTAGGACGCCCCCACACCCAGCATGGCCCGAAGGTTCCCTGAGGCTGGGGAACAGCCCACCCCCTCCCGATCGCCCCAGCCCAGAAACTCACCTGGCCCTGGCCAGGACGTTTAAACGTGGGACCTGTATAACTGTAACACTCCCTTATTGCCAGGCCCCTGGCCTGGGGGCTCCAGCTGGCAGGACAGGGTGTAGCTGCAGGACAGAGGGACACCTGTGAGCCCCTGGGGCCACATGGCAGGGGGCCCTTCTCCCAGAGCCTGCCGGCAGCTGCAGCCCACACCCCACTCCTGGCAGCCTCACCTCTCGTCCGCATCCAGGAGCTCCACTGTCTGGAGAAAGGACTGGAAGCGCTCATCGGGCTCCGGGTCATACAGTCTGGCCACGCGCTTGTGCATCATGATCTGATATAGGATGTTAGTGACCTGGAGCAAAGGAAGGACAGGATGCAGACGAGGAGGGGTTGAGGAGTGGGGGCACTGGGGTGACCCTGGATCTTTGCTCACACAGGAACCCACCTTCCTTCCAATGCCATCCAGCCCTGCCTGTTCCCACTGTTGGGTCTCCAGCTCCTCCTCCAGGAAGGCGGCCTTGATGCCACCCCCACCCCCCACCTGACAAAGCCTTTAGTGTCCTCAGCTCTGCATGTCTCAACTCTGTCAAGACACGTTAATCCCAGGGGATGGGCCAGACAGGGTCCTGCCCAGGGGGTCTGGACTCCATCCCTCACCTTTGCTGGCTGGGCACTAGATGCTCTTTCTCTCATCCCATCACCCTGGAAGGCAGCCAGGCAGCCAAAGTACATCGGAAAAAGCCCCCTGAGCCCAGAACGAGGCCAGAACGTCCCCAGCCTTTCTCAAGGTGGAGGACCGCCAGGGCCCTCCAAGGGGCAGGCCTGCCCAGAAACAGCGCCTGGACATGGCCCAGGCTCGGGGCTACCGAGAAGCGGGGACTGCACCGGGGAGCTGAGGCCTCAGGCGGGAAGGCACTGCCAGCCCCCTGATGTACTTCCTGCCCTGAAGGAGCAGCATCCCTCCCCCTGGGCAGGGCCTGAGGGGGAGACCAGTCCTGCCCAGGTGCTGCCCGCTGGAGCCCTCAGCCCCACCTGCCCTGGGGCCAGGACCGGGGCTTAGGTGGGTCCTTCTGGCAGTCCTCTCCAAGAAGCCCAGGTCCTGGGGTGGAGGGGGGCGCTAAGGAGCAGCGGAGGCCCGGTGCTGACAGGTCCAGGCTCACTGAGGCTCTCTCTTCTCTAAAGCTCACCATCCTGCCCCCCTACTCCGTGCCCCTCTGGGCTCACTCACGTCCTCATCATGTTCCGGGAGCTGGTCTGCGAGCAGGTCATCCAGAAACACTCCAAGGAATGGTACCATGCCCTGTGCCACCGGGGTGGGGAGGTGATGAGTCCCCGCCTGCTTCAGGGGCGCCCACAGAGCCTCCCCTGAACCCCACACCCACAGTCCCCAGCTCCCTTGAACCACCCTGTGGTGCCTCCCCTCCTCCCTTTGCCCTGCTCTCCCCTCCTGGTCCAACCCAGGGCTGGCTTCCAGCCAACCCCGGGTCCTGTGGTCCCTGCTCCTGTCCTCCAACTTCTCCCTGTACCCAGCTGCTCTCATCCTTCTCCTGGTCACCCCAGTGCCGGCAGCTCAGGGCTGGTGGCACCAGGAGCTAGGTACAGGGTCACCCCCACCACCCGTGACCCGCGACACGCCTCTCTCACCTGCTTCTTCATATCCTGGGATGCCCTGAGGGCCCACAGCTGTTGCTTCACGATGGCCCTCGCCTCCTGCAGGGTGCACGACACTCAGGTGCTCATGCTCCCCTCCCACGAGGCTTCCCAGAACCAGACCGTGGTGGATGGATGCCTTGCCCAAGCCCCCTGGCACCTATGCTGTCCCCACCTCCAGCAGGCTCTCAACCTAGAGCGACCCCAGCTCCAGCACACACTCATACTCGTGGGGGTCCTTGGGCCATGGCCACCGCCCTGAGAGGGTCAGGGGAGGTCCCTCTGCCTCCCTGGGTGCCCTGAGCACTCAGTGTCACCTGGTTATCAGCATGGCTCCCCTCACATGACTGTGGGGGGCACAAAGCTGAAGCCTATCTTGTGTTCTGTGGGCCCTGCTCACCTGGGAGACCCGCACCCCAGGGTGACGGCAACCCTCCATGTGCACATGAGGAGCCCGAGGCCACAGAGGGGCCGTGACAGGCTCAGGCGACCCAGGGGACAAGCCGACCTTGCTCGGCCACAGGCCCCACCCCTGCTGCCGACCCCACGCCAGCCCCAGCCCTAACGGGGGCCTGTCCCTTGGGTCCTCACTGGATGCCAGGCCCGCAGTCAAGTGGAGCCAGGGAGGGAGACAGACGAGGCCCTCGGGGACCTGGGGGACCCTACTTTCCCCATCAGCTTCCCCCTCCCAACCCGCACACCTCAAGTGTGCCCCAAGGCTGGGCTACAGCGCGTCAGAGGACTTGCCCAAGGACCCCTCCCTTCCAGACCTCCAGCCCCCATTTACCTGGAGGAGCTGCTTCCTGTTAACTCCCTTGTCTGTGTTTTTAAGTTTTTTGTAGATCCAGGAACTCTCCCTAAGGGGAGGGGAGAGGAGGAGGGACACATGTGGCCAGCAGGCGGAGAGTTTGGGGGCCGACCCCTTTTCCTGGGGATCCAGGAGATCCACTAGCCCGCAGGAGGCTTTCCACCACGGCCCTGATCCTGGGAATCCGTGGCCTGGGGAGGAGGCTGCGTGTTTCCACCCAGGGCCTCCATTCCCAGTTCTCCCAGGGGCGAATGTGCCTTGGGCCAGTTCGCTGTCCTTGGGGCAGAGACCTCCTGCTGCAGAGCACAAGCTCAAGATCTCCAGTGGGCTTCATCCCACACCTGACATTGCAGGAAACTGATTCCTGCGGGGGTACCCGTGGCCTAACCCACAGGGGGCCCCAAGAGCCTGCTGTCCCCGCCCCTAGGCTCTGCCACCTCCCAGGAAGTCCCAGCCCACTGAGGGACACTGCAAGGTGTAAGGGTGTCCCTGTCCACTCAGATGCCCTGATCCCAGGGACAGGCCTACCCACCAGGACACGTGTCTCCAGGTGCTGTCCAGATGACGAATAGAAGGGCACTGCAGGGCCGAAACAATGGCATGGAGGGCAGCGTGGTTCCTGAGGTACCGGCACTCCTGGGAGGGAAGACAGAGCTTAGAGCATGGCCTGCTTTACTGCTTCTGTCCCCCCCATGAACTCCTGTCCTTAAGGGGGCAGAGACCCAGGGAGCGCAGCACACCTGGTACCTGCTGAGCAGCCATCCTGGGTGGAGGACTGTAGCTCAACCCAAGGAAGGGGCCAGGGATGGCTGTCACCCCCACCAGGGCCTGCGAGTCCAGGTCCACACGGCCCTGGCAGGAGGGGCCCAGGGACTGTGCAGCGCAGACCGCAGGCACCCACCCTGAGAGCTGGCCAAGGAGGGGAGCAGGTCCCAAGAGGCCAGGATGGACCCCAGGGGCCGTCCCATGACTCACCTCGGCCACCTGGATCCAGAACTCCACCACTCGTGCCCTGTCCTGGGCCGTCATGCTCGGGGTCCCAAGGCAGGAGGTGGTGACCAACCTAACTGTAGCTTCAATCTGCTTCATGACCTTATGGATGGTGGGAGCTATGTGCTCAATGGTTCCTGTTTGTGGTTGGCGCCAAAGGTAGGCTTGGCATTCAGAATGGCGCACCTTCATGAACAGCTCCTGGGGATGAGAAGCAGGGGTCATCCAGCTATGCCCCTGTGCCAGGCAGTCACCAGTCAGAGCTAGAGCCCAGGCAGCTGGGGGTGTGGCCATCTCGGCTTTGGACTGCATCCACTGAGTCACGGAGAACTGGATGCACAGCATGGTGGGGAACAGAGGGGCTCTGCTCGCAGGCACCCTCACTCACCTCCTCCCTGCAGCACAAGGCAGCTCTCGCCTGCCCGTCCTGGGGCATCTGCCTCCCATTCTGCCACCCCGTGGATCCCGCTCCCCACTCAGGTGCAGTTTCCCCTGAAACACCTCCACCCACAGCCTTTGTTGGTGTCTGTGTCTCCCACGTAGTCAGGTCCATGGCAGGGGCTGCTGAGGTGCGGAGGCCTGCCTGGCCAATGGCCCAAGGACCTAAGGCCCTGGCAGCACCTCCCTGAGCACCCCTGCCCTGCCCCTCCCAGACTGGCCAGGCCCTGCCCACCTTCCCTCCGCTCCTCCTCATTGGTCTGCAAGGATCCCTAAAGGCCAGCCCTACTGTCCCCGTGTGGTCAGTGAGGGCTTGGGGGTGAGGAGAGTCTCTCAGGGCACATGGTGAGCCCGTGGGGAAACTGGGACGTGGGGCCAGATCACAGGAGACCACGTCAGGGGACGGTAGGTCTGGGGCAGCCCGTAACACAGGGAAGGCCCACCCTCGACCCTGGGAGCCCGCTCCGCTCACCGCACACATCAGGGTCAGCTGCTCAGCCACGAGGCAGGGAGGAAACGCCAAGATGTTCGGCTCCTCCTTCCTCCACATGTCCTGGGTGCTCGCGGCACAGGGCCTGGTGGGTTCCAGGCCCAGGTCTGGCTCTCCCTGGCCTGATGCCATTCCGGCAGGTGCCCTGGGCCCCGGGCCTGAGGGATCATGGGGCTCCAGCTCAGGGCCGGAGAGCACCCCTGGGATGTCCCAGGTGCTCACAGCTAGCACCGGGACTGAGGCCACTGCTGGGACATCCTCCGGCTCTGCAGGGACTGAAGCACGTGACGCCGGCTGTAGCTCCAGCACAGGGCTCTCAGGGAGCTCCTGAACTGGCTGTAGATAGTGGTGGCACAAGAGGTACCAGGCGTGCCACCTCGGTCTCCTCTGACGTAGTGCTGGAGCAGGACACAGAGAAAGGGTCACCCCGGGCCTGATTACCCCCACACCTTACCAAGGACAGAAAAGACCTCATGGCCTTGCAGGGAATTTCAGCCCGGGAAGCCCACCCTGGATGGTCCCCTGGCCATAGCCCCTCACCTTGCAGCTCTGCCACCGTGGGCCACAGGTACATCTCCTGGACCAAGTGGTGGTGGACTTGGCCCTCCAGGGTAGATGAAGGCTGGCTGTCATGGTGGACCCTGGGCACACTCTCGGGCTCCCAGGCAAAGCGCCTAGCCCGTCCCATCCTGGGGCTGCGGGAAGGCCGGGGGGTGGCAGAGTGAGAAGCCTGGTCTTTCCAGCCACACTGCCCTCCCGGCCCAGCCTTGTGTGGGCCTGGCCTCTCTGCACTCCCCTGCCTGTCCAGGCACCTGCCCCTCCCCTTTCCTGACCCTGTGTGTCTGTCCTGGGACCCCATCTTCTCCCATCCTCCCGAATAGGAAGTCCCCAGTCGTCAGCCCGCCCATGGGAATCCAAAGATGAGTGACCTGCTGGGCTCTGCTGTGCGCCCCCTGCCGAAAGCCCCAAGCGCCTCCTCCCCCTATTCTGTGAGATGGGCAGTACCCCCTCTGGACCCAGTGAATGCTTATATTTTCAATTCCTCCTCTGGCCCCTTGTCATGCCCCCTGTTCCTGGAAGAGGCCAAGAGGGCATCACCTGTGACACTCCCCGGCCATGACCTGAGGATGACGCCTGAAGTGATTGACAGAGTCCACCGGGGACGGGGTCCCAGTATTTCATCTGCTTCCTTCAGTGAGTTATGCTAAGTGCCCCAAAGGTCTGCAACAAGTGGGTGCTTCATTCCCTATTGTTGCTAAAGGCAGCCTTACCCGAACCTTCCCAGGTACCCCTCTGCTGTCCCCAGAGGTCCCCCATGTGGCCACAGTGAGGACAAAGACCAGGCCCAGCCGCAGAGAATCGCAAGCCTCCGTTCCAAAGGCTGCTTCCCATGTGCTTTTCCAAATGAGCCAGGCTCCAGGCCACTGACGGGTGAGGCCAAAGGCTTTTCATTGGGTACTAAGAAATAAGCCCCGAAGTGGCCCAGCTTGGCAAGCAGTCCTTTCTGCACTGCCGGGGGCCAGGGGAGCCCCTCTAAGCTCCTCCCATGCTCCCCATGGGCACCCTAACAGGCTTATCGCCAGCCACCCTGCCCGTCAGAGGAGCACGCAGAGGATCAGACACATGTGGGGACGCTCTAGACACCGCGGGCTGTGGGCAGAGGCCCGACTGGGCCCAGGAGGGGGTGGGTGCTCACCGGGGGAGCCGCTGGCCCGTGGTCGGATGGTCAGCATCCTCAGGAGGAAGTGTGAGCTCAGGAGCGCTCCGGCTGGTGTTTGTAGCCGGTTCCACTCCTGTTGTGTGCTTTCTCCACTTCCTCCTCCCGCCTTTCCGGGGAGCCCTGCGCCTGGGGACCTCAGTCCCATGGACAGATGGCTCAGGTTCACGCTGAGGGGGGCAGCAGGGATATAGTCAGTGGGAAACCCAGGACCCACCAGGACGAGGGAGGTTTGCAGCTCACCCGAGAGCCCCCAGCCCCCTGGGGTGCGAGCAAGGAGAGGCACGGGGTGCCCCCGGGAGCGAGGTTCCAGGCCCTCTGGAGTGGGTCTGTTGGCCAATCTCGTGGGGCAGCCCTGGGAGGGCCCCGGCAGGTTACCAGGCTTGGAATGGGGTCCTGGGGTGTACGCAGCCTGCCCCAGGTCCAGGGAGATGGAGTAGGTGGGTCCATCCACCAGCTCCTCCTCGCTCCCCAGGGTGGAGCTCTGCAAAGCCGGTGCCCTGTAGCTGGGGAGCAGGCACCTGGACTGTGTGGACCTCCCCGCAGGGGGCAATGTGGGGCACAAACTGTGCCCCTGAGATCAGGCGCAGAGGGCCATCTGCCTAGACATCCAGTCCCTGAGGGAAGGAGAGGACACCCCCGGGTCAGGACTAACATGTGTGTGGAAGTACCTGGTCCCCACACTCACCTCCACGTCCTGAATCATTAGACCAGAGCTGTGACACTGAGTGCCCCCTCCTGGCCAGCCTTCAGTCCCACCCATGCCCCACGCCCACCGCACACACACAGGAAAGGCCGGCAGGAAGGTCAGCCGTGATGGCTCACACAGTGTCCTGGCCCTGGAGTGGCCCACTCTGGGCTGCCCTGTGTTACCTCGGGGCTCCTCGGGAGACACAGAAAGAGGCGTGGGAGGTGGTCTCTCAGCCAACGCCCACAGCGAGCAGGAAGACTCTCTGTCTCGGCTTCCCTGACTCCCACGCCTTCAGAAGGCTCCGCACAACAAGACCGCATGTTGCTCTATCGAGCGCCTCCGGTCAAGTGAGCAGGACTGGGGTCTGCGACCAGGAGCTGGGTTCTGTCCAGGTTCTACTGGGCGTGTCTTCAGTGACATCACTTCTTCGAGGGTCCATTTCCTGGGACCCTCGCTGCATTCAGACACGCCCACATGCCCCTCTGGGCTGCTGACTGCCCACCCTCCTGGCCCTTGCCATGCACGACTACACAGATCTCCACCAGAGCCCTCCACTCGCTCTTTGGCAATGCCACCAGGGTCCCAGCTCTGAGGAGACGAGAGCTGAGCTCAGGCCTCTTTTTCTCCCCAGTTCCCTGTCCTGCTGAGGCCACGGTACCTCCCAGGAGCTGTCCAACGTCCCAACCTGCACAGGCAGGGTCACTCCAGACATTCCTCCCTAGGGACATTCCCAGGGATACGTGGATGACACCTAAAACTCCTTTGGGCTTCTGTCATGTGTGTCTGATGCACAGACTCAGAGATGGAAGAATGCCAACCAGGCTTGGCATGGAGCGTGGAACACCATGCAAGTCAGGCCGGGGTCCGGGCCTTGTGATCTTGGGCAAGTCACTTCCCCTCTAGGCCATGTTCAGGTGTGCACCTTGAAGGGGCAGCAATGAGAGGAGATCCAGGTGTTGCCATCTACTGGCATCCACCTTCCAAAGGTCCAGGCTGCTCTCAAACTAGGTGCTTTTCAGACCAATCAGTAAATGGGTCAGAGTAGCACACTGGAAATGAGGTCTATGCTGCCTCTCAAATCCAAGGTGATCCACCAGGCTGCTGTGCTCTTTTGTGTGTGTGTGTGTGTTGGAGGGCGTGCAGATACAACACCTTATTCTTCAGCTTAGAAGGGAGAGCTTTGCATGCCCACAAGATAGACTTCTAGAAACTTCTATAAGGCGAAAGGCCCCTGAATTTTTGTTGGATTTATTTCCCACCTTCTGACACGTGTGTGTTCTATCAATATGCTTAGACAAGTTGTGCTTCCTGATCACTGGGTCCAATCAGCATAGTACCATCAATGGGATGGGCCAGTGTGACAGCTGGAAGGAAAAGGAGACGAAGTTTCCTTCTGACTAAATGACAGCCTAAGTCTGGAGGTCTGATATGCCTCTGAGATAGTTTTCTCTCCTTGCCGGCTGAAAGCTAACTGCCCTACTGGTCTTTACTCACAGGAAGAGAACAAAGAGCATTTTCCTGACCAATACTTACACACTGGGTGCTTGGGGACCAAGTGATGAAGCCCCACATGCAGCAGTAGCTGCAATCTGAGACACTCCGATCACGGTGACCATCACGCACTGTCATCTCCAAGATTCGTCCGTTTTCTGAGTAGGCCACGTGAGTGACTTCAATAAGGGTTCGTGGAAATCACCACCCCGACTTCTTCCAAGTCCTTGGTGGTAACTCCAGTCTGTAACCTCTCCTGGAAGGCATTACTGCTTTCAATATATACTTCAGAGGGAGTTCTAGAGGCTTGTACTTGCCCTGCCACACAGCACGAACTCCTGGCCGGCACAGTCCCCCGTGGCTAGCAAGGAGGAAGCCGGGAGCTCTGCGTCCCTGACAGCTCGGCCCTGTGGCCTCTGACACTGGAGGAGTGGCACTGCGGGCACTTGGTCGGGGTGGGGGGTGCTGCTGCTGAAACCAAGACCCGGTCCTCGTCCCTGAGGTCAAATCACAAAACACAATGACAAGGTTTTGAGGAAAGGAAAGGATAGTTGATTGACTTGCTAGCAAACGAGGGAGTGGCAGGCTCCTGCCTTAGAGAACCACCGTCCTCCCGACACACGAGCGGTCAGGGCTTTTCCAGGGGAAGTTGTGGGAGAGGGGCTGGGGTGCAGACACATGAAGTAGCAGCTTGCAGGGGTCCAAGCAGACATTCCTGCACCGATTCACTAGCTTTCTGATTTTCTTTTCTGCTCCTCCTCCATCCCCGGGGACTGGATACTTGGGGTTGCCTATGTTATCTTCTAAGAGTTTTATGGTTTCATGACTTACATTCAGGTGTTTGATCCATTTTGAGTTTGCTTTTGTGTATGGGGCTAGACAATAATCCAGTTTCATTCTCTTGCATGGAGCTGTCCAGTTTTACCAACAGCAGTTGTTGAAGAGGCTGTCGTTTCCCCATTGTATGTCAATGCTGTGTTCTCGCAGATGTAGATGAAGCCTGGCTGTTGTACCGTATCTTCTGGTCTCTCTGTTAGGCGTAGTTGTATTTGTTGTATTTTCAAAAATATATATGGTTTTGGGAGAAGATTTCCACCACCCTACTCACGCTGACATCTTGAACCTCTCTCCTCTACTCCTTTTAAAAATAATTCCTTTAATATTTTAATAAAAATACTTCATGTTGGCGAGGTTGTGGAGAAAGGGGAACCCTCCTACACTGCTGGTGGGAATGTAAACTAGTTCAACCATTGTGGAAAGCAGTATGGAGGTTCCTCAAAATGCTCAAAATAGACATACCATTTGACCCAGGAATACCACTTCTAGGAATTTACCCTAAGAATGCAGCAGCCCAGTTTGAAAACCTATGTTTATCGCAGCACTATTTACAATAGCCGAGATATGGAAGCAACCTAAGTGTCCATCAGTAGATGAATGAATAAAGAAGATGTGGTACATATACAGAATGGAATATTATTCAGCCATAAGAAGAAAACATATCCTACCATTTGCAACAACATGGATGGATCTGGAGGGTGTTATGCTCAGTGAAATAAGCCAGGCGGAGAAAGACGAATAGGAAATGATTTCACTCATATGTGGAGTATAAGAACAAAGAAAAACTGTAGGAACAAAACAGCAGAATCACAGAACCCAAGAATGGAGTAACAGTTACCAAAGGGAAAGGGACTGGGGAGGATGGGTGGGAAGGGAGGGATAAGGGGGAAAAAGAAAGGGAACATTACGATTAGCATGTATAATGTGCGGTGGGGGGAGGGTATGGGAAGGGCTGGGCAACGCAGAGAAGACAAGTAGTGATTCTACAACATCTTACTACGCTGATGAACAGTGACTGTAATGGGGTTCGTGGGGGGGACTTGGTGAAGGGGGACCCTAGTAAACATAATGTTCTTCATGTAATTGTAGATTAGTGATAACAAACAAACAAACAAAATACTTAATAAAACATAGTTATCCAGTATTTTTACTTTTTTCCTCGAAAGAGAAGAACATTAGACTATTTTCCTTTAATTTTCACCAAATTCTCCCAAACTTATTATTATTGTTTAATAGAGTCAATGTTTGTTTTGATTTACTCACTGGTGTATTAACTGTTTACATCCAATTTCTTTTTTTTCATTTTAATTTCTTTCTTTTTGAAGGACATCCTTTAGACATTCTGTGAAAGCTAGTGACAGTAATGATCATTTTTTGTCTGAAAATGTCTTTTATATTACCCTCATTTCTGAATGATAGTTTAGTTATAAAATTCTGTGTCAGGTGTTACTAGCTTTAGGTAGTTTGAAGTTATTGTTCCACTATGTTCTGGCTTCTCTTGGTACTGTAGAGAATTATGTTCTCAGCTTAGTTTTCTTGCCTTTCAAGCTATGGTTAATCTCTGGATACATTTACTATGTTTTCCAGGTCAGTGGTATTCAGAAGTTTTTCTGGCCTATTTCTAGGCATTCATTTTTGTTTTCTTTATCTTGCTTGAGTTACATAATGTTTCTTGAAAGTAAAAATTCAGTTCTGGAAAACTCTATAGCCATTATTTTCTGAGTATTTCTTCTCTTCCATTATTTTTATTCACTCATCCTGGAACTCCTATATTTTTCCCCTTATTTAAAAAATCATCTTTCATCTTTTCCATCACTGTGTAGTTCCTCGATTTACAAGACACTACTTTTCTATTTTGCTGTTTCTAATGTCTTGTTTATTTAACTGATTATTTAATTTTAAGTAAGACCTTTTTGAAATTTATTGATATTTCATTTTACTTTTGAAAAATACAGCCAGCTTCATTTTGTGAGGGAATGACTTGTTACTTTCTCATTTAAAAAAATTTAAGCATATTTATTTTATATTCTATATTTAATCATTTCTTTATCTAACATTCTTGAGGATCTACTTCAAGTGTCTGTTACTTCTCTTGTGATTGTGACTGCTGGGTAGTTTATTCACATGTTCCCTAATTCTGAATTGTAAATTGATGTACAGAGGTAGAGGGATAGAGAGAATGGAACTTAATTTGGAGCATATTATAAAAATACTGTTTTTATCTGTGTAGTCAAGTGCATAATTTTTTATTTTAAAACACACTTTATGTTTAGTGTACGATTATGAATAGAAGCAATAATACAATTTAATGATTCGTTTTTGTTTGGAAAATATCTCAAAGAACATAGTAAGAAATCATAATTGAAGCACTCGATATAAGTAAAAAATTGTCCATATGTCGTGTAGTGTGATGACAGCTTTACAGGACTCACACAATACTTATTTCCTGCAAAATGGGAAGGCAGCCAAAATATGGAGAATGTGCACTGTAGGGATACTATTGGGTATTTCCCCCTCTTTAGATCATATATATATATAATTCATGTTTAGAGATTAAGCCACCTACCCAAGGTCTCAAAGCTAAGTGATAGACTTGTACTCAAACTCCAGTTCGTTTGACTTCAAAATCCGTTTTAGTCTCTACTCACGCTGCCCCCCAGTAAAGCCTCCTATGTCAGAGGCTGCCAGTTAGCACACATTCTTTGATTTTTAGCTGGGCACACATAGCCCAAATACAATAACATTTTCTACCCCACTTTACATCTTGGTGTTAGCACGTAGCATAGTTTTCAGAAGAATAGAAGTGACGTGGTATGTGAGCTATCACTATCAGAAAAACATGCGTTGCCAGGAAGGCACTGTTTCTTTGAGATTCTTGATAAACGTCACGAACTTCTATTCATTTACTTTTTAGCCATTGATACTAGGCTCAGCAGAGCGTGAGAGCCTGGAGAGCAAGTGTAGCTGCCGTGGCATGCCAGCACTCCCACAATTTCCCAACGTGTCTATGGAACATAGGAGGACAGTTCCGTAGGGCAGGGACTACAGAGAAGGCGACGAAAGGGCGCCTCGGCCCGTCAGTCACAGAGCGCAGCGCCCAGGGAGTGCGTTCCTCCGGGGGCGGAGCTCGCGCGGGGCGGACGTCACTCCCGGGCGCGGGCGCGCTCCCTCGGCGGCGGCTTCGAGTGTTCCCGTCGGGGTGTCCGGGCCTCAGGGAGCGTCCGAGCGGCCGGGCTGTTCTGGTTGTCCCAGCGGCCGCGAGCGCCGGCTCGGTGCTGGCGCCTGAGCGGGAGGATGGCCCCGTCGGCGCCGGTGTCCTGGAGAAAGCGCAAGACTCCCCGCGGCTTTCTAAAGCGCGTCTTGGAGCGACGGAAGCCGCACCTTCGTCTCGAGGAGGTGGGTGGGGCGGAGCTACGGATGGGACAGCTGCTCAGCCTCACTGTCCTTTTTCACCCCAAAATGCTAAGAATGGGGGTCGATCCCAGACTATCCACCCGCCCATCCATACCCTCACCCTCCCACCCATCCATCTTGTTTGTCTTCTTTCGCCCGCGCACTTATCAGCCCCAATATTGCAGAGACTGCCCTGTTTATGTCTGCATCCCAGTGCCCAGCACTGGGTACTCATTATTTGTCCGAATCACTCATTCATTCATACAATAAATATTTACTAATTAATTTATTATTTCATTCAAATGTTTACACACTAGCCAATTCTTAGACTCAGCAACCGAATGTAGCACTCTGAGCAGGACAAATGCAGGTGCTTTTTATTTTTATTTTCTTCAAGTGCTTTCCTTGTATTGAAGTATAGTTGACATTCAATATTATACTACTTTCAGGCATACAACATAGCAATTCAATAACTATATACATTAGGAAATGCTCACCACGGTGTTAGTTATCATTTGTCATCATACAAAGTTACTACAATATTACCCACTTGTTTCCCCATGCTTTTTATCCCTGTAACTATTTTATAATTGGAATTTTGTACCTCTTTATTCCCATCTATTTTGCCCATTCCTCCCTCCCCAATGGCAACCACCAGTTTGTTTTCTGTGTTTATGAGTCTATTTCTGTTTGTTTGCTTGTTCATTTGTTTTGTTTTTTAGATTCCATATATAAGTGAAATCATATGGTATTTGTCTTTATCTGACTTACTTCACTTAGCATAATACCCTCTAGGTCTACACATTTGTCATGAAATGGCAAAATTCCATCCTTTTATATAGCTGAGTGATATTCCGTTGTGTATATGGACCACATCTTTATCCGTTCATCTATCAATAGACACTTAGGTTGCTTCCATATCCTGGCTATTGTAAATAATGTTGCAGTGAACGTAAGGGTTACATATATTTTTCTTTGAATTGATGTTTTTGTTTTCTTCAGGTAAATACCCAGAAGTGGAATTGCTGCTCACATTGTAGTTCTGTGTTTAATTTTTCTTTTTTTTCTTTTCCACAGTGGCTGCAACCAATTTACATTCCCATCAACAGTGCGCAGTGCTTGCCTTTCTCCCACATCCTAACCAACACTTGTTATTTCTTGTTGTGTCGATACTGGCCATCTGACTAGTGTGAGGTGATATTTCATACTGGTTTTGATTTGCGTTTCCATGATGATTTGTGATGGTGAGCACCTTTCACGTGTCTGTTGGCTGTCTGCATGTCGTCTTAGGGAAACTGTCTATTCAGGTCCTCTACCCATTTTTATATCAGATTATTATTTTTTTGTATGAGTTCTTTATATATTTTAGGTATCAACCACTTATCAGATAGATCCTTTGCAAATATCTTCTCCCACTCAGTAGGTTGCCTTTTCATTTTGTTGATAGTTTCCTTTGCTGTGCAGGAGCTTTTTGGTTTGAGGCGGTCCCACCTGTTCATTTTTGCTTTTGTTTCCCTTTCCTGGGGAGACAGATGCAGGAAAAATTACTAAAGCCAATGTCCAAGAATTTACTGCCTATATTTTCTTGGAGGAGTCTTATGGCTTCAGGTCTTACATTGAGGTCTTGAATCCATTTTGAGATTAGTTTTGTGAATGTGGTAAGACAGTGATCCAGTTTCATTCTTTCACATGTAGCTATCCAGTTTTCCCCAACATCATTTATTGAAGACACTGTCTTTTCCCCCTTAATTGACTGTTTAAGCGTGGGTTTATTTCTGGGTGCCTTATTTGTTCCATTGATCTATATGTCTATTCTCGTGCCAGTTCTGACTCCTATAGCTTTGCAGCATAATGTGAAATCAGGAAAGCTAGCTCCTCTTCTATTTTTTATTTTTTTAATTGAAGTACAGTTGATATACAATGTTATACTGGTTTATTATTATTATTAGTGTCACTTTTATTCACTCCAAAAATATGTACAAGCTCCTACTGTGTGACACAAAGATGTTGAAACATCAAAAACATTAATACATGGTCATTATTATTATCACTATAATTATTGTAATATTCACTCAACAAACATTTACTGAGCACGTACCGTGTGCTAAACCATACAGATAGAAGCTGCGTTCATTATGGGAACTGTGAAATGATGCTGTTCATGATGATTTGCTCAGTGAGGGGATACTCACTGAGTGCCCTCTGAGCACTCTGGATGGCAAAGGAGACAGTGCCACTCTGCTGATCTCTTCCAGGGAGGGCAAGAGAAACACAATACAGAAACCTAAAAACAAGATGATCGTTGTAAGGGTAGGAGTTCTGAAGGCAGCAGAGCCGGCGGCCGGGTTTGGGCTGAGCAGGGGTGGGAGTTGTTATAGAATGAATAGGGGTCTGGGAGGCAGATTCAGAGAAGGGGCTGACATTTGAAAAATTTTCACCACGACCTTATGAGCAGGGACAATCCGAGAGAGCCCTGGTGCAGAGCCTGGCACAAAGCTCGTACCAATCTTGTTTATATGTGTGTTGAGCACATGAGCTCTGGAACCAGCTATTTGGGCTCAGGTCCTGGCTCTGCCACCAGCCCGCTGGGAGGCCTCCACCTTGCTGGATGGCAGTTTGCACATCTGTGAAATAAGGCTAATAACTGCACTTTTCTTCACTAGGTTATCATATAAATGCATGAATTATCTGTCACGCCTGCTGTGACTTGGAACAGTGCCTGGGATGTAGCCAATACTCAATGTCATTATTATTTGCTATTACTATTATTATCTACTGCGTGGCAGGTAAGAACACAGTTGGTGGCTTTGAATCCTGACTCCGCAATTGGCCGGGAGACATTAGGCTAGTGATTACACCTCTTGTGCCTCAGTCTTCCCTTCTGTTAAATGGGTGTAACAGCTTTGGTGCCACCTCCTCAGGGGGCACCCACTGGCTTCCTGGGCATAACTGATCCCTGGCACAATGTCTGTGCTCCCTGCACACCAATGCTTGCAAATCCTAGGCTGCACCTCCTGACTATCTGTGATCTGAGCACCAGGGAAGTTTGGGGCAGGTGGGGAAAGAAAGAGAAATTCAGTCTCAGGCAGGCTGGGACTGATTCTGCTCAACAGAGGGAGGAAGGGTCCGGCTGAGCCTCTAGGGGGAGACATTCAACTCTTCCTGGCCTAATCCTTCCTACCAGAATCCCAGCCCCAGACCTTTATCAGGCCCTGGGGTGGGTTGGGCATCCACGGGATGACGTGATAACCACGAGAGCAGTGGCTATTCATATTGTGTTCCAACACCTCTTCTTGTCTTTTTGTTTGTTTGTTTCAAGTTCATTATTTTTTGCTGTTTGACTCCACTTTTCCCAGGTACGGTTTTCCTGATTATCCGTGGCCTGAGGGGAACCCCTGTATTCTTATAATTGGAGATGCAGAGGCACAGAGAGGGGGAGCCATTTGCCTAAGGCCCCACAGCAGGGAAGCAGTTGAGCCAGAATTTGCTCCTCAATTCCTGACGTTTGAAAGCTGAGTTCCCTGCCCATTCCCAATGGCTCTGAGACATTGCTGGATATTGATGTTACTATTACTAACAATATACCACACTCGTATATGATGCTTGATATACCCGGGTGCAGCTCTCCCTGTCTCCCATGGGAATCGTCCTTAAAACTGCAGTTGGAGTTAGGGAATTACCTCCATTGAACAGAGGGGAAAACCGAGGCTCGGAGAGTACTGGGCCTGTACAAAGTCACCTGGCCAGCAGGGGCAGAGCTGGAATTCAAGCCCTGCAAAGCCTAGAGTTTGATGCTGCCTCTGTGCAAAGGAGAGGAGTCCTCCTCACTCCTGCCAGCCCCCTGCTCAGAAGGGGACCCTGGGGCATTTGGGGCACTGCCAGGCCCTTGCCCAGCCCAGGCATCTTGAACCTCTCAAGGACCCTTCTCCTGAGGCCCTGAGATGTTTTCAGGCAGTAAGTAGAACCCAAAGGCCTGGGCCTAGCTCCCTGGAATCTGAAACTCAAGGCTTGTTCGGCTGAAAAATGCATGAGCCCAAAAGCTTCGCTGGGGTCAGAGAACAGAGCAGCTCTGTGTGCCCAGCCACTCCGCCCCAGCTGCAACCTCCCCTGTCCCCAGGTCCCCAGGGACTGTGGCCGTGCCCCAGTTCCTCCTAGATGTTACGGCCAACCCCGGACTCCCCTCCTGGACCTTGCCTCTGGGCAGCCCCTTGAGTCTCTCCTCTGAAACTCACAGCTGCTATGGCCGCCCTCCTTCTCATATCCTCCGTGGCTCTGCATTGCCCTCCGGCTGCCCTGCCCTGCTGACCTCTCCCACGAACCGCAGGCCCAGAGACGCTCACTTCCTGAATTTCAGCCCCTCTCTCTCTCTCTCTCTCTCTCCCCTGGCACCTGACGGCTCAGTGCACACCACCTCCCCCTTTGCTTTCTGTACCTCATTCAGACCTCAGGACTCCCCTTCGGGAAGACCTTCCGACCTCTCACCCCACGTCTAGGTCAGATCCCTCCTCGGGGCTTTCCTCGATGTCCCACGTTCCCCTGTCACAGCTGTGTTGAACCATATTTTTTAAAATCTCTTTTAGAGAAAAACCACTTTTATCGTGTAAAATATATAACATTTGCTACATATGTTACATAGATAGGTACATAAATACATAAAATGGATAAAACTTACCATTTTATCCATTTTAGGCCCACAGTCCAGCGGCATTAAGTACATTCACGGTTTCGTGCACCCATCCCCTCCAGCCACCACCAGAACTCTACGTATTCTGACACTGACACTCCGTCTGCATTAAACACTAACTCCGCAGCTGCACCCCCAGCCCGCAGCGCCCACCAGCCACTTCCGTTCTCTATGAACCTGGTTGCTCTGGGACCCCACCCAATACGCAGAATCATACAGTATTGGACTGGCTTGTTTAAATCTATGTTTTGAAATAGAGTTTTAGTTACCCCAGAAACACATGAAAACTTTCTCCCCTTAAAGAGAGAGAGAACATTATAGATCAGAGAATGTTTTTGTCCCTGCTCGCCCTTCCTGTCCTTCTGACAACTATGGGCCTCTTTAGATCTTTCTCTGGTAAGGTACAGGGCAGTGTGTCTGTGTGTGTGTCTGTGTGATGTTGTCTCTCTCTCTCTTTTCCCATACCATCCATGGCCAAGCGACTAAATACAATTTGTTACATTTATTCACCAGTAGGACCTGGAAGCCTGGCTGGGTTACTTACCAGGGCTGAGGACCATGTGTGAGGTCAGGCTGCATGGGGTCAAATCTCCTGTACACCCCCACTCTTACTGTGCCTGTGAGTCAATTACTTAGCCTCTCTGTGTCACTTCCCTCAACTGGTAGGTGGTTGCAAAGATTTAATACAAAGCACTTAATAAATGGCTTAACCTTTCTGTGTCACTTTCCCCAACTGGAAAATGGTATAAAGATTTAATATAACCTCGCCTGATACTGACTCAGCTACTTATGAACATTCACTCTTGTTACAGCCTACAGGGCCACCTCAGGAGCGGCATGCAGGGACACAGCAGAGGGGACAGTGCTTATCTCCACACTTGGGCTGTTCTGAGAGACGCTGGGCTCCCTCAGTCCAGGGGTCAGGGAGGACGCCGGCTCTGTCTCGGCCTTTGTGGTCTCAGAGGAGCCTGGCACCGATGTGGCTGCAGCCGTCTCTCCTGTGTCGTGGGTCCTGACCACTGGAGGCGTGCCGGGTGACTCAGAGGCATGTGGGACAGAGTAACGCGACTCAGCGTCCCCCCTGGGGCTCGCGGCTGGGTCAGTGGAAGCATGGATTCTGTCTAGATCTGTGGTGTCCGCAGAAGGTCTCTCCTCTGAGGGGCTGCTCAACTGTGGAGGTAAACCAGTTCTGGGTTCTGGCCTTGCCCCCAACATATCCATGGTTTTCTCCAGGCCAGGCATGAGAGGTGAGGTCCCAGGAGGTGGAGAGGTGAGTGACGTGGAGGGAGCAGGGAAAGGTGAGGTCCCGGCAGGGAAAGGCGCCGGGGAAGACGGGGAGCTGGTTGCCTCCGCGGAGGGAAGGCTCGTCCGTGAAATGTCCTCGGGGCCTCTGTTCCACAGAGTGGTCATCTCCACGCATGGAAATCCCTGACTCACAGCTGAGGGGGTCCCTGCCCTGGATGGGGTGTTTGAGGTGTCCAAGGAGACAGTTCCCTGCAGTGTATCTGTACGGGGATCCGTTTGAGTGGTGCCAGTTATTTCTGCCGATTCTGTCACAACAGAGGAAGTCAAAAGCCCAGTGATGGTCTCTGCGGAGATGCGTGGTGACTTTGCAGACTGGGCAGAGCGCGGGGTGAGTATCCCACGAGAGGAGGTGACTTCTGTGCTGGAGACCTGAGTAGTGGCACCGGAGCTCACCCCAGGAAGGACAGAGGTTAGCTCTGTGGATGAGCTGGTCTCCCTAAAAGGGGCCCATGGCTCTCATTCCAGGGGTCCAGGAGGGACTTGTCTCAGGCTCAGAGACGCTGGACATGGGTGTGGGGACCGTGGCCTCCGCCCTGGTAGAGGTGGCAACCACTGGAGACGTGGCTTTGGCTGGCTCCGAGTCAGTTGGGACAGAGGAATGTGGTTCCTGCCTAGGACCGGCGATCCCCACATTGGTCACTGCTGTGGGTGTAGAAGGATGAAGTTGCTCTGTACAGGTAGTGGCTTCTGAAGTGGCCAGTATGTCTGCCGAGGTGTGGCTCAAACGCTGAGGAGCACCGGCTCCACTTTCCAGGCTTGGGGTGGTGGGGAGCCCTGAACTCATCGATAGAGAGGAGGTGCTATGCCCTTGGAATGTGGATGGGACAGGGGACCATGAGGCTGTGGCAGGTCCGGCCTCTTCCGCAGAGGGTGGGCTCACCTGCGTCACAGCCTCGGTACCTCTGCTCCGGGGACTGGTCATCTCTGCCTGTGAAAATCCCTGAGTCACCGCAGAGTGGGTCCCCGCCCAGGGGACTGTGGCTGATCTGTCCGAGGGAAGTGCATCCAGGGTCGGAGTCCCGGGAGGACCGGTCTGCAAGGCAATGGGCTTTCTTTCAGATTCTATCATGGCGGGGGGTGCGGAAGGCCTGCTGATGTCTGAGGACCCTGTGGACTGAGCAAGGCCTGGGCTGGGTATTCTGCTAGAAGTGGTGACTTGTGTCCCCGACCCCCCAGTGACAGCAGTAGAACTCGGGGAAGGGCCAGTGCCTGTCTCTGTGCTTGAGCTGGGGTCCACGTAAGGACTGGACGATTCCGTGGCCGGGAGGAAATCAAGCTCTGGTCTAGCCCTTGTGGACTCTGACCAGGTGGCCACTGATGTAGAAACAATGGTTTTCACCCCAATGGCAGCAGTGCCTGTCGGATATGTGGCCCCGGGTGACTCTGGGTGGACTGCGACAGTGGGGCGAGAATCCCCTTCAGAACCTGGGGCCCACATTGCTGTCCCCACCGTGGTTCCAGAAGGGTGAACTGCCTCTTTGTCTGTGGTGGGCTCAGAAGTCTCTACTCCCTCATAACTGCTGTTTTTCCAACTTGGAGATGAAGATGTCCCAGGTTCCGAGCTTATGCCCACCTGATCTGTGGTCCTTAGTAAGCCCGAGGGGTCGCTAACCTCACTGGTGGTCCCGCCTGATACAGAAGAGACAGCCCGCATCTCAGTGCTGAGAGATATGCTTGAGATCAACTCCTCTCCCCTAGTCCAGGGATCAGATGCAGCCCTGGCCTCTGTTGTACAAGTCTCTGGCTCATGCCCCTGGGGACCTAGATCTGGAGGTCTTACTGCGTACGGGGTCCTATCCCGAGTTGGTGCTTCTCGTCTGGACACATGCCCTGGGTCTATAGAAGCCATAGTGGGAAGCTGGGAAGACCTCTGCTCTGCTTCCTTGCTGGTAAGAGCCTGCGTCTCTGACAAAGCAACTGTGGAGCTACTTATCATTGTAGCACGTGTGACCCCACTTGTAAAGCCCCCTACAGAGAGTGACAGCGGGGAGGTCATTGGGCTGAACAGGTTCTCCAAAGGGACTTCTTGAGGAGCTGAGGAAGTGGTTGTGGCTGATGATACAGGTCTCCCGGTGGCCCAGGCAAGAGTGGACAGAGGTTCCGACAAAGGAGTGGACAGGAAGCTATTTGGGCCAGACTTTATAGTTGAATGGTCACTAGAAGCCATTGAAACAGACAAGGCTTCTGTTTCTCCTCTACTGGGAGGCCAACTCGTGCTTAAAATGTCAGGAATGGAGGTGCTCGACCTCTTGACACCAGAAGTTGAGATGGGCATAGCTAGGGTTGTGTCTGAAGGACTCAATGGTCTCAGAGTTGGGCTGGCCTCTGTCTTTTCAGCAAAAGCATGGGAGGATGGAAGGGCTACACGGGTTCCACTGACCGTCCCAAGGCCATGCCGAGGAAGCACAGAGCCTGATGCTAAGAATGATGTACCCACTGCAGGAGCGGCATTGGGAGAACCTGAGACTTCCAAGGTTGAAGCTGTGTCTATGACAGTCCAGGGGCCCGACGAGGGAGCAGTCGTGGAGGACCAGGTGGGCTGGGGCACTAGGGCAGACGTGCGGGTCAGCGTGGCCAGGCTGCTGTCCGTGGTGCTCACACGCCCCTCTGGGCTGGGCACTGCAGTCTGGACTGGCTTGGTTCCCATGGTGGTGAGGGTGGTAGTGACACGTGGCGGGGGGTCTGTGCTGCCACGCACGGTGCTCTCTCCTGCAGGAGATGAGGTCCGTGACGGTTGCCCAGGAGTAGAGGCAACACCACTGGTCTCCACACGTGTGATGGCCACCAGGGTCTCAGACCCCGTGGAAGGCAAGGTGGACAGTGCTAAAGAGTTCATTCGTCCTCCTAAGGCATCAGTGAGCCTGGTGTTGGCTTGGCCCCCAGAAGGCAGTGATGTTAATGGGGTCTCTTCTGCGGAAGTGAGGTGCAACGTGTTGGTTGTCTCAGGGGATGTGCCGGGAGTCAGGCCATGCCCAGCTGTCTGCCTTGACCATTTGCTTGCAGATGAATGAGCCTCAGTCACAGATATGCTTTCCTCTTGTCCAGCTGTCGTTGTCTTTTTGCTCAAGACAGTGGAACGAATGATGGTGTTGTCCCATGTCTTGGCTGTAAATTCAGATCCACCTGCCACTGTGCTCATGGTTACCTTCCCGGTTGTTACAGAGTCTAGGGTGGTCTCAGAGCCTTCAAGGCCAGTGCTTCTAAAGACATGCATGTCCATTATGACCCGTCCAGTGAAGCCAAGCCACATGGAAGAATGCCTTCCAGCTGTCTTTGGAATCAGAGGTGGGCTGTCTTGCTCACTGGTCACTATGGTGCCTTTAGGAGTTGACTCTAGGGAGACAGATGACACTGTTCCCGATGACTTTCTGGTACCTCCTGGGATCCCAGAAGAGAGGCTGGTCCAAGCCTGAGACAGGGAAAGCGAGACCCTTTCTGTAGCTGCCGTCCCTTCTGTTGGTGACGTGGCTGGTGCCGTGACTCATGAGGCCAGGTGAGGGGGGCCGATGCCGCCACTCGCTATGGCCGTGGCCGGAATGGCGGCTGGTTCCATCATTGTCTCTGCGGGGACAGTCGCTGTTGGAGTCTCCCAGCGATCTCCCACAGTGTCCCCGGTCTCTGGGATGGGCCCCTCGGAGCTTATGATTTTGAGAGCTGTAGCCATTTCTGGGCTTCCCGTGGGTGCACCTGGGATTAGAAAGTGAGCCGGCAGGAGATACACAAATGGCACAGAAGGGGAATCCTTCTGGTTGACAGTATCATTTATTTCCCCCTGGAACTACAATTCAAACTATTTCCTTCTTCCCCATAAAACGTCAACCTTTCCATGCCACACTCCAAGCCCCTGGATACCAGGAACACACTATCTTGGAGGATATGGTGGGGTGAGAGCTTTGACCCCTCTTTGCTCAGGAGAAATGGTCACCTGGAGCTCAGTGCCTCGTGCTCCCTGAAGGTTGCTGGTACCAGGGGCGATGTGACGAGCCCAGGCCCTACCTGTGCAGGAGGCCTTCCCTATCCAGTTTTCACTTTTCTCCCTGGAGGCTGCCCTTCTAACCAGTTGCAGCTGACAGCTTCTTGCCTTCTCCAGATCCCCAAATCTGAGTCCGTTGCAGAGCCACTTAAGGATTTATAGTTGAGAAGGAAGAGGACAGAGGTAGGGTTATGAAATCATTCTTTTTCTCTCGCCTCATCATCTTTCAAATCCGTCTCCCTCTCTGAACCCCTGTCTTCTCCTTGAGGGAAAGAACTTCTAACTGCCGCAGGGTGAGGACACCTCAGTCCTCCAAGGGTAGCCCTCCTGGGGGCCATTTCTTCATAGTCTCCCAACCAACTAGGCAGAGCCAGACCATGATGGCTTCTTCTCCTGTAGCAGAAGAAACCTATGTCATCTCAAGTCTGTCTGGGGCCTCCCTGTCAACACATAATTTCAGTGATGGCTCTAATCAAGAAAGATCCTTCACCCGGGGACAAAAGGTGTAGAAAGGACTGACCCTTGGCATTGTCTCCTACGATTAGCTACTAATCGTATATAAATGACTAAGTCGAAGCAACATGCGTTTGTGAATACCATCTCCAGGAGAAAACGACCGACATCCTCAAAGAATGGCAAGAATTCAGAGGAAATCTGTTTCAATGCCAGGCATTCGTGCCTCCTGAAGCCAAGCAACATTTGACTGCAGCGAGGAGGAGAAAGGACCCAAATGGGACAGTCTTGCACGCAGATAACGTTCATACTTACCCACACTGATCACAGTCACAGGAGCTGTGGAGGCATGGGTTGGCCAGCCGGCGCTTCCACGTTCCCCTTGACGTGGCTGCCAGTGTGTGGCTGCCACGGACTCATCGGGCCCTGAAGTAGAAGGGGATGAGGATGTCCCTTGGTGTTCCCTAGGAATACGGATCCAGGAGGGACATTCTCCCTAGACTCTGGCTTAGCAATGTCCTCATTTCTCTGACATGTCATTTAAAGAATACAGCCGATGGTTCTGTCACTACACCAGCCGGGGCGCGCATTGAATAATGTAGATGACTGGCGTATCGCTGTGCTGGGTACTTGAAGCCAATATAATATTAGATATCAGTGATACTTCCATTGAAAGAAATACATCAAAAGAAAACCCTCAAGATGGCCAAGGGGATGGAAGGCTGTTTGTTAATTGTGGTGACTGGTTGATTTGGTTAGTCTCAAGCGTCTGAATTCTGGGTACATGTCCACTCTTAGCCCTCCCCTCCTCCTCCCCCTGGCTCCTGAGTCCATGAAATATCAGGAGCTTTTTGTTCAAGGTCCCCTCCACAGTCGGAGGATCCCCACATCCATGCTGACATACCTGCTCCTGGACCTGCACGCCGTCCCCTGGGGGAAACCGGAACTGAAGGAGGCCAGTGCCTTCTACAATTCTACCTCTTGCCTGGACTACCACAGTAGGCGACCAGGGGCTTGACTGTCACTTTCATTTGGGGCTTGTTGCTTTAATCGGCTATTCTAACACCTAACAGCCCAGCCCACTCCCTCCAGCTCCCTCTAACCCTGGACGGTCATTAAAATAGTTAAAGCAGGTAACCAACAAAGTTAGCCATCAGCAATCACCATTTCTCCCAACAAGCCGTGTTCTACTGCCTCTCCTGAAATACGTAGTTCGTCTCTGGGAGGTGGAGAGCTGAATCTGGGCGCCCAGCCAATTGGAAGTGCCACTAGATTTGCTGAGGAAATAGAAGGATGCTAACGGAAAGACAGAACCAGAGAGAAGACTGCTGATAGCAGACCTCTCTCTGCCATTCAGGTGGACTACCAAAGCTCAAAACCTCCATGGAAAGAATTTAGGAACAATGCGTTCTTACTTGCAAAGGGGGTAGAGTCGTCAGACGCTGGAGCAGGCCCGGGCTCTTCAGTCCTCTCCTGTAGCAGTGCTCAGAGATCAGAAGGAACCTTCTGGAGAGGCAGTGCCTGGGAAAGCTGTGGTTTTCTGCGATTGTGTGCTGGTGGGTGATGTGGATGGCGACCATCCTGAGGCAGGCACCGATGAAGCGAGGACTCTTAAGTCCTTTCCTTTGGAGGAACTGGATGTAGGCAAGATTATGCTGGACAATGTCACAGGGCCAGACAGGAATCTGATTTCTTCTCCAGAGGAAGTACTTTCCCGTGGAGTCTCTGGACCTCTGTTCACAAGAGTGGGCATCTCCGAGAGGGGAAACTCTGAGTCCTGGTCAGGGGTGGCCCTTCCCGGGCATCTGTGGTTACTTTGCCCAGAGCTGGGGAACCCCCAGATGTGGCTCTAGAGGGACCTGCTCCTGGGGTAAAGGTAATGCGTGAAGGTTCTGTTATGGGAGAGAACAAACGGTCAGTACTGGTTCTTGTGAAGATCATGGATGTCCCCAAGGACAGAGTAGGTCCTGGGCCGGATATTCTGTTAGAAGTGAATGCAGTCCTGGCCACCTCAGTAGGAGCAGCTCCAGACACTCGAGAGAGGACCGTGTTTCTGTCTGTGGCTGAACTGGTGTCCTGGAGATGACTGGTGTCCCTCAGTCCAGCAGTGTGTGTGGGACCAGGCTCTTCCGCAGCCTGATAAATGGACAATGATGGAGACAGGTTGGTGGTCTCCACAGCAGAGGCAGTAACCATCGAAGAAGTGGCCTTGGGTGACTCTGAGTGCGTGGGGGCAGAGAAACGTGGCTCAGAGCCAGTACCAAACGCCCAGTGAGTGGTCACTGCCACGTCTGTCCAAGGATTTGTTTCTATGTCTGCGGTGGTCTTGGAAGTGGCCAGGATATCATGCATGCTACTGACCAGAACCGGAAATGTAGTGGTCCCAGATTCCACGCTTGTGCCTGTAGGATCTGTGGTCTTCGGCAGGCCAGAAAAGTTGGGTGAGTCATGGATGGTCCCCAGGGACTTGGAGGAGGCTGATGGCATCTCTGTGGTCAATGCTGGGACCAAGCTTGCCTGCACTTCGCTTCTAGAGATGGATGCGTCTGTCATCTCTGATACAGGAGCCCTTAGGCTCTGTCCCTGGGCACCTGCGTGGAAGGTTCGAGTCCCCACTGTGGATATGGTCTCTCCAGGGAGTGGAGCTGTGGGTGCTGACGCCTGTCCGAAAGTTGTAAAAGTCACGGTGGGAGGCAGAACAGGCCTCTCCTCTGGCTCTCTGCTGGGAAGCGCAGCTTTCCCTGTGGCAGACACTTCAGTGCTGACCGTCGGAGGCAGTGGGACCCCACCTGATAACGCCCCCGTCGGGGAGGGCAGCCGTGGGATGGGTGAGCTATCACTTGGCCCTGAGCTGACTTCTTGAGCTCCTGTGGCTCCAACAGGAATCGAACCTGTGGCAGATGCCGAAGACAGAAGTTTCCCGGCAGCCAAGACCAAGGTGAAAGCATCAGGTGTAAAAGCGGGAGGGGTGCTATTTATATCAGCCTGTGCAGTTGGCTGCTTGGAGAAAGTCGTGCTAGCAGGGGCTGTAGTTTCTCCAGGGCTTTGCGGAGTCTGGTGTAGATCTGATTCCCCAGAGAATGGGATGCTCGCCTGCAGCGTTCATTGCCTTGTGCCTGAGGGCAGTGGAAGGAGTGACTCTGGTACTGAACCACAGCACGGGTCCAAGTTCAGATTTATCTGTCCCCGTGCTTGTGGCGGCCTTGGGGGCTGTAACTAAGCCTGTGGCTGAGTCCTGAAGGCCAGTGGGAGATGAGCTCACGGGGAAATGTGTGTCCACAGTGGCCCCCCAGGCGGTGCCTGCGGGAGTGGGCTCTGGGAGGAGGGAGGACATTGCTCCTTGGGGCATCCCGGGATGGGTGCCAGCCCAAGCCACAGCCGGGTAAGGGGAGTGTGGCATCCCACTTGGAGATGGTTCTGTGGGCCGCTGAGGGAGTCCGACATTGCCACGTCCTGTGGCCACAGACTGAAGGGTGGCCGGCCCCCACGCAGTCTCTGCTGGGGTCTCCTCAGAAGTAGCCACAGTGGCTCTGTTCTCGTGGCTGAGGCTGGGCTCCTCAGGTCTTGCGTTTGCAGCGACTTTAGATGCCCTTGGGCTTCTGCTGGGCAGGCCTGGGACTGAAACAGATCTTCAGTTAGGACATTAGCAAGGCATGGCCAAAGGGTTTGGACTCCTTCCCCTCACCTCACACATCAGTTGGACACACCCTCTGCCTATAACCTGCCCCTCGGAGGGCAGGAATCACATTCTCTGTCCCTGTGTCTGAGGCTGGCATTGCAGGCTTGTTCTAGTGGCTTAGCAAGCTCCCTTTGCGACATTTGAGTTTCTATCAGTGTGACCCCATGCGGACGTGTGTACCGCATCTCATGTCTTAGTGGAGGGTAAAGATCCCACCCAGGACCTGGGGAAAATGTCCTCTTACTTTGTCCCATTATTTTCCTCCTTGGATCCAGACTCCATTCCCTCTATTTGGTCTGATACCTAATTTTCTCCTCTAGACCTCAAAACTGTAGTCTAATTGAAAGGTGGCTCCGTGGCTTGGCTTTAACAGGTTAGAAGAGACAGATCAAAGCATCTTATTTCCTATATATTTTCCTATTCTTTTACCCCTCTCATCAGGAAAGGACAGAGCTCTTGCTCCTAGCTTAGAAGGACATGCCAACTGGTGGCTTTCAGCATCAGAACAGCTGAAGCCATCGACCTAAGCACCTTAAGTGGTACCTCCTCCCAACTGCCCTGTATCGAAAGCCATAACAGTTTATTTACTTAGTTCTAGAGAATAAACCTGGGGCATCTCACATTTATCTCTCCTTGCTCAATGGCAATCCCTGACCGTTGTGACTTAGAAAGGCCCTTCATAATCAGCCAGCTGATGGGTAGACCCTGTATCTGTTCCTAAGGCTGAAGTGATTGGCTCCCGAACACATAATCATATTACTAAGTAGAAGCGATTCACGGGACAAATCGACAAATCCCCGTACTGACTGATGACCATCAGCGGCCTCTGCGTGCGAAAGCGCAAAGTTCTGTTGTCTACCAGAACCTGGGGTTTAGGCAGTCAATGATTTTATTCCGGATCCCAGGAGGCAAGGCTCTGGCACAGTGCACACGGAGGAGAATCATACGTACCCAGATCGATGGCAGTCACCAGAGGCGTGAGGTCACCAGGTGGCCACGTGGTGCCTCCATGTGCTCCCTCACTCCGGGCCCTGGTGGTGGTAGCCACAGACCCAGGTCCTGAAGGAGAAGGGGATGGAGATGTCAGCCCATCATTTGTCTCGGAGAAGCCACACTGCAAGGAACAGTTCTCTCCTAGGCATGGAATCAAGTCCCCCAAGAAGGCCTGGGTCATAATTATTAAAGAGCTTCTCGGTGGTCGTGGGACGGCTGGATTCACTGATCTCAAGCCAGAACATCGGGTGCTCTTCCGTCTTCAACAGCATGAGAATGCAACATTGGCTCATCTTTCCCTCCCGTGTTTTGGAGTCTCCGTGAGTAAAATCAGGACAAGATCATGGATTATTATGTCAGATTAAATAACACATGCCCATTATATGTCTTGATTGTCATTTTCCTCTATCACTTTTTGATGATTATCATGTACACTTCGTATCTGCAAAGGCGAAAGGTAGGCTCAGACTAGGAGTAACTGAATTTGGGCTCAAAGAGGCTGAACGTGTTTCCAGTTACACAGTGTAGAATGATCCTATTAGATACGTGGAACCAGCAAGAAGATTCTAAGCAGAAATTCTCTCTTCTCATTTGGTTATGTCCACCAGTCCTCAGAACCCCAAAGCAAAGGAAGTCAGGACTGGCTTCTTACTTGTAAATGGGATGAAGTTATCAGGACCTTTAGCCAAGCTGAGCTCAACATGAGGGGAGATCTCCTCAGTGGCTGTAGTCTCAGCAGTGCCATATGTGGTGGCCTTCAGTGGCCTGGCCACTGATGAGGTGAGGCCTACAGAGGCCACTTCAATTCCTCTCCTGCAGCGGCACTCAGGGGCCAGGAGAAATCTTCTGGGAGCCAGTGTCTGGGGACAGTGGAGGTTTCCTGGGATTGCATGTCTGTGAAGTACATGGATGGTGTATGTCCTGGGGCATGCAGAGGAGAACTGGGGGTTCCTGGTCTCTTGCTTTGGAGAAGACAGAAGAAACTGAGGTTGAGTTTAGGACAAGAACCAGGGGAGATAAGATTTGGGTCCCTTCCTCCAAAGAAGATCTTGTCCATGACTGAGCTTCTAGACCTCCAGTGACAGAAGTGGTCACCTCTGAGGGCAGTGAAGCCTGCATCTCAGCTGAGGGTCTCTCTTCCCTGGAGGCTGGGCTTTTGATGTTCAGAGGAAGAGTCCTCTCTGGTGTAGCTCCAGAAGTACTTGTGGGTGTTCTGAAGGTCGTGTGTGAAGAGTCTGCCATGGAAGGAGGGAGGGGATGGTTGAAGATGTTGGTGTTACCCATGGACTGAGTAAAGTCTGGACCAGATATTCCATCAGATGATGTAAACTCAGACCCGGTGACCCATGTAGGAGCAGCCCTGGATGGTTGGGGAAAGACCACACTTGGGTCTGTGGCTGAGCTGGCGTCCTGGGACCTACTGGTCTCCTGCAGTCCACGAGTGTGTGAGGAAACAGATTCTTGCCCATTCCCAACAGATTTAGGATGACCAGAGGTTGAAGAGTAAAGGCTGGTGGCCTCCATGGTGAAGGCCGTCATCACTGGTGACGTGACCTTGGTTGGTTCTGAGTGGGTAAGGCCAGAAGAATGTAGTTCAGCCCCAGAACTAGGGGCCCATGCTGTGGATGCCTCTGCATTTGTGGGAGGAGGAGGAGTCCATCAAGCCAAGGGAGCGAGTGACCCCACCTGGAGCCCCGTGAGTTGGCGGAGGCCTGTCTTGGCTCTAGGGTCGGTGGAGCTGTGGAGCTAGTCAGTGCATCACTCCTGGAGATGAGTGAAGCTGTGAGCCTTTGTGCAGAAGCCCTGGGGCTCTATTTCTTGGATCTTGTATTCAGAGTCCAAGTCACTTCACTTGCGGACTCACGTTCCCACACTGTAAATGCCACATTGCGAGTGATAGAGACCTCTGCTCAGCCTCAGGGCTGTAAGGACTGGTGTTCCCATGGTGATAGTAACTGATGACGAATAACCACCAGTCGTCAAGCGCAAGGTAGATGCGGGGCCAGGCAGAGAAGAGAGAAAGGGCCCACTTATGTCGGTCAGTGTCCCTGGCTTCACAGAAGTACTGGAAACATACAGTGTCATTAGGTCAGGGCTGTGGAGAGGCTGACTTACACCTGAAATCTCAGGGAACGAGGTGGTCAAGTAAAGTTGTGATGGGACCCTATGTAGTCGTGTCCCCTGGACTCAGAGGTCTGTCATTTGTGCCAGCCTCAGGCACCCCAGCTGAGTAAGGGGAGGGCAACGGGCCACACTGGGGCCAGTGGAAGTCTTCGGATGTTGGGCAGCCCCCAATGCTGTGATAGCAGCTAAGGAAGAATGCGTTTTTCCGGCAGAACTGGCCTCGTGCAAGCTTGCAGTGTGAGGTTGGCAGCCGCGTCTGTGACAATCCTTGGGGCATCTGCACCAATGCTGATGCCTGGACACTGTCCGTGGTGCTGAAACCCCTCCTCTAGGCCGGGCGCTGTTGTGGGATCTGAGCTCATTCCTCACTGCCTCTTGTTCATGACACTTAAAGTGGAGTCTTTATAGTCACCCCCACTCGTCACTCCAGCATTACGGGTCTCAGGGGTCCCTGCGGTCATGGAGGAGGTGACTGTCTGGATGGCGAATGTGCTAGATCCTGACAACTTATCACCAAGAGCCAATGCAGATGACAACAGAGGATCACCCGGGCTTACCCTGTGTGTCCTGCAGAGCTGGGTTCAGAAGAGAAGGGACACTCAGTGTTTGATGGAGTCGGAATCTGGGGTCCCTCTAGGTGATGACTTAGGGAAAAAGAAAATGTCCCAAATAATGGATTCGTACTTCCTGGAGAATTTGAGGCAGCCACTGTGGTCTAAGAGTAAATCATGGACTTTTGGGACATTTTCCCTGGAAACCATGAAATCTGTGTACAGCTCTGGCTCCGCTGGGATTGTTGCAGGAAGATGTTTGGTGTCCCAGGCGCTCCTTTTTCTAACGCGTTCTGTGGATGAGGGCTCGGTGGAAGCTGAGTACATTTTGGTGACTTGTCCATCTGCAGTTTCTAGGGTGAGTGTGTCTAGAGATGCTTTCCTGGAAAAAGCTCCTTCTGCAGAGCTGGGGACTGCACCCATACTTCCAGCAAAGGAGTTCCTGGAGCAAAATTCCATTTGCCTGGGGACTTGGTGAGGCACTGGTTCTTTGCTCTGAATGGGCAATTTCTCCAGAGGTTGACTCTAAAAAGGCAGAGGACATTATCCCCGTGGACTGGGTGGTTCTTCCCAGAAGCAAAGACGGAGGACTGGCTGTGGTCTTTGCTGGAGAAGTGAAGGGCGGCACACTTCCTCTCCTCCCAGTCACCCCTGCAGATGTCCCAGGAAGACTGGCTCCTGTGGGCCCAGAACCATCTGCAGGGGGCTTTCAGCAATGCTGCCCCCTGTTATCAAGCATGGTGCAGGAGCAAGTGACCAGGGAGGCTTGTGGGTTCAAGCATGGGTGGGTCAGCATTTGCATCTTGGGGTGCACGTCTGGGAATAGCTCTCTGAGAGGAGGTGGCTGGCTGCAGTCCTACTCGGCGCCCTGCAAGTTCTCCGTGGTGGGAGACGTAGCTGGAATCTCTGTGCTTCCACTGGGCAAACCTTTTGTCCAGAATAGCTTCTGTGTGTTTCAGAGGCTGGGGGAAGTCGGGCAACCCTTCTGACCGAGAAAACACGCATCTGGGCAAGAGGAAAGATATTGTAATCACAGAAATTTCCTGAAAATGAAAATCTGACCGTCAGTTCTCTCCTTCAGTTCTTTCAGTGGGTCCTGCCCCAGGATAGAACTCCTTAATGGATCGGTCTTGAATGGTCCACGTCCTTGTCTCTCTCTTTCTCAACCAGGCATGCCTTATCTGGGGAACATTTGGTGACGTCTAGGCATCAGTGGGTATCACAATTATTGGTATTCTACTGCCATTTAGTCAACAGAGGCCACGGAGGCCCCTACCAACCCCGTGACGCACGGGATGGAATTAATGACCCCGTCTGCAAATGTCAATCGTGCCGAGGTCGAGACACTGTGCTCTGCGCCCTTCCCACCATCACATCCTTCCAGTTGTGTACGTAATTCACAGCTGCATTCTTGCAGTTCCCCAGCCAAACAAATCATGGATCTTCATTCATTTCTCCCTTCTGTCTGCATTTTTCACTATCTCCTTTCCTCAGATTAACACCTATTCATCATTTAAGAGTCATTCTTTTGTCTCCACTGAATTTTCTAAGTGTTCCACAGTGAGCCTACAATTAGATTTCCTACATCCGTCCCAATTTACAGCCAAGTCCGAGAAGGAAGAATCAGTATCGCTGCTCCTATTTTTTTCTTTTATAAATTTAAAAATACCCGGCTGAAGCATCTTTTCTGGAAAGTCTTTAAAGCTGTACCACTGTGATGTATAACAAGAAATATATATTTAACACACCTCAACACCCAAAAAGCAAATAACCCGATTAAAAAATGAGCAGAGGATATGAACAGACAATTCTCCAGAGAAGAGATTCAGATGGCCAACAGGCACATGAAAAGATGCTCCACATCGCTAGTCATCAGGGAAATGCAAATTAAAACCACAATGAGGTATCACCTCACACCAGTTAGGATGGCCAACATAGAAAAGACTAGGAACAACAAATTCTGGCAAGGATGTGGAGAAAGGGGAACCCTCCTACACTGTTGGTGGGAATGTAAACTAGTTCAACCATTGTGAAAGCAGTATGGAGGTTCCTCAAAAAACTAAAAATAGAAATACCATTTGACCCGGGAACTCCACTCCTAGGAATTTACCCCAAAGAAAACAACTTCTCCGATTCAAAAAATATATGCACCCCTATGTTTATCGCAGCACTATTTACAAAAGCCAAGAAATGGAAGCAACCTAAGTGTCCATCAGTAGATGAATGGATCAAGAAGATGTGGTACATATGCACAATGGAATGCTATTCAGCCATAAGAAGAAAATGAATCCTACCATTTGCAACAACACAGATGGAGCTAGAGGGTATTATGCTCAGTGAAATAAACCAGGCGGAGAAAGATATGTACCGAATTATTTCACTCATCTGTGGAGCATAAAACAAAGCAAAAACCGAAGGAACAAAACAGCAGCAGACTCACAGAAACCCCAGAATGGACTAACAGTTGCCAAAGGGAAAGGGACTGGGGAGGGTGGAAGGGAAGGGAGGGAGGGAGAAAGGGAATGAGGGGCATTACAATTAGCCCACATAATGTGGGGTTGGGCATGAGGAAGGCTGTACAGCACAGAGACAAGTAGTGACTCTATAGCATCTTACTACACTGATGGACAGTGACTGTAACGGGGTATGTGGGGGGGACTTGATAACGGGGGGGAATCTAGTAATCACAATGCTGCCCATGTGATTTTATATTAATGATACCAATTAAAAAAAAGAAACATATTTAAGAGATCCTAAAACCCATGGAATTTACGGAGAGCGGGCCAGGTGTCATTTGTTATGTTAATACTGGCTTTGGGATCTCACCTAAGGAGAGGGCTGGTTGCCTGGGAAACCAACCACGTTTTAGAGAGTAGAAACTTTCATGGGAGGGGAATTAGCAGGAAGTTGAGTCGATTGCTATTGGCCAGTGATTTCATGAATCATGCCAGCGTAATGAGGCCTCAGTAAAAATCCACAAGGATGGGGTTGGGAGAGCTTCTCAGCGAACAAGTGGAGATCTGGGGATAGTGGCATGCCTGGTGAGGGCGTGGGGTCTCCGCGCCCCTTCCCACACACCTTGCCCTATGTCTCTCTTCCATCTTGCTGTTCCTGAGTTACATCCTTTTTATGATAAACCAGTATATAATAAGGTGAACAGTTTCTGTTGAGATGCTCTAGCAAATTAATTAAACCCAAGGAAGAGGTTGAGGGAACCTCTTATTTATAGCCAGTTGGTCAGAAGCACAGGTGACTAACAGCTACAATCTGAAGAATATGGGCTGGGGGCAGCCTTACAGGACTTACAGGACTTATAGTCTTATAGGACTGAGCCTTCAATCTGCGGGATCTGGACCCCACCTCCTAACATCAGGATTGAGTTGAATTCTTGGATGCCCTGCTGCTGTCCCAGAGTTGCTTGGTATTGTGCAGGGAGCCCCCCGCCCCAACACCTATACATTAGAGACTGGATCCAGGAGCCTAAAAAGGAAGCCCTCTGTGGGGGGCAACAGAAGGTACAAGGATCAACCATCTCAGATGCCGAGGGCACAGCGCTGATTGCATCAGCTCACTCTCTGAGCTAAGAACTCTTTCTGGGAAGGTTCTGGTGTAAAGTCCAAAGCCGGGAATACGTACTTACTGGCTTTCTGTCTTCCAACAAGTAAGGAATAAAATCTCAAAACAGCATGAAGATCAGGGTCATGAAAGCTTGCTAGAGCCAGAAAGCAAGGATTCTTTGGGACCGGTTCTCTCGGGTCACCATCTGATAATCAGTTAAGGAGATAGATAAGGTTTTGGGGACTGGGGCACAGAGAGGTCTCACTGGCAGGTCTCAGAAACCAGAAAGCAGTGTAAAGGCTCCCAGAGGGCTGGGCAGAGATACGCAAAATGGGAGGAGAACCTGGGGACAAAGAGGATATGCCAGGAGCCCCCGCGCAGAGGACAGTAAGGAATGAGCTCTCAGCCTGCAGAAAAGGTGGGTGACAGAAGAAATCCTAGCTTCTAACCACCAGATGTCAGCAGCCCCAGCCCTCCTGGGGAGTAGTGACAAGGAAACAGACCTCCAGATATCCCCGGCAGGCAATGGGGACCCCTGTTCTGGAGGCATCATCTCATTTAATTTAGGTCTTACAACTCCTCCTTTCCACATTTATTCCTGTGTTGCAGAGAAGCGACAGGAGGCTCAGAGAGGTTATCTCAGTTGTCCAAGAAGTCCCAGAGCTGGGATTTGAACCCAGACTACCGGCACCAGTGCATATACTGTTATATGCTCTGCTGGGCTGCTTAAGAACCCTTGGTCACCCAAAGGGAGTGGACAACAGGACTCCTGGGAGGGGGGACGCATCACCCAGGGGCAGGGAGCAGAGGGCAGCATGCAAATCCCAGAAAAGGGGTTGGGCTTCAAACCCCCCCTTGCCCGAGCTGCTTCCCACCAAGGGGATATGTGTACCTCAATTATTTGCAATAGATCAGAAGTTTCTAAAGGATAGACTTTTTTTTTGTAAGTGGACTTAACCTCAGGATTTTCTTGTCTCATAATAAAACGAAATATGAAGCTGAGAACAGGATCGCCTGACCCTTTCTCTTCTTAATGCTTCCCAATTCCAACTGCTTGCCTGGCTTAGCTGCTGGCAGCTTCTTAGATAGTGGGGCTCAACCCATTCAAGCAGTTGTGTCCCAGCAACAGGAAATTTGTCTCTGTATGGGGCAGAGTTGATGGCTGGGTCCAGGTTGAGGCCCATGGACACCGTCTGCATCCAGGGCACTGTACCCACGTGGGGAGGGAAAGTGGGGGGGCAGCCGGGAGTCCCAGAGGAGGGATAAGGGTCAGGCTGTCTCTCTCCTGCCTGCTCTGAAGGAAGCCAGCATTCGCGAATAACGCAGAGGAGACAGAGTCCTATGCACTCGGTCCTCAAGTCCATTTCGCTTCCCAGAGACCCTTTATTTTCCCTCCTGAAAATCAAGCCAATTGCAACCCCTACAGGACTGGAAACAGAATGCTCAGTGGGAGGAATCTGGAAGAAGTGGACTTGGCTGGATTCAACTTCCAGCTCTGTTTCCTTCTTGCTGTTTGATCTGAGACAGGTCACTTAACCTCTCTGAGCCTTATCTCTACACACATCTGAAGGGGGAACAGCGCAGCGCTGTTGTAGAGATGCAATGAAATAGTGCCTGTGATGCAGTTAGCAACATGCAGGGCAGGGAGTTAAGGACTTAGTAGATGCCGGTTGTTCCCGGTCTTAATTATTACCTACCCCGGGGCTTGCTGAGTGACACTGGAGATAAGATATTGTATGTTGGCTGTCTGGTGGCTCCAGACGTCTTGGGGTCTTTCTGGGCAAAGACCACTGCATTCCATGGTACCCCTGTGGAGAAAGGACCCAGCTTGGTTATCACAGCAGGAAGCAGCAGGAAGAAAAATCTTTTCTTCTGGATTTTTCTCCCCTTTCCATAAGAATCTCTACATAAAGACTCATGCATCGACTACTTTGTTCATTCATTCCAGACCCTCCGCCCCACATCCACCCAACAAGCGTTTCTTGCGCATCTCTTACGGGCCAGTCGCTCTTTCTCAGTGGGGTCAGAGTCAGTTGCTAGGCAGGTCCTTACTCCCTGAAGGTTAATTTTTAATGGCCTCTCCACCACATCTTTTCTCCAGGATTTAGGAAAAGCAACTTTCTGGTCCAATGGCTGCCTGTCCCCCAGGTCAGACTTCCTCACGTCTACCTTCCTGGCTATTTGCCTGGTGGCTTTTTAAGTGACTGGATGTCTGCCTTGTCCCTTGAACCCAGGGACAAGGGGTACTCTTCTGGCCCCTGAACTCCAGACTCCCCTTGGCTGAGTCCTCCATTCCTGCAGCTGAAGGTTCCCTGGGGCCATCGCCATTCAGATTTGGGCTTTGAGTCCTAAGAGTTGATAACGGGGTAGCACAGGGGTTAAGAGCAGGAGCTGAAGACTTGAACTTGTTCTAGGCTCACATCCCGCTTGCCCACTTGTGACTCGGTGACCTTCAGAAGTCCCTTTGACCTTCAGTTTCAGGTTTTCAGTGGACATAATAAAAACGGCCAAATATTTTCAAAATACAAATATATGACATGTAGTGTGACAAAAACAGATGATAAAATATCTGGCAGCATTTTTAAGGCAGTTAAACAAATAAGGCACTTCCAGTTCAGCCCTTCATAACATCATTATTTGTATTATGGATATAGATCTTCTGTTTCTACTCTGTTCGGGGGGGCAGGTGGCGGGTGGGGTGCCCCAAGAGGTTCTCCTGCCTTGAGAGCTATCCGCTCCCGCCTCCCTCCCACCACCGGGTCGCACTGGCTGGCCCAGTGAGTAGCAGTCCCAAAGGTGGGTAGGAACAGGGTGAGCCCTGCGTCTCTGGGACACAGCAGTGGAGAGGGGAGCGACTCAAAAAGTAGTCTGGATGTTGTCCCCGAAGATGTCCCCAAGACAGAGAAGCTGAACCTATGACTGGACGGGTTATGGAGCCCTGAACAAAGAGTCGGTGTTCGTCTCTCGATGCAAATCCAGGGGCTCCTCCGTTCAGCCCTGCAGGGGTGGAGAGGGCTGCAGAGGGGGCGATGGCAAAGCCGGGTGCTTCTCCGGGAGCCTCAGGGGGCTGAGCGCTGGGTTCAGTCAGGGGCTCTGGGGGTTGGCCTCAGCTCTTAGACAAGGTGTTTGTTTATCTTCCTGCCAGCGCCCGCAGCCCCAGATGTCTGAGCAGAGCTGATGAGCGAGCATCCCCCAGGGCTATCAGGGTGTCTGTCGTGACCTTGGGGACTGAGGTAGTAGATCAGGAGCTCCCAGCAGGGGCGATTGGCCTCCTGCGTTCATGTGATACATACTTGCTGCACCTGGACGGTATCCGTGTGCATTCTGGGGGGATCTTCGTCCTGAGAGGTGTCCCAGTACTGTGGGAACGGCGGAGCAGTGGGCAGGGATGGTGACCCATAGGCGAGGGGGCCAGCCCACCCTGGGGCAGGAGCAGGGGTCCAGCTGCTCCCAGCATTACATCCTGAGAGAGCCTTGGGGACAAAAGCTGCTAAACGGCCACTGTTGTGTCGTGCTTTGGGGATCGCTCACAGGGCCGTGCACCATCGGAGGTGGTGGGACCGCCCTGTACCAGTCCCCCACTCTTCAGGTCATTGTGGGGATGTCTCACAATGGCACCCAACCGCAAAGCTCTTCTTGGGGGCCAGGGCCAGGCCTCGGTGCCTGAGGGCTGGGGGCTGGGCGCCTTCCCCACCTGCCCCAAGAGCTGCAGCTCCGCCTGGGCGTGGGAGGGCCGAGGCGACCCCAGGAGGGGGAGGTCCTCTCCACTCCCCTCCAGGCACTGGTGACTTCTGTTTCCCAGCTAAGCACTGAGGACAGTCCTTTCTCCTGGAAGGAGCCAAGGAGTAGCTGTGTAAGCACCTGGCACAGGGTAGGTGCCCCTTTCTACAAGCCTGGGCTTATCTTGGATTCTAGAGAGGCTTGGCTGCAAAGCCCTGACATCCTGCCCAAGGGGCCAGCTGGAGTAAAAGAGCCAGGGGTCCTGGCAGCCCAGGTACCACACAGAGAGGGTCTTGGACCTTCTCCGTGTAGGATAGAGAGAGCCTGGTCCCTCCTGCCTGGCACACAGATGCAGCAAGCTGGACCCCCTGCCTTTCCCTGAAGCTGGTGGGCTTTCTTCCAAGTTGACCAACAGACCTGCCATGTCCCACTTGGGGTCTAGGAGCACACCTCTGCTAACCCTGACAGGCTGCCTTTCTGCTTCCCTCTGCACCCCCATCATGCAGCCTGAGAAGCTCCCATGGCACCGAACCACCCACACACGGGGCAGCCTCCTGCCTCCTGGCCTTTGTCCACCTAGTTCTCCCACGAAGGCTCTCACCCTCTTTTCTGCTACTAGCACCTATAGAAGCCCCCACCCACCACTCTACTGCCACTAAGATTGCCAAGCTCCTGCTCAACCTGGGATCCTGGGTAATCGAGCACCCGACTGCCTCACCTGCCAGCCCAGAGATCCTGGGAGCAAGGCCCTGGACTTGCTCATTTCCCTCTGGACAGCTGGGCATAGGGACCGGGTGCCCAGGTGTCAATCAAAACAGCCTCTAGGGAGTGAGCCTGTGAGTGAGGGGGGACAGGGAAGGCCCGGCAGGCTCCAGCACTCATCCCGGCAGGTATTTAATTCACCACGTCACAGCGGGTTTGTGAACTCATCCAAGTCAGTTTGGAAAATGCATTCTCACCCGGCCTGCTGTTACAGAAGCCTTTGCCAAAAAGGAAAAGACCTCCCAGCTGCCCCTAGGGTGGCCTGAAGCCCAAGTCACCTGCCACATCTGTCCCTCTCCTGCACGAATGTCACATCTGTCTGACTCCTCCGCTGGCGGCAGCCCAGCCCTGCTTACCTGGCCCACAGGTGAGGAGGCTCACGGTCAGAGCCAGCAGGTGCCCGCGCCAGCAGCACCCCAGGCGTGCAGAGCCCTCCCAGCCCATGCTCCTGTCTGTGCCCCGCGCCCCTGAATGAGGCAGGGCCTGAGCCCAGCCTGGCCTGCCCTGCTCCTGGAGGGCGGTGAGGACACGCCTGGCCGAGCTTCCCCCAAGGGGCAGGGCCCTCCCTCGGGGCGAAGCAGCAGTCTGCTCCTGGCAAAGGCTGGCTGCCATTATTCTGTGGCGTGATGACTAACACCTGCAGGCCGAAAAGGGGCCCGAGGGGACACCTCCACACAGCAGCAAAACCTGGCCCCCCAATCTGTTGCCAGACCGAGAGACCCCGCAGCTCCATCTGGGCTTCAGGGAGAACAGGGACCTGGGCACAGACCTGTCCTGTCCATTGAAGCCCCTGGGTTCCCCCTGACACCTTCCTGCTCAGGGGCTGGCACCACCAGACTGGAGCCGGGCGGACCCTCCCTGGGGGAGGCATGGCTGGCACGGAGGGTTTTGGAATGTGGGGGAGTAGCGACTGCATTCCCACGTGGGAACTCTCTGGCTGCCACGGGAGCGGAGGGCTGGGCCTGCTGTGCCCTTGGGGAGCCCGCAGGCCACCCCTCTGCCCCTGGAGAACCCACATGGCCACCACAGGGGCTGCATCCTCTCACCTCCCGGCTTCAGCTGCCTGGGCCAGAGGCAGAGAGGAGCCGGAGGGGTGGAATGGGGCTCGGGGAGGGGACCGCGGATTCTGTCTTGTCCTGGACAAGGCCGCAGCCCCCATAGGCTGCGTACCACCCTGGCCCGGGCTGTTACAACAGCCTCCCCAGACACTGCCTCTCCCCCACCACCTGCCTGGCACAGCGGGCCAGGGAAATCCTCCTTAGGTAGTACGTTTCTGCCCCTCCCAGGGACTCAGGACACCCTCGCCCCTCCATTCCTCGTGCCCCAGCCCACAAGCCTCAAACACCCTCACAGGTCGGTTTGTCTTCTCACAGAGGGGAAGACAGAGGGTCTCTCGATTCTCCTTGAACCCAGAGCCAAACTCCACAGACCTGTGGCCAGGATGAGCTTGTGGGAACCTACTCTCTTCTTGGTGCACCCTGCTCCTGTGTATTCACTCCCAGGACAGACACACCCTGAGCCCCAACTCTGCTCTGGGCACATAGCCTGGCCAAGATGGGCAAATGGACAAGGACAGGTGACCCAGCTGGGGTGGCAGAAGCAGAGAGGTCAGTGAGAGAGAGAGAGAGAGAGAGAGGGAGAGCAGACTCTGCAATCAGGGGAGCCTTCCTGGAGGAGGTGTCGGCCACACCAAGACCTGAATTTTGAACTAGAGTCAGCTGGGCCAGGAGAGTGGGGAGTGGAGAAGGGAAGGTCCCGGGGTGGAGCAGCGAAAGGGGAGTCTGGGCTTTGCCTAAACCCCCAGCCCTGTTTCTCTTCCTAGGGAACCGCTCCCTTCCTTAAGAACACAATCACAGAGAAAAAAAAAGGCTAAGCCAGTGGTTTTTGTGGGACATGATGGTGCTCAAAGTATGCCCTATACAGAAGGGAAAGTTAGGCACCCCCAAATCACTAAGATCTGCGGCAGAGCTGGGACCCCAGGTGACAGGATCAGATCTCCAACCCCCGGAACCCTCAAACTCTTATTGTTGGAGTGACTCCAGTCCTCTTTCTCTAGGACGTGCCCCAAAGGCCCCGTGGGCACCGCCATCGTGCAGCCTCAGGGCCCAGGAACTGCCTTGCCCCTCCCTCCAAGGGGCACTCGGCCATTTAAGAGCTTGGGTTGGTGATGTGGAAGCACAGCTACCATTTACTGAACACCTACTATGTGCTGGGCATGGCTCCCATCAGGACCACAACACGGACGCCAGACCTGACGTCACAGGAGCTCTATCAGGTGGTGACGACTCAGTGCCCCGTCGCACCCAGGAGCAGGCCAAGGCTCAGGGACGTGCCCAGGGTCACTCAGCTAGCACACGCAGAGCTAAGTAGGATGAGAACCCGGCTCTGATGTCGCGCAGTGTCTCTCACCCAGGGATGATTTTTCTCCCCCACAGAACACCTGGCAATGTCTTACAACATTTTTGGTTGTTATGAGGGGCAGGGGGTGTGGCCATAGACATCCAGGGGTGGAGGACAGGGGTGTTAGTAAACACCCAGGCAGAGCACAGGACACGCCGCTGCACCATGAATTATCCGGCCCCAGATATCAATAGTGCCGCTGATGGGAAAGCCTGGTCCAAAGCTGTGCTGCCGTCCAGGAACTCTCTGGGATCATATTCACACTGTACATCGGTGACCCCCAACAGGACCACCCACCCTGAGCCCTGCGTGGCTGCTGAGCACTTGGAATGCGGCTGGTGGGACTAACAGCTCAAGCTGTCATTTGGTTTCATCTTTATTAAAACAAACCATCTTCAGTTTAGTTTGGGGAGTAGGCTTGGTACAGCTGGAGCATGTGAATGACTCTTTCCCCGCCCCCTCCTCCCCTCCCCCTCCCCCCCCTCCCCCTACTCCCCTTCCTCCCCCCACCCCCTCCTTCCTTTCTTTCTTTAGCTTTTAATTTTTTTCTGTGAATGGACCTTTTCAACTGGAATATTTTTTACAAAGTCTAGACACAGATTGAGCAGTTCAGATGAAATACCCAGCCTCCGCATTGCAACGCTTTATGAAGTTCCAAACGCACGCCAGATGTCGAAGACGTCGCACTGGGGGGAACGGAACGGGGAAAAGGGTCTCTCTAGTCATTTTCATCCCGATTGCCTACTGGAAATGATAAATATTTTGATACCTTGCGTTAAACAAAATATGCAGTTAAAATTGCACCGTGTCTTCGCTCTTTCAACGTGACCACTGCGGAATGTACAGTTACATACTGCGATGCGGGTTCGGCCTCTCTGAGGTGATGGGATGTGAACAGTTTCCAGGAAACAATTGTTTTAATTTGTCTGACTTCTCTCAAACCATTCAGAATCAACTAGACAATATTCATAATATTGCAACAGCAATGCCAGCCAAGAACAATAAATGTTTACTGACCGCCTACTATATGCTGGCACCAAAGAACAGGAAGAAGGCTGGCAGGGGCCAAGGGCGCTGGTATGATATCACGTCATTAACAAGTGGCATTGATGCAGTGTTTTCGCTGAGCCCCGCCCTTCACAGACTTTCATGGCTCATTCGGCTCTCGAGGTGTCCCTCTGATGTGCTCCATTCATCAGCCCATTTCACACAGGAAGAAACTGCGGCACGAAAACGTTCTATCACCGACCCAAGACCGTATGGTGAGGCACCTTATGTTTCCACTCATAAGATGGCCAAGAGCAGGCAAAACTGAGGGATGGGGATGGGGACATCGTCTATGAAGGTGGCATGAGGGAAACTTCTGGAGCAGTGGTTCTCAGTCAGGGGTGATTATACACCCCCCCACCCTAACCAGGGGACATTTGGCAGTGCCTGGAAACGTTTTTGGCTATCAAAACTGAGAGGTGTTCTCAAAGACGATGTCCCCGTGGTCAGCAGGTGTATGACAGGGTGCTTCACATCTCATCTGCAGGTAAATGCGGGTCAGAGCCCCAGTGAGATACCACCTCACACTAGTCAGAATGACTAGTATCAAAAAGACAAGAGGTGACAAGCGCTGGCGAGGATGTGCAGAGACGGGACCCCCATGGCACTATTGGTGGGAACATAAAATGGGTGCAGCCCCTCTGGAAGGTGGTATGGAGGTTCCTCCAGAAATTTGAAAGAACAACTGTAAGGTCCAGCAATACCACTGCTGGGTGTACGTATGCCTAAAGGAGGTGAAGGAACCGCTTGCACCCCCCTGTTCACTGCAGCATGATTTACAACGGCCAAGCCCTGGAGACAACCTAAGTGCTCGACAGTGGATGAACAAAGAAAATGTTCTATATATATATATATACACACACACACACAGTGGAATATTGTTCAGCTAAATAAAAGAAAAGGAGATGCTGCTGTTTGGGACAGCACAGGGGGAGCTTGAGGGCATTGTGCTGAGTGAAAGAAACCAGCTAGAGGAAGACAAATACCATATGCTCTCACTTATATGTGGAATCTCTTTAAAAAAAAAAACCCTCAATAATTCGGACAACAGATTGGTGGTTGTCAGAGGTGGGGGCAATGGTGGAGGTGATCAATAGATAGAAAATTCCAGAGAAGACAGACAAACCCTAACAAACCCTGAGAGGTGTGGATCCTACTGGCATCTAGTGGGTGGTGGCCGGTGTCAAGGTCAACATCCTGTAATGCCCACGACAGCCCCTTGCAGCAAAGAATTGTCCCGCCCCAAATGTCAATACTGTGGGGACTGCGACTCCTTGTTCTAGAGGAGATGATTGTCCTCTGTGCAGCGTTTACACATGTGTAAAAACTCACTGAGGCATACAACTACAATGAGGGCATTTTGTACACTTTCCTGGGTAGGTGTCATAACTTAACCAAGTTAAAACACATTTTAAAATTAAAAAACTATAAAGTGGCAGCGTGCAGCGTTGAATCAAGGTCCGTCTGATTCATATTTTTTTCTCCTGAACGATGTGACAACACCCAGGAGCTCGTGGGCTTCCTGCTTCCCTTCTCGCTGCCTCCAAACCGTTCCGGGCAGCCCACCTGCCCAAACCCCTCCGATGCCCTCACACGCAAGCTTGGAGTCCAATCTCAATTCCTCGCTGTGACTTTCTCAGCCCTCGGGACAGGCTCTGGCCACCTCTCAATTTTCTTCTGGTTATACTCACCCCTTTTTCTCTCTGTCCCACTGCCCTGGGCTCCATGCTGCAAGTTGCACACATGAAAACTTGGCCACATCAGGGCTTTTGCAGGTGCTGCTCCCCTGCCTGGTTCTCTGCATCCCTGCCTCCTTTCCACACCTCTAGCCTCCACCTAGACATCACCTCCTCAGAGAGGTCCGCCCTTAACCACCTACATGCTGTCCTGTCTTCTCCATCGCCCACTGCCTCCCCATTCTCTTTGTCTCCTCCCTGGCCCAGGCCAGTTTTCTAAATATCTAATAATTTCATCATCCACCTTTTCACGCACCTCTTGCCCTCATCTGCCCCCGGAGGCAGGGCTGGGTCTACCCTAGTCATGGTTACATACGCCACGAGTAGCACACCATAGTTCAATGGCATGTTTGCTGAACAGAAAACTATAACTAAGATCCCATGATTTCCTGGATGGGGTTGAGAAGGAAGCCCTATGCTATTGAATTCACTAGATGAGGGCCTAGCAGCCTTAGGAACCTGCCTTTTGCAGTCCACGCTCTGTGAAACACAGTCCTGGACCCCTTTCTTTCCAGCCTTGGAAGCTTCTACATAATTCTTGACTCTCTGACCCCCGCCCCACCTTTGTTCAAGCCTTCATCTTCTCTGACTGTTTGAAGCAGGCTCCTTACTCATCATCCTCTGTCTCCAACCCCACCCTCTCCGAGGTCCCCCCCACCCCGCGGACAGAGTGACTGTTCAAAAATGCAAAATCGGCCACGCCCTGCCTCTAGTCTGAATTCTTCCATGCTTTCTCATTGCCCTCAGGATCAAGTGCAAACTCTACAGCCCAGCTCTTCAGGCCCACCCTGCTCCAGGACCTGTCCCCCCCCACCCCCTTGGTCTCACCACAATTTCCCCATCAGCCATTGCCTCAGTCATGCTTGACACCCCATTTCCCTGCACAACATTGCATATGGCTCCTCTCCTCCAAGCTTTCGCTGAGGCTCTATAGGGCTGCCTTCTCCCTCTTCATCTGACACATTCCTTCAAAGGCTTGCTGACATGTCCTGTGACTCACGAAGCTCTCCCAGCCTCCCACAACAGAATGCTTACCTCCCCTCCTGGTTTCCGGGGCACCCTGGGACGGCCTCCGTGAAAGGGCTTGACCACATAGTCACAAATCTCTGTTTTCACCTCTCACAGCCTCAGATTCGCAAATACCACACAGGGCGCCTGGCATGCGGTAGGTGTGCAAAAAAATGAAGTCTGCTGACTGATTCATTTCTTGACCAATCACCAGACACCCAGCGCCAGGAATAAAGAGGTGAATGAGACAGACAAGACGCAGCTGAAAAAGCAAATAGGTTTCTGTCTGCTCACTGTACCTCATCTGGATTTTCTAAATCCCTTTGGTGTGTTTTTCCTCCTGACCTCCGTGCCTGGTTCTGTGTATTCGATGCGCAGGACTCCTGATGGAAACTAAGAAGATCTGATTTCAAATCCAGACACGTCAAGGTAATTCTGGAGAATGGGTGGACGGATTGGAGGATTTGAGGTCTACTGATGTCAGGGTTTCTCTGACTCAGAACTAATGATACTTGGGGATGGATAATTCTTGACTGTGGGGGGGCTGTCCTGAGCATTTAGGGTGTTCAGCAGCATTCTTGGCCTCTACCCACAAGATGCCAGTTGCAACTCCCTTGTGCCAGCCACCCAGTGATGACAACACACAAGTCTCCAGATACCGCTAACTGTCCTCGGGAGGCAAAAATCACCCCCAGTTGAGAACCACTGATTTGACATCAATACCGAAGAATCTGGTCCAAAGGCAACCCAGCTATCAAGAAGAGAAGTGACTGGCAAGTACAGCCCAGGGGTTAGAAGCTCCTTGTGCTCCTGTGTGGACTCACTGGGGATGAATTATACTTCCACATGAAAGGGAAAAAATGAGGATAATATTTTTATGAAAACATTAAAAATTAAAAATGTGTTAAAACATAACATTTTAAAAAGAGGGTATATCTTTCTGGGTGATACCGATGTTCTAGCTCTTGAGTTTGAATTTCTCAGGTCACACTGATGCAGGCATCCATCCAAAGTTAGCAAACTGCACCGAAAATCTGCGCATTTGACAGGATTTAACTACGTTTGACCTCAAATGATAAAAATCTGCCCCGGAATATTGAGCTCTAGGAAGTGCTCAGAGCGATGATCTACTTAGGGGGGGATTGCACCTTGTTTGAAACCAAAAAGTAAGATGGTTAGGAAGGTGGGTAGAGGGATAGATGGATGGATGGACTATGGATGGTGGGTGATGGATAGGTAGATGACAGATGGGTAAATGAACAGACATGTAATAAAGCAATTATGGCAAAACGTAGAACTGAGCTGGTGGGCATATGAGAATTCACAGTAACAGTCTCTCAACTTTGCTATCTGTTTGAAATTGTTCATAAGTTGTTGGAACAATGCCTTGAGCTGTACTTTAGTGCACTTTATTGCACGTAAGTTCTAAAAGTTCCTTAAAAAAGGGAAACAATAGTAGTCTACATGGCTTTGGGGTCAGATTCATCTCCTACCAAGCTCTTTTCTTCTTCTGAACCTGCATTTCCTGCCATTGACCTGGGAGATTTATCGAGGTGGGTCTGGGCACAAGCCCTGGTCAGACACACGGGATCGAAACCACGGCCTCACCATGTTGCAGGTATGGGGCTTTGCACAATGACCTTACGTTTTGCGCGTCTCAAATGGAGCAGGAACAGCATCTGCTTTGCAACACTGCTATTGTGCTGAACTGAGAAGCCTCGTGCCTTAGATGACACTAAGCATGCCTACCTGGGAGTGTGTATGAGATGAGACACCTGCAGTCTCCCTGGGGGAGACTTTGATAAACATCAGGAAAATAGAAGGAGGGGAAACAATTTCCGGTAGTTACTTGCAATCCCCCAGTCTGTTTGCTTTCCTTTCCCTGGATGACGCAGCCTGAGAAATAGTGACTCCAAAGGCACGTCTGCCCTTCCTCTTTTGCAGATCTCTAAGGCAGGACTGAAATGCCTCCTAGGGCTCGCAGCTCAATGGTCGAGCGTACTTAGCAAGCCCTTTAGCGGTATTTTATGCAGGTGGAGGCAAAGGTGATTGAGGGCTCGAGTGTGGGAGACTCCAAGGGCAGAAGCCTCATGTCATGGGCTGAACTGTGTCCCACAAAAGATGTTAAACTGCGAATCCCGGGATCTGTGCATAGGAAATAGGATTATTTGGAATGGGGTCTTTGCACATGAGCAATAAAATGAGGTCATTAGGGTGGTTCTAGTCCAATATGTCTGTGTCCTTATGCTAGGGGGAAATTTGGACACAGGATAGACACACACAGAGATGCCATGGGGAGATGGAGGCAGACGTCACAGTGATGCTTTGCAAGCCAAGGAACACCGGAGATCGACGGCAAGCCAACAGAAACCAGGAGAGAGGAAAAGAACAGAGCCTCCCTCTAGCCCTCAGGAGGGGCCGACCCTGTCATCACATTGACCGGTGACAATTGAGGACTTGTAGCCTCTAGAGCTGAGATGGCACACTTCTGTGGTTGAAGCCTCCAGGTCTGTGGTACTTTGTGTCATCAGCCCCAGCAACCGAATTCACCTAAAATAGCAACAAGGAAGCCGGTGGTGTGACAGGGGGGCAGGAGGCAAGGACTCAACTCAAAATGACAGGTTTCCCAGGGGTTGCCACATGCCACATGCTGTGCCAGGTATGAGGACATAGCAGCAAAAATGAGTCACCGCCCCTGCCCTTCGGGGGCTCTACGAGTGACCTGAGGAGGCAGGCGGTACGGAACATCAGGTGACTTGTGAGGCGAGGGTCAATCTGACCTGGGGGCTCAGTGACAGGGGTGAGGGGCAGAGAGCCGTGGGGTGAGTCACGTGGGACGCAGGGAGGGCAGAGGAGTACCGGGGTAGACGGGACGGCGTGCAGGCCCCAGGCACCAGAGCAAGCTGGGGCCCAAGTTTCCCTCAAGGGGAGGAAGACCCACAAAGAATCTGGAGAGAGAGGTGGCACAGTACCAAAGGTGGTGGACCAGGTGTGGCTGGCAGAATAGGGCTCCCCAAAGGTGCCCACGTCCTATACACCTCAGAACCTGCGGACGGGGCTTTACATGGCAAAAGGGACTTTGCAGATGGTATGGCATTAAGGATCTGGCAGGGGAAAGAGTACCTGGGGGTGGGCTCAGTGTCATCACGTGAGAGGAGGTCCTCAGGAGAGGAAGACAGGAGGGTCAGAGTCAGAGAAAGATTTGCGATGAGGGAAGCCGAGGTCGGAGAAGCAGCAGGAGCTTAGAAGACGCCACCCTGCTGGTTGTGAATACAGACGTCGGAGCCATGAGCTAAGTCAACTTTCAAGAAGCAGGAAAATCACGGGACAGATTATCCCCTAGCACTGAGTTTGTGGCAATTTGTTCTGGCAGCCAGAGGGCACTCCTACCGCAGGGACACCGCAGGGGCACACGGGGGAGAGACCGCTAACTCCCTACGGACACCCAGCTGGTGCGCAGCACGGAGGGGTGGGAATGCCCGGGTGCCAGGAAAGGTTTGCTGAATGACTGTGTCAGAAGGTGAACGAACAACAAGCCAGCAACCCTTGTCAGCGCTATCGTTTTGAGCCCCTATGGCGTGCTGAGGCGGGATCTTGTTTTACTTCCCCCCTTTCCATGGATGTGGAAGCCACGGTTCAGGGCAAATGATCCAACTTGTTCAATCACCCCATGAAAGAGAGGCAAAGATGGGATTTGAACCCAGGCAGGTCCGAGTCCAGAGCTCCACCCCTGCTAGCTCCTGCCTACCCCGCTGACCTTATCTCACGATTCTCCTTGATCACGATGTCCCAGCCACTCTAGCTTTTGTAAAGCTCCCCCACCTACACACTGCACACATTCTCTTCCTAGACATCCACATAGGCTGTTCCATCTGCCTGAAAGGCCTTTTCCCCTACCGGCCCTTCTGACCTTTCCAGTCTTGTCTCAAATGTCACCTCTTCAGAGAGGCCCTCCCTGATTGCCTTGTCTGAAGTTGCCCTCAACTCCTCCCTCATGCATCTCACTTTTTTACAACCTTCTAGATTTTTTGCCTCAGTGAGAAACAGAGGCCTTGATCATACTGCCTGCCGTGCAGTCTCCATGTTGTGTGGCCACAAAGCAGGTGCTCAATAAATATTTGCCAGATGAAGGAATGAGTTAAGGAAACTAGTGCCAAGGAGACACGCCCAGGTATGCTTTTAGTTGGAAAGAAAAAGCAGGGGTGGAAGCTGGAGCCACAACCACCCTCAGATACGCAGCACCACACCCTGCCCGGTCCTGCTGGCTGGCGGAGCAGGGGTCAGCCTGACCTTCTCCATCCCTGGCAGAGTTCGTGTGGCACTTGCCAGTTGCTGAGAGGGCTCCCTCCCGCTGCACAATTGTTCTAGTGACTGTCACGCCCGACTGGCCTCCGTGGCCCTTGGCCACGCCTGTGGATGTCCGCCAGCTCAGGTAACACCATCACAGGCCGCAGAAGCACCCGGGTCTACCTACCGTGGACTATTCAGGTGGGCCACGCAAGGAGAGCCCCGAAACGGCTGGCTCTTCTGAAATATTCAAAGAACACATTCAGTTTAGGTAGGTGGTGACTCGCAGGGTTCCCACCAGTGGCTTTAAGGAACCCTCCCTCTCCTAATGTTCCCCACGAGCCTGGCACTGTGCTAAGGGTTCGCCCGTGTTACCTCACTACTCATTCCTGAGCGGGGCGCTGCTCTTACACCCACATTTTATAAATGCTGCTGTTGAGGGTCAATGGTGAAGCTGTGTGTCCCCAGGCAGGATGCAGAAGAGCTGGCATTCAGACCCAAATCCCGTGTCAGAGACCAACCAGAATAACCACTGGCTTCCCTGTCCTTGTCACCTTGACCTACACGCTTGGACAGAACTGAACAGACGGACAGATGCTAGAAACCCTCTCCAGCTGTTCTTCCCATAAAAATGCAATGCAGTTTAAAACACGATGGAATTTTAAATGTTCCAGCAGACACACACACCGAAAGGGAAAGAAATAGGTGACAATTAGATGAATCATATATTTCGGGACTCAGCAAGCTTTTCCTGTAGAGGTTCCAAGTAAGTATTTTAGGCTTAAGGCAATATGTCAATCTGTTGCATATTCCTCTTTGTCTGGACTTTATTTTGGGGGTTGGGGTGGGGAGGTGTTGTTTATTTCTTGGGATTTTTTTGTTTGTTTTTTCCCCAGCCCTTTAAACATGTAAAAACCAGTCTGAGCTTGAGGTCTGTGCAAGAAACAGGGCCACAGGGCCTTTGCCCACGACCTGAGAACTCACCGAACAGAGGGCAATCCACTGTGAAATAACTGAATGAGGAAAGGGAGGAAGGTATGGAGGGAGGGAAGAGGAGACACATTTCCAGCTGCACCCTGTGTCTTTCCCACCACCCCCCTTGCTGGGGGACTTCTCAGTTTAAGTTCCTAATGGAGAAACCAGATCCGCTACCGCAGGCCTGGTCCCCCTGCCTGAACCCCACGTCCTTCTTGTCTCCTCTACATCGTCACAATGTACCGTGACGACATATCTAAAGTCTGTCCTCACTGTGGGCCTCTGAGCTGTGTGAAGCCCAGACTAATTTGTCTACAGTGACCTTTGACCCTAGGCATTAGGCACCACCTCAACCCCTCTCAGACCAATGGGCACAGAACCAAAGACAATCAGATGTTTGTACCACCCACGAAACGTCTGTTTGGAAGACTGAAACGGCAAGGACTCACCATCTCTGGTCCTGGCGTGGAAGGGGGGTCGGTGCCTCGGACCTGAGCAGGGACGGTGGGGGTGGGCACGGGGCGCTGGACGAACCTGGGCTCTGGAGCCTCCTGGGTCCCATCCCCGGCCTCTGGTGCCTGGCCTCTGGTAGCTCCAAGGACCCTCTGGCCTCACAGGTGGCCCCAAGGAAACTGGGGGCCTCCCAGGGGAAATGGGCACATCTGGGCACAGCCCCTCTGCAGAAGGCTGAGCCGTGGGCACATGGTGACCACCCAGGATTCCTGTGGGTGCATCCAGGCTTAGCAGGGCTGTGGTGTCCAGCTGATTAACTCCTCCTTGAGAGAGGGCAGGGAGAGGACAGAGGGTGAGCGTTACCTCCTTGGGAATTGAGAGAATTTGGAACCACATATATGCTTTGGAAGAGGCATTCCTCTTAATCAGTCCCTGAGTAATAAACACTCATGATTGCAACTGATCCTTGCGAACAAACAGCTACCCCAGAATCAGCCCAGTTCTGGAAGCTGCGATAATGTAAATGGACAAGGCAACCCTGCCGTGCACTGTGTCTCCAGTGTGTGCTGGGCACTGACTACGTAAGCTCTCCCTCTCTGTGGCCGGTCTTGTCAGTATTGGTTAACATTAATGGTGGTGCTCCTCAAACCTTAATCACATTGAAATCACTTGTTTAAATGTAGGTTCTGATACAGTAGGTCCTGCTGAGATCCTTCACGTCTAACAAGCCCAGAGACTGCTGCTCCTCAGACTTTACAGAGATTTGAAGTATGAGCATTTGGGCAAAACTGTCAGTCAGTGGCGGTTAGCTAGTTGGCTGGCTTGTTGAGTGGGTGGGTGGATGGATGGATGGGTAGGTGGGTAGATGGGTTGTTGAGTGGATGGATAGATAAGTGGAGGAATGCCACAGCAATAATTTATTTCTCCTTTTCTTCTGTCTCCTCAGTTGCCCTCTACAATGCATCCTCCACACAGCTTAAAGTGTTCCTTGACTTTCCACCTCCAGGACCAAGTTCAAAACCTTGCCACAGCGCCCAGGTCCAGCTGCCATCTATTGCCTTGGTGTGTTGTGCTACTTACCTTCCTGCTCCCAGAGCAGCCCCGACTCTGCCTGCCAATGGTGCTTTTAAAATGCAGTGTTCCTTCTCACCCCAGGGCCTTTGCACAGCCCTGGAACCTCTTCTCCATCTCTGTGCCCAAGTATGTCCTTCTCCCTTGCAGCTAATAATTCTTCACTATGTAGCTTATTAGTGTCTATCTTCCCACTGGAATGAATGCTGCAAGAAGTCAAGGAATGGATTCATTTGGCTCACCGTTTATCCCCAGAGCCCAAGACAGTGCCTGGCAAACAGCAGGCAGTAAATGCTTGTTGAATGACCAAGAATGCCCGTTATCTAGCAATTAAAATCATACTGCTTGCTCAAGAGAGCCCAAGCTTGGGCTGATGCTAATTCTGCAAGAAACTTTTCAGACGGGTCACTGAAATAAGGCCAGTTGGGGTGATGACGGATGCCAATAGAGATACCAGGACATAATATGCAATGTTGACTTTTAAAGAGAATGTTGACTTTCAAATGACTAGACCCTGTAATGCCCCCCAGCCCTCACCCACTGCTAACCAGGATTCAGATTCCAACAGACGGTTGATATTTTGAAGCAGACAGTTTTTTGCACTGGGGGCTCTTCTGCCATAGTACCCTCTCCTCTCTCCAGGTGGGACAAGCTGAAATGTCTCCAGACATTGCCAAAGCCCCGTGGGGGTCAGGATCAGTTCAGATCTGGTACCAACAGTGGGCCCCAGTGATGAGAGCCACAAGCTACTTTCTGCTGCACTGTCTTGATCCAGGAGTTGCATTCATACTATCTATTTGGGGGGGTCATCATCTACTTGAGTATCTAATGAAACCTATTAATTTTCCAGGGGCAGGATGGGGCTGTCTAGACATTCAAGCCCACTTCCTCAATATTTAGGAAGATTGCTGACCCTCTGAAGTCCATGTATTCCCCCCCTGACAACCTGCTGCAGAGTTTATGCACTTTAGCCTAAAAGGCCCTAGTCCATGAAAGTGGGTGGACTGAGATCTTCTAGGCATTTTTTCATTAATAGCATTTATGGGTGTATTGTCTTCCTCCTGCAAAGGAAAAAGGAAAATAGAGCTACACACAGCAAGCAAACATGTAAGTAAGGCAATCGGAGGTGGGGAGTGGTGGGGGGAAAGCGAAGCCGTGTCTGTTAAAAGGCGGTACCTATTTTTCATGCTACAAAATGCTTTATGGTAAGTCAAAGTTGGGTGTCAATTTGACCCGGAGTCAATGTAAAGGGAGAAACATAATCAGCTTATACATTCCATTGTCCTGCAGGATCCCCCGAGAGGGGGCCACTGTTTTCCCCTCTTTTCTCTCTCTCCCTTCTTCTTTTTTAAAATCCTCCCCCCTCATTTCCACAAAATACAATTTTAGGTTACTCAGGAGACAAAGTCCAAGCCCATAGGAAATAGGATGAAATAATTTCAGCTTAGTCCAAAACTATTTAATAAGGAGTCTCTAAATGCCAGTGCAGCTTGGCAACACCTTCCAGCGTGCTGCCCACCGCATAGCAGGTGCTAGGCAAAGGGAATTCTTACTGTTGGATTATAGTAATGGACACAACCACCCAGCAAGTGCATGTCAGCCAGAGACACCCTACAGGAGGGAAACCAAGGCTCAGGGAGAGGTGTGGCGGGCTCACATAGCCGGCAAGCATCAAGGTTGTTGTTTGGTGCGTATTAATATTCCAGGAAAGCCTCGTAGTGGCCGAAAAGCCTGGCATGTTCCTGGGAAACAGCACAGACTTTGGGTAGATGATCAGTGGATGTGCAGGGAGTGGATACATCTCTCAAAGCCATGAGATTCCCTTGCCTGCAACCAGAGGCAAGGTATTTCCCAAGCAGGCAGCCGCACCTTGCCAAGTGCTGGCATGGGAGCTGGGGGGCAGGAAGCGGCAGGTGCGGATCCCTGGAGAAAGGCACCTATTCTTGGACAAAGCATCCCCAGAGGGCTGGGCCCCTCCTGACCTGGGGCTGTCTCAACCACTTTCTCTGCAGGTGAATGACGTGGGCGTGCACATACTTAGGAAGCTCCAGGGGCTCAGCAGACACTGAGAAGCTGTGAAACCTGATTAGAAATGGAAAACTTAAAAAAAATTAAACTTGGAGAGTCTAGTTCCCGGATCGAGACAATACCCAATGCCCCACCTCCAAGCTCTTGAGAAAGCAGAAGGAAAGAGACAGGTCATGTCACCCAACGGGGACACTTGCTATTTTTTTTTAATTGTCATTCTAAGGTGTGAAATACTATCTCATTGTGGTTGTGACTTGCTTATTCCTGATGATGAGGGATATATTGAACATCTTTTTCATGTACCTCTGGGCCATTTGGATGTCTTCTTTGGAAAAAATGTCGTTCCTCTACTCATTTTTTAATCGAATTTTTTATTTTCTAGAGTAGATCTTAAATGTTCTCAACACAAAAAAGACATGGTAATTATGTATGATGGGGACGTGAGCTAACAGTGTGATGGTAACCAGGGTGCAGTATATAAATGTGTCAACCTACACAATGTTTTAAGTCCATTTTATCTCAATAAAACCAGAGAGGAAAAGAAGACCTCGATCATGTTGAGAAATGGAAAACTCATGGTTGGGCCCAGCGTCCAGAGAGAATGGAGAAGCAGGAAGCTCAGGAGTACGCATGACATTAAGGGACTGGCCAAACCCCTGTCTACTGGTGGGGAGACCCAGGCTGGGGTGTGTGGGGTAGTGAGACCCTGTAGCTTTTCTGGGGATGTCCCTTCTGTGGAAGAGGGGTGCATCTGCCTTTTTCCTTGGAGAAGTCAAAATGAGCCTTTAAAATGGAATGAGAAACTTCTTCTTACTCCTTTCAATTATGATATTGACCATTTCCCATGGAGTAGCAAAGCCCCCCATCTGTGAATCTTGGGTCTCCTAACTTCTGTGAAAATGTCATAAAATACTCAGAAAAGCGATGAATTTTTGAGTATTTATGACTTTCATCTTTAAGGTAACTTAATTACAAGTATCTATTATTTTTCAAAATGGCTCTTTTTGTCAACCTGCACACAAAGTTCCTGAAAATTCCACAACTGTCCCTTGTAAGACTGTGCAAATGGTGTGAGAATTTCAATCTCATCCCTCCTGATCTTATCACACAAGACGCTGCTCTTAGTCTCCGCACGGCATACGTAGCCTCTCATACACTCAGTACACCCAGACCTCTGAGGCCAGCCCATCTCCTTCTTTTTCCTGAGGTCCAGAACCAAACAGTCAGCTGCCCCTTTGGGGAAACCTCAAGGACCTCACTTCCTAAATGGGTGTGACAGAGCTGGTTACCCTTTTGTGACCAGTACCCTTCTTCCTTCCTCTTGTTTAATGATTCCAACATCCACTGATTGGTCCCAAAGACCCAGGAGCCACCCCATCTTCTGCACTGAGCCCTTATCCCCGAACACTGCCCTTCCCCCATCATAATACCCACTGTTGTGTATTACAAATCTCTGGTTGGAGCCCCATGTCTCACCTTCAGCTCTATGGAAAAAAAGGAGGTGAAGCTTATTTTTCAGTCTTGGCATCTCCAGTGCCTACCAACCTCCCTAGGCTTGAATCTCATCATCCATACGCCTTTATTGAGCACCTGCTGTGATTCAGGCATTATGCACCAGGAGATGATAAGACAGAAGAGATGACATCTCTCCTGGAGAGTGTGAGGTCCAGGAGCCCCGAGAAGTCAGGGTCAGGGCACAGAGCTTAGTGTTCCCACACCCACATCCATATTTTATCCAGGCAACTCCTGCCAGGCTCACGTAGCTTGGCAGTGGTACAGCTCGCGGCTGGGATTCAAACCTGAGCAGAAGCGGTGCTCTGAGTTTTCTGGGTCTTGATTCCTTCCTTGGATGAGGGAAGGATGTTGTGGGTAAAGCCACCCACATTTTTAAGATGTGAATTTTTAAAATGTCCGTGCAGTAACCCTGGGGAAGCTGCAGGAGGCTGGGTCTACAGGGGGTTGGTGGAGGCTGGGCAGGTGGGGTGAGACCCCGGTGCTTGGAGGGGTTCCCCTCTAGGTGCTCAGGCCGGCCGTGGTCACATGAGTGATTGGGATCCAGGGCACAGAAATTCACCCTGCATAGGGATGAGAGATGCCCCCACTGGAGCCCACTGAGCTGAGCTCCCCCAGCAGGACTCTACAGCTCAAGGGCTGTGGTGCTTGGCCAAGTCAAGGTCCCAGAGCCTTCAGACTTGGAGGGGATGCTGGGAGCAAGACAGGGGCACGCTGAGCAGAGACAGTCACGGAGCTGATTAGAGGCCCTGCAATCGAGCTGTCTGGGGTCACTCTTATAAGGGCACTGATCCCACCCATGAGGGCCCCACCATCGTGACCCGATTACCTCCTAAAGTCCCCACCCCCAACACTGCTGCACTGGACATAAGGATTTCAACACAGCAATTTAGAGGCGGGGGAGATAGTCATTCAGACCATAGCACCTATTTGTTTTTACTTAAAACAAAATAGATAGATATATGGCTATTAGCAAAAATTAAAATTACACACATGGCTCACATTATACTTCTATTAGGCAGTGTGAGCAGAATGACCTTCATTGTACAGAAGAGCAAACCGAGGCACAGAGAGGTAAATGACGTGCCCAGTGTAACACAGCTCGTGAGTGGCAAGGTCAGGATTGGAATCCAGAACGTGTGCCTCCAAGCCAGGGCACTGAGCCACTGTCATGGCCCCAGCACCCCCTCAGGCATCAGGGGGGTCTGTGGGAAGAGGTTATGTGAAATCAGAGGTCACTGCTGCCTCCCGGAGGGGGCTCTTGCACCAAGATCATCGGTACAGCACGGAGAAAGCCGGGAGCTGAGCAACATGCTTGCCCTTGTCCGTCTGTCCCTGACAGATTCCCATCCGGGGTGGATGTCCATCTCCCTCACGGGCAGCCCTGTCACACAGCAGGAGGGACGTATTTGCGAGTGTCAAGTGGAAGAAAAAGCAAGGTGTGGAACAAGACGCATTGTGTTTCTGGATGATTGGGTTTCAGGGACACGAACTCCTTTGCTCTCTCTCTGAGCATGGTGGCTGTTTGTAGGGACAAACCAAAGCCACCACCTGGCTCCGAGGGACACCTGACCCCAGCAGAAGGTCCCTCAGCTGGTCAGAATTGCTGGGACTCAAGCCCTTTCCTGTGACTTCAGAGGCCAGACTTTCAGGAAAAAATTAGAAGAGAAATATGCCTTGAGAGATTGCCTACGGAAAGCCACACTCACCCATCACTAGAGCCCAGTGGGTGCGGTCAGAGATATTCAAACCTGCCCTACCCCGCTCCCCCACGTGTACCATCTGCAGGGGGACACGCTGACTGTTCATACAAATCCACTGACCCCCACAGGCCCACCCACTTAGATACATACCACTGCTGTACTGTCGTCAAGGACGCACACAACCAGAACCACACCTGCTGGGCTCCTCCGCAGTCCTTACATCTGCCCTCCCGAGCACAAGTCCCCCACATCTGTTACAGAATAAGAGACTCAAAAGGCAACAGCAGCCAGACCTGTGGACCGGGTGTTCTTGCATTCAAAGAATCCATTAGAGGTAAGGGGGTATTTCAACGTGGACTGGGCGTCAGATGATGCTGAGGAAGCATCGTTCGTTTGCGAAGTGTGGTGATCGCAGAGCATCGGTGGGCTTCTGAAGGGGCCCATCCTTCCTCCTGTGGAAAGCTGCATGGATCTCCCCACCTCTGAATCGCAGGTCAGCCATGGGACTTGTTTTGACCAATTTAGAGCAGGGCAGAAGAGACCCTGTGGACTTCTGAAGCTGAGCTTTGGGACATGTGGAGCTTGTATTTTGTGGGGTTTGGAAGGCTTCTCCCAGGAATCCATCCACCACGTGGTGCCACGTCCAAGCCAAGTGGAGCCAAGTGAGGGTGCTCCGGCCAACAGCCCAGCGCCAGCTCCCACCCGAGGGCACAAACCATCCAGAAGAACTTTCCACCCCAGCCCAGCCACATCACGGAGCTATGAGATGGGAGGTGGTGGTTGTTTTAAGCTGCCACATTTTTAAAAACAGAGCAATAGATAAACAGCAATAATGCTGGTAAGCAAAGTAAATAAGCTTTTCTCATGCACTGTGGGTGGGAATGTAAATTGGTGTAGCCACTGTGGAAAACAATGTGGAGTTCCTCAAAAATGTAAAAGATCCTATGATCCAGCAATTCCACTTCTGGGTATCTGTCTGAAAAGAATGAAAACATCAATTTGAAAGACAGCTGCACCACATGGTTATTGCACCATCATTATTTATAATAGCCAAGATACAGGAGCAACGTAAGTGCCCACTAATGAATGAGTGGATAAGAAAATGTAGTACATATACACGGTGGAATATTACTCAGCCACAAAAAAGAAGGAAATCCTGCCATTTGCAACAACATGAATTTACCCTCAGGGCTTTGTGCCAAGTGGAATAAGCCAGGCAGAGAAAGACAAATACCCTACGATCTGACATACATGTGGACTTTAAGAAATAAAAATGACTCATAGATACCGACAACAGATTGGTGGTTGGTGGGTGTCGGGGGTGGGATGAATGGGTAAAGGAGGTCAAAAGGTACAAACTTCCAGTTTTAAAACAGACAAGTCCTGGAGAGGTGATGTACATGGTGACTTAGTTAACAAGCCTGCATTGGATATTTGAAAGTTGTTAAGAGACTAAATCTTAATGTCCATGTCACAAGGAGAAACATGTGGAACTATGTGATGACAGATGTTAAGCAGACATTGTGGGGATCTTTTCTCAGCGTGTACAAATACCAAATCATGCCATCGTGTGCCTGAAACTAGTCTAATGTTATATGTCAATCATTTGTCTGTTTAACAAAATAAGTTCTTACTCTCGGATGTGTGCATAGTTATTCAACCTCCTCAACCTAAACACACTTTTCCACAGATCCTCTACACAGGTTCCCACAGCTCCCAGAAATTACATACACAAAGATGCAACACAAACACCTGACCCCCAAAATATTGAAAGTCCCACTGGCAAACAGGAGCCCCGCTCACCGACAGACCTACCCCTGGATTTAACCCCAAAGACAAACAGACGTCTGTGTACTGACACACGCCAATTCCTGGACATACCCACGCACATCCTTACTACCCGTAGAGAAGACTAGACTGTAGTGAGAAACAAATATGCTTACCAATGGTGTAGCCAGACAAGCAGGCAGTGTTTGGACACCTCTCAAGTCCTGACCAAGGCACCATTCATTCATTCATTGAATGAATTCATTGAATTCTTTAGACAATTGCATACTGAGTCCCTACTGTGTGCCAGACCCTGTTTTAACCATTTAGAATACATCAATGAGCAAAATGAAGATTCCTACCTTGGCAAGTATATAAAGAGTCTGGAATATCTAGTACCAGAAAGTAAGGAAGTGCTCACAGATTAATGGCGCCGTATCTACAGGACAAAGGAGGCAGCCGGAAGGAGCTGGGCCAAGGGTGGGATAAGTTGGTATCAGTGATGACAGTCACCAAGGATACTCCATTGAATGTATAAGAATCAGAGGTTATGTTGACATAAATAACAAATAACTAAATGCCATGTGAGCAAGCTCCCACCAGGCACCATCCCGATTGGCACCTGGGTATTGGACTTCTAATCTCCAGGACCATCAGAAAATACATTTCAATCATGTAAGTCACCCAAGCTCTTTTGTTATGGCAGCCGGAGTGCTCTAAGTCATTCAGATTCCCCACTGCCATCCAAAATTTTCTCCCTTCACAGCTAATGTCATCACCATGTCCTTACCTCCTGAAGCTCTCCTAGGGCACTGTGAAGTCCCTTCCCCGAGGGGTGGTGATCCCAGTGCCTAGCACAAAGCCTGGCACACAGAAGGTCTTTTGGTGTTCTGAGACTCAGTTTCCAATGGTGGAGGGCTGGTCCCCCCACATCAACCAGCAATTCTTGGACAGCAGCAGGGTGTCTGGAAATTCAACTCAATTCTGACACTATCTACCTGGAGACAGCATCAGATCCCATGGGTTAAGGGTTCAGTCCTACAAGACTGCCCCCAACACACACTTCAGGCACCAATCGCAAGCCGGGCTTGTCACCTGCACTTCTGACCCACTGGCTACAGATCAGTGGTTCCCAAGACGCCCGTACTTGGGTTTCATTAATTTGCCAAAGCAGCTCATGGAACTCAGAGAAACAGCGAGGTTGTGTCTCCAGGTAACAGCTTACGCACTTCCCTGGCCCAGCGAGGCCCACTGAGGTCTGAAAGAAGGCACTGAGGTGCAATCCTGATTCCACCACTGGCCAGCTGTGTGGGCTTCTCTGGGCCTCAGTTTCCCCATTAGAAAGTGGGAATGGCAATAATAAGACTTTCCTCCAAAGATTCTTGTGTGGACCCCATGAGAAGGGGCAAGGGCGATGGTCCCAGCCAAGTCTGTGCTCAATAGAAGTGGACTGCTATTTTCACTGGCCTAAGCTAAGGGGCAGCCTATCTCAGACCAGAAGCTTTTTAGAGCAGTCTGTTGCTCCCTAACAGAGCCCCAAATTCTTAGGCCGTTGCTCAATGCCTGGCTGCCCCCTTCCATCGTTATTGTTCATGCCGCCCCTTCCACATACCCTGCATTCCAGTGAAACTGGGCAACGCATCACAGGCAAAACACAGCTGGTGATGTCTACCCCAGGACCTTTGCTTATTCTGCCTCCAGAGAGCCCATGGCACAGAGGACTGGAATGGGCATCACAACTTATCAACCTGGACTGTACCCCAGTTTCACCTCTTGAATGCTACTGACATTTAGCAAGTGACAAAACCCTTCTGACTTTAGTTTCTCCATATGTACTGGAGTGGATAATGTATACACTAGAGATAATGAATGAGGACTAAAAGTGTATGGGAGACTCACCTGGACCTGAGAGGTATAGTAATAATAATTATTACTATAGTAAAATAAATGGTAATAGTAATATCAATAATAGATGTTAATTAATGTTATGTTATGCATAATCACATAATTATAACACATATTATATATAATTGAAATATAATTATGTGTATTATAAGATAATACACACAATTAATGTAATTATTATTACAGCAAAATAAGTCATAATATTAATCTTAACAATAAATTTGATATATAATATATATGCATAATATGGTATTATAATTATATAACAAAATAATGAATAAAAATTTAAACATAATAAAATTATATAATAATCATACAATTATAGTATGATATGTATTATATATTACTGTGTATGATATGTATGTTATAGTATTACAGTATGTCATGATAATAGATGCTAATGCTACATTATATGACAGATGATTATAATGATATGCTTATATATTATTATAACTATTATGTATGTATAGTATTTATATATATGATTACATAATGTATTTATTCTTAAATACAATAAATAATACTCATGTTAATAAATGCTAATTAATGCTATTATATTATGATCATCTATGATAACTCATAATTATCAAAGTAATGTCATAGTTTTATATATTTTCTATATGTTTACTATATATTCATTATGTATTTAATTATAGAATATATGTGATTATATAACAAATTATAAAATATATAATGATACATGTTGTTATATGAATATATACTAGCATCCATGATATAATATACATTTCAAATGTTTTTCCAATATTAATAAGTATTTGCCGTGTGCCAGGCACTGTTCTAAGAGCTCTACATATACTAAGTGATGGACTCCTTACAACACCCCTCTGATGTCAACAGGCTATTAATAAACCCATTTTACAGATTGAGGAAAGGGAGGTAGGGAGAGGCAGAGCAGGGCTTGAACCCTGGACATCTCCCTCCAGAGCATCACTGTCAGATGGGCTGGTGGACATTCCTGCAGCAACGGACACGTTTTGTACCTCCAGTAGGGTAGCCACTGATCCTGCATAGCTCCTGAGCTCTCAGAATGCAGCTGCCATGGCTGAGGAAGTTAATTTTTATTTTTATCTAATTCTTAACAATTTATATTGAAGTAGCCACATGTGACTAGAGGCTATTGCACTGCGAGCCACAGCTTTGGGGCCCTCTCTCTTACCCACCACCCTCTCCTGAAATATAGCACCCGTGGCTGACTGGGCTGGCTGTAAGAAAAGTGTTCTTCATATAATAAATGCAGAGCAACAGTCCTGACTACTATGGAGAAATCATTCCTCCTGTTCCTGGGACTATGAGGCTCCCATTTCCCACTTGACTTGGAGATGCTGTAGATGAATATTACATGTTTCCCTGACTTTTACTCCAGGAAGAAACAGCAGTGCACCTACAAAAAGGAAGGCAATTGAGTGCTCTGAACTCAGAATGGGAGGCAACAGTGAGTGGTGGAGACTGGGACAAACTGGGTGCTCTGAACTCAGCATGGGAGGCCACAGGGAGTGGTGGGGACTGGGACAAACTGGGTGCTCTGAACTCAGCATGGGAGGCAACAGGGATACTGGGGACTGGGACAAATTGAAGACTTCTACCTGCTCCATCAAAAGGGACAGCTGCTGCTCAGCTTTTGCTGGGAGGCACACGACTGGGGTTGGCAGAAATTTAAAACTTTTTACAAGGAGTTGGAAACCTGGAAACTTTACAGGATTTCAAAATATCAGTGGGGGGAATGCAACAACTTTTAAGAGGCTGTACCCCAAAACAAAGGCATTCTTGGGCCTGAATCAAGCTTTAGGCCATCATTTGAAACTTCTGATTTAAATCAATGGTTCCCGATCCTGGCTGTGCATTAAAATCTCTGTGGAAGCTTATTTTTAAGAAAAATACCAATTTGGAGTGGAGCACTGACATGGGATTTTTCTCAAATCTTCCAGCGCATTCAGACACACAGTCAGACTTGAGAGCCAGTGATTTAAATATCTTGGGACCTTTCACGCAATAAACATCTGTGGTATGTCCACGTGCTATATTTTGTGACAGGGACATCCTCTTAATAAAGAGGATTGAAATGTGGGAAAACAGGCACCCCACTCCAGCTTTTTCTGTGTCTTCATCTCTCTCCTTTCACATCTTGCACCCCTATGTCTGAAAACAGCACACCCCAATTTACTCTTGGCTTTTCTCTCTTCCTTTTTATGGACAGCGGAGCCCTGAAGCACCCAGAGGCCAGAAGCATATAATTGACTTCTTGGCAGGCCTCTCAAAGGCTGCAGCCGAGCAGACCTGGCGCTCCTTAATCCTAACCAAACAGGATCGGTCACAAGGCTGCCTGCACCAGAGGAAATCTCCACGTAATTTCCAGAGGGAGCAGCTCTGGAGAGAAACACGGAGACTCTGCTGATCAGGGCAGGTGGGTGGGGTTTGCACCACAGGGAGCAATTTTTTTTTCTTTCAAAAACTGGAAGGAGAGCAACAATGTGGATTGGAAACAAATAGAAGTTTTAAGAGGGTAACTTTCCGGCTCTGGGCCAACGGCTGTGGCCTCCCTGGGCTCCTGAGGACTGCGTCAGCCGGGGCTCCTTTAAATGAAACCTGGTTTGCAAGATTCCAAGCCCTCAAAGACAGACCAGAGTTCCTGGCCTTAAACTGCTTCTCTCTTGTTTGTTTAATCTGGCGTGTGGAGATTGGAGGCTGGGGGTTTAAGGAAACCGGGGACAGAAAGTCGCCCTGCCCTGCCTGCTTCCCCAGCCGGGCTCTTCGGTTTTGATACCAGCTGTGTCTTCAGAAAGGGCTTCTCTGCCCTTCTCTGCCCCAAAACCTGACATCCATCTTTCTGTCCAACCAATAAATATACACTGAGTGTCTAACACGGGCTAAATTGAAGCTAAGGATTACAATAGCACCCCACCCCCATCTACGGGGGGATACGTTCAAAACCCCTCAGTGGATGCCTGAACCCTGTAATATACCATGTTTCTCCTATCCATACCTTCCTAGGATACAGCTGACTTTATAAATCAGGCACAGTAAGAGATAAGCAACAATAATGAATGAGCAAATACAACAATATGCTGTAATAAAAGTGATGTGAATGTGGTCTCTCTCTCTCTCAAAATATCTTTTTGTGAGTGGTGGAGGCATCGCGACCTGGCATTACGCTGCTATTGACCTTCTGACGTTGGTTTCCAGCTCCTCAGCACCCACCCAGGGCTTACTGGTGGACCTGCTACTGAACTGCAGTTGACGCCTAGTAACTGAAACTGGAGAGCAAAACTGCAGATAAGGGGGCACTGCTGAGTATTTTTATCATTCTTACTATCCTAACAGCAGCAAACACATGTAGGCCCTATTCTGTGCCCCTGACATGTTCTAGGAGTAGTTCATGTAAATCCTTATTGAAAAGCTTCTACTTTCCCCATTTTATGGAGGAAGAAACAGAGGTTCAGAGAGGCCCCAAGTCATAGAATTGGGCTAGGATTTGAACTGGGCCATCTGGCCCCAGACCAGCCCTCTTCACCCCCTGGCATCGTGCTCCCCTCACAGAACATATAGTTGAGTGGGGGCAACTTAAAAAAACAAGTTGACTTCAGATATTTATATTTAAATTCTCATAAAGATATGAGAAATTTAGTTTTCCTGTGGAAACAGCCAATTTAGCTAAAATTAGCTGATTTACCTAATTACTAGGGATTGTAGTTTATTGTGAAAACATATCTGTAATGGGTTGTGTCTGCTGGGCTGAGTAAAAGGGTAAGTTTTCTTTCTGCGTCAGTCTCTGAGCAGGTTGCCTGTGAAATGTGCCATTTTCTGGGTTAGTGCTTATGGTTTAATGGCTTTTCGTTAAGATTTCCCCAACACCTGCCTGTTGCTTCCTGCCTTTTTCGAATCGACACATTTAGTCTAAGAGTCCCAGGAATCCAGAGCTGGCCTAGTTTGTGGTCTTAATTTCACAGTGACATGGTGGGATCTGTCATTAATTCTGGGTTCAAATCCTGTGTGGCCCTGGACAAGGCACTCAACCTCTCTGTGCCTGAATTTCCCCCTTTGATAAATTAGGGTTACAAATGACAGTACCTATTCCAGAGGATTATTGCCAGAACTAAGGGGGAGAAGGGCTTAGGCCGAATCCCGGTACAAAGCACATAATTTTAGTTAATAATAACAACCAGTATGGTTTTAGGATCCCTCATGCTCATTGGGTTAGTACTGTGTCGAATCCCAATATTAGTAACAATGCAGTGCTGTCTGCATTCTCAGTAAAAGCTAACATGCATTTTGACCTTGTTGATATCAGTGAACAAAACAATGTCCCTGCCGTCATGGGGCTCATAGGCTGGAGGGGGAAATAGATAAACAAGTAAATAAGTAATGGTGGAATGTAATGCCAAGTGGAGGGAAGGAAAGTAAGAGAAGAGTGGTCTCTGTTGGCCGGGTGTTTAGAAACACAGAAGAGTGACAGACAGGCAGAGACTGCACGGGAAAGGGAGGCCCAGTGAGGCTGACACTCATGGCCATCTGAGAATGATCCTGAGCTCTTGTGTACCCACATCCCCTCCTCCCGATGACCAGGACCAGCTGAGGCCCTTACCTGCGGGCAGTAGGCATCTGAGCACGAACAGCACCAGGAGCCACCACTGGCCTCCGGGGGGACCCTGCCACAGGCTGGCCATTCAAGGCATCAGGAACACATGGGGGCCAGTCCTTGGCTTCAGGGCAGTCCCGCAGCTGAGCCCACAGACATGTCCCGCACACCCTCCGCAGGGCCGAGGCAGCCAGGTGGCTGAGTTCCGGCGGGTATCAAATGTTGGCCTAATCCGTGAGGCCAGGTGGGGCTGGGAAGGGCCCCTTCACCTGTTCCCAGGCCCTGATTGGCTCTCCCGGCCCTGGGTGAGGCCTGCCTAGGCTCCCAGGCGGGTGTGGAGAGGGCTGCCGGGCTCACCCAGGAGTTACACCCATTTTCCAGGGGAGGCACCCTGGGGTACAGACACCTTGCTGCAGCTCACGCATTCCTCGAGGGTCTGCTGGTGTGGGCACCGAGATCTGACGGCAGAGGGACAGCTGGGCTCTGCAGAGCTCCCAGCTGGTCGGGAAGGGCTGGGGCGCCAGAAAGAAGACGTGACCCTTGTTCCCGTTGCCCTGAGTGGATGCTGAGGAGCTTGAGACAGAGCAGCAGCATGGTGAGGCTGGGGTTCTAGTAAAAGCCCCAGAGGCTATGGGAAGGATGAAGGTCTGGAAGAAAAGATGCTGGGGCTAATCGGGCCAGAGGGGGCTGGGGTATTAAGTCAGGGAGGCCTGATTGGAGTCATAGCGGTGGGGACAGAGGGAAGGAAACACACTAGGGAGGTGGAACAGAGGGGCAGTCTTAGAGAGTGGGGGACGGCACTGGGGGGAGGCAGTGGGGTTCCAGACGGGAGTTCCGTTGGGCCGTTGGTTGGCGATGACCCCATTCTTTTCCCAGATCTGGCCCCACACCACCTTGTGTCTGGTCCTGTCGGCGAGAGCGGGTCCCCGCCAGCTCAGTGTCCTGCTCCCGGCGCTGCTTCTCTCTCTCTCTCTCCACATGCAGTTCCTACAGTCCTGACCTCCTGCCTTCTCCAAAGCCCAGCATGCGGACCCTTTCTGTTTCTTCTGCCTGACATGCTTTTCCCTCCAGCAGTTAGCAGATGGCTGCTTGTCCTACAAGACCCTGTGATAACCCCTTGACCCTCTTAGGAAGCTGCTCATACTGCTCCTCGCTGCCCCTTCCCTCTCTGAGCAGCTGAGACTGCTTTTAGCGTTGATTTGTTCTGAGCCTATGAGCTCCACCCATCCATCCATCCATCCACCCATCCATCCATCCATCCATCCATCCATCCAATCCATCCATCCATCCATCCATCCACCCATCCATCCACCCATCCATCCATCCATCCACCCATCCATCCATCCACCAATCCATCCACCCAACCATCCATCCACTCATCCATCCATCCATCCATCCACCCATCCATCCATCCACCCATCCACCCATCCATCCATCCATCCACCCATCCATCCACCCATCCATCCATCCACCAATCCATCCACCCATCCATCCATCCACCCATCCATCCATCCATCCACCCATCCATCCATCCATCCATCCATCCATCTATCCATTACCCATACATCCTTTTATCCACCCAACACACATTTATTGAGCACCATCCTGTGTTCTAGGTACAAAGGACACAACAATCAATGGACAGACAGACATCTGTACCTCACAGGGAGATGGATTCCAAACCAGAATAAATAAGTACAAGCAAGGTCACTGCAGATATCAGTAACTCTAAGGAAGGGGGAGGAGACAGGGAACACTTCACACAGGGTATCAGGCGAGGCACCTAAGGATGTAATGTGTACGGATGACAAGGATGCAAAACACAGGAAATGCCTGGAGAAGAACATTGTTGGGGGAAAGTGCAAAGGCCCTGCCGGTGGGAATGTGCCTGAGGTTAGTGTGGCTGCAGAACAGAGAGTGAGGCAGGAGAGACAGGCAGAAATGGGGGCAGGGGGTGAAATCTAAGGGGTGGGGCTCTGTAATTTTGCTTATCTCAGCACCTAGAATGTGTTGGCTGAATGAAAAAATATATGAATGGTTGGATGGATGAACGGATAGATGGATGAAAATATTTGGTAAAAATGGAGTTGCCGTGAGTGTAGGGAAATCTAGGCGGGCCCCCAGAAGAGGCACTTCCATCCTTTGGGCTACAGATTAGACACCAGGCTCCTCTCTTCAAATGCAGAATCCCAGGACAGGGGTGACCAGCATCCCTTTACATGGATGAGCGTTTTAGCCAAACCAGACCTAGAGGCTCTGAGCAGAGGTTTTGGCTCCTGCGACTTCCAGCTGGCTTGTGGCCCCGGAAGCTGTAGCTTCCCTCCCTGCCCTGGGGGTACAGGAACCCTGCCAAGAAGCATTAGTAACTGAGCTGCCCCACTGTCCCTAAGCTGCTGGGATCCACTGTCTCCTCCCACGTGACCAAGGAGGTCAGTGCCCAGGAGCATCGGTGGGTGGGGCTGACACTGCCCAGCTCCTCAGGATGTCAGCACCAGGTCTGGGTGTGGATCCGCCACAGGCAGAACCCCAGAGTCAGGCAATGAGAAAGTGGATTCCTGGGGGTAGGGTCTGTCTCTCCAAATTCTGATGTATTCGTCACACACATCAGTACAGGTTCTGGAGCCTGATGCCAGAGTTCAAATCTTGACTCTTTGTTTGCTGTGTGACCTTGGGCAAGTTCTTAAGCTCTCTGAGCCTCTGTTTTCCCACCTGCCAAAGAAGGTACAAATGATGCGGCACACGGGAGCTGTGTAAAGAGGTCTGGACTGCCCGGGGCGCAGTTGGCCTGCTTTGGGAGTGTCTTTTGATAAATACAAGCAGAAGTCAATGAGAAACCTTGCCCCTGCCCTTTGGGCCCTTATTCCTGGGAAGACAATTTGATCCCCACCACACTTGGGGGGTGGCAGGGCCCAGGACAAGCTCACTTTGCACATAAGCAAACTGAGGCTTGTAGTTCTTAAGCACATGCAGGTAGGTGCCCAGAGGTGGACATGGTGTAGGAACATTCAGCCTGGACTCCTGCTCCAGCCAAAGCACAGTAAGGAGGCAGCACCCAGGGCAGCGGACCAGGGGCAGGGAGACCGGGGTTTCAACCCTGCTGTGGAACCTTGGGCAGGTCACTGAACCTCTCTGTGCCTCAGTTTCCTACCCGCAAAATGGAGCTTATCCCTATCACAGTAGACAAGAGCTCAAAGAGGTGAGGCCCCCTACTTAGCCCAGAGCCCTTTCCTCAGTGGCGTGTGTGTATGATTTGTGGCAGATTCATCATGTTCACAAATAGCTTTTAAAATGCAAAACAGTGCAATTGTTTGTGCCACCATAATATTTACAGTAAAAGGTGCAGGGGAATCCTGCATATCAAGTTAGTGTTGTGGTTGGTTCCTCAGGAAAGGGAAAGAATCAAGATTGTGTAAATACATGACATAGGGACATCAAATATGTCTGTATTAAATATTGCTATAAAAACAATTTTTTTTGGTGTGTGTAAATTTGATCATGTTGACGGGTGGGTACCAAGCTCCTCACTGGTATCTTTGTACTTTTGTTTCACTTGAATAATTCATAACAAAAATAAGCACAACTATGTAGGATTAAAAAATATTAAAAATATCTCATGCATATGCTTTTGTCACATTTTCTCTGCAATAGGATTTCACTATTTGTGTTAATTCATATATCTACTTATTTTTATTATGATTCATCTAAATTGCTGTGTATTTCATCCATGTCCTTGTCGGATGAATAATGACGTCAACAATGTTTCCTTCATTCCTTTTCTACATGATTAAGGTTCCCAGCTGGACTTGCAGCTCATAATGTCTTCCCTGAAATTTGCGGTTGTCACAGGTGGGATGTTCTTTTTGATTGTTTTCTTCCTCTTGCTGAGCCCATTGCCTCTTCTGATGAGCGAGACACGCCAGGAGCTGCTGTTCATGGCAGAAAAGGAGAACCACGATAGGAAATGTCAGGATGGGGGTGTCCTGTGCTGACTGCCATGCTGGATGTGTTTCTATTCACTGCTCATCATTACAACATCCCCATAAGGTCTAATGAGGGTTCTCGTTATGCAAGTGACGACACGAGGCCTCTGCAGACAATGCTCCCAGTTCACAAAGCAAGTGCTGGTCTGGACTGAGCTCACTGTTTGAGTTCAAGTAATCCTCCAAACGATAAGGGCTGTCGTGGCCACTGCAGGCTCCCCAGGAGAGCGAGGACCACCGCTCCACAGAGACCATCCTGTAGGTCAGTCAACTGGCTTGTAAATAGCATGTATTTCTGCATTATCTTGTCTCAGTCTTCTGAGGACCTACAGATTGTTGTTATTTTCATAGATGACAATACAATTTATTCTTTCTCAGATTTAACTGTTTTTCTTAACCATATGACACTATCACCTTAGGGGAAGACATCCTCTTAGGGTGAGACAGAGAATCTCACCGACACAGTGTCTGCTTCCTTTAGAATGAACCACTAAGGCAGATGAGGACCGTTTCAACCCGGGCGTCTTAGGAGCTTCGGGTTGATGGGAAGCATTTCTTCTCTTTGCCAGGAGTGGAACGTATACTTGGATGGATGCCTCGACCTGCTACATGCTACTTCATGGGTAGAGGAAGACATGCCTTGCAGGAACGGGAAAAGATATTGGGCTTTGCTCAGAATTAAAATGATAAAAATGTTAAAGGAATTTACAAAATCTGTGCAATTGTAAATGCTGGTTCTGTGTCACCAGGGGCATTAAGAGAGACTGTTCAACAGAGTTAACTCAGCAGACAGCTGGTCTAAACTGAGGCCCAGTCTTTGCTGGGCACCAACTGTACTTCCTGTCCGTGACCTAGCCTCATCTTACCCAAGTGTCCTCATGGGTAAATGGGATGAGAGCATGTAAAATGCGTCTGTAATGTGACCAGCTCTTCAGATGAATCTGAGGAATGCCAAATACTGGAGAGCATTGTTCTAGAATGTAGATTTCATAATGTTATTCTTGTCCTTCTGTTTGTTTGAAGGCATGGGATATTTCTAAAGGAAATGCCATGTCTGATTCTTGGTGTCAGTCTCAGCACTTGGCACAATGTGAAAATGGAGTTGGTGATCTCTAAAAATTTGGGCCAGTAATAGGAAGACAGTAAAGAAATGGTGTGAGAGATGGTGATGGAGGGAGAAATTAGCAGAGGGACAGATCTGAATATTCATGTGGATTCACAATATATATGGAGGGTGTTGTTTGTTTTATGGTAACCACTGATTCTCAAACATTAACATGTTTCAAATTCATCTGGAGGGCTTGTGAAAACACACATTTCTGGTCCTGCTCCCTGAGTTTATCCAGAGGAAGTCTTCAGTATTACCAAGAATTTTCATTTCTATCAAGTTCCCAGTTGGTGTTGCTGCAGTTAGACCAGGAACGATTTTCTTTTCTTTTCCCTGCCTCTTTTATACCAGCCAGATTCATCAACAACATGAAGCCCACAAATCACACAGATGTTTCAGAATTCCTTCCCCCGGGACTGACACAGGAACCAGAGCAGGAGCCCAGCAACTCAGAAGCCATCACAGAAAAGTTCTCTATTGTTGAGATCATTTTGCTCTTAGTGAATTCAATGTCTTGAATTCACAGTATGAGATTTCCCACAGTTTTGGCAGATTTTCCCAGACTGGAATATCTGACCAGGAAATTTGTTTCTAGACAGAATGTAACAGGGATGCTTTAGGAATGGAAACATTCACAAAACCTTGACAATATGAATCAAACTCTTGAGGATGAGGATTTTGTGGTTTCCTTTTTTTGTTGTTTAAAGCCCATGCTAAGTTTCTTTCAGAGTTTCTCACATTTTCCTATGCCCAGAAAAAGCCTCTAGGACCTGGTGTTCTGGTTGTCTATTGCTTTGTAACAAGTCACCCCAAACTGAATGGCTGCAATACAGCAGTGAGTGACTGTTTCTCAGGATCCCATGGTGTAGCTCCAGGCTGAAGGGGGTTTCAGGTCCAGGCAAGTTTACTCTGGATTCCCTGAGACTGAATAACAACAACGGAACACAGCAGGTGGAAAAGGGCTCATACCAAGTTTTATTCTCACAGAGGTAGGTTGTGTTAGCATCACATCTGCACCCAGAAGTCTGCAAGTAGCAAGTCTCTGTCTCTGCATCCTGCTCAGCCTCTGCCCCAGCGGCTGCCTCTGCTTTCTTGCTCTCTTGCTTTCCTGCTTCCTTGCTGTCTGTCTTCCTCCCAGCAGGAGACAGAGCTCTTTATGTAAAGACATAGGCAACAACGGCTCATTGCCAAGCCTGCGCAGGAGGCTAAGTATTACATCAAGCACATACACAATGGTTGGGCAGATTAGGATCAGGTGAGGGTCCTGGCCATGGTAACTTCCATTTTCCCTATGCATGGGTTGTGTGTTTGGTCCATTTGCTGATCTCACCTGGCTGGCTCTGTCTGTTACATTCTGCCAATGGCTGGGCTGGACAATCACCTATGTGGCAGTTGGTACTGGCTGTTGGCTGGGCATCTTGTTCTTGAAAAATTATTAGAGGGAATCCCCACTAAAATAGAGTCAACAGGCCAGAAGGGGGTGCTCTTATGCCAACCACTTGATGTCAAAATTACAGAAAAAATTGTCCACTATAGATCCCAACAGAAGAACTGTCAAATGGAAAGAATAATCAATTACAGGTCCCAACAGGGAAAGACATACATTGCATCTCCTACAAGAAATCGTGTAGCCCAGCAACTCGACCAATAAGAAATTGTCATCACCTTGAACTCTTGCTTTCCTTCAATGGAATTTCATTCAGAACAAACCCTCCCAACTTCCTTCTTCTTCTCCATAAAGTAACATTTCTCTCTTTTGCTTATTGGACTGGCCTTAGCTTGCAGGCCGTGAATTGCAATTCTCTGATATCCCAAATAAGCCCATTTTTGCTGGTAAAATAACCATTTATCTCCAAGGCCAACACTATTTGGTATCAGGAGTGTGATCCAGAGTAGGAAACCAACCCTCCCAACCCAACCCCCAATGAATCTGAGGCTGGTGAGCACACAGGTGCTGGTAACCAGAAAGCCTTTGAACTCACTGCTTTCTTGCCAACCCTAGCATTTGTGGGTAACACTTCTGGATTTTGAGATCCACTCTTTGTGTTTTGAGCTCTCCAGGCTTTATTCAGGATATGTTTTAAGGCTTTGTCCTTTCTGATAGTACTCATTTGGACCTTTGGTTCTACTTTTTGGAAACAGACTGTTCCTGTTGGAACTGTGCTGACCTTTGATCTGATTCCTTTTAGAGCTGGGCTATTCCTACTGGAACTGTGCTGTTTAGGAATTTTTCTTTTTGCTCTAGAGAAAAACCTCCAGGAAATGGGATTCCAGAAATCAAGATACTTTGAAGGTGCTGCCGGCCCACCCAACCCTTCTGTGATCCCAGTAAGTTAGATGTTTAAAAACTGTGGTCCTTCCTCATTTGCATTTCTAAATAAATGGGCCAACATAACTGAAAGTAGTTTAGAACACCAATGGCCAATGTGGGAAACTATTCATCTCCACAGACTTACTCTTCTCAAAACTAAATTGGACAGCCATGGCTCAAAAATTGTCAAAATGGAATGGGACACCTATTTTAATTGGTATTTTGAAACTTTCTAATGTTATCCGGGATCTAAAATTGCCTTTTTGCAAAATAGAATTTCCCAACTAACTGAGACCAACAATTAACAAAAGACAAAGAGGCTTCCAAGGCCTCTTTTTTCCCTCCCCTGTTTTCCTTTGTCTCCAAATGCACAGCTGCCGCCTTATGACCAGGCCCCACCTCTAGGGCCATTATTCTTTTTCCCTTCTGCACCACCTAAACTCCCTATATAGCCTTAGTTTCCACATTCTGATTACCTATCAGAACCAGCCCCTTTAAAGTTAAGTGTCCTGAAAAAAAAAGAAATTCATAAAAAGTTAAGTGTCTTGAGGATCCAAAAAAACCCCAAGTTTCTGTTTCCTGGAGTAAGGCTGCATCGCAAGCCACAGTTACAGAGTCTCCTGAAGTGACCGAGGACCCCATGTGTTTGCTGAAGTGTTTAATACAGTTATTCAACTTACCGACCTGCATCTCAGGTTTATATCAGTTAGTCTACAAGTACCACATGCTTGTTGGGGCCCAGGCCAAACACTGGAGAAACTGGCTCAACGGAAACATCCTTATTAGGCCGAAAGAGAGACATGAGCAGGATGAAAAGTGGGTGGGGCCTACCAAGAACTCAGAGAGTTAATCAGACAGAGCCGGAGCTAACTCAGACAGCTGACTGACTGAAGCTACAGGGACTGAGAGTGACTATAAGGGGGCAGACACTCCCCAGACAAGATACCTCAGAGCAAGGCACACTCCAGATGACAAAAATTTCCCAGATGAAAAATGTGACAGCGCAACCCATGTCTCCAGTCCTCCAATCAGATCAAGCGCCCAAGGCCAAAGAATGTCAATCAAGGACTCCTTTGCCCTGCCAAAAATCCCATAAAAGAAGCCTCACGATAGGCAGTCAGGGCCTTCTGACTCTAAGTCAGAGGCCCACTCTGTTTCAGATAAAACTTGCTTTCCTTTCTTGACTTTGGTTTCACGTTTCACTCTATCTGGACCTGACTTCTCTGTGATTCCAAACCTAGTGACACCCCATCATCCTGAACAGGATTTAGGAAACAAAACCCTAATTTGTGTCAAAATGCTAGAGCACTCACTGAAAACCTCTCCCGAGCAGCTGCAGTAGTTTTCCTAAGCCTGATTAGAACAAAATTCAAGCTTTCCCACAAAAATATAAATCAGTTCATGATTATTATAATTGACTTCAGATTGTTTTCAAAGAAAATTCTGGTCTTCCTTTAGATGTTGACTCCACTGTGGGCCAAAGGGCAGGCTACCCAAAGATGTGCCATTGTGACATGCAGATTATTTCAGAGTTGAGATCAAGGCCCAAATGATTCAGAAACTTTGACGTCCCACCCGCCAACTTCATGAAAAGAATTGATACAGTACATGCACCAGAAAGAGCTCTATCACCTTAGATAGCTGTATTATAAGGTAAACTAGGTGTGGTAGACAGGGAGGGATGTGGCTATGAGACAGGGACCTGGGTTTAGACAGAGTAGGGTGAGGGCCTCTGGAGAAAATACCCTAGGGAAACTCCATATTTAACAATTAAGTGAAGTCAGAGTGTCCTGCCAGTGGGTTTCAGCCCTGGGCAAGTTCACTGTGGACTCAGTGTGACCAAAGAAATTGACAGCAAAACGTTCCTTGGGGTGAAAGGGTAATATCCAACTATATTTCCAGGTGGCAGGTCAATCACTAAAATCCTATTCACTCAGAGCGAGTCTGCATGCAGCAAGCCGGTCTCTGCCTCTGGGTCCCTTTGTCCCCACAGCCATCCTCTGGGCCTCTGTCCTCGGTGCTGCCACCACTCCAGCCTCTGCTCTGCTCTCCTGCAGCCTTGCAGCCCTGCCGCTGTGTCGTGCCCAGAGCACTGGGCGGAGCTCTTTACATAGAGTCAACAGCCATGTATTGCCCACAGGTGTGCAGTGAGCTGGTCAGCCAGGGCCAGGTGAGAATCCTGGCCACAGGAACTCATTTTATTCACACAGAGTCACATTAATTCTGTAAAATGGCATAAACATTCTTCTGTGAGATTAATTAAAATTAAAAAGCCAGGAGTAATGTGGCCTGAAATGTTTGAATATCCCCCACATAAGAAAAGACCGCAGCATAGCCCATGTCTTCATTGTGTCAGTTAAATGAAGCTATTGTAAAATTTACTTTAGCCTGCTAAAAGGCCCAGCTTATTTTCTTTAACTTTACCCAGATGCTGCTTTTCTTCCTCTAGCCCTAATCAAACGATTTGCATCCTAGGCAAGTAATAATGGCAAGCAAGCCCAGACACAAACAGCATAGTAAAAACAGGAAAGATTCCATCTTAAAGATAAGATTGCATTTTAAAACCCAAGAAGTCAAAAAATAGGATTCTTAACATAGCAGACAATGACTCAGCCCACCTTGGGAGCAGGACAGGCAGTCTTGATTGATATGCTCCCAAACCAAGAAGCTACTATTCTGGGATAGAATCAAAGCAGTAAATTTCCTGTGTTAACTCTACAAAATTATCTGGAAGACTGATAAGAAACTTCGTGTCTCTTCCAAGATAAGCATTTGGGGACTATTTAACAGGTCTGCATCCCTGGCCCTTTGTCTCTCAACTGCCTATAAATCCCTAGACAATGCACCACCCCGGGGCTATCTTCTCCCCTCTGGGCAGGGGCAAGCCAGGAGCTCTATCCTTTGCTTTATCTCTAAATAAAAGCCTCACACATGCTCTCTTACCTTGAGTGTTTGCAAAGTTCATTCTTTGACTAGGTGAACAAGAACACCAGCATCAGCTTCTCTGAGGAGTCAGAAGACAGGGAGCCCCCAGAGCCCCGTGCTTGGGCCCAGGTCAGGGCACCCGGTGCCAGAGGGCCCTGCCAGCTCCCCAGCACACACCAGGTGGGGAAGGTTCACTGCAGCCCAGTCAGGGTGGCCACGCAGCCGTGTTAGCCTGATATCCCAGCAGCAGTCCAGAGCCTGGCATGCTCGGGGCACCTGCACACACCCGGGGCAGAATGGACCACTGGCCCAGTGACCACCCAGCAGGCCCAGGGCTGCTGCTTTGTTTCTGGGCCCAGAAGCTCTTCTGTGTCAGGTTGAGGCGGGTGGGCCGTGCAGGATGACAGGTCTGACCTGGGCCACCGCCCTGCTTGGGGCCCGCTGGCCCTCCTCCTGCCCAAACCTACCTCCCTATGTGGCTGGGGAGCCTGAGGTCATCCCTGGGACCACCATGCAGGCAGATGGCTCTGAGGGTGCTGTATGCAGGGCCAGGGGAAGGAGGGTGGCCTGCGTGTCCTGATTTTACCTCCTGTCACCTGGTCACCTGAGGCTGTCAGGAGGGCCCAGGTCCACTTCCCCAGTCCCCAATCTGGGGCTCCACCTGCAGCATAAGGCCTAGAGACTCTCTCCATCCTGGAGTCCCCCACGGCGGTGTTTGTGCTTATCCTGGAACTCCCCAACAAGCCATCCCTCCCCTCCTGGGAGGGTGAACACATCCTGAGGGCCCTTGGGGAGCATATGTGGAGAATCAGAACCAAGTGCCTCTGCTCATCTTTCCCAGCCTTTTGTCATTGATGTCATGCCACTCAGCCAGTAACTGGACAGCTGAAGGGCACCATGGGGGAGTACTCGGGATCTGGGAGCTTTGTGGGGTACTCTGAGGTGTGAAGTGTGGAGAAATTGGGCTCAGAGAAAGCCCCCAACAGAAGACGTGCACCTCTTGGAGGGGCTTTGAGAGACCAAGTTCAATGTTTTCTGAAAAGGAATTTTCTGGAATGTGTGGGGCAGCTGTGTCTCATCAAATGGGACAGTGCTAGACTGGTGCCCTGCAGCCCTGGGATCTACTTGGGTTACATATGCATTGGTGTTCCAGACGTGAGGAGACACCCTGGGGCTTATAGATTTTGGTGTCTGATCATCACCTATAGGCGTCAGGAAGAAAGGCCCAGGTTCTGTTTGAGCAGCCCTCCCCAGTGCTGCCAAGGTGTGCCCGCCTGGGGCTTAGAGCGCCCCGCTATTCCTGAGCACCTTATGGGGGTAGAACAGAGGATGGAGGGCAACCTGGCAGAAGTCAGGGACCCCTGCGTAAGAGTTAGAGGGCCGGGGTGGCTCGGGGGGCACATGAGGTCTGCATGAGAGCTGAGCTTTGGGAAGAAAGAGCAGTGTGGGGGCAGTCCTCTCCCTGATGGCATCCCACCCGCACAGGAAGACCCCAACCCCAGGGATAACATCTAGATCACACTGCCCTCAGGGAGGCTATTTCTTTTCTTTTTTTTTTTATTAAGGTACTATTGATATACACGCTTATGAAGGTTTTACATGAAAAAACAATGTGGTTACTACATTCACCCATTATCTTGTTGAACTATGTTGAATAAGAGTGGAGAGAGTGGGTATCCCTGTCTTGTTCCCCATCTCAGAGGAAAACCTTTCAGCATCTCGCTGTTAAGTATGATGTTGGCTGTGGGCTTGTCATACACGGCCTTTATTATGTGGAGGTACTTGGCCTGTATACCCATTTTGTTGAGAGTTTTCATCATGCATGGATGTTGAATATTGTCGAATGTTTTTTCAGCACCTATGGGCGTGATCATGTGGTTTTTCTCCTCCTTTTTGTTGATGTGTTGGATGATGTTGATGGATTTTCTAATACTGTACCATCCTTGCTTCCCTGGAATAAGACCTACTTGTTCATGATGGATGATCTTTTTAATGTATTTTTGAGTTTGGTGTGCTAATATTTTGTTGAGTATTTTTTTTCCTCAGAACCACTTTCCTTTTTTGTCTTTTCAATATACAAACTGTTTTTCCCACTATACCTGCTACACACACGCACACACACACTCACACACACACACACACACACACACACATACATATACATATATGCATAAAGGTAGATTTTTCCTTTAGAGAACACACAAAATACAAAAAATTACCTTTGCAAATCTGTTAGCATCTGGAGCATATAAAATGTGTGTTCACCTGCTTTTTTTTTCACAAGGCTCCCCTGATCTCAATGAAGTGGCCAGTTGGAGTTTGTCTCCTCTTCTCTCTGGTCCATTGACTTCAGCCTGTACATACTGATTCTAGACTTCCTAGATAGTTCACAAACAGCTCCGGTGAAATTAACTTGAGGACAGTGTTTGAAAATGCCGAATTACACACTTTTTTGTGCCTGTTATTAAACGTTGTTTCCAGAAGATCAATCTTTTAATTACAGTGAGCTTCCCTACTGGTGGTTCTCAGTAACAAGAAGTGTATGGTGTGAGCTGACTGGAAAAACTAAAGAAGAAAAGCAATTTTTCTAGCACATTCCCTTTGCAAAAGTAACATCTCCAGGGTACTGAATAGAGTCTGGTCTTCACCAGCATATCTAAGGTTGGTCCTATAATCTCCATCAAAAACTTACCTTCATGAGTTCATGTTTGATAGGAAGAATGTATAATAGATAGATGCTAATACTTATTGTGTATTTGCTGTGCAATGGGAATTGTGCTAATCATGATAAATTACATACAATGAGGTTGGCTCTGTTATCCTTCCCTATTTTAGAAATGAGGAAACTAAGGCTATTCAACAGTTAATCTGTGGCCTTATAACAGTAAGTAGAGCACTATGTTAAATTTAGCTCTATCTTACCACAAAGGTAATGGTATTAACCCCTACCCCCTCCCTCCCTCCCTCCATCCCGCCTTCCTTCCTTCCTTCCTTCCTTCCCTCCTTCCGTCCTTCCTTCCTTTATTCATTTTTATTTTGTTATCATTAATCTACAATTACGTGAAGAACATTATGTTTACTAGGCTCCCCCCTACACGATGTCCTCCCCACAAACCCCATTACAATCACTGTTCATTAGCATAGTCCGTTGTTGTAGAATCACTACTTGTTTCCTCTGTGTTGCACAGCACTTCCCATGCCCCCCCCACATTATCCATGCTAACGGTAATGCCCCCTTTCTTTTTCCCCCTCATCCCTCCCTTCCCTCCCATCCTCTCCTGTCCATTTTCCTTTGATAACTGTTTGTCCATTCTTGGGTTCTGTGATTCTGCTGCTTTTTTGTTCCTTCAGTTTTTCTTTGTTCTTACACTCCACATATGAATGAGTGAAATCATTTGGTGCTTGTCTCTCTCTGACTGGCTTATTTCCCTGAGCATAATACCCTCTAGCTCCATCCATGCTGTTGCAAATGGTAGGAATTGTTTTCTTCTTATGGCTGAATAATATCCCATTGTGTATATGTACCACATCTTCTTTAGCCATTTGTCTACTGATGGACACTTAGGTTGCTTCCATTTCTTGGCTATTGTAAATTGTGCTACGATAAACATAGGGGTGCATCTGTCTTTTTCAAAGAGGGCTGCTGCATTCTTAGGGTAAATTCCTAGAAGTGGATTGTTGAGTATATTTTCATATATTCTTCTCAGTGATATTGGTCTGTAATATTCTTTTTCTGTGGTGTCTTTCCCTGGTTTTAGTATTAAGGTGATGGTGGCCTCATAGAATGAGTTTGGAAGTATTTCTTCTTCTACTTTTTGGGAAAGTTTAAGGAGGATGACTATTATATATTCACTACATGTTTGATTAAAGTCAGCAGTGCAGCCGTCTGGTTCTGGTGTTTTGTTCTTAGGTAGTTTTTTGATTACCAGTTCAATTTTACTCCTTGTAATTGATGTGTTCAGATATTCTGTTTTTCTGGGTTAGCCTTGGAGGGTTGCATTTTTCTAGAAAGTTTTCCATTTCTTGTAGGTTATCCAGTGTATTGGCATATAATTTTTCATGGCATTCTTTCATAATTCTTTGTATTTCTGTGGTTTCTGTAGTGGTTTTTCCTTTCTCATTTCTGATTCTGTTCATGTGTGCAGGCTCTTGTTTTTTCTTGACTAGTCTGCCGAGGGGTTTATCCATTTCATTTATTTTCTCCAGGAATCAGCTCCTGCGTTCATCGATTCTTTGTCTTGTTTCATTCTTCTAGGTTTTATTTATTTCTACTTCAATCTTTATTGTGTTCCTCCTCTTGCAGACTATGGGCCCCCATTTGTTCTTCTTTTTCTTGTGATAGTTTTCAGTTTAGACTATGCATATGGGATTGTGGTTCTCTCCTGAGGGAGGCCTGTATTGCAGTATACTTCCCTCTTAGCACCACCTTGTCTGTGTCCTACGGATTTTGCGTTATTCAGTTATTGCTGTCATTTGTCTCCATATATTACTGGATCTCTGTTTTTATTCGATCATTGATCCATTGATTATTTATTTGCATATTTTTAAGACTCCATGCGGTGGTAGGCCTTTTCATTTTATTTGCATAATTTATTTCTAATTTCAAACCCTCGTGGTGTGAGAAGCTGCATCATTTTTGTGGGCTACTCCGGGATAACTTCGGAAGTGAGTATAGGCATCTGAGCCTGCTTTTTCTTTCTTTTCTGTCCTTCTAGAAGGAAGCTGTCTATGGCACACAACATCGGGCACTCGTCAGTTACTTAAATGGGACTAGCCCAGCTGCCGATCTCAAAGTCTCGAGTGACAGGTTCCCCTGCATCTCCCTCAGTGGATCCCCATCTCCCTTGGGAGCCGAGAAAGTCACCTGAGTGGAGGCCAGGATTCCCCTTCAGAGGCATCTCCTTGGACGCCAGGGACTGAGGAAGGCCGTGGGCACCTGCGAGAGTCTAGGCTGAGGGTGCACTTCAGCGGCTTCTCAAAGGTCCGCGTGTCTGGAATCAGACCCCGACAGCCCGACTGGGTATCCATGAGGAGTGTCTCTCTTTCTGTCTGCCTGACTTCCAGCCTGCTTCTCCAGGCCGCCCCAGCCTCTGGGTGAGGCAAGGGTGCTCTTTACATCCTTTCCTCACTCGATGTGTGCCTCTAAGTTCGTCAGTGCCCCAGACCCCATTGCTCAGCACCGCAGGGTAGGAAATCTATGCTTTGCTCTTATTCCTAACGAAATGCTGTACTTTTTTTTTTTTTGTAGATTATTATTTTTTATTGAAGTGTAGTTGACACACAGTATTACATTAGTTTCAGGAGTACAACACAGTGATTCAACATTTATATACATGATAATTCTAGCTACCAGCTATCACCGTACAAAGTTGTTACAATATTTTGACTATATTCCTTATGCTATACATTACATCCCGGTTACTTATTTATTGTACAATTGGAAGTCTGTACTTTTTTTTTTTAGAGGGCATCTCTCATATTTATTGATCAAATGGTTCATAACAACAATAAAATTCTATGTAGGGGAGTCAATGCTGAATGCACCATCATTAATCCACCCCAAGCCTAATTTTCCAATCTTCTGAAGCATTTTGAACAAGTTCTTACATGGAGAACAAATTCTTACATTGTGAATAAGGTACACGGTGAACAGTACAAGGGCAGTCATCACAGAAACTTTCGGTTTTGCTCATGCATTATGAACTATAAACAATCAGTCCAAATATGAATATTTGTTTGATTTTTTTACTTGATTTATATGTGGATTCCAAATTTTTCTCTTTATTATTATTATTTTTAATAAAATGCTGAGGTGGTAGGAAGATGCAAGATAAAGGTAGACAACATAGTTTAGTGTTGTAAGAGAGGAAATTTAGATGATCAGGTGTGTGCCTGTAGACTATGGGTTGATCCAAGCTAGACATGGGCAATAAAACATCCACGGATGCAGAAGATTTCTCTCAGAGCAGGGGTGGTGAGGTTCTAAGCCTCACCTCTGTTGATCCCCAATTTCTCACCTGATGGCACCCCTGTGACTGTGCCTGTCTTAGGTTGTTCCTCCCTTGAGGAATCTTACCCGTCTCTGGCTAACCAGTCATCTTCCGGGGCCATACAGGGAAATGTAAAGTTGGTAAGTGAGAGAGAAGTCTTATTGTTTGAAAAGGTTAGCTTTTTACTTTTTTGCATATTTATGCCCTGTTTCTTCTATGCCCAGCATTTGTTTTGAGGTATCTTTACCACTTGGAGGAATTATGATACTCGGTAAATTCGATATGAGGCACGAATTCTATTTAAGGGTTGTAATTAGGAAGGAAGAAGAAAAGCTATAGAAGTAGCAGGCGGAAGAAATCGTGGGAAGATTGATTATTTCTTTCACATATCTTCTTGTAGAGTAACTTCAGCATGTATAGGTTTTAAACTACTAATTAAATTGCACACACTCATTAACATAATAGGAGTACAGTTACATAACCAAAGCAGACCTATAATTACCAGCCATCTCCAGTGAAAACAAGAAAACCAGTTAGGCACCTTAGGCATTTGTGAAAACTTATCTATGATATGGTGGATATTATCCAACTGAACTTGAACAGTCTGAGAGAAATCCGACAAATTAAAACAACCCATTCCTGGGGACTGTTCACATCCCATAGGTTCTTTTAACAGTACATATTCTGTAGTTGTAAGATTTTGTAGCGCTACAATTTGCACTTCTCCGAATTCTTAGTTGAGTTCCAACAGTATAGATCCAGTCAAATTTGTTGTTTTACTGTTTGCACAGGCCAGCTTAGATATCTCCTTCTTCATTCCCATGGCAAGTCCAGGAACTGGTGGGATGAGTGCAGCTACAACTGCAGCATCGCCTGGATCTTTGTTGAGGTTTTTTGATGATCATCTTCTGGTATGAGTCTTCCCGAGAGTGCTGATGTTGGAAGTTCTTTTTCATATCGTATCTTAGTTCATTGTCTGGGTAGCCAAATTAGGCTTTGATCCTCTGTATTAACACAAACAGACCCTTTGCCTACACTTTTATATGCCCTTTGTACCATTGTGTAGAACTCATTGGAGGTCACCACACAGGAACTGCTTTTTTGTTTGTTTGTTTATCATTAGTCTACACTTACATGACGAATATTATGTTTACTAGGCTCTCCCCTATACCAGGTGCCCTGTATAAACCCCTTTACAGACACTGTCCATCACCACAGGAAAATGTTGTAGAATCACTACTTGTCTTCTCTGTGTTGTACAGCCTTCCCATTTCTCCCACCCCCCAACACATGCTAATCTTAATATACCCCTTCTTCTTTGCCCCCCTTACCCCTCCCTACCCATCCATCCTCCCTAGTCCCTTTCCCTTTGGTACCTGTTAGTCCATTCTCGGGTTCTGTGATTCCACTGCTGTTTTGTTCCTTCATATTTTCCTTTGTTCTTATACTCCACAGATGAGTGAAATCATTTGGTGCTTGTCTCTCTCTGACCGGCTTCTATCCCTGAGCATAATACCCTCTAGCTCCATCCATGTTGTTGCAGATGGTAGGATTTGTTTTCTTCTTATGGCTGAATAATATTCCATTGTGTATATGTACCACATCTTCTATAGCCATTCATCTACTGATGGCGGACACTTAGGTTGCTTCCATTTCTTGGCTGTTGTGAACAGTGCTGCGATAAACATAGGAGGATATCTGTCTTTTTCAAACTGGGCTGCGGCATTCTTAGGGTAAATTCCTAGAAGTGGATTGTTGAGTATTTTTGCATGAAATTTCCTCAGCGATATTGGTCTGTAATTTTCCTTTTCTGTGATGTCTTTGCCTGGTTTTGGTATTAAGGTGATGCTGGTCTCATAGAATGAGTTTGGAAGTATTTCCTCTTCTACTTTTTGGAAAAGTTTAAGGAGGATGACTATTAGATCTTCACTACATGTTAGATTAAGGTCAGCGGTGCAGCCGTCTGGTTCTGGTGTTTTGCTCTTAGGTAGTTTTTTGATTGCCAGTTCAATTTTGTTCCTAGTAATTGATCTGTTCAGTTTTCTTTTCTTTCTGGGTTAGCCTTGGAGGGTCGCATTTTCCTAGAAAGTTGTCCATTTCTTGTAGGATATCCAGTGTGTTAGCATATGATTTTTCACGGCATTCTCTCATAATTCTTTGTATTTCTGAGGTTTCTGTAGTGATTTTTCCTTTCTCATTTCCGATTCTGTTTATGTGTGCAGGCTCTCATTTTTTCTTGATGAGTCTGACTAGGGGTTTATCCATTTTGTTTATTTTCTCCAAGAATCAGTTCCTGCTTTCATCGATTCTTTGTGTTGTTTCATTCTTCTCAGTTTTATTTATTTCTGCTTCAATCTTTATTATGTTCCTCCTCCTGCTGAATATGGGCCCCATTTGTTCTTCTTTTTCTTGTTATAATAGTTTTCAATTTAGACTGCTCATAGGGGATTGTTCTTCTCTCCTGAGGTAGGCCTGTATTGCAGTATACTTCCCTCTTAGCACAGCCTTGTCTGTGTCCCACGGATTTTGTATTGTTCAGTTCTTGCTGCCATTTGTCTCCTTATATTGCTTGATCTCTGTTTTTATTCGGTCATTGATCCGTTGGTTATTCAGGAGCATGTTGTTAAGACTCCACGCGGTGGTAGGCTTTCTCATTTTACTTGCACTATTTATTTCTAGTTTCATACCCTTCTGGTGTGAGAAGCTGCATCATTTTTGTGGGCTCGTGCGGGATAACTTCGGAGGTGAGTATAGGCATCCGAGCCTGCCTTTTCCTTCACTGTCCTTATAGAAGGAAGCCGTCTATGGCAAACAACATCGGGCGCTCGTCAGCCACTTAAATGGGACTAGCCCGGCTGCCGATCTCAAAGTCTCGAGCGACAGGTTCTCCTGCGTCTCCATCAGTGGATCCCCCGTCTCCCTTGGGAGCCGGGAAAGTCACCTGAGTGGAGGCCAGGATTCCCCTTCAGAGGCATCTCCTTGATGCTAGGGACTGAGGAAGGCCGTGGGCACCTGCGAGAGTCTAGGCTGAGGCTGCGCTTCTGAGGCTCCTCAAAGGCCCGCATGTCTGGAATCAGACCCCGACAGCCCGACTGGGTATCCATGAGGAGTGTCTCTCTTTCTGTCTGCCTGACTTCCAGCCTGCTTCTCCAGGCCGCCCCAGCCTCTGGGTGAGGCAAGGGTGCTCTTTACGTCCTTTACTCGCTCGATGTGTGTCTCTGACTTTGGCTGTGCCCCGGACCCCGTTGCTCATCACCGCAAGGTAGGAGATCTACGCTTCGCTCTTACTCCTGACGAAATGCTGTACTTGTTATCTCATAAAAAAGTGTCCGGTTCGTTGAAGAATGCTGTTGGTAATTTGAGGCTGATTGCATTGAATCTGTAGATTGCTTTAGGCAGGATGCCCATTTTGATAATATTAATTCCTCCTAGGCAGGAGCATGGGATGAGTTTCCATTTGTTTGTGTCCTCTTTAGTATCTGTTAAGAGTGTCTTGTAGTTTTCAGGGTATGGTAGGTCTTTCAGTTCCTTGGTTAGGTTTATTCGTAGGTATTTTATTCTTGTTGATGCAATTGTGAATGGAATTGTTTTCCTGATTTCTCTTTCTGCTAGTTCATCGTTAGTGGCTAGGAAAGCAACAGGTTTCTGTGTATTAATTGTGCATCCTGCAACTCTGCTGAATTCGGATATCAGTTCTAGTAGTTTTGGAGTGAAGTGTTTAGGGTTTTTTTTTTATGTATGATAAATATCATGTCATTGGCAGATAGTGACAGTTTGACTTGTTCTTTACCAGTCTGGATGCCTTGTATTTTTTTGTTTCGTCTGATTGCCATGCCTAGGACCTCCAGTGGTATCTTGAATAGCAGTGGGGTGAGTGGGCATCCCTGTCCTGTTCCCGATGTCAGAGGAAAACTTTTCAGCTTCTCGCTGTTAAGTATGATATTGGCTGTGTCCTTGTCATATACGGCCTTTATTATGTTGAGGTACTTTCCCTGTATACACATTTTCTTGAAAGTTTTTATCATGAATTGATGTGGAGTATTGTCGAATGTTTTTTCAGCATCTTTGGACGTGATCATTTTTTTTTTGTCCTCCGTTTTACTGATGTGGTGGATGTTGTTCATGGATTTTCTAATAGTGTACCATCCTTGCATCCCTGGAATAAATCCTACTTGATCATGAGCTCTTGAACCTACCCCTTGAACCCCAATTCCACCCTCTAGTTCTGAAACTCCACCCCAAGCAAGCATCTTTCTGGGTGTGTGACTGATCCTGGGGAGACCAGGCCCCAGAAATGTCCACTGCTCTTTGGTGCTCTGTGCACATCCCCGTCCCTGGAAGGACCCACTGGGAGTCCGTGACTCCATCCCCCAAACTCCTGTTCCCCTGGCTCCTTTTTCTGGAGACCCTGGCCTCAGCGTCCCGCTCCAGCGTCATTCCGGGGGATCCGGCCCCTCCCCCTAACCCTGAACGCAGTGTCCACTCGGGTTTGGCAGCTGCACCGCCCCATGTGCCCTGACCGGTCTGGCTCCCACAGATGTACGTGACACTCGTGTTCTGTGTGAAGGGCTCCCGCCTGGTCAAATCCTCGCTCTGCCTGCCCCTGCTGTGCCCTGCCTTCCTGGTGGTCGTGGTCCGCGTGGCTGAGTACCGCAACCACTGTTCAGACATTCTGGCTGGCTTCCTTACCGGAGCAGCCATCGCCACCTTTCTGGTGAGCCACCTTCCCATCTGTCCCTGTATGGCAGACCCTCCATCAGCTCCATGACCCAAGAGGCAGGCCTGTGTGATGGTGGAGAGTATGGACCTGGGGCGAGTCTCTTAACCTTACGCTGCCTGGAGGTTTTCATCTGTGAAACGGGATGATAGGAAGAGGGCCAAGCAAGTGAAGCACTCGCTATGAGCACAAAATTGAAGGAGGCACAAACCCACTCAGTAATCAAGATAAATAGTATAGTAATGAAAACGTTTTAAAAATCAAAATTAATGCAGACAACACCGTGTCCAAAAATACTGAAGTTTTAAATGCAGACAGTATCCGATTCTGCTCTTGCACAACTTGGCCTTACTTGCCTTCACCTTCTTCCCACCCTTTGGACTAAGTAACAGTACCTACCTCTTGGTAAAATGGAAAGAACAGTGGTGCCATATAGGAAGCGCCATAAAAATGTTAGCTGCTTTTTGAAACCTGAGCCTCAGTTTCCTTATCTGAAAAATGGGGATGGTATTTATACAACTCCTACTTATTGGCCTCTGGCCTCAACATGCAAACTGCCCTCCCTCTGCCCCAGGTCACCTGTGTCGTGCACAACTTCCAGAGCCGGCTGCCTTCTGGCCGAAGGCTCTCCCCCTGGGAGGACTTGGGCCAAGCCCCCACCATGGAGAGCCCCCTCGAGAAGTTAAGTGTGGCCCAGGTAAGGGGGGCTGGGGGCCGCTCCCCGCTGGAGAGGGTGGTAGCTGGAGGGGGACCAGGGAGGCAGGAAGTTAGGCAAGAGATGGGGATCTCAGGGCCATGGGGGGTGGGCAATGGCTCATCTCTGCGGGCCTAGGTCCTGGGGGACAGTCCCAGAAACAAGTGCCCGTCTCCTCTCTCCCTCCCAAGGGGACATGATTAATCCTGAGAATCCTGGTTGGTGTTTCCATCGGGCTTTCTGCCCAATGCGCCCCCTCGTGGTTGTGGCCGGCAGGGCCTGGGGGGCCGCTAGCCCCTTCCCTCTGCCTCTTTGTCTCAAAAACCTTAGGCCTGCAGGCCGCATTGGACACCGGCACGGCTCACCCCACCCAGTGAGTGTCGAGGGAGTGGGGGGTAACCGGGGGGGACTTCCAGATGGCAGTCACTGCCGCAGAGGTCTCCCCTATGTTCTCGTGGTCCCTTCCCAAGCTTTCTGATGCCCCGATCTCTGCTCCCTGACCCTCAGAGCCACAGAACTGCACCCGCCGTGGCCACCTGATCCCCAGCTGCGTGTCCTCCAGGGCTCCAGCCATGTGTTCGTCGCCCCGTGTGCCGCGCCCTCGGTTGAGGTCTGAGCCGACACCGCTGCCCCTGCCCCTGCCTCTGCGTGCACCAGCTCCCAGCCAGGGCCCCTCACCCTCCTCCCCGGGGCCTGGGGGGCCAGGTGGGGGAGGCGGACGTGGTCGGAAGCTGCTGCTGCCCACACCTCTACTGCGGGACCTGTACACCCTGAGCGGACTCTACCCCTCCCCTTTTCACCGGGACAACTTCAGCCCTTACCTATTTGCCAGCCGTGACCACCTGCTGTGAGGCCCCACCACCCACCCAGAACCTACCCGCTCCCCATTTCTCCCCTGCCACGCGTGTGTGTGCGTGTGCCGTGTGAGTGCCAAAGCCCCCTGTCCCCAAACCAGCCAGGCCCAGATATCAGCCTGGCTGGGAGGACATTAGGGGGACCCTCCGCCTCTCTTGTCCTCTGGGACCATCCAAGGGGCATAACTAGGAGGTGGGCCTCTAGGGTGGCTCCTTTAAGAGCCAAAACCTGACCCTATTGGCCACTGCCAGCCAGTGGGGACCCCCAGTTCTCAGAATTCTAAGCAAAAGGACTTTACTTCAGCCAATGGGAAACTCCCCCGTCAATTCTTAGAATCTCAGGCAGAGGGCAACTCCAGGCAGTGTTCAGCGTCAGAACAACCAGTAGGAGTCCTTGGTTTTCAGAATTTCTAAGGTGGGTGGGTATGATTCCAGTCAATGGGGGACGCCAGTGTCATAGCGCGTGCCAAGGAGAGGAGGGAGGTGGGGTCATCCTTTGTCACTGGGTCTTCTCAGAATGAGAATGCTCAGCAGGAGGGTGGGGGCAGGCTCCCCCGCGGCAGGGTCCTTGGCGCACCTATTCCTATCTCAGCCCCGCCTCCATGTGCAACCTCTCACTGAGTCCCTCCTAACTCCCTACTTACGCAGGGCTAGCCCCAGTTCAGAGGTTTTTGGGCTTCATGGTGCTGTGCTTCCCCTTGCCTGAGCCTGGGTCACTGTAAACCCTTCTGTTAGTTATTAGGGCTGTGGGAAGGGGCCTGTTTTTCCTGGAAACCACCCTTGTTCTCCACACCATTCCCCATGCCTCAGCCTCATGCTTATGTGCCATTATAGAGGACATGGGTGGAGAAGAGAGGGCTCCCCCTCCTCGAGCAGCCAAAGGTACTGGGCAGAGGAGAAACTGCCCCACCTTTCCTGCTCCCTCCTCATCTTTAATAAAGACTTGTTTGTAACAGAAGTTTGGCCACTTGCCTTCCTTCCCTGGGTTGCAAGGAAGAAGAACTTTAATCATGGATCTAGGTGTTGGTGAGTCTGGGTGTGGGTGTGTCTGAGGGCAACTGTGGAAAGGCATTGTGGGACCAAGGAGCTAACGACTTGGTTTTAAATCCTGACTCAGTATTTTCTGGTTGTGTGGCCTCTGCAAAGTTACTTAACTTCTCTGCTGGTTTCTTTTTTTTCAATTTTTTAAATTTTGGTATCACTAATATACAATCACACGAGCAACATTGTGGTTACTAGCTTCCCCCCATTATCAAGGCCCCACCACATACCCCATTACAGTCACTGTCCATCAGCGTAGTGAGATGCTATAGAGTCACCACTTGCCTTCTCTGGGCTATACTGCCTTCCCCGTGTCCCCCCTACATGATGTATGCGAATCGTAATGCCCCTTAGTCCCCTTCTCCCTCCCTTCCCACCCACCCTCCCCAGTCCCTTTTCCTTTGGCAACTGTTAGTCCATTCTTGGGTTCTGTGAGTCCGCTGCTGATTTGTTCCTTCAGTTTTTGCTTTGTTCTTATGCTCCACAGATCTGTTCTTTTCTTTAACTGTCAAATGTGGACATCCCCACACAAACACACAAACATGTGGTGAGGGGCCTCACATGACTGTCTTTTCCAGGCATCTGGCCTCCTTCTGACCATGGCCATGGTGCAGAGGGCACAGGGAATAGGGCCAGGGCACTAAGAATCTCCAAGCCAAACCCCTAGCTGCATGGATGCAAGCAGGGGTTCTGATAGTGATGTTGTGCTGAGACCCAACCTCTGAGGACCCAGTGGAGACCAGGGAGGGTAGGAGCAGGCAGGCAGCCACACAACAACACCCACCCCTACACCGTGGCTCTGCGGTGCTCCAGATAGGCCATTTGGGACTCCGCGTCATCCAGGAACTAGGAGAGGGGAGTCGGCTTCCCTCCCTTCCTCCTTCATCCATTCAGCACTCTGGAGCAGCTACTGTGTGCCAGGTGCTGTTTAGTTAGGCACAGGGGCCACAGCAGTGAACAGAACAGATGCCAGTCCCTGCCCTCTGGGAGCCCACCTTCTACTAGGGAGAGACGGAGAATAAGCAAGGGAAGTATGATAGGTACAAAGCCACAATTCCAGATTTCAACAAGGTCTATAAACCAAGATTTCTTTCCTAATTCACGTGTGGCAAATCCTGACCTGGACTGACATGTAGTTATTATAGCCTTTATTAACGTGATGTGGATACCCTTATGTTTTGTTACAGACAAAGTGGTTGATTTTGAGATATTATCCCAGGTCCCACTAGGTGTATTATGCAATATGTAGTATTTATACCATAGTACCACTCACAAATCTGAAAAATTCTGAATTCCAAACTCTAGGTTCAAGGATTTAGGTCAAGGATTGGGATATTTGATATATCAGACCTTGATAATGATAAGAACACTTAGCTGGAGAAGACAATGGGATAACTGGAATAGGGACACAGTTTGCACTTTAAAGAGGGTAGTCAGGGAAATTCCAGGCAGAGGGAACAACGAGCGTGAAGGCCCTGAGGTGGTAATGTACCTGATGTGTTCAGGGAACAGAGAGGTGTGTGGCTGGAACTGAGCAAGTGGAAGGGCAGGGAGAGGGAGAGGAGATGGAGGAGGTGCTGGGGCTGAATAAATGAAATGGGAGTAGGAGAGGGCTGAAGGCAGAGGAGGGGCAGCGTCCTGCTGCACCGACCAGACCGCCTGTTTCCAGGGTTTGCACACCTCAGACCTGCGGTCCCCCCTGTTGCACAGCTTCTGTGTGCGACAGAGAAGCAAAACTTGAGCACAGAGGACAGCACCCAGAACCGCCCGTCTGCCTCCGTCCGTGGTCCTGATGTTAAGCGCGGGCCAAGAAAGAGTGAAGTGGGGGCTGCTGGACACAGAAGTGTTTGGCCCTGCTAGAGAGGGTGGAGACAGCAACCCTTGCCTTGCCGACAACCCCACCCCAAAATGGATAGGTAGCAAACCCAGACTAACGTTACACACTTATTCAAGTCTTCTTGACATGCCCCTGCGGTCTCACAGCATCTCAAAGTCATTAAAACTGAGCTCTGGTTTTAATATCAACCAGACCGTGGCCCCTGTCTGCTCAAACCTTCTTGAGGTTCCTCACAGCCTTCTGTGTCAAAGCCAATGCCTCAGGGCGCCTTCCCTTAGAAGGCTCTTCCCCCACGTATCTGCATGGTTGAATCCCCTCAGCTCCTTCAAGCCTTTCCCCAAATGTTACCTTCTCAGTGAGGCCTGCCCCTACCACCCTATTCAAAATTGCAAAAAGAAAACAAGTGGCCCTTCCAACTTGCCTTCCCCGTACAAACTTTTTCTGCATACACTTACCATGTGCTTAGAGACTGTTTAAACCCCTCGTTATGCTCAGTGGTCATTATCTCCTTCCTCGCTAGGATGTAAGCTCCACCAGGACAGAGACTTGTCTGTTCTCTGCTCACACCCACATGCCTAGGACAGGGCCCAGCACACAGTAGGTTCTCAATAAATATTCATTGAATGAACTAATTGCTTGAGCTGCTAATCAATGAAGGAGAAGCACAGATTGTCCCCGAGCTATCCTTCATCTAAGGAGCCCCTCTAAGGTAAGCATCCTTCCAATAGGACATGAAGAGGGGATTCTGAGAAGTGAAAGAAGTACTGCATGCACAAGAAATAGGCCAAATGTATGCATCTCTGCCAATGTATTCAGCCTATATTATTGAGCACCTACTGTGTGCCAGGTGTAATTCTAGGTGGGAACCCAGCAGGGAACAAAATAATGACTACCGTGGTGGAGCTGAAATTTAGCCAGCAGAGAAGCTATAAAATAAATTCATAGCATTGGAAGTGATGTTATCTGAAGAGAAACAAAGGTGGATAAACAGTTAAAGAGTGAAGGGTGTGTGATTTTACACAGGTGGTCAGGGAAAGTCTCTCTGAGTAGGTGATGGTTAAGCAGAGACCTGAATAGGAGCAGGAAAATGAGCCACAGGGATGTCTTGGAGCTAAGTGCTCTGGGTTGTGATCATCACGCTCCTGTGCACGTAACTGTGCATATAACTGTGCACGTGATGTTGCAAAGTGAGTCGAATTATGGTTGGGAAGCATTTGACAAGGCAGTGTAACAGTGTGCAGGTTATGTGTGTAGTAGCAATGGTATGGTTGTATCAGTGTATTCTGGTGTATGGGAACGTGAATGTGGAAGACTGTGTATGGGATGCTTTGTGTCAAGATCAGGAAGGGCTGTGAGCTTGTGGGTGATGGGGATTCTGGAAGTGCAGTACATGCAGAGTCCTAGTGTGTGTGTGTGTGTGTGTGTGGTGTGTGTGGAGGGGTGTGCGGGTGCCCAGCTGTGTGGGTGGGTGTATTGGAGCATGTTGTGGAGCCATTTCCTGGCCTCAGAGGGAGAGAGAAAGCCCAGAAAAATCTCAGTTCCGCCCTGTCCCTGGGTCTCCTGGCAACGCACCACTTTGAAGTTACCAGAAAACAGAGTTGCCAGGGTAACCGGGTGAGTGACAGCCCTGGGGCGAAGCCAGAGATCGCTGGAGCCATCACCTTTATCCTTCCTCTCACCCAGTTACTCATCACCCTACCTTCCTTTCTTCGTTCATTCATTTAACGAGCACATACTGAAAATCTACAATGAGCTGGTTATTGCTCTGGACGCTGCAGATACCAAAGTGAACGAGACGAACAAGGTCCTCGCCCTGGCTCTCTCCCTCTTCCTGCTCTGTCTCTCCTGGCACCTTGTTTGGTCTATGGCCCTGCTTCTTCCATACCCCAAACAGGATCCACGGAGCCCCCAGACTCAAAGAACCCAAGAATGGACTGACAGTTACCAAACGGAAAGGGACCGGGGAGGTGGGTGGGAAGGGAGGGATAAGGGGGAAAAGGGGCATTACGATTAGCACACATAATGTAGCGGGGGGACACGAGAAAGGCAGTAAATACAGAGAAGACAAGTAATGATTGTACAACATCTTACTACGCTGATGGACAGTGACTGTAATGGGGTGTGTGGGGAAACTTGATAATGGGGGGAATCTAGTAAGCACATTGTTGCTCATGTGACTGTGTATTAATGACACCAAATTGAATAAATAAATAAATACAAATAACACGTGGGTCATGTCATGAAAAATTAGAAAGTACTTTGAACGAAATGAAAGTCCCGCCTGACAGCCCTCGCGGCCAATGAGCGTGCAGCGTCCCGCGCAGGCCCGCCCCCGTGTGAAGGCCGTCAGGGCCAATGAGCGTGGGGCGTCCGAATCTGGCCCTCCCCCGACTGACGGCACTCCAGGCCAATGAGGGAGCGGCTCCGCGGAGCAGGTAGCCATTGGGCGCGCGCGCGCAGAAAACGAATATCCGGCGGCTGCATACTAGCTGCAGCCGCCACATTGAAGTCAGTAGGTTCGCCCTGCGCCGCCAGGAGGAGCTGCTCCCGCGGCTCAGTCCGTGCTCCGGTCCGCCGTCCGTATCCGGGCGCCTCCGGCCCGTCCGCGCTGCGAACCCGGCGGAGCCCAGATGGTGGACCCGCGCTGTGCTCGGCTGCGCCTTCCTCCCTGCGCGGAGGCGCTGGCGGCACCTACCTCGCCCGCTGGGCCCCCGCCGCCGCACTCGCCGCTTCGCGTCTCTCCCGCGGTGTGCGGAGTGCTGCGATTGACCCTGACGTAGAGCCGCCGCCACGGCCGGACCTGCGCCCGTCCAGGTCGGCCGCCTCCAGCCTGGCGCCGTCGCGCAGCGCGACCAGGAACCCCGATGCGGCAGCGGTCCTGGCTTTGGCTTCGTCGGCCGCCGCGGAGCAACCGTGCAGGAGCAGCTCGTCGGCCGCAGCGCGTGCGGCCGCCTATTCCCCGCCGACCGCTTCGCCAAGGCCGCCGAGAGCCCGGCCGGGAAGCGGCTTCGGCCGCCGGAGACCTGCGGCGGAGCGTCCAGAGCGGGCCCCGCTTCAGGGGTGAAGGCGACAGCGACGGCTCTGTGGGCCACAAGGTACGTGGCGGCGGGGACCCCTGCCTCCGCCTGCGGGCGCGGTGGTGCCGGTGAGGGGGCGGTCGTGGGAGGGCCCGGCGGGCGGCGCGGGGCCCGCGGGGCCGTGGGGCGGCCGACGCGCGTGCTGGGTCCTCGCTGGGCCCGGCTCGGGGCCGCTCCGCCGACCCGCGGCGCCGCCCGGGACGGGGCCGCAGGCGGAGGGGCCGGGGTCCGCGCAGGCGGGGAGGCCGGCGGGCGTCTCGCCGCGTGTGGAGGTTTTCGGCGGCGGCCTCTAGGGCGAGGGCCGGGCGAGCAGAGGGTCAGGCGGGACCCGCGGCGGGGCGGCGGGGGACAGGCCGCCGGAGGCCGCGCCTTCAGAATTAAGTGTTTTCCTGAGGTGCCTGTCGTCCTTGCCATTTGGGATTCCCGATTCAGTTTCCTGGCTGGTCATTGGTCTGTTCAGGTTTTGTTTCTTCCTGGGTCAGCCGTGGGAGGTTGCGTTTTCCTAGAAAGCTGACCATCTTCTAGGTTCTCCACTTTGTTACCATATAATTTTTCATAGTATTCTCTCATAATTCTTCATATTTCTGTGGTGTCAGTAGTGATTTTTCCTTTCTCATTTCTGATTCTGTTCACGTGTGTAGACTCTCTTTTTATTGGTAAGTCTGGCTAGGGGTTTACTATTTTGTTTATTTTCTCGAAGAACCAGCTCCTGCTTTCATTGATTCTCTCTATTGTTTTATTCTTCTCTATTTTATTTATTTCTGCTCTAATCATTATTATGTCCCTCCTCCTCCTGACTTTGGGCCTCATTTGTTCATCTTTTTCTAGTTTAGTGAAATGTGAGTTTAGACTGTTCATATGGGATTGTTGTTCTTTCCTGAGGTAGGCCTGTGGTGCAATATACTTCCTTCTTACCAGCGCCTTCGCTGAGTCGCACAGATTTTGCATTGTTGAATTATTGTTGTTATTTGTTTCCATATATTGCTTGATCTCTGTCTTTATTTGGTCATTGATCTACTGGTTATTTAGGAGCATGTCGTTAAGCCTCCATGTGATTGTAGGCCATTTCGCTGCCTTTGTGTAATTAATTTCTAGTTCCATACCCTTGTGGTCTGAGAAGCTGGTTGGTACAATTTCCATCTTTTCGAATTTCCTGAGGCTCTTTTTGTGGCCTAGTGTATGATCTATTCTTGAAAATGTTCCATGTGCACTTGAGAAGAATGTGTATCCTGCTGCTTTTGAGTGGAGAGTTCTGTAGATGTGTAAGGTCCATCTGTTCTAATGTGTTGTTCAATGCCTCTGTCTCCTTACTTATTTTCTGTCTGGTTGATGTGTTCTTTGGAGTGAGTGGAGTGTTGAAGTCTCCTAAAATGAATGCATTGCATTCTATTTCGCCTTTCAATTCTGTTAGTATTTGTTTCACATATGTAGGTGCTCCTGTGTTGGGTGCATATTTCTAATGGTTATATCCTCTTGTTGGATTGACCCCTTTATCATTATGTAATGTCCGTCCTTGTCTCTTGTGACTTTCTTTGTTTTAAAGTCTAGTTTGTTCAATACAAGTACTGCAACACCTGCTTGTATCTCCCTATTAGTTGCATGAAATATCTTTTTCCATCCCTTCACTCTTAGTCTGTGTATGTCTTTGGGTTTGAAGCGAGTCTCTTGTAGACAGTATATACATGGGTCTTGTTTTTTTTATCCACTCAGTGACTCTGTGTGTTTTGTTTGGTGCATTCAGACCCTTTACATTTAGGGTGATTATCGATAGGTATGTACTTATTGCTATTGCAGGCTTTAGGTTCGTGGTTACCAGAAAGTTAAGGGTATCTTCCTTACTACCTAAGAACCTAACTTAACTCACTTAAGTATGCTATTACCAACACAATCTAAAGGTTGTTGTTTTTTCCCCTCCTCATTCCTTGTATATTAGGTATGGTATTCTGTACTCTTTGTCTGTCCCTTTTTATTACCTCTGGTGACAGCTATTTATCCTTAGGAACACTTCCATCTATAGCAGTCCCTCCAAAATACACTGTAGAGATGGGTGGTGTGAGCTGAATTCTCTCAGCTTTCGCTTATCTGGAAATTGCTTAAACCCTCCTTCAAATTTAAATGATAATCTTTTTTATTTTTATTTTTTATTTAGTTATTATAATTTTTTGTATGATTCATCTACAATTACATTAGCAACATTGTTTCCTCGACTCCCCCCCATCGTCAAGTACCCCCCATATACCCTTTGCAGTCAGTGTCCATCAGCGTAGTAAGATGCTACAGAATCACTACTTGTCTTCTCTGTGTTGTAGAGCCCTCCCCGTGGACCCCCCTACATTGTGTCGGCTAATAGCAATGCCCCTTTTTTTCTGCTTATCCCTCCCTTCCCACACCCATCCTCCCCAGTCCCTTTCCCTTTGGTAACTGTTAGTCCATTCTTCGGTTCCGTGAGTCTGCTGCTGTTTCGTTCCTTCAGTTTTTTTTCTTTGTTCTTATACTCCGCAGATGAGTGAAATCATATGATACTTGGCTTTTTCCCCCTGGCTTATTTCACTGAGCATAATACCCTCTAGCTCCATCCATGTGGTTGCAAATGGTAGGATTTGTTTTCTTCTCATGGCTGACTAATATTCCATTGTGTATATGTACATCTTCTTTATCCATTCATCTACTTATGGACACTTAGGTTGCTTCCATTTCTTGGCTATTGTAAATAGTGCTGAGATAAACATAGGGGTGCATATGTGTTTTTCAAACTGGGCTGCTGCATTCTTAGGGGTAAAATCCAGAATTGGTATTCCTGGGTCAAATGGTATTTGTATTTTGAGCTTTTTGAGAACCCTCCATACTGCTATTGACAATGGTTGAACTAATTTACATTCCCACCAGCAGTGTAGGAGGGTTCCCGTTTCTCCACAATCTCACCATCATTTGTTGTTGTTTGTCTTTTGGATGGCGGTGATCCTTACTGGTGTGAGGTGATACCTCATTGAGGTTTTAATTTGCATTTCCCTGATGACTAGCGATGTCGAGCATCTTTTCATGTGTCTGTTGGCCATCTGAATATTTTCTTTGGAGAACTGTCTGTTCAGCTCGTCTGATCATTTTTTAATTGAATTATTTGCTCTTTGTTTGCTGAGGTGCGTGAGCTCTTTCTATATTTTGGATGTCAACCCTTTATCGGATCTGTCGTTGATGAATATATTCTCCCATACTGTAGGATGCCTTTTTGTTATATGGATGGTGTCCTTTGCTGCACAGAAGCCTTTCAGCTTGATATAGTCCCACTTGTTCATTTTTGCTTTTGTTCCCCTTGCCCGGGGAGATATGTTCATGAAGAAGTCGCTCATGTTTATGTCCAAGAGATTTTTGCCTATGTTTTTTTCTAAGAGTTTTATGCTTTCATGACTTACACTCAGGTCTTTGATCCATTTCGAATTTACTTTTGTGTATGGGGTTAGACAATGACCCAGCTTCTTCATGCTCCTCCATGCAGCTGTCCAGTTTTGCCAACACCAGCTGTTGAAGGGGCTGTCATTTCCCCATCTTATGTCCACGTCTCCTGTATTATATATTAATTGACCTTGAATGTTTGGGTTAATGTCTGGGGACTCTATTCTGTTCCACTGGTCTGTGGGTCTGTTCTTGTGCCAGTACCAAATTGTCTTGATTACTGTGGCTTTGTAGTAGAGCTTGAAGTTGGGGAGCGAGATCCCCCCTGCTTTGTTCTTCCTACTCAGGATTGCTTTGGCTTTTCGGGGTCTTTTGTGATTCCACATGAATTTTAAAACAATTTTTTCCAGTTCGTTGAAGATTGCTGTTGATATTTTGATAGGGATTGCATGGAATCTGTAGATTCCTTTAGGCAGGATGGCCATTTTGACAATATTGATTCTTCCTAGACAGTGGCATGGGATGAGTTTCCATCTGTCAGTGTCCTCTTTCATTTCTCTTAAGAGTGTCTTGTAGTTTTCAGGGTATAGTAGGTCTTTCACTTCCTTGGTTAGGTTTATTCCTAGGTATTTTATTCTTGTTGATGCAATTGTGAATGGAAGTGTTTTCCTGATTTCTCTTTCTGCTAATTCATCTTTAGTGTCTAGGAAAAAAAAATGCGGTGGAGTCTTTAGGGTTTTTTTAAGTACAATATCATGTCATCTGCCAATAGTGACGGTTTGACTTGTTCTTTACCAATCTGGATGCCTTGTATTTCTTTGTTTTGTCTGATTGCCGTGGCTAGAACCTCCAGTACTATGTTGAATAACAGTGGGGAGAGTGGGCATCCCCGTCTTGTTCCCGATGTCAGCGGAAAAGCTTTCAGCTTCTTGCTGTTAAGTATGATGTTGGCTGTGGCCTTGTCATATACGGCCTTTATTATGTTGAGGTACTTGCCCTGTATACCCATTTTGTTGAGAGTTTTTATCATGAATGGATGTTGAATACTGTTAAATGTTTTTTCAGCTTCTGTGGATGTGATCATGTGGTTTTTGTCCTTCTGATTGTTGATGTGGTGGATGATGTTGGATTTTGTGATACTGTACCATCTTTGCTTCCCTGGAATAAGTCCTACTTGTTCATGATGGATGATCTTTTTTATGTATTTTTGAATTTGGTGTGCTAATATTTTGTTGACTATATTTTTTTTTTTTGCTCAGAACCATTTTTATTTTTTGTCTTTTCTATATACCAAGTGTTTTTCCCACTATACTTGACACACACACACACACACACACACACACACACACACACACACACATGCATAAAGATGGATTTTTCCTTTAGAGAACACACAAAATACAAAGAATTGCCATTGCAAATCTGTTGGCATCTGGAGCATATAAAATGTGTGTTCACCTGTTTTTTTTTTCACAAGGCTCCCCTGATCTCAATGATGTGGCCAGTTGGAGTTTGTCTCCTCTTCTCTCTGGTCCATTGACTTCAGCCTGTACATACTGATTATAGACTTTGTAGGTAGTTCACAAACAGCTCAGGTTAAATTAACTTGAGGACAGTGTTTGAAAATGCGGAATTACACACTTTTTTGTGCCTGTTATTAACCATTGTTTCCAGAAGACCAATCTTTTAATTACAGTGAGCTTCCCTACTGGTGGCTCTCAGTAACAAGAAGTGTATTGTGTGAGCTAACTGGAAAAATAGAAGAAGGAAAAAAATTTTTCTAGCACATTCCCTTTGCAAAAGTAACTTCTCCAGGGTATTGAATAGAGTCTGGTCTTCACCAGCCTATCTGAGGTTGGTCCTATAATCTCTAAAAACTTAACCTTCATGAGTTCATGTGTGATAGAAAGAACTTATAATAGATACTTGCTAATACTTATTGTGTATTTGCTGTGCAATGGGAATTGTTCTAATCATGTTAAATTATATACTATGATGTTGGCTCTGTTGCCCTTCCCTGTTTTAGAAATGAAGAAACTAAGGCTATTCAACAGGTAATCTGTGGCCTTATAACAATAAGTGGCGCACTATGTTAAATTTAGCTCTATCTTACCAAAAAGGTAATGGTATTAACCCTTCCTTCCCTCCTTCTCTCCCTCCCTCCCTCCCTCCTTCCCTCCCTCCTTTCTTCCTTCCTTCCTTCCTTTATTCATTTTTATTTTGTTATCATTAATCTACAATTATATGAAGAATATTATGTTTACTAGGCTCTCCCCTATACCAGGTCCCCCCTATAAACCCCTTTACAGCCACTGTCCATCAGCATAGCAAAATGTTGTAGAATCACTACTTGTGTTCTCTGTGTTGTACAGCCCTCCTGTTTCTCCCACCCCCCTATTATGCACGATAATCTTAATACCCCCCTTTTTCTTCCCCCTCTTTATCCCTCCCTACCCATCCATCGTCCCCAGTCCCTTTCCCTTTGGTACCTGTTACTCCATTCTTGGGTTCTGTGATTCCGCTGCTGTTTTGTTCCTTCAGTTTTTCCTTTGTTCTTATACTCCACTGATGAGTGAAATCATTTGGTATTTCTCTTACTCTGCTTGGCTTATTTCACTGAGCATAATACCCTCCAGCTCCATCCATGTTGCTGCAAATCGTAGGATTTGCCCTCTTCTTATGGCTGAGTAGTATTCCATTGTGTATATGTACCACATCTTCTTTATCCATTCATCTACCGATGGACATTTAGGTTGCTTCCAATTCTTGGCTATTGTAAATAGTGTTGCGATAAACATAGGGGTGCATCTGTCTTTCTCAAACTTGATTGCTGCGTTCTTAGGGTAAATTCCTAGGAGTGAAGTTCCTGGGTCAAATGGTAGGTCTGTTTTAAGCATTTTGATGAACCTCCATACTGCTTTCCACAATGGTTGAACTAATTTACATTCCCACCAGCAGTGTAGGAGGCTTCCCCTTTCTCCACAGTCTCGCCAACATTTGTTGTTGTTTGTCTTTTGGATGGCAGCCATCCTTACTGGTGTGAGGTGATACCTCATTGTAGTTTTAATTTGCATTTCTCTGATAATTAGCGATGTGGAGCATCTTTTCATGTGTCTGTTGGCCATCTGTATTTCTTTTTTGGAGAACTGTCTGTTCAGTTCCTCTGCCCACTTTTTAATTGGATTATTTGTTTTTTGTTTGTTGAGGCGTGTGAGCTCTTTATGTATTTTGGACATCAAGCCTTTATCGGATGTGTCATTTTCAAATATATTCTCCCATACTGTAGGGTTCCTTTTTGTTCTGTTGATGGTGTCTTTTGCTGTACAGAAGCTTTTCAGCTTAATATAGTCCCACTTGTTCATTTTTGCTGTTGTTTTCCTTGCCCGGGGAGATATGTTCAAGAAGAGGTCACTCGTGTTTATGTCTAAGAGGTTTTTGCCTATGTTTTTTTCCAAGAGTTTAATGGTTTCATGACTTATATTCAGGTCTTTGATCCATTTTGAATTTACTTTTGTTTATGGGGTTAGACAATGGTCCAGTTTCATTCTCCTACATGTAGCTGCCCAGTTTTGCCAGCACCATCTGTTGAAGAGACTGTCATTTCGCCATTGTATGTCCATGGCTCCTATATCAAATATGAATTGACCATATATGTTTGGGTTAATGTCTGGAGTCTCTAGTCTGTTCCACTGGTCTGTGGCTCTGTTCTTGTGCCAGTACCAAATTGTCTTGATTACTATGGCTTTGTAGTAGAACTTGAAGTTGGGGAGTGAGATCCCCGCTACTTTATTCTTCTTTCTCAGGATTGCTTTGGCTATTCGGGGTCATTGGTGTTCCCATATGAATTTTTGAATTATTTGTTCCAGTCCATTGAAGAATGTTGCTGGTAGTTTCATAGGGATTGCATCAAATCTGAATATTGGTTTGGGCAGGATGGCCATTTTGACGATATTAATTCTTCCTAGCCACGAGCATGGGATGAGTTTCCATCTGTTAGTGTCCCCTTTAATTTCTCTTAAGAGTGACTTGTAGTTTTCAGAGTATAGGTCTTTCACTTCTTTGGTTAGGTTTATTCCTAGGTATTTTATTCTTTTTGATGGAATCGTGAATGGAGTTGTTTTCCTGATTTCTCTTTCTGTTGGTTCATTGTTAGTGTATAGGAAAGCCACAGATTTCTGTGTGTTGATTTTGTATCCTGCAACTTTGCTGTATTCCGATACCAGTTCTAGTAGTTTTGGGGTGGAGTCTTTAGGGTTTTTTATGTACAATATCATGTCATCTGAAACTGGTGACAGTTTAACTTCTTCTTTACCAATCTGAATTCCTTGTATTTCTTTGTTTTGTCTGATTGCCGTGGCTAGGACCTCCAGTACTATGTTAAACAACAGTGGGGAGAGTGGGCATCCCTGTCTAGTTCCCGATCTCAGAGGAAAAGCTTTCAGCTTCTTGCTGTTCAGTATAATGTTGGCTGTGGGTTTATCATAAATGGCCTTTATTATGTTGTGGTACTTGCCCCCTATTCCCATTTTGCTGAGAGTTTTTATCATGAATGGTTGTTGAATTTTGTCAAATGCTTTCTCAGCATCTATGGAGATGATCATGTAGTTTTTGTCTTTCTTTTTGTTGATGTGGTGGATGATGCTGATGGATTTTCGAATGTTGTACCATCCTTGCATCCCTGGGATGAATCCCACTTGGTCATGGTGTACGATCCTCTTGATGTATTTTTGAATTCGGTTTGCTAATATTTTGTTGAGTATTTTTGCATCTATGTTCATCAGGGATATTGGTCTGTATTTTTTTGTTGTTGTTGGGGTCTTTGCCTGGTTTTGGTATTAGGGTGATGTTGGCTTCATAGAATGAGTTTGGGAGTATTCCCTCCTCTTCTGTTTTTTGGAAAACTTTAAGGAGAATGAGTATTATGTCTTCCCTGTACGTCTGATAAAATTCCGAGGTAAATCCATCTGGCCCGGGGGTTTTGTTCTTTGGTAGTTTTTTGATTACCGCTTCAATTTTGTTGCTGGTAATTGGTCTGTTTAGATTTTCTGTTTCTTTCTGGGTCAGTCTTGGAAGGTTGTATTTTTCTAGGAAGTTGTCCATTTCTCCTAGGTTTCCCAGCTTGTTAGCATACAGGTTTTCATAGTACTCTCTAATAATTCTTTGTATTTCTGTGGGATCCGTCGTGATTTTTCCTTTCTCGTTTCTGATTCTGTTGATTTGTGTTGACTCTCTTTTCCTCTTAATAAGTCTGGCCAGAGGCTTATCTATTTTGTTTATTTTCTGGAAGAACCAGCTCTTGGTTTCATTGATTTTTGCTATTGTTTTGTTCTTCTCAATTTTATTTATTTCTTCTCTGATCTTTATTATGTCCCTCCTTCTGCTGACCTTAGGCCTCATTTGTTCTTCTTTTTCCAATTTCGATAATTGTGACATTAGACCATTCATTTGGGATTGTTCTTCCTTCTTTAAATATGCCTGGATTGCTATATACTTTCCTCTTAAGACTGCTTTTGCTGTATCCCATAGAAGTTGGTTCTTTGTGGTTTTGTTGTCATTTATTTCCATATATTGCTGGATCTCCTTTTTAATTTGTTCATTGATCCATTGATTATTTAGGAGCGTGTTGTTAAGCCTCCATGTGTTTGTGAGCCTTTTTGCTTTCTTTGTACAGTTTATTTCTAGTTTTATGCCTTTGTGGTCTGAAAAGTTGGTTGGTAGCATTTCAATCCTGTGGAATTTACTGAGGCTCTTTTTGTGGCCTAGTATGTGGTCTATTCTGGAGAATGTTCCATGTGCCCTTGAGAAGAATGTGTATCCTGTTGCTTTTGGATGTAGAGTTCCGTAGATGTCTATTAGGTCCATGTGTTCTAGTGTGTTGTTCAGTGCCTCTGTGTCCTTACTTATTTTCTGTCTGGTGGATCTGTCCTTTGGAGTGAATGGTGTGTTGAAATCTCCCAGAATGAATGCTTTGCATTCTATTTCCTCCTTTAGTTCTGTTAGTATTTGTTTCGGATATGTTGGTGCTCCTGTATTGGGTGCATATATATTTAGAATGGTTATATCCTCTTGTTGGACTGAGCCCTTTATCATTATGTAACGTCCTTCTTTATCTTTTGTTACTTTCTTTATTTTGAAGTCTGTTTTGTCTGATACTAGTATTGCAACACCTGCTTTTTTCTCTCTGTTTTTTGCATGCAATATCTTTTTCCATCCCTTGACTTTAAGTGTGTTGCATGTCTTTGGGTTTAAGGTGAGTCTCTTGTAAGTAGCATATGGATGGATCTTGCTTTTTTATCCATTCTATTACTCTGTGTCTTTTGATTGGTGCATTCAGTCCATTTACATTTAGGGTGATTATTGAAAGGTATGTACTTATTGCCATTGCAGGCTTTAAGTTTGTGGTTACCAAAGGTTCAGGGTTAGCTTCTTTACTATCTTACTGTCTAATTTAACTCGCTTGTTGAGCTATTATAAACACGGCGTGATGATTCTTTATTTCTGTCCCTTCTTATTCCTCCTCCTCCCTTCTTCATATGTTGGGTGTTTTGTTGGGTGCTCTTTTTAGGAGTGCTCCCATCTAGAGCAGTCTGTGTAAGATGCCTGTAGAGGTGGTTTGTGGGAGGCAAATTCCCTCAACTTTTGCTTGTCTGGGAATTGTTTAATCCCTCCTTCATATTTAAATGATAATCGTGCTGGATACAGTAGTGTTGGTTCGAGGCCCTTCTGTTTCATTGCATTAAGTATATCATGCCATTCTCTTCTGGCCTGTAGGGTTTCTGTTGAGAAGTCTGATGATAGCCTGATGGGTTTTCCTTTATAGGTGACCTTTTTTTTCTCTCTGGCTTCCTTTAATAGTTTGTCCTTGTCTTTGATCTTTGCCATTTATTTATTATGTGTCTTGGTGTTGCCCTCCTTGGATCCCTTGTCATGGGAGTTCTGTGTACCTCTGTGGTCTGAGAGGCCATTTCCTCCCCTAGTTTGCGGAAGTTCTCAGCAATTATTTCTTCAAAGACACTTTCTATCCCTTTTTCTCTCTCTTCTTCTTCTGGTACCTCTATAATGCGGATATTGTTCCGTTTCGTTGGTCACTCAGCTCTCTTAGAATTCTTTCATTCCTGGAGATCCTTTTATCTCTCTCTGCATCAGCTTCTCTGTGTTGCTGATATCTGTTTTCTAGTCCACTAATGGTCTCTTGCATCTCGTCCATTCTGTTTTGAAGTCCTTCCAGAGCTTGTTTTATTTCTGTATTCTCCTTCCTTAGTTCTTGCATATTTCTCTGCAAGTCCATCAGGATGGTTATGACTTTTGTTTTGAATTCTTTTTCAGGAAGACTGGTTAAATCTATCTCCCCAGGTACCTTCTCAGGGGAAGATGTAGCAGATGCCAAAGCTGTCTGGGTTATTCTTGTCTGGATCAAATGTTTTTTCCCTTTTCATGTTGATAGGTGCTATTGACTGTCAGCTGGGAGGGCCAAACTTTCCACTTGCTACTGGCCTTTCTTTACTGCGACAACTGCGACCCCTAGTGGCTTGTGTTGGGTACTTGCGTGTAGACTGGGTCTTTGTGTCTTGCCCGGCCGGTATGGAGGAAGCTCCCTTGCTGAGGGTGTGACCAGCCTTAGGCTGCTTCTCTGCTATCGCCGCGCCTCGGAGGGGTAATGGATGGGGGGCTGTTTGGCTGTTTACCTCCGTGAGGGGTCTCAGAGGTGTTGCCCAGGGGGTTAGTGCGCCCGGTTTTCCCTGGAATTTCCAGCTGCTGGACTGTGACCTGTGTTGTTTCCATCCAGCTGTTGCGTCCCTGTCCGTTTAAGACTTTCAAAAAGCACCCGCTTTTCTTTGTCACAGGGGCATCAGCTTGGGCACCCGCTCAGAGGTCTTGCTGCCCTGTTTCCATAGTTTCCAGCCCTCCAAGCATGCACTGTGTCTGCGCTCTGGTACGGATTGCTAGGGCTGCGTGTTTAGCAGTCCTGGACTCCCTCTCTCTCCCCGCTCCGACTCCTCCCGCCGGGAGCTGGGGTGAGGGGTGCTTGGGTCCTGCCGGGCCGGGGCTTGTATCTTACCCCTTTTACCAGGCACTGGGCTCTCGCACATGTGGATGTAGTCTGGCTGTTGTCCTATGTCTTCTGGTCTCTCTTTTAGGATTAGTTGTATTTGTTGTATTTTCAAAAATATATATGTTTTTGGGAGGAGATTCCCACTGTCCTACTCACGCCGCCATGTTGGCTCCGCCCCACGATTCGTTGGTTATTCAGGAGCATGTTGTTAAACCTCCACGCGGTGGTAGGCTTTTTCATTTTACTTGCGCTGTTTATTTCTAGTTTCATACCTTTGTGGTGTGAGAAGCTGCATCATTTTTGTGGGCTCGTGCGGGATAACTTCGGAGGTGAGTATAGGCATCCGAGCCTGCCTTTTCCTTCACTGTCCTTATAGAAGGAAGCCGTCTATGGCAAACAACATCGGGCGCTCGTCAGCCACTTAAATGGGACTAGCCCGGCTGCCGATCTCAAAGTCTCGAGCGCCAGGTTCTCCTGCGTCTCCCTCAGTGGATCCCCCGTCTCCCTTGGGAGCCGGGAAAGTCACCTGAGTGGAGGCCAGGATTCCCCTTCAGAGGAATCTCCATGGATGCGAGGGACTGAGGAAGGCTGTGGGCACCTGAGAGAGTCTAGGCTGAGGCTGCGCTTCAGCGGCTTCTCAAAGGCCCGTGTGTCTAGAATCAGACCCCGACAGCCCGACTGGGTATCCATGAGGAGTGTCTCTCTTTCTGTCTGCCTGACTTCCAGCCTGCTTCTCCAGGCCGCCCCAGCCTCTGGGTGAGGCGAGGGTGCTCTTTACGTCCTTTACTCGCTCGATGTGTGCCTCTGACTTCGTCAGTGCCCCGGACCCCGTTGCTCAGCACCGCAAGGTAGGAGATCTACGCTTCGCCCTTACTCCTGACGAAATGCTGTACTTGTTATCTCATAAAAATGTGTCCGGTGGTTCGTTGAAGAATGCTGTTGGTAATTTGAGGCTGATTGCATTGAATCTGTAGATTGCTTTAGGCAGGATGCCCATTTTGATAATATTAATTCCTCCTAGGCAGGAGCATGGGATGAGTTTCCATTTGTTTGTGTCCTCTTTAGTATCTGTTAAGAGTGTCTTGTAGTTTTCAGGGTATGGTAGGTCTTTCAGTTCCTTGGTTAGGTTTATTCCTAGGTATTTTATTCTTGTTGATGCAATTGTGAATGGGATTGTTTTCCTGATTTCTCTTTCTGCTAGTTCATCGTTAGTGGATAGGAAGGCAACAGGTTTCTGTGTATTAATTGTGTGTCCTGCAACTCTGCTGAATTTGGATATCAGTTCTAGTAGTTTTGGAGTGGAGTCTTTAGGGTTTTTTTTATGTACAAGAAATATGTCATCGGCAGATAGCTACAGTTTGACTTGTTCTTTACCAATCTGGATGCCTTGTATTTCTTTGTTTTGTCTCATTGCCGTGCCTAGGACCTCCAGTAGTATGTTGAATAGCAGTGGGGTGAGTGAGCATCCCTGTCCTGTTCCCGATGTCAGAGGAAAAGCTTTCAGCTTCTCGCTGTTAAGTATGATGTTGGCTGTGGGCTTGTCATATACGGCCTTTATTATGTTGAGGTACTTGCCCTGTATACCCATTTTGTTGAGAGTTTTTATCATGAATGGATGTTGAATCGTGTCAGACGTTTTTTCAGCATCTGTGGATGTGATCATGTGGTTTTTGTCCTCCTTTTTGTTGATCTGGTGGATGATGTTCGATTTTCTAATACTGTACCATCCTTGTTTCCCTGGAATAAGTCCTACTTGTTCATGATGGATGATCTTTTTGATGTATTTTTGAGTTTGGTGTGCTAATATTTTGTTGAGTATTTTTTTTTTTTGCTGAGAACCATTTTTATTTTTTGTCTTCTCAATATACCAAGCGTTTTTCCCACTATACCTGACACACACACACACACACGTATATGCATAAAGATAGATTTTTCCTTTAGAATTGCCATTGCAAATCTGTTAGCACCTGGAGCATATAAAATGTGTGTTCATCTGCTTTTTTTTTCACAAGGCCCCCCTGACCTCAATGAAGTGGCCAGTTGGAGTTTGTCTCCTCTTCTCTCTGGTCCATTGACTTCAGCCTGTACATACTGATTATAGACTTTGTAGGTATTTCACAAACAGCTCAAGTTAAATTAACTTGAGGACAGTGTTTGAAAATGCAGAATTACACACTTTTTTGTGCCTGTTATTAAGCATTGTTTCCAGAAGATCAATCTTTTAATTACAGTGAGCTTCCCTACTGGTGGCTCTCAGTAACAAGAAGTGTATTGTGTGAGCTAACTGGAAAAATAAAAGAAGGAAAAAAATTTTTCTAGCCCATTCCTTTTGCAAAAGTAACTTCTCCAGGGTATTGAATAGAGTCTGGTCTTCACCAGCCTATCTAAGGTTGGTCCTATAATCTCTAAAAACTTAACCTTCATGAGTTCATGTCTGATGGAAAGAACTTATAATAGATGCATGCTAATACTTATTGTGTATTTGCTGTGCAATGGGAATTGTGCTAATCATGTGAAATTATATACTATGAGGTTGGCTCTGTTATCCTTCCCTGTTTTAGAAGTGAAGAAACTAAGGCTATTCAACAGTTAGTCTGTGGCCTTATAACAGTAAGTGGAGCACTATGTTAAATTTAGCTCTATATTACCACAAAGGTATCGGTATTAACCCCTCCTTCCTTCCCTTCTTCCCTCCCTCCCTCCTTCCTAATTTCTTCCTTCCTTCTTTCCTCCTTCCTTCCTTCCTTCCTTCCCTCCTTCCTTCCATCCTTCCCTCCTTCCTTCCTTCCTTCCTTCCCTCCTTCCTTCCATCCTTCCCTCCTTCCTTTCTTCCTTCCCTCCTTCCTTCCATCCTTCCCTTCTTCCTTCCTTCCTTTTTTCATTTTTATTTTGTTATCATTAATCTACAAAATACATGAAGAACATTATATTTACTAGGCTCCCCCCTTCACCAAGTCCCCCCAACCACAAACCCCATTACAGTCACTGTCCATCAGCTTAGCCAGATGTTGTAGAATCACTATTTGTCTTCTCTGTGTTGCCCAGCCCTTCCCATTACCCCCCGCCACATTATCCATGCTAATCGTAATGCCCCCTTTCTTTTTTCCCCTTATCCCTCCCTTCCTGCCCATCCTCCCCTGTCCATTTTCCTTTGGTAACTGTTTGTCCATTCTTGGATTCTGTGATTCTGCTGCTGTTTTGTTCCTTCAGTTTTTCTTTGTTTTTATACTCCACATATGAGTGAAATCATTTGGTGCTTGTCTCTCTCCAACTGGCTTATTTCACTCAGCATAATACCCTCTAACTCCATCCATGATGTTTTCAAATAGTAGGATTTGTTTTCTTATGGCTGAATAATATCCCATTGTGTATATGTACCACATCTTCTTTAGCCATTCATCTAACTGATGGTGGACACTTAGGTTGCTTCCATTTCTTGGCTGTTGTGAATAGTGCTGCGATAAACATACGGGTGCATCTGTCTTTTTCAAACTGGGCTGCTGCATTCTTGGGGTAAATTCCTAGAAGTGGATTGTTGAGTATTTTTGCATGTATTTTCTTTGGCGATATTGGTCTGTAATTTTCTTTTTTTGTGGTGTCTTTGCCTGGTTTTGGTATTAAGGTGATGCTGGTCTCGTAGAATGAGTTTGGAAGTATTTCCTCTTCTTCTACTTTTTGGAAAAGTTTATGGAGGATGACTATTAGATCTTCACTACATGTTTGATTAAGGTCAGCGGTGCAGCCATCTGGTTCTGGTGTTTTGTTCTTAGGTAGTTTTTTGATTGCCAGTTCAATTTTGTTCCTAGGAATTGATCTGTTCAGTTTTCTTTTCTTTCTGGGTTAGCCTTGGAGGGTTGCATTTTTCTAGAAAGTTGTCCATTTCTTGTAGGTTATCCAGTGTGTTAGCATATGATTTTTCATGGCATTCTCTCATAATTCTTTGTATTTCTGTGGTTTCTGTAGTGATTTTTCCTTTCTCATTTCTGATTCTGTTTATGTGTGCAGGCTCTCTTTTTCTCTTGATTAGTCTGGCTAGGGCTTTATCCATTTTGTTTACTTTCTCCAAGAATCAGCTACTGCTTTCATCGATTCTTTGTGTTGTTTCATTCTTCTCGGTTTTATTTATTTCTGCTCCACTCTTTATTGTGTTCCTCCTCCTGCTGACTATGGGCCCCATTTGTTCTTCTTTTTCTTGTTGTGATAGCTTTCAGTTTAGACTGCTCATATGGTATTGTTCTTCTCTCCTGAGGGAGGCCTGTATTGCAATATACTTCCCTCTTAGCACCGCCTTGTCTGTGTCCCACGGATTTTGTGTTGTTCAGTTATTGCTGCCATTTGTCTCCTTATATTGCTTGATCTCTGTTTTTATTCGGTCATTGATCCGTTGGTTATTCAGGAGCATGTTGTTAAGCCTCCACGCGGTGGTAGGATTTTTCATTTTACTTGCGCTGTTTATTTCTAGTTTCATACCCTTGTGGTGTGAGAAGCTGCATCATTTTTGTGGGCTCGTCCGGGATAACTTCGGAGGTGAGTATAGGCATCCGAGCCTGCCTTTTCCTTCACTGTCCTTATAGAAGGAAGCCATGTATGGCAAGCAACATCGGGCGCTCGTCAGCCACTTAAATGGGACTAGCCCGGCTGCCGATCTCAAAGTCTCGAGCGACAGGTTCTCCTGCGTCTCCCTCAGTGGATCCCCCGTCTCCCTTGGGAGCCGGGAAAGTCACCTGAGTGGAGGCCAGGATTCCCCTTCAGAGGCATCTCCATGGATGCGAGGGACTGAGGAAGGCCGTGGGCACCTGCGAGAGTCTAGGCTGAGGCTGCGCTTCAGCGGCTTCTCAAAGGCCCGCGTGTGTGGAATCAGACCCCGACAGCCCGACTGGGTATCCATGAGGAGTGTCTCTCTTTCTGTCTGCCTGACTTCCAGCCTGCTTCTCCAGGCCGCCCCAGCCTTTGGGTGAGGCAAGGGTGCTCTTCACATCCTTTACTCGCTCGATGTGTGCCTTTAACTTATTCAGTGCCACAGACCCCAATCCTCCGCACCGCAAGGTAGGAGATCCATGCTTCAGTCTTATTCCTGACTAAGTGCTGTACTTTTTTTATGTCATAAAATGTGTCTGGGCTCCTGTTAGCCACTTAGAAGACCCTTAGGGTCAGCTGCCAGTCTGAAGTCTCAGGTGGAAAGTTTCCTGGTGTCTGCCACTCCTTGATCGCCCGCCTCCAGACGGATGGGAATGTCGGGCAGTGGCTCCGTGGAGCTCCTGCTTTCCTCTCATACGCTGCGGACTGGGAGGGCAGACTGGACTAGCAGACAGTGGTCCTTGGATCTCCGCTCCGGCCGATGGATCTGATGGCGCTGAGCGATCCTCTGCCTAGGCTGCTGCCTATGGGAGAGTCGCAGATGACCCCTGAGGTCTTGTCTCACAGATCAGATTTCTTACAGTTGGGAACTAGCAGGATGATTCCCAGGCAGTGGCAGAAACTGGTCTTTAAGTATATAGACCCCCACCATGAATGTCTGTGGCAGCCTCTCAATTTTATCTCTGGTTTGGGAAAAGTTCCCCTGCTCATCATTTAAAGCAACTCTCTTAGGGTTCCGCCACTTTCTCCTGTATAATGAAAATGAAGTCTGTGCAGTAGTCAGGCTGCAACCTGAGTCCAACATATAAATGGCTCTGTTCTATTGACCTCCCTTCCTTAGAGGCAGCCATCCTGGGTCTATGGCATTTCCCTACCTGTAGCCCCAGAGAAGCGAAACAGGCTTGTGACTCTGACCAAGGCTCTGGCAGCGAGAGGTCACCCAGTCCCCGCACTTATCGGACAGGCAGGGGGCTCTCAAGGAATGATCCCGAGTGTACTATGCTAAAGCTTGTGCAGAGAAAACTAGGATCTAGATGTAACTCCCAAAAGGCATAAAGTAGGGGCACACTGGCAAGGTCCCGCTAAATCCAGAGCTCTGAGGCGACTCTTGCTTAGTGGGAAGGCAAGAGAGAAATCAAGGCAAGGTGCAGGCCATGGTGGTAAGAAGTGGTGAAATCCAGTATGCCTGGCAGAGGAGGTGACTGACTACTGTCACCCAGGAATAGAAGTGCCCATCTTCTGAGGCCCTCTCACTGACCACTGATGGAGTCCTACCTGCACCCTTTACTGTACCCCCTTCTCAGCATGAAGCAGCCAGAGCGGTCATTGCCCCCCACCCTCGCAGCAGCTAGGGTCTCTATCTGTAGAGGTGGGGAATGAGACAGGGACCATGGGTGTAGTCAGAGTAGGGTGAGGGCCTCCGGAAAAAGACCCGTACCAGAGCTCCGTATTAAACAATTAAGCAACGTCAGAGTCACATTAATTCCCTAAAATATCAACTAGGAATATAAGCATTCTTCACTGAAGATTAGTTAAAACTAAAAAGCAAGGAGTAACTTGGCCTGAAATGCTTGAATATCCCCCAGATAAGAAAATACCTCAACATAACCCCTGTCTTCATTGTGTCAATTAAATGCGGCTGTTGTAAAATTTACTTTAGCCTGCTAAAAGGCCCGGCTTATCTTTAACTTTGCCCAGATGCTGCTTTTCCTCCTTCATTCCCTAATCCAGTTATATATAACCTGGGCAATGAATATGGCAAGTAATCCCAGCCACAGACAACATAGTAAAGGGCAGGAAGGATCCCATCTTAAAGATAAGATTGCATTTCAACCCCCAGGAAGTTAAGAAGTAAGATTCTTAACTTACCCTTTAGCAAACAGACAATAACTCAGCCCACCTTGGGGGCTGGGCAGGCGGCCTTGTTTGTTATGCTCCCAGGCCAAGATGCCAGTGTATCAGGGAGAAATCAGAGCAGTAAATTTCTTTTTTTACTTAAGTTAATTTCAAATATTCAGGGACCACTTAAGAAGTCCACACCCCTAAGCCTGTATCCAGTTCCCAAAAAATCCTCAACTGCCTATAAAACCCCTAGACAACGCATAACTCTGGGCTCCCTTGTCCCCACCCGGCGTGAGCCAGCAGCTCTGTCCTCTCACTGTATTGAAAGCCTCTCCCTGGCTCTCCTACCTTGGCTGTTTGCTAAGTTCACTGTTCGACTCTGCCAACAAGAACCCCACCATCCATTCCATGGTAGGGTAGGGATGGTGACTGCTCTCTTGTTGCACAGTCCTTTTTGATTTAAAGAATGTCAGCCTGACTTCTGGTTAGTGACTGAAGTTACCTTGAAACCTTATTCATAGTTGAGTAAAAATTTCAGTGTCTGTTTGTGGGCAGTAGCATGAGAAAAGGGAATGAATTAAGATTGGTGAGGGGGTTATGCAGCCAAGGGTAGTATCTTACTTGCTAAAGGCTGAAAGGCATGTGGGACTGATGTGACCATGTCTTAGGAGATGTTTTGTTTGGAAATGACAACATAGATGCCTTAATTGGAACTCATAACATTATTTTACGTATGGTTTTGTGGCCAATGCTTTGTCAGCTGTAGCAGGACAGGTGGATGCTGTTTTTTGAATGAGACTTTTTTTTTGCAGCTGACATTTAAAGAACTAAACAATTGAACACTGGAAAGGAGACATTTAAAATGTTTGTATTGACAAAGATTAAAGTTCAATTACTGAAAGGCTACCTCTTTGGCAGTAGACACAAATATCACTAGATATCATGCCCCTTACGGGGCATCTTTCAGTGGACGTATAAAGTAGGGATGAGGGGAAAAACACAGAGTGGTAAGTTAGAATCCCTAATAGGCCAGAAGCCGTCTTCCTGTCTTTGTGCTCTAACGTCTTCATCCAAGTTCTTCGAGTGCAATTCAGCATTGCTTTCTGACAGAACAAATGTCAGTATTTGCTTGGAATTTCTTTGGGGAGCCTTTATTATTTGCATTTTTTTGGGAACAGTCTGCCCTTCAAAACTACTGAGTGCCCTGGCATGATGGGAATTTAGTCGGCCAGTTTTTTTGTCTCTGTGTGTCATAATTTGGGGGCTTTGTGGAATCCTCTTGGAAAGGCAGTATGAACCTTGGGTGATTGGAGAGAGGCCAGGAGTTTGTAGTTGTCCTGAGGAGCACGGAGTGAACACAGAAGAGATTTCAGCTCTCTGCAGTTGAAGACTACCTTGGCCTTTATGGTAACGGCTTGCAGAGACTTGCCCAACCCCCCCCCCCCCCCCCCCGCCCGGCACCTCCCTTGGGACAGATAACCACCTTTTTCTTGGTTCCTACAAAAATTCCGAAGTTGCTGTGGTTGTTCCTGGGCTGGGAAACAGAAGACCAGACGAACTTTAAAAAGTGTCTGTTTTGGTGACTTAAGGGGCAAAGGCTTATACCCCAGAGGGTGTGCCTATGCAGATGTACTGAATGTGGGAGAATTCTCCCCGTTTGCTGATTCCTGATGTGGACCAACAGAGCTCAAGTCAGTGAGGGGCACAGAAAGTCTTGCAGAAAATGACGGCTTGCTATTTGTGATCGTCTAAGGAACATGTGAAACATGAAAATGACTCTTTGTACGTCCGTGATTTCGTCTGATTCCACCTTTCTCCCACTGGCATCCCAGGTTACTTCACTCTGTCTACCTTTTCATTGACCTGTGGGCTGAGCGCTGCCCATACTGGGTCTGGGGTGGAGTCATTCGGGCCACTTGGAGGACATTTGGGCCGCCGCCTTCTTTCTTTTTTTTTGAAACAATTTATCTTCATACAGCTTTGTTGAGATAAGCTTAAAAAAAGCAAACTAGTTTTGATATTAATTCAAATAAAATTTGAAAGCTATATATGTAACCACTTTCCTGTTTATTATTTAGTGAAGTTTAACCTTAATGCATTACTTAAATAAGGACATGAATCCACCGGGTGCCGTTCTTGCAGGCTACAGTATTCTTTACAGAAAAAAATAAAATGAGATGAGGCCTGCCTGGTGCAGTCCCACTTCTGGTGTTTGATGGCTGCTGGAGCGGCACTCCTTGTGGTCAGAGTCACGGACGCTGGCAAGGGGGTGTCTGAATCATCCCTTCTCCATTTTCCATTGGCCGCTCCTTTGGCAGAAATCCTTTCTCAGCTCAGACTCTGTTACATGGCACTATCCTGATGACCCCGTTCTGGCTTCCACTCCCATTGGTTTAAGGTAATTTGAGCTCCTCCATGGTGAGGGTACCTCAGGACTGGTTGGTCTTTTTCTCTGGCCCTTTCCTAGGTAACTGACTCTATTGGCCTATGTCTCCGTTTATCTCAAGGCCATAAAGGTCCCACTTTCACCTTAAGGTCACCTTGTTTAGACCCTGTCCTGCTCTCCAGGAAGCTCCCCATTTTGCCTCCCTGACTTGGGTAATGGTTAGCTCGCTCCGCTCCCTAGCCGACAAACATGGTTTAGCCTCCCCAAGTCTGCTAACTCTTCTTTGCGGAGTCCCTTGAGACCACGAGATGCTCACTCCCCAGCCTCTCCCCAGTCCCAAGTGTCCCCAGGACTTGGAGCACCTGCACCTCTCCTGGAAATCGCACAAACTTGGCCTACTCTTGAAAGGCCCAGGTCACCAACTTCCGGTCTCAGCTCGCGCCCAAATGCATGTTTGCCTTCTCTGAAGGAAGGTCTGGTCATCTCTTAATTCAAGAGCTGTGAATTATTCTAACATCTCAGATTGCAAATACTTGGTTGGGCGATTTTTTTTCTCGGAATACAGACAGGTCTTTTCTGTTTGAGCTTCCTGTGTGTTGCAGATGATAGCTGTCTGTATGATGTGAGAACAGTTTTATTAGTAAAAGTAAACAGTGATTATTTTATTTTCCATAAGTGGTCAAGTATTTTTTTTGTCATGTGTTGAATGGTCGTTGTGTACAAGGTGATGTAATAGATGAAATTGAATGAGAGAAAAATGATTCAAACATGAATCCTGTGGGGAGATGAGTTGTGCACACATGAACAACTGATGGGTCCTAGGAAGGGTTAAATGCCTTGGAGAAAAATGGGATCCTGTGGTGGCTGGTAAGGCGGGCCTTGCAAATGGGCGGTTGTTCTCCCAAGGTTTCATCATAACATTTTCAAATGCTCAGCGAAATTGGAAGGATTCTACAGGCACACTCCAACGCCTAGCACCTAGTTTCTGCTATTTCATATTGTTATACTTGATTGATCATCTGTCCATCGGCACATCCATCTTTCTATCTGTCAGTCTGTGTTATTTTTAACATTTGGAATGATGGGCTGGCGTTCATAAAGGTGTGAAAGTGGGGCAAGCATCAGTTTCTGAGAATGATGTGTAAGTCAAAGTACAGATAGGGAAGTATGTATGAAATACTGAATGATAGATGTAGGAAATACACACAAAGTCGAAGTATAGGTGGGGAAGTCACTGTCACACTGAACTTGGACTTTACACATATTATGGAAATAATACTGTATTAGAGACCATATTTTTTATTGAAATTGTATCTTTGTGTTTGTGATAAAAGAAATGGATTACATTTTTAAATGCAAGTCCTTAGTAACACATTCCTATGTGAATAGACTAGATGGAATGCAATAAAAATTTAACAGCTGGTGTACTTACTGCATTTGATTTAAAACTAGCATGCAGAATTTGGTAATACATGGAACAGGCTACATAATTGGCTTGAATATGAGTATGAGTTGATAGGAATAATAAGCATTTTTACAAAATATTTAGCTTTTTGCTCGGCCTGTTTAAAAATTAACTTTCATGACCAGTGTCCTAGGAACAGAGTGATTTAAACAAAGATTGTTATTGATCATAATTCTCGTGTTTTTGGAAAATGAGGAATTCTGAAATTGAAGTTAGCAATCTTAAAATATTCAGGGCAGTTTTGAGGGAAAGATATGTTGGCTGTTAAAGACAGATTAAAATTGCCATATCAGGTCTAACGTTGCATAGCTAAATACTTAATTTGTTTGATAGCTTTCTACATTGTAATACATCTTTACGGACTAAGCCAGGTATGGGAATGAAGATTATAAGGAGATGTTTCAGCAGACGCAGAGGACGTTGGATTTGCATAGACTAAACCCGAAGTTGATACCAAGCAGACAGACATCACTGAATGTTTTCAAAATACTGGGAGTGTTTCTGACGAGCTCGTGGTACACTGAAGGGCTAAGGCAGGTAGCGCTATTGTGGGGTATCAAAAGGCACAGTCATTGACGTATTCACACTTAGTCCTTTCAGAAATAACAAGTGTCGAAGAAATGTAAAAAGGTGTTTGAGTAGTATGTTTATAGCTATAAAATTTTACTTAAAAGACACCCTGCTGGTAGGTGGGGGAAATGGGTAAGTTACTACCTTCCATGGGGACAAAATAGATTTCCGAGCACCCAGGATATCACCCTTGTGTGGTTGCTGGTGATGTCAGGATAACTAATGAGAAGCAGCCAGGATACAGTATGGAGTTGTCCAGTCTAATTTTCTTCCCACTCTTCCTGTTCGTAGATAGAGTGAAGTTCAAAATTGCAGCTCATCTTTGGTCGGAATTCTTTCCGCTGAGTGGAGAGTGGGAGAAACATCTTCCTTCGCCTGGTGTCTCATCTTGGTTCTGGTTTTGAAGGGAGAGGGCAGGGAGGAGAGGCAGGAGTCAGTTTGTAGGTCTGTGGGAGGACAGGCCTTTGCTCCCAAGGTATCCTGTCCCTATTGACCCTGACCCGCATGTGTACAATTCTTAGGGACCGTGGACGTGTGTCTGTCTTCTCGGGATGAAGGCTGCCTCTGACACACTGCGGCTCATTGGTCTACACCACGGCCCCTGTGACCTGGATATGCCGTTAGCTGCACAAGTCCTGTTCCTCCTCCTGTTCCACAGCCCACCAGCCTCCTGTGTGGAAACCCTGAGGCTGCCCCCGTGTTGTGTGCGGCTTGGCCCCGACCTCTGTGCATGGCTGCTTTCCCTTGCATGCAACTTGCTCCTCGTGGGTCTTTGAGACTTCCTCTTGTTCTGCCTGGATTAATTTTCCTCCAGTTTGTATTTGTCATAATCACAGTGTCGTGATCTTTGTGTGGCTCAAGTTACAGAACTGATCCTAACGCTAAACCCTGTGACCTTAACCGCTCTGAACGTGCTGCAGGTCATCTGATTCAAGCAAAGCTGTTAAGAGAAAGAAAGTGGGAGGAAGGGATGGTCTCTTTCCATTTGGTTTCTTTTGTTCAAGTAGACACATTTCTTGGATAACAGGTCTTTCTCAATTGCCATTCCTTACACATCTGGAAAATGGGACTTGGTTTTGTGAATCCCCACCTGTTACATGCGGTATTCCATAAGCGTCAGAGCTGAGGAAAGACGTTTTTCTGTTCCCAGCTGCAGTCCTACAGCCAGTCCAGAGCTGCCTGCACAGGTTTGCTGAATCACCACACATTTGAAAGCAGCTGAATGAATCCCGACATCAGGAGGGGAGGTGGCCTCAGTGGCTGCACTTTGGAACTGCAGTAAAAAAGTCTCAAAGAGCACTGTTAGCTCTCTTGTGTCTTATTTGGACTTGAGCCAAGACAGAGCCTAATGCAGGAAGGAGGAAGAGGAGAACCAGTTTGGATTATGTGGGAAGATAAAGATCTTTTCTGCGGCTTGGCATCTCCCCAGTGGTTATCTGAGGCCAGGAGGCGCTTAGCTCTGCCGTCTGGTCCAACTCCCCCTGCTCCCCCCGCCCCAAATCACCCCCAGTCAGTTTTCCTCTTTCTGTCTAGCAGTGTCGTGCTCTTCCTCCACCAGTTCCGAGCCCCAGAGGGCTGCGGGGCAGGTGGCTTGAGGGCAGCGGCATCTTGCTGGCAGGGAAATCCCTGCACACAGAGTGGAGGTGTGGGGTTAAAGGTGAAAAGGGCTCCCCTGACCTGTGTCTGAAAAGGAACGCGTTTGGGTTTCAGACCCAGTTTGGAGAGAGAAATCATAACTGAATTACATAATTCCTAGGCTTGTAGCTATTGTATGTCCTTAAAGCTTGAAAGGAAAATGACTAAATAAGTATTTGGGAACGGCCTATACAGTGAACATCCAATACCCCAGGCAGTTAGGTGGCTCGGAGGCCAGGTCAGAGGAAATGCTTTGCTTGTGGTGCAGCTAAAGGCTCTTACTTTGGCAGAGTCTTGAGAAAGTGATGGCCAGATGTGGAGCTTACTGTGCTTTTTTGACCTAACGGGAAGCCTTTTCGCTTATTCTTCCATACCCTTAAGTGTAGGGTTGCACCCAGATGGGCACATTCAGACAGCGCAGTTTCGTATCCGAGGACGTCGCTTTCGGACTTGGATGCCTCGCTTGCTGAATGACCGGTTTGTCCCATCAGTGAGGGTTCAGTGTCAGGTCTGAGCCCGCCACACCGGTTTGAATGTAGGAGAAGCCCAGGCACCTGAGCGCGAGCGCTGCCTCACCTGACGGCCTCGGTGGACCTCCCTGTGCGCGGCCAGCTCTGAAGCGGGGAGGGGAGGCGGCAGAGGGGAACTTGCAGAACTTGTAAATATCAGCTGAGGCTGTTTCTGTGTTTGGGACCCAGCTAGTTCCTGTCTCTCAACCTGAATGTAAACCTGCTCTCTGGATGGGTAGGTGTGCCTGCCGGCGTGACACTCACATGCAGTGACTCTGGAAGCTTCCTGGGGGCTGTCCTACTGGGTGAGTTTTATATAGTCTGTGTGACAGAGGTGGTCTCTCCTCCAATCTTTTAGAATTCTAAGTTTCTCTTCAGTGTCCATTATGGCGTTTGCATATCTGAATGTGAAGGTTCCGGTGTTCTCACTCTCTTGGGTTATCTGTGTGCCTGAAATGGTTTCTTGAATCCTTTAGAATTCAGGAAACAATTAATTATGCGGGGCCTGAATTTATATTTATTATATGTTTTTTTGTTAATATGCAGGCTTTCAGGTTATGGCATAGCGCTGATTGTAAATACGGTATTTGATAGCTTTATGTTGTAGAAGACGTCACCAAAGGTTTTTATTGCTGTTTTTGTTCTTGTCTGAGGTATTTGGGGCAATGAAAAAACTTAATGCTAAGAACATGTATCAGGGTTGAAAAGTCCAGTAATTAGGCATGTTTTGGTGTGACTTACAGCCTCCTTGCCTCTGAGTGGACACTTCCCAGCTGGGACCACACTGCTTTGTAGTGGTCTTGTGGATGACATTCCGGTGTTCCTGGAATGTTCCTTTAAGGTGCTTTCTATTTCTGGGAATGTCATTTTGATACCTTTGATAATTAGTTATACTGAGAACATAGTTTAAAAAAATAAATAAAAACAAAGCAGAATTTGGATTATTAAAACAAAAGCTTTAAAGCATGGTTATCACAAGCCATGAGAATTCCCATGCCCGCACTGCAGTGTTTCTTGGTGGTGGGGGTCTCCTGTTAGAGCGCTGGTCCCCCCACCACCTGTCACCTCCGTTTTAGAGACTGCCCCCTCTCATGATCTTTCTGTTCTGAATTTTTCACAGTGGCGTCTAACTCCGAAGTAAATAGTCTTCATCTGTTCATCTTAGTTGAGATTCAAGCTACTTAATTAGTATGAATATTAAAATTTGTGCCGTGCATTCCTTAGCGTGACTGGTTTATTTTGAGCTAACCGAGGATAAGGGAGATAGAAAGTAAAATGGAGAAAATGTTACATCGATACGGATGACGCCGCCTTAACGCCGAATGCTTTTTTCCCCTTAAACCACGGGACAGTGCCTGTTGGCAGTCAGTCAGCTTCAGAATTCCTTACCATTAGCTTGCATGCTCTCTAAGTTGTAGTTCTAAGGAAAAAATCTGAGACGTATGGTTATTGTGCCGTGTGATTCCCCTGACGAGTGGACGTGTTCTTGGGTTCTGTCAGATGCTGACTGTATTCATCCAAAAATCCTACTTACTTCTTTTGTGGTGAAATTATGGAGATACTTTAAACAAAGACAAGCCCTTGATGGCTTTGGTCCTTAGGCTAGCCATAGCTGAGGTCGATTCTTGTGCAATTGGCCATTCGGAGCCCCAAGTTAGGCCTCGTTCACACTGCCCGCCCCCATTTGTGTTTCAAATAAGTATTCCCAGAGGTCTGGGAGGAGGTGTAATGAAATCTGAGAGAGAAAATGAAGTGTGACAGCATTTCAGAATCTAAGGAAATGCACCCGCAGGTTCCTGCCCTGAGTTCTTTGCGACCCTTAACTGTGCGAATGCACCCTGGGATTGGAAATGGGGACACCACCACCACCCGCCCACCCCCCTGGGTCACGAGCCCTGACCAAGCTTGTTTCTGGGTGGCTTGCTGGGACTTTCAGGGACTCACTTTAAAAAATGACATTGAATTTTATGAAGCAAACTTTCACGTCTGTGACCTGCCTTTTGCCCAGAAGCTCCCCTCTCCCGGTGAGGTGTCCCTGTTCCCGCGGGCGCTATTCTGTTACTCTGGCCTGAAGCGAGTTAGCAGCCAGCTGAGCCGCACCAGTTACATTGCCTCCCGGGCCGCTGACAAGAGCGTAGTGACGTGTTAGAGCATGTTTATTGTGCAGACGAACTGGAATGGCACTAGGACCGTGTGCCTGTGTCGGCTTAAACACTGGGATTTTATGCCCCTTCCACCTTCCATCAGCTGGTAGCTGTTGGATTTTACAGTTACTCATTCTGGCTACAAATAGAGTAACAGTATTTTTGTTTAGCCAAATGTGGGGTGTGACCTTTGACATGGTGCTTGGCTGTGCCTGGGGATTTGAATCTTCCAATTTAGGTGGAATTCCCTGCTTTGCTTCCTCTGATAGGGGAATACGTACTTTGGCTCTTCCCACTAGAGGTGGAGGAAGACAGGAAGAGTACAACTGGAACACACAGAGGGTATTCATTATTTTACTGGATGTGATTCAGGTGGCGGGCTTTTCACGGGAGTGTGAGCCTCCTGCGGTCGTTAGTGCCGTGTACTAAGAAAGCGCTGTAATCATACTCAGTTTTCTTTGCTCTGTATCCAATTTTTGACCAGTCTGCCGGGGTAGGGAGGACGAGTCCCTGCCTTTTCGTGGTGCCTTTGGTGCCGGGGTTCTTGTTCACCAAGCCGAAGAATGAACTTCACAAACACTCAAGTAGGAGAGCATGGTTAGAGGCTTTAATTTAGAGTCAAAGTGATTGGACAGAGCTCCTAGCTCACGCCAGGAGGGGACACTAGAATCCGTGGTTCGCTCGTTGTCTAGGGGATGTATACGCAGTTGAGGATTTTCAGAAATGGGGATAATGGTCTAGGGGTGCAGACTTGTTGAGTGGTCCCATAATGCTCATTTTTGATGAGTAACATAAGAAATTTGCTGCTGTGATTCTTTCTCAGGATAGCAGGTTCCCTCTGGGAGCGTGTCAATTAAGACCACCTGCCCTGCCCCCAAGGTGAACTGGGTTGTTGCCTGTTTGCTAAAGTGTGTTAAGAATCTTACTTCTTAACTTTTTGAGATGTTTATAGACTGACTTGTTTACTAAATGAATCTTTTGCTCAGGTTGCAGATTACTTGGATAGGATCAAAGAAGGAAACACAGCGTATAGGTACAGTTATAAATAAGCTGGGCCTTTTTGCAAGCTAAGGTAAATTTTACAGTGTCATGATCTAACTGATACAGAGAAGTCACAGATTATGCTGAGATACTCTTCTTCATCTGCAGAACACTCAGACATTCCAGGCCAAGTCGCTCCTGGCCTTTTGAGCTTTAACTGATTTCACTGAAGAATGTCTATATTCCTACTCTGGTATCTTTACCCTAGAGAGTCAGTGTGACTGACTGCGTAATGCTTATCACAGACTTTCGCTAGGGACTTCTTGGCGCATTGTTACATTGTTCTGACTGTAATTATCTTGCTCTGCTTTTTCTCCGGAGGCCCTCACCCTACTCTGCCTAAACCCACGGTCCCTTGTCTCACCAACACCAAGTTCAAAAAGGTGCTCTTACCTCTGAGTAACTCTTGTTATTTTCCAGAGACCCCCTGGAACATGCCAGAGGAACTTTTCCTCCTCATTAGGGAAAATTTGGCTAATTTGGCTTACATTTATCTCATCTATAATTACCTGGAAAGCACTGTCAATGGAATAATGCTAAACTTTATTCAGTATTTTACATTACAGATATTTCCAGATATCCGTATATCCACTGTCTTCTTGTAAGTTCTCCTCAGCTCTTTAACCATTGTGAATTGTAAGTCTCTTGTCATTTATAGTTTATTATTCCTAAACTGATAAAGAACTAGATGCCAGCAGCGGTGCTTATCTGGGGGCGAGGTCGTGTCTGTTACAGGTCCTCGCTGGCTCCCCACACAACTGGTCAAAGGTCATCATACAGCGGTCAGCTCCCAAAATGAGATTGAAAACCACCCCTCAGAAGTCCGCCTCCCTCGGCACCCAACATCACCTACAACTTCAGTTAAAGAGAGAAGGGGGAGAGCTCCCAGCTGTGTCCGACGTTTTGCCCTGAGGTTTTTCCAGTCTTTTCACCTTTCTTCCTGTTTGCTGGTTCTGTGATCTTTGTCCTTTCTTCTCAAACCAAATTTTTTCTGAAACTTCACTACTCTGTTGTTTCAGAAGAAATATGTTACGTTATTAAAAAATGGCCTGAGTTCCTCAAAATATATTACCTGAGCTGGGACCGTGCCGGCTGGCAAGGGATGCCTAAAGCAGGTACTGGGCACGGAGGCCGCGGAGGCATAAGCAGCCAAGGAGACAGAAAACCGACGCCGCCTCTCTCTCACCCACATGCCTCACATCGCCCTGATTGGCCTCAGAGGATGGCTGGCTAGCCAGAGACGGGTAAGATTCCTCAGGGGAGGAACAACCTAAGACAGGCACAGTCGCAGAGGGGCCATCAGGAGAGAACTTGGGGGCCAACAGAGGTGAGGCGCAGATCCTCACCCCCCCGACTCTGCGGAGGCCTGAATCTTCACCATCTCCGAGCAAAGTCTCCTCCTCCCATGGCTGCGTCGCTGCCCAGGCTCAGCTTGAGACAGGGACCCTCGGCTAAAACACAATCGGTTGGGGGCCTCTGGAAAAAGCAAGGCAGGATAATTACAGTCAAAGCAGTGTGACTACGTGCAAGGAAAGCCCCTATCAGAACTCTGTGTTAAACATGAAGCACAGTGAGATCAGTTAATATTCCCCCAGTGAAGGAAAGTAGTCTGTGTTTTTGTTATGCTAATCGTCTGTCATCATGTGTAAGATTCACCTTAGCATGCTAAAAGGCCCAGGCCTATGTGCTGTCTTTTCTCCTTCAGATCTGATGAGGTGATTTGCAATCTGGGCAGTTAGTTAATAATGGCAAGTAAGCCCAGCCATAAACAACATAGTAAAAGGCAGGAAGAATTCCACCTTAAAGCTAAGATTGCATTTTAATACCCAGGAAGTTAAGAAGTAAGATTCTTTACTTAACTCTGGCAAACAGGCAATCCCTCAGCCCACCTTGGGGGCTGTGCAGGCGACCTTGCTTCATAGCCTCCCAGACGAAGAAGCCAGTATTTCTGGGAGAAATCAGAGCAGGAAGTTCCTTGTGTTAAGTTAATTCTAAATATTCAGGGGCCACTTAACAAGACCACACCCCTAAGCCTTTTTTCACATTGCTAGACATTCTCAATTGCCTATAAAACCCCTAGACAACCCACCACTATGGGCTTTCTTGTCCCCTACTTGCGTGATCCAGGAGCTCTGTCCTCTCACTGTATCTCTAAATGAAAGCCTCTCCGTGGCTCCCCTACCTTGGGTGTTTGCTAAGTTCATTCTTCGACTCTGAAAACAAGAAGCCTGGCATCAAGTGTTTTATTTGAATACACTCCAGGGGAGGAGCAGGCCAGAGTCGTGGTAGACAGAGGCCTCCATCCATCCCCACAGCCATCCCTCTTGGTGCGCTTGGCCTTTCCTGTGTGATCAGGTGTGGTCTGGGCAGGTCACAGTAGACTTCTTTTTCTGAGCAACATGAGTCATGTGGGAAATGGAAGTGAAAGACAAATGTAGGTGGAAAACATAATGAGATTCTGGACATGAGAATGGCTAAAATTACAAACCTGAATGTAAACCTGTTGAGAAAGATGTGGAGCAACTGGAGTATTCTTAAGGAGCTGGTAAAAAATAGCTTTGCTACATGTTCAAAACTTATGTACACCTACACAGCGGTTTCCATCTGAGGAGCTTATACAAGAGGAATAAAAACAGATGTTTATGCAAAAACTTATACACAAATGCATAATAGCTTTATTTGTAGTCCATCCACAGGGAAATGGATAAACCCCAGGGGAATAGTCTTTAGCAATGAAAAGGTATGACTTTTTCATCCATGCAACAGCAGGCATACATCTCAAAATGATGATGCTGAGTCAAAGGAGCCCAATGAAAACGAGGGCATAGAAAACTGTAGAAAATATAAGCTCCTCTATAGGGATCTAAAGGAGACCAGGCGTTGCCTGGCCATGGGGATGTGTTGGCTGATGGCAGGGAAGGAGGAATTGCAGAGGGGCATGAGGACACTGTGGGTGACGGGCATTCCTCATCTCGACTGTGGTGATGGTTCAGGAGGTGATAATCACGTCATCAGTCCTTCCCTTGGAGTGTGTGCCACAGTCATTGATGTATTCACACGTAGTCCTTTCAGAAATAACAAGTGTCAAAGAAATGTAAAAATCTGTTTGAGTACTATGTTTACAGCTATAAAATTTTACTTAAAAGACACCCTACTGGGAGGTGGGGGAAATGGGTAAGTTACTACCTTCCATGGGAACAAAATAGATTTCCAAGCACCCAGGATATCACCCTTGTGTGGTTGCTGGTGATGTCAGGGTAACTAATGAGAAGCAGCCAGGAAACAGTATGGAGTTGGCCGGTCTAATTTTCTTCCCACTCTTCCTGTTCATAGATAGAGTTAAGTTCAAAATCGCAGCTCATCTTTGGTCAGAAATCCTTCCGCTGAGTGGAGAGAGGGAGAAACATCTTCCTTCGCCTGGTGTCTCATCTTGGTTCTGGTTTTGAAGGGAGAGGGCAGGGAGGAGAGGCAGGAGTCAGTTTGTAGATCTGTGGGAGGACAGGCCTATGCTCCCAATGTATCCTGTCCCTACTGACCCTGACCCACATGCATACAATTCTTAGGAACCGTGGACGTGTGTCTGTCTTCTCGGGAAGAAGGCTGTCTCTGACACACTGCGGCTCATTGGTCTACACCGCAGCCCCTGTGACCTGGATGTGCCGTTAGCTGCACAAGTCCTGTTCCTCCTCCTGTTCCACAGCCCACCAGCCTCCTGTGTGGAAACCCTGAGGCTGCCCCCATGTTGTGTGCGGCTTGGCCCCGACCTCTGTGCATGGCTGCTTTCCCTTGCATGCAACTTGCTCCTCGTGGGTCTTTGAGACTTCCTCTTGTTCTGCCTGGATTAATTTTCCTCCAGTTTGTATTTGTCATAATCACAGTGTCGTGATCTTTGTGTGGCTCAAGTTACAGAACTGATCCTAACGCTAAACCCTGTGAACTTAACAGCTCTGGACATGCTGCAGGTCATCTGATTCTATCAAAGCTGTTAAGAGAAAGAATTTGGGAGGAAAGGGTGACCTCTTTCCGTTTGGTTTCTTTTGTTCAAGTAGACACATTTCTTGGATAACAGGTCTTTCTCAATTGCCATTCCTTACACATCTGGAAAATGGGACTTGGTTTTGTGAATCCCCACCTGTTACATGCGGTATTCCATAAGCGTCAGAGCTGAGGAAAGACGTTTTTCTGTTCCCAGCTGCAGTCCTACAGCCAGTCCAGAGCTGCCTGCACAGGTTTGCTGAATCACCACACATTTGAAAGCAGCCGAATGAATCCCGACATCAGGAGGGGAGGTGGCCTCAGTGGCTGCATTTTGGAACTGCAGTAAAAAAGCCTCAAAGAGCACTGTTAGCTCTCTTGTGTCTTATTTGGACTTGAGCCAAGACAGAGCCTAATGCAGGAAGGAAGAAGAGGAGAACCAGTTTGGATTATGTGGGAAAACAAAGATCTTTTCTGTGGCTTGGCATCTCCCCAGTGGTTATCTGAGGCTGGGAGGCGCTTAGCTCTGCCGTCTGGGCCACCTCCCCCTGCCCCCCACCCCACATCACCCCCAGTCAGTTTTCCTCTTTCTGTCTAGCAGTGTCGTGCTCTTCCTCCACCAGTACCGAGCCCCAGAGGGCTGCGGGGCAGGTGGCTTGAGGGCAGCGGCATCTTGCTGGCAGGGAAATCTCTGCACAGAGTGGAGGTATGGTATGGGGTTAAAGGTGAAAAGTGCTTCCCTGACCTGTGTCTGAAAAGGAACACGTTTGGGTTTCAGACCCAGTTTGGAGAGAGAAATCATAACTGAATTACATAATTCCTAGTATTGTAGCTATTGTATGTCCTTAAAGCTTGAAAGTAAAATGACTAAATAAGTATTTGGGAACGGCCTATACAGTGAACATCCAATACCCCAGGCAGTTAGGTGGCTCGGAGGCCAGGTCAGAGGAAATGCTTTGCTTGTGGTGCAGCTAAAGGCTCTTACTTTGGCAGAGTCTTGAGAAAGTGATGGCCAGATGTGGAGCTTACTGTGCTTTTTTGACCTGACGGGAAGCCTTTTCGCTTATTCTTCCATACCCTTAAGTGTAGGGTTGCACCCAGATGGGCACATTCAGACAGCGCAGTTTCGTATCCGAGGACGTCGCTTTCGGACTTGGATGCCTCGCTTGCTGAATGACCGGTTTGTCCCATCAGTGAGGGTTCAGTGTCAGGTCTGAGCCCGCCACACCGGTTTGAATGTAGGAGAAGCCCAGGCACCTGAGCGCGAGCGCTGCCTCACCTGACGGCCTCGGTGGACCTCCCTGTGCGCGGCCAGCTCTGAAGCGGGGAGGGGAGGCGGCAGAGGGGAACTTGCAGAACTTGTAAATATCAGCTGAGGCTGTTTCTGTGTTTGGGACCCAGCTAGTTGCCTGTCTCTCAACCTGAATGTAAACCTGCTCTCTGGATGGGTAGGTGTTCCTCCCGATGCCTCAAGCCCAGAGGCACCCACTCCCTCTTCGCGAAGGCCCTGGAGGCGCCGGCCGGACCGTGGGCCCCGGCTCCCAGGTGCTCCAGGGAGTCCATGCGACACTGGTGCGGACCTTTTTGTCCCTAATGTCCGCTTGTTTAGACATTCGTTCATCTACTGCACGGATTCCTTCTCTGACAGATGACCTAAGACTCTCTAAAAAAACAAAGAAAATTTTCTGCAGAAATTGATTTGTAACATTACGAAGTTTATACATGTAACTCATTTCCATAGAACTTAACATCTGTACTCCAAATTACGCAGATAGTGACAAAAATACAAAATACTGGACACAGCTGCCATCGAGGATACTCATAATTTGGGGGTACGATGACACACAGAGAGCTGAGGTCTCACAGAATTAGTGGCCAATAGAAAAACATACATACACAATGAATGTCATAGGTGGTCAGGGCAGAGAAAGGATAATCTGAGTCAAAGTACAGGAGAGTCTGGAGAAGAGTTAGGGCTAGAGTCTGACTCTGAAGACGCGTGTATGCTGGCAGCGGTGGGGAAGGGGTTATCAGAGGGCAAACGCAGGAGGAGACGACCGCGCGTGCCAGACGCAGGGACAGGGAGGCACGCACCTGGGTGCACTGCCGGCTCCCCTTGCAGAGAAGCAGAATTTAAGAGGGATGGGCTAATTTAGGAGGACTCCACTCAGATAAGGCCTTTACGCTGGACTCTATATTTGGAGAACTAGGGAGTGCTGAGGCACTGATATATCATGAAATGTTTGGGAATAGTAGGGATCAAGAAACAAGGAACAGAATGGCTAGAATATGGGAGAGGTCATAGGTGGAGAAACATGTCCAGAAGCTAATGAATCTCATCAAGTATGAGGTGACTGGGAATCAGGGCCAAAACAAAGGTAACGGCACCGACTAGAATAAACCAGACAAATCACCACCATTCCACAGGAAGGTGAACTAACTCGTTCAACAAACACGATGAAATACTGTCAGCTATTGTGGAAGCCAGTAAGGACACAAGGAGGAACAATGCAGAAACAGTCTTATCCTCCAGGGGTCTTAGAACCTCACAGAGCAGCTTCATGAGTTGAGATCAAAAGGCGAGGGCAGGTCTGTAGCTGATTAGGAGAAAAGTGGCTATAAAGGTGACTGTGGGAAAGCGGTGGGGATATGATGCTGGCAGGTGGCGAGGCAGGACCAGATCCTGCGTGCAAGTGGCAGCCCAGGAGGTTCAGAGGACAAGTCAGCAGAGCACATCTGCCCGCAGGGAGGAAGTCTGGGGAGAAGGGAGGACGGTAAAGGAAGGTGAGGCTCAGGGAACCCCACAGCCACAGGCTGGAAGGGAGGGGGTGGCGCGCCAGAACGACGGCCGGAGCGCCACCCACGGGCTGCTGTTTGGGTCCAGCTGTGGGGTCCAGCAGCGGGCCACAAACCACTTCTGTTCCATTCCAAGGAAAAGCACATGAACGGGCTTTTGTGACATTCAGACAAGACGTAAACACTCACAAATATGTGCCAGTTCAAGGCACAGCTCAAAACTTCCTTCTTTTATGACATCTTTTCTGCATACCCCTCTTCTGGATTTCTCAGAATTGACATTTATTATTCTGCGTTTTCGTTTTTCTTTCCAGCTTTATCCATGCATTGTGTCTTTACTTACAATTACAAGGTGCCAGGCGCTGTCTTAGGGGCTGTGTGTGAGAGGCCACTCAGGCTGGTGTGGTCTAGTGGGGATACACATGGGAAATGGGGTACAGTGCACCACGTTTATGGCAGGGCATCGCAACTACTCGAGACGGGGCGTCCAAGGCCTGAGCCAGACAGGACACCGGGGGAGGACAGGGCAACATGATTTTCTGCTGGAAGTGATGCCCAAACTCCCCCCTACTGTTCTTCCAGGAGGAGTCTCGCTTCCCAAGGGCTTAGAGGTGGGGGTTCCGCAGCACATTTTCCCAGAGGAGCATTAAAATGTAACATTTATTAGGCATTACATTTTATTATCCCTTGGATACATGAGATGTTAAACAGCTTTTGTGAACTGGCCTAGGAATCTAACCACATCTAAAACATTATTTGGGAAAATACTTATAAAATTACAAATTTTTATGATACAAGCCATTCATAAGTTGGAGACCATTTACATATGAGTGAGGCGGCTGAAGCAAGCTGAATTTGGAAATGCCCTTGTCTTCCCCTAACATTTTAAGCCATCTACTGGCAGAATCTGTCATTTTCAAATCAAATATGTTTCCTAAGTTGTAACAAAAAACAGAGAACTTTTTAGTTTTGTTTTGTGTCTGACTGTAGGAAGTTGACAACTTCTTTGAAGGTGAATACTACAATCAGGGACCATTACAAAACAACAAACCTACCTAGCAGATTAAAAAAGGAATTCTTCCTGGAGAAGACAACCGGGCACGCCATGCTTTATGACAGACTGTTTAATATTATCTGGTGACTTACCAGAACCTCTTCTCGTAACTGTCCCAGAGGCGCAGGGAGCTGGTTGAGGGCTTTGTCCATGCCGACCTAAAGGCAAAATCATGTTGCCACAAGCACATCACAGCAAGGGGTAAGTGCAGGATCTGCTTAATGACCAAGGTGTACTAGACTTAGGTTCTTCTCTGTGCAGCCACATCCTGCTAATCAGCTAAATAGCAGAAATGTTATTTTGCCACAGGTGTTACTCATAGAATATGGAAACACTGTTAATATTCACTAGACTATAAAAATAAGGGCATGAAAGCTTCCTCATGTGCAATTTGTCTTTGGATGAAGATTTACATGAAATTGAAGAATTTTAACGGGTGAGGAACAGCTATCTGCCCACAATTTAGGATACTCTACCAGTTGTTGTGAAAGTCTGATGGGCTGTATCTCTCAACATTATTGTAAACCTTGAGAAAAATTTCAGATTAATAGAACAGAAATGAAATGTTCTGGGTCCCTAATCCTACTGGAACATTTATCTTAGTGGTATATTTCCCGAAAGCAAATATGGCTCATTAACTGTCATGCTTCTTGAAATTCCCAATTGACAAATCGATTTAAAAACAAAATAAAATATGAACAAGAAGACTTTTTGTGAGTATTAAAACTCAAGCATTTCTAAATGATTTTTACAAACCATTCTTGTGTTTTTATAAAACCAGGTCTCCTAAAGATCAATACTGGACAATGTTCCCTCAACCTAGCTCTGACTAGCAGCACATAGACCTCAAAGTTAACTAAGTATTTCCTTAGGAAAACCTGATTATTTTTCTTGCAAATTAGCCTAACCAGTGAGATTTCATAGTAATCACTTAGCAACTAACACAAACACACACCCATATCACTGTACTTCACTTTTCAATATTTAATAATAAAAATCAAGCAAGAACCATATGAAATGAGTAAAAAAACTAAAGACAAAAGATGTTTATCAAAAAGATTAGTTCTTTTCTTGTTGAGATTAGTAATCTGTTCAAGTTGTTTGGGGAAAAATCAACCGAAAGGTTTCTAAAAACACTCAGCACTTTTAAGAGCAAATGAGCAAGAAAGAAGTGTGTGTGTGTAAATATACTGACAGGTAGGAACTGTGGATTAAAGGTTTACCAAGTTTGTTGAAAGGTTAACAAAATCTGCATAGTCCTTGTTGATGAGTCCGACCATGGCGGTCTTAAGAAGCTCATCGTCGAGTTCCGGGTCATCTCTCAGTTCCTCCAGCTGGACGTGCTTCCTGCCGCCAGATACAAAATGATCCACATCGAAATCTTCCTAAAAATGAAGTCAGGAAAGAAAAAAAGTATTATAATGATGTCACATTTTACATACACAAATAAGAAGAGACAAACAGTAAGAAGGAAACGCAAAAGGCCCAGAGTACTCAACACAATTTGAAGGCAAAAAGCAAATCCAGAGGACTGATAACTACCCGACCTCAAATGTTACTATTAAAGCTACTGTTACCATAGAGTGGCGCTGGCCGAAGAGGAAACAAACCCGTGGAACAGAACAGACAGCCCAGAGGTATGGAAAGGCCATTCATGGAGAAAGGAGAGTCTCAAGCAAATGGTACTAGGACAACGGGACATCCACACGGAAAAGAAAAGAAAACAAAGACATAGCGACAGAGTGGCAGGGCTGCAAGGCCTCAGGAGAGCAGAGCAGAGGACAGAGGCCCAGAGGACGGCTGTGAGGACAGAGGGGCCCAGAGGCAGACTCGCTCTGAGTGAACGGGATTCTAGTGACTGACCTGCCACCTGGAAATAAAGTTGGGCATAACCCTTTCACCCCAAGAACATTTTGCTGGCAATTTCTTTGGTCACACTGAATCCATAGCGAACTTGCCCAGGGCTGAAACCCAACTTTATTTCTGGCCCATCTGTCCACGCAGCCGTCCCGCACAGCCGTCGTCTGGGCCTCTGTCCTTGGTGCTGCCACCTCTCCAGCCTCTGCTCTGCTCTGCTGCAGCCTTGCAGCCCTGCCACCATGTCACATAGAGCACTGGGCGGAGTTCTTTATGCAGAGTCAACAGCGTATTGCCCACAGGTGTGCAGTGAGCCAGGCAGCCAGGGCCAGGTGAGAATCCTGGCCACAGGAACCCTCATTTTATCCACAAACTTCAAGTCTATTTCTTGGAACTTCAGGCCAGCTTTACTGGATCTAGGAGGAGCAGGGATTCAGATAAAAGAGAAGGGCAAAACAGAAGATTCCATCTTTTCTGGCTTAATTGTGCCGGTTTGCAAAACTGCATAAAACATCCCCTCCCCATCTCACTCACCTGCTCAACACCAGGATAAGGGCTTCTAGTCACACCTCTGACCTTGTTTCACCTGTGACCTCAGAGTGACCAGCCCAAGGCTAACTGTGACCAGCTGGAAGCAGGAGAATTCTCACCACCGTGCTATGCCTCCTTGCCTTGATTTTTAAAACTTCTTTTGTAATCTTTAGGAGTCATTTGCCAGCTGGAAGCTCAGTGATGTTAAATTTAAGCAGGGACTCAGTCAACCTGAGCTTGAATCCCAGCTCCCCTACTGTCCAGCTGGGTGAACATGGATGTGTTACCTAAACTGCCTGTGCTTGAGTTTCTTCATCTGTACATAAGGCAATAAATAATGCGAACTCATAGGGCTGTTGAGGGTTTATGCAGTGGTAACGGATAATCTGGTGGCTTTGCAAATAAAACTTTATTTATCACTCATATGAATTCCAACACAAGTCATCCCCGATACTATACTATACTACCCTGACACTATGCTGTAGTCATGTGATTCTGTGCCTTAGTACAGTATACTACAGGTATCATACCTATTAACCATCAAACGGTCCCAGCTAGCTCTGAAATTGGAGCTTGGGCTTAAGTGTGGGTGTGATAATGTTCTTCAAATATTTAAAAGCCTCCACTCAACAATCTATTTCCTTAACACACAATACCTCCACACATACATTGGCACCTGTCATTCAGAATGCTTATGATGACATGTCAACCCAGCCTTAAGATGCACAGGAATTGTTGTGATTCTTAGCCCAGAGATAAACTAGATAAACACTTCTGCAAAAGTAAAGAACAGGGATATATCATCCCCCTGGAAATCCTTAATTGAGTAATTTTTTTCAGTCAGCTTTATTATTGGTAAAGTTGATTTGGAGAACATGGTTTGACCTGTGACCACGTCGTTCATTCTGCAAATTCCGTTCATCTTGGACGCATTCGTCTGTGTAGAGAAAACTGCTACCTAGATGAGTCCTGGTGCATAGTAGGTGCTTTTTCTTAAATTTTATTTTGGTATCATTAATCTACAATTATATGAAGAACACTATGCTTACTAGGCTCCCCCCTTCATCAAGTCCCCCCCACATACCCCTTCACAGTCACTGTCCATCAGCGTAGTAAGATGCTGTAAAATCACTACTTGTCCTCTCTGTGTTGCACAGCCCTCCCCGTGCCCATCCCCCAGTATACATGCTAACCGTAATGCCCCCTTTCTTTTTCCCTGCCCTTATCCTTCCTTTCCCACCCATCCTCCCCAGTCCCTTTTCCTTTGGTAACTGTTAGTCCATTCTTGGGTTCTGTGAGTCTGCTGCTGTTTTGTTCCTTCAGGTTTATTTTCTTTGTTGTTACACTCCACAGGTGAGTGACATCATTTGATACTTGTCTTTGTCTGCCTGGCTTATTTCACTGAGCATAATAATACCCTCTAGCTCCATCTATGTTGTTGCAAATGGTAGGATCTCTCTTCATCTTCTGGCTGAATAATATTCCATCCTGTATATGTACCACATCTTCTTTAGCCACTCATCTACTGAGGGACACTCAGGTTGCTTCCATTTCTTGGCTATTGTAAATAGTGCTGTGATAAACAGGGGTGCATATGTCTTTTTCAAAGTGGGCTGCTGCATTCTTAGGGTAAATTCCTCGGAATGGAATTCCTGGGTCAATGGTATTTCTATTTTGAGATTTTTGAGGAACCTCCATACTGCTTTCCACAATGGTTAAACTAATTTACATTCCTACCAGCAGTGTAAGACGGTTCCCCTTTCTCCACATCCTCACCAACATTTGTTGTCTGTCTTCTGGATGGTGGTCATCCTTACTGGTGTAAGGTGATGTATCATTGTGGTTTTAATTTGCATTTCTCTTATGATTAGCGATGCGAAGCATCTTTTCATGTGCCTGTTGGCCATCTGAATTTCTTCTTTGGAGAAGTGTCTGTTCTAATCCTGTGCCTATTTTTTAAATGGATTATTTGCTTTTTGTCTGTTGTGGTTCGTGAGCTCTTGGTATATTTTGGATGTCAACCCTTTATCGGATATGTCATGTATGAACATATTCTCGCATACTGTAGGATGTCTTTTTGTTCTGTTGATGGTGTCCTTTGCTGTACAGATGCTTTTCAGCTTGATATAGTCCCACTTGTTCATTTTTGCTTTTGTTTCCCTTGCCTGAGGAGATATGTTCATGAAGAAGTTGCTCCTGTTTCTGTCCAGGAGATTTTTTCCTATGTTTTTTTCTAAGAGGTTTATGGTTTCATGACTTACATTCAGGTTTTTGATCCATTTTGACTTTCCTTTTGTGTATGGGGTTAGACAATGATCCAGATTCATACTCTTACATGTAGCTGTCCAGTTTTGCCAACACCAGCTGTTGAAGAGGCTGTCATTTCCCCGTTGTAAATCCATAGCTCCTTTATCATCTATTAATGGACCGGATATGTTTGGGTTAACATCTGGACTCTCTATTGTGTTCCACTGTTCTGTGGGTCTGTTCTTGTGCCAGTACCAAATTGTCTTGATTACTGTGTCTTTGTAGTAGATCTTGAAGTTGGGAAGCGAGATCCCCCCGGCTTTATTCTTCCTTCTCAGGATTGCTTTGGGTATTCGGGGTCTTTTGTGGTTCCCTATGAAGTTTAGAACGATTGGTTCCGGTTTGTTGAAGAATGCTGTTGGTATTCTGATAGGGTTGGCATTTGAATCTGTAGATTGCCTTAGGTAGGATTACCATTTTGACAATATTAATTCTTCCTAGGTTACTCACAAGTATCCCAAACCTAAAATCTTCCAAACTTAGTCAGTTATCTTCCTCTGCCCACAACTTTCTTACCATTATCTGTGTACCTGACCCCAGCCATCCCAGGACCAGGGGACGCCTTCCCCTTCCATCCTGCGCATAGAGAGTCAGGCCCGGGTTCCGCGGACTTTGCTCTTTCTCACGTCTGTATCTCCTCTCAGTTCTCACCACCACACTGGGTTTCCAAGCCCTCACCGTCTCTCCCCTAAGCTGTGCAGTGGCCTCCTACTTGACCCCCAATCCTTCAGTGCCTCCCACTTAAATTCTTTCCCCACACTACTGCTAGATGACCTACCTATAAGAGAGTGATCATGTTTCCCTGCTCAAAATCCTTCTCGGGCCCGGTATTGCCTATGGAATACAGTCTGCACTTCTTAATAAGGTGCACGGGGCTCTTTGGCACCTTCTGCTTGTCCCTTCTCTAGGGTAAAAGTAGCAAACTAAGAATATAGGCATTCTCCAGTGAGATCAGTTAAAGTTCCAGAAGCCAGGAGTGACTGGCCTGGAATGCTTGAGTATTCCCCAGACAAAGGAAGGTCTCGGCATACCCTTGTCTTTATTGTGTTTTGTAAATCATGTCATGGTAAGAGTCACTTAGCCTGCTAAAAGGCCTAGCTTATTTTTCTAACTTTACCTATATGTGGTTTTTCCTCCTCCATGCCCGTATCAAGTAATTTGCGGACTGGACAGTTCACTTAGCAAGCTAGCCCAGCCATAACAGCACAGTAAGACAGGAAAGAGTCTATCTTAAAGCTAAGATTGCATTTCAAAACCCAGGAAGTGAAGAAGTAAGATTTTTAATGCACTGCCAATGGGTTTCAACCCTGGGCAAGTTCACTATGGATTCAGTGTGACCAAAGAAATGACAGTAAAACGTTCTGGGGGTGAAAGGGTTATACCCAACTTTATTTCCACAGTGGCAGGTCAATCACTACCATCCCATCCAGTCGGAGCGAGTCTGAATGCAGCAAGCGGGTCTCGGCCTCTGGGCCTCCCTGCCTACACAGCCGTCCCACACAGCCATCCTCTGGGGCTCTGACCTCGGCGCTGCCACCACTCCAGCCTCTGCTCTCCTCTCCTGCAACCTCGTAGCCGTGTCACCGTGTCACCCAGAGCACTGGATGGAGCTCTTTCTATAGAGTCAATAGCAACATATTGCCCACATGAGTGGTGAGCTAGCCGACTAGGCCCAGGTGAGAATCCTGGCCACAGGAACTTTGATTTTATCCACACTTAACATACTCTGTAGCAAACACACAATAACTCAGCCCACCTTGGAGGCAGGGAGGGCAGTCTTAACTGATATGCTCCCCAACCAGGAAGCTGCTCTCTGGGAGGGAATCCATCAGAGCAGGGCATTTCTTGTGTTTAGCTAATTTTGCATAATGACCCGGAGGACCGATAAGAACCTTCATGTCTCATCTTGAGACCACTTCACAGGTCCACACCCCTAGCCCTTTGTCACATTCCTGATAAATCCTTCCAAGGGGGAGCCCCCACCCTTTCAGTGCGCCTCCCTCTCTGAGGTAGCCCACACTCCCCTCTCTCTGAGTGTGCACTTTCTCTCTGTAAATAAAACTTTTACTCTACTTCACTGCTGTGTCTCTGCCCCTCAGTTCTTTGCTGCGGCGGGGACAAGAACCCAGGAGAATACACAACGCCCTCCTAACAGGAGTCCCAGCCCAGGGGAGGGGTGGGGGAAGGAGAAGGCTGGGAGGGCAGGGGGAGAGGGGTGCGAGCATGGGATCAGAGAGCTTGGGGAGTGCAGAAGGGAAGCCTGGAGGAGGAACTGGGAGGGAATGGAAGCTGGGGAGGGAAGCCACGGAGCCTCAGTGCTAGTGAGGCAGGGACGGTGGGTGCAGACAGAGTAGGGTGAGGGCCTCCGGAATAAAACCCCTACTGAACCTCCATATTAAACAATTAAGCAAAATCAGTCACATTCATTCTCTAAAGTAATATAAGCGTTCTTGTGTGAGATTAATTAAAACTAAAAATCCAGGAGTAACTTGGCCCGAAATGTTTGAATGTCCCGCACATAAGAAAAGACCGCAGCATAGCCCATGTCTTCATTGTGTCAATTAAATGAGGTCATTTTAAAATGTACCATAGCCTCATAAAAGGCCTGGCTTCTTTTCTTTATCTTTACCCAGATGCTGCTTTTCTTCCTCTAGCCCTAATCAAATGATGTGCAATGTAGGCAAGGAATAATGGCAAGTAGGCAAAATAATCTGGAAGACTAATAAGAAACTTAGTGTCTCTTCGAAGATAAGCATTTGTGGACCATTTAGCAGGTCTGCATCGATGGCCCTTTGTCTCTCACCTGCCTATAAATCCCCTAGACTGTGCATCACCCCGGGGCTATCTTGTCCCCTCTGGGCAGGGGCAAGCCAGGAGCTCTGTCCTCTGCTTTATCCCTAAATAAAAGCCTCGCACATGCTTTCCTACCTTCAGTGTTTGCAAAGTTCATTCTCTGAGCCTGCGAACAAGAACTCCATCATGAGCTTCTCTGAAGAGCCCGAAGACGGGGAGCCCCCAGAGCCCGTGCCTGGGTGCAGAGGAGCGCACCAGCGGCCAGAGGGCCCTGCCACCTCCCCAGCACACGCCGGGTGGAGAAGGTGCGCTGCAGCCCACAGTCAGGGTGGCCACACAGTCGTGTGAGCCTGGTGTCCCAGCACCAGCGGTCTAGGCTGTAGCGAGCTTGGGTCCCTTGCACAGACCCTGGGCAGGACAGACCGCTGGCCCAGTGACCACCCGGCAGACCCAGGGCTGCTGCTTTGTTTCTGGGCCCAGAGCTCTTCTGTCTCAGGTTGAGGCTGGTGGGCCATGCAGGATGACAGGTCTGACCTGGGCCCCTGCCCTGTCAGGGGCCCGTCTGCCCTCCTCCTGCCCAAACCTACCTCCCTATGTGGCCGGGGAGCCTGAGGTCATCCCTGGGACCATCGTGCAGGCAGATGGCTCTGAGGGTGCTGTGGGCAGGACCAGGGAAAGGAGGGTGGCCTGGGTGTCCTGATTTTACCTCCTGTCACCTGGTCACCTGAGGCTGTCAGGAGGGCCCACGTCTGCTTCCCCAGTCCCCAGTCTGGGGCTCCACCTGCAGCATAAGGCCTGGAGACTGTCTCCATCCTGGGGCCCCCCAAGGGGATGTTTGTGCTGATCCTGCAACTCCCCTCCAGGCCAGGCCTCCCCTCCTGGGAGGGTGAACACATCCTGAGAGCCCTGGGGGAGCGTATGTGGAGAATCAGAACCAAGTGCCTCCGCTCAGCCTCCCCAGCCATTTGTCACAGATTTCAGGCCGCTCAGCCAGGACCCAGGAGCTGGACACCAGGGGCCTCACACCAGCCTGGCCTGGGGATGGGCAGCTGAGGGGCACCATGGGGGAGGACTGGGGACCTGGGATCTTTGGGGGGTGCTCTGAGGTGTGAAGTGTGGAGAAATTGGGCTCAGAGAAAGCCCCCCCAGTGGAAGGCATGCACCTCTTGGAGGTGCTTTGAGAGACCAAGTTCAATGTTTTTTGCAACGGAATTTCTGGAATGTGTGAGGCAGCTGTGTCTCATCAAATGGGACAGTGCTAGGCTGGTGCCCTGCAGCCCTGGGATGTACTTGGGTTACATGTGCATTGGTGTCCCAGACGTGAGGACACACCCCGGAGCTTCTAATCAATAGATTTTCATGTCCGATCATAATCTATAGGTGACAGGCAGAAAGGCCCAGGTTCTTTTTGGGCAGCCCTCCCCAGTGCTGCCAAGGTGTGCCCGCCTGGGGCTTAGAGCGCCCCGCTCTTCCTGAGCACCTTATGGGCCAGGACGGTGGATGGAGGGCAACCTGGCATACACAGGTCGGGACCACCCTGGGTCAGAGAGTTTGAGGGCCGGGGTGGGTCGGGGGGCACACGATGTCTGCCTGTGGGGCAGAGCTTTGAGAAGAAAGAGCAGTGTGGGGGCAGTCCTCTCACTGAGTGCATCCCACCTGCACACGGGTGACCCCCAGGGACAACATCCACATCACACTGCCCTCAGGGAGGCCATTTCTTTTTTTTTATTATTAAGGTAAAACACTTTCTGAAAAAACAGTGGGGGGGCCCAAGGGCCAGGGCCTCCCCTCCTCCGGTGGCCAGCGGCCCCTCTGGCCAGCAGGCCTACCCTGAAGGGAGGGGCCGGGGCTGTGTCTGTACACTTGGCACCCAGAGGATCTGCCCGCTGCAGCGGAGGATGGGACAGGCTCCTGACGTCCCTGCCCCTGGAGCCGCAGCTGCGGGCATCGATGCTGCTGGCAGCCTCGGCCACATGGCTTCTCTGTGGGGTCCGATGACGGGCAGTCCCCAGAGCCCCGTGCCTGGGCCCAGAGCAGCCCTCCCCCCGTGCTGCCAAGTTTTGTATCCTGCAACTGTGCTGAATTCAGGTATTAGTTCTCGTAGTGTTGGAGTGGATTCTTTAGGGTTTTTTCTGTACAATATCATGTCATCTGCAGACAGGGACAGTTTGACTCCCTTACCAATCTGGATGCCTTTTATTTCTTTGCGCTTTCTGATTGCTGTGGCAAGGACCTCCAGTACTATGTTGATGAAAAGTGGGGAGAGTGGGCATCCCTGTCTTCTTACGGTTCTCAGAGGAAAAGCTTTCAGCCTCTCGCTGTTCAGTATGATGTTGGCTGTGGGCTTGTCATCTATGGCCTTTATTATGTTGAGGTACTTGCCCTCTATGCCCATTTTGTTGAGACTTTTTATCGTGAATAGATGTTGAATTTTGTCGAATGCTTTTTTGGCATCCATGGAGATGCTCACCTGGTTTTTGTCCTTTTTGTTGATATGGATGATGATGATGGATTTTCTAATACTGTACCGATCCTTGCTTCCCCGCAATAAATCCTACTTGATCGTGATGGATGATGTTTTTGATGTATTTTTGAATTCGGTTTGCTAATATTTCATTGAGTATTTTTGCATCTATGTTCATCAGGGATGTTGGTCTGTAATTTTCTATTTTTGTGGTGTCCTTGCCTGGTCTTTGGTATGAGGATGATGCTGGCCTCATAGAATGAGTTTGGAAGTATTCCTTCCTTTCCTACATTTGGAGGATAGGTATTAGGTCTTCACTAAATGTTTGATAAAATTCAGTGGTGAAGCCATCTATTCCAGGGGTTTTGTTCTTAGGTACTTTTATTATTACAGATTCAATTTTGTTGCCAGTAATTGGTCTGTTCAGATCTTCTGTATCTTTCTGGGTCAGCCTTGGAAGGTTGTATTTTTGTAGAAAGTTGTCCATTTCTCCTAGGTTATCCAGTTTGTTAGCATATAATTTTTCATAGCATTCTCTAATACTTCTTTGTATCTCTGTGGTGTCCGTAGTAATTTTTCCTTTCTCATTTTTGATTCTGTTTATGCGTGTCGACTTTTTTTCTTGATAAGTCTGGCTAGGGGTTTATCTATTTTGTTTATGTTCTCGAAGAACCAGCTCCTGCTTTCATTGATTCTTTCTGTTGTTTTATTCTTCTCGATTTTATGTATTTCTGCTCTGCTCTAATCTTTATTATGTCCCTCCTTCTACTGAGTTTGGGCCTCATTTGTTCTTTTTCTAGTTTGGTTAATTGTGAGTTTAGACTGTTCATATTGGATTGTTCTTTTTTCCTGAGGTAGGCCTGTATTGCAGTGTACTTCCCTCTTACACCGCTTGTCTGTGTCCCACAGGTTTTGTATTGTTGAATTATTGTTGTCATTTGTCTCCACATATTGCTTGATCTCTGTTTTTATTTGGTCATTGATCCGTTGGTTATTTAGAAGCATGTTGTTAAGTCTTCATGTGTCTGTAGGCTTTTTCATTTTCTTTGTGTAATTTATTTCTAGTTTCATACCCTTGTTGTCTGAGAAGCTGGTTGGTACAATTTCAGTCTTTTTGAATTTACTGACGCTCTTTTTGTGGCCTTGTATATGGTCTGTTCTTGAAAATGTTCCATGTGCGCTTGAGAAGAATGTGTGTCCTGTTGCTTTTGGGTGGAGAGTTCTGCAGACGTCCAGTAGGTCCATCTGTTCTAATGTGTTGTTCAATGGCTCTGTCTCCTTATGTTCTGTCTGGTTGATCTGTCCTTTGGAGTGAGTGGACTGTTGAAGTCTCCTATAATGAATGCATTGCATTCTACTTCCCCTTTGAATCCTGTTACTATTTGTTTCACATATGTAAGTGATACTGTGTTGGGTGCATAGATATTTATAATGCTTATATCCTCTTGTTGGATTGACCCCTTTATCCTCATGTAATGTCCTTCTTTGTCTCTTGTGACTTTCTTTGTTTTGAAGTCTATTTTGTCTGATAAAAGTACTGCAACCCCTGCTTTTTTCTCCCTATTAGTTGCTTGAAATATCTTTTTCCGTCCATTCACTTTTAGTCTTTGTATGTCTTTGGGTTTGAAGTGAGTCTCTTGTAGGCAGCATATAGTTGGGTCTTGTTTTTTTATCCATTCAGTGACTCTGTGTCTTTTGATTGGTGCATTCAGACCATTTACGTTTAGGGTGGTTATCGGTAGGTATGTCCTTATTGCCACTGCAGGCTCTAGGTTTGTGGTTACCAAAGGTTCAAGGGTAACTTCCTCACTAAGAGCCTAACTTAACTCACTTAGTATGCTATTATAAACACAATCTAAAGGGTTTTTTCCCCTCCCTTTTTTCCCTCCTCCATTCTTTATATGTTAGGTATCATATTCTGGACTCTCTGTCTATCCCTTTTTATTACCTCTGGTGATATTCATTTAACCCTGGGAACACTTCCATCTATAACAGTCCCTCCAAAATTCACTGTAGGGATGGTTTGTGGGAGCTATATTCTCTCAGCTTTTGCTTATCTGGAAATTGTTTAATCCCTCCTTCAAATGTACATGATGATCCTGCCAGATAAAGTATTCTTGGTTGAGGCCCTTCTGCTTCATTGCATTAAATATACCATGCCACACCCTTCTGGCCTGTGAGGTTTCTGCTGAGAAGTCTGATGATAGCCTGACGGGTTTTCCTTTGTGTGTGATGCGGGACGTCCCTCTGGCTCTCCTGATGCCAGGGCAGGGGCAGCCGGTTTGCGAGCCAGGTACAGGCTAGCCAGGAGGAAGACACAGCAGTCTGCATATCAGCGTGCGAGTCCTTGGACCTGCGTAGCCAGCCAGGGTGATGTAGTGCCTGATGATCTTTTAAGTTCCCAACCTGCTGGGCAGAGTGCACCCGCCCAATTCTGTCTACCTGTCCTTTCTCCTGAGCAGTAAGCTCTGTGCCATCCTTGCCCCTTTAGCAGCCCTCTTGCTTTTAGGAAGTTTTTAAGACTGCCCACCCAGAGCACGTGGATATGAATCCCTGTTCTCCACAAGCAGCTGGAATCTCCATCTCTCCAGGTATTCCAGCCCCACTAATCACCAGAGCACCATGCAGTGTAGGTTTGTGCTCCGAAGAGATCTGCACGGCTAGGTGTTCAGCAGTGCCAGGCCTCCACTCCGTCCCTGGTCTGTGTCTCTTCCTCCCGCCGATGCGCTGGGGTGGGGGAAGGGCTCGAGTCCCGCCGGGTCACAGCTTTGGTACCTTACCCTGTTCCGTGAGGTCTGCTCTTTTCTCTAGGTGTGTGCAGTCTGCGCAGCCTTCTTTCCTGTTACTCTTTCAGGCTGAGTTGTATTAATTATATTTTTAAATTATATGTGGTTTTGGGAGGAGGTCTCTGTGTCAGCTCTCACACCGCCGTCTTTAATCCCTAGAGAGGCTATTCCTCAGGGATGACGGGTGGAAGGTGCACAGGGGGCGCCCCTGGGAGCATGCCCTGGGAACCTGCGGCGGCCGGCCACCCCTGCATCCTCAGATGCCTCCTCTGGAAATCCACGGGGCGGTGGTTCCATACAGCACTGCGCCGTGTCCACGTCCATCCCGGGAATGTCCAGGCCTGGTGAGGACGGCCCCACCTTTTCCTGGAACCGTGTGGCTGCAACTCGGTGGCTGATGGCACCCAGGCAGCAGGTGGTGTTGACAACACGGTAGGCCTCATGCACAAATGGTGACACCCTCCGCATGGTGGGGCAGCTCGCCTCTGTCCATGGGGCCACGAGCAGAGGGGACGACACAGCACGAAGGAGGCCAGATTGGCTGCAGCTACGTACGAGTCCTTGAGGATGCAGCGGCAGCCCAGGGAGCTGCCCAAGTCTGCCGACAGAGGAGGTGCCAGAGCACCTGCCCCAGCAGAGGCTGAGGATGAGCAGGGGAAGGAAGAGGAGCAGGAAGCAGACTAGGGTCTGGGACTGCCAGGTGCCGCCTGCCCAAGGGGAAGCTCTCGTCCGCATGCAGCCAGGACACCGGCAGGGCCGCGGGCCCAATGACAGCAGCTACAGGGCCACACAGGTGAACAGAAGAGGCAGGTTATCCCGGGTTCCCACCGTTATCCTGCTTCCACCCCGTCCCCACTGCCCTCTGGGCTCCAGGCCCTGTGCGGAGGGTCCTGTCAATCACCAGCACCCGGGGGGTCCCTATCTCGGGAAGGCTCCTGGGCATCACCTACTCACAGAGGAGGAAAATGGGTCCCAGAGGAGGCGGGGAACCACCCTTCAGTCTGACACAACCGATCGGCAGTGGAGCGGGATTCCAGCTGCACCAGTCTTTAGGACGCCCCCACACCCAGCATGGCCCGAAGCTTCCCTGATGCTGGGGAACAGCCCACCCCCTCCCGATCGCCCCAGCCCAGAAACTCACCTGGCCCTGGCCAGGATTTTAAACGTGGGACCTGTATAACTGTAACACTCCCTTATTGCCGGGCCCCTGGCCTGGGGGCTCCAGCTGGCAGGACAGGGTGTAGCTGCAGGACAGAGGGACACCTGTGAGCCCCTGGGGCCACATGGCAGGGCGCCCTTCCCCCAGAGCCCGCCGGCAGCTGCAGCCCACGCCTCACTCCGCCGGCCTCACCTCTGCTCCTCATCCAGGGGCTCCAGGGGCTCCATGGCCTGGAGAAAGGACTCGAAGCCCTCATCGGGCTCCAGTTTATACAGCCTGGCCAGCCTCTTCTGCATGAGGATCTCACTTTGGAGGAGAGCGAACTGGAGAGGAGCAAGAATGGGGCACAGAGAAGGAGGGCTGTGAGGAGTGGGGCACTGGGATGGTCCCGGATCTTTGCTCACGGGAACCCGCCTTCCTTACAATGCCATCCAGCCCTGCCCGTTCCCACTGTTGGGTCTCCAACTCCTCTTCCAGGAAGGTGGCCTTGATGCCACACCCCGGCCCCCACCTGACAAAGTCTTGAGTGTCCTGAGCTCTGCGTTTCTTTACTCTCACAAGACACGTTAGGCCCAGGGGATGGGCTGGACAGGGTCCTGCTCAGGGGGTCTTGTTGGTAGGAAGGCAACCAAAGTGCATCAGAAACAGCCCCCTGAGCCCAGAAGGAGGCCGGAAAGTCCCCATCCTTTCTCAAGGTGGAGGACCGCCAGGGCCCTCCAAGGGGCAGGACTGCCCAGAAACAGCACCCGGGCCTGGCCTGGGCTCGGGGCTACCGAGAAGCGGGGACTGCACTGGGGAGCTGAGGCCTGAGGTGGGAAGGCACTGCCAGCCCGCGATGTGCTTCCTGCCCTGAAGGAGCAGCATCCCTCCCCCTGGGCAAGGCCTGAGGGGAGACCAGTCCTGCCCAGGTGCTGCCCGCTGGAGCCCTCAGCCCCACCTGCCCTGGGGCCAGGAACCGGGGCTTAGGTAGATCCTTCTGGCAGTCCTCTCCAAGAAGCCCAGGTCCTGGGGTGGAGGAGAGACTCTCAGGAATGGGGGAGGCCCGGTGCTGAGAGTTCCGGGCTCACTGAGGCTCTCTCCCCCCTAAAGCTCACCATCCTGCCCCCCCTGTGCCCCTCTGGGCTCACTCACCTCCTCATCATTTTCCAGGTGTTTGTAAACGAAGTCATACAGGATCAGTCCGAGGTAGGGGACCATGCTCTGTGCCACCGGGGTGGGGAGGTGATGAGTCGCCTGCCTGCCTCAGGGGCGCCCACAGAGCACCCCCTGAACCCACACCCGCAGTCCCCAGCTCCCTTGGACCACCCTGTGCTGCCTCCCTCCCCTCCCTTCGCCCTGCTCTCCCGTCCCGGGCCCTCCCAGGGCTGGCTTTTGGCCAGTCCCAGGACCTGTGGGCCCTGCTCCTGTCCTCCAACTTCTCCCTGTACCCAGCTGCTCTCGCCCTCCTGGTCAGCCCAGTGCCGGCAGTTCAGAGGTGGTGGGACCAGGGGCAGGTGCAGAGCTCCCCCACCGCCCCCGACCCTTCCCATGCCTCTCTCACCTTCCTCTTCCTCACGTCGGGTGCCATGCGGTCCCACAGCATTTGCATCAATGTGAAGGTCATCTCCTGCAAGGTCCAGGACACTCAGGTGCTCATGCTCCCCTCCCACGAGGCCTCCCAGAGCCAGACCGTGGTGGATGGATGCCTTGCCCGAGCCCCCTGGCACCTACGCTGTCCCCACCTCCAGCAGGCTCTCGGCCTAGAGCGACCCCAGCTCCAGCACACACTCATACTCATGGGGGTCCTTGGGCCAGGCCACGGCCGCCGCCCTGAGAGGGTCAGGGGAGGTCCCTCTGCCTCCCAGGGTGCCCTGAGCACTCACTGTCAGCTGGCTATCAGCACGGCTCCCCTCACATGACTGTGGGGGGCACAAAGCCGAAGCCCGTCTTGTGCTCCCTGGACCCTGCTCACCTGGGAGGCCCGCCCGCCAGGCTGACGGCAACCCTCCATGTGCACATGAGGAGCCCGAGGCCACAGAGGGGCCGTGTCAGGCTCAGGGGACCCAGGGGACAAGCCGACCTTGCTTGGCCACAGGCCCCACTCCTGCTGCCGACCCCACACCAGCCCCAGCCCTGACGGGGGTCTGTTCTCTGGGTCCTCACTGGATGCCATCAGCTCCCCCCTCTCAAGTCTGGCCCCCAGCTGGGACACAGCACGGCAGGCAGAGGACTTGCCCCAAGGACCCCTCCCTTCCAGACCTCTACCCTCCATTTACCTTGAACCGCCGCTTCCTGTGAACCCACTTGTCCTGCGTTTTCAGTTTTTCATATACCGCCAGGCAGACGCTAAGGGGAGGGGAGAGGAGGAGGGACACATGTGGCCAGCAGGCGGAGAGTCTCGGGGCCAACCCCTTTTCCTGGGGATCCTAGAAGGCCCACTAGCCCGCAGGAGGCTTTCCACCACGGCCCTGAGCCCTGGGAATCCGTGGCCTGCGGAGGGGGCTTCATGTTTCCCCCCGGGGCCTCCATTCCCTGTTCTCCCGGGAGCGAATCTGCCTTGGGCCAGGTCGCTGTCCTTGGGGCAGAGACCTCCTGCTGCAGAACGCAAGCTCAAGATCTCCAGTGGGCTTCAACCCACACCTGACATTGCAGGGAACTGATTCCTGCGGCGGAACCCGTGGCCTAACCCACAGGGGCCCCCAAGAGCCCGCCATCCCTGTCCTTAGGCTCTGCCGCCTCCCAGGAAGTCCCAGCCCACTGAGGGACACTGCCAGACCTAGGGGTGTCCCTGTCCACTCAGGTGCCCTGGTCCCGGGGACAGGCCTACCCACCAGGACACATGACCCCAGGTGCTGTGCAGACGATGAATAGCAGGGCGCTGCAGGGCGGAGAGAATGGCACGGAGGGCAATGTGGTTCCTGAGGCTCAGACTCTCCTGGGAGGGAAGACAGAGCTGAGAGCGTGGCCTGCTTCTCTGCCTCTGTCCCCCCATGAACTCCTGTCCTTAAGGGGGCAGACACCCAGGGAGCCCAGCACACCTGGTACCTGGTGAGCAGCCCTCCTGGGTGGAGGACTGTGGCTCAACCCAAGGAAGGGGCCAGGGATGGCTGTCCCACCCCCGGGGTCTGCGAGTCCAGGTCCGCACACCCCTGGCAGGAGGGGCCCAGGGACCGTGCAGGGCAGACCATAGGAACCCGTCCTCAGAGCGGACAACGGAGAGGAGCAGTTTCCAAGATGCCAGGATGGACCCCGGGGGCCGTCCCGTGACATACCATGGCCACCCATATCCAGAACTCCACCACTCGGGCCCTGTCCTGGGCCGTCATGCTCGGGGTCATGAGGCAGGTGGTGGTGACCACATTGATCAAGGTGTCACATTCCATCAGGAGCCTCTGTATGGTGGGAGCCAGGCACCCAGTGTCTCCCATCTGTGGCTGCTCCTTAATGGACTTCTTACATTCCAAAATGTCCTTATACAGCCCCTGGGGATCACAAGGGAGGGTCATCCAGCTGTGCCCCTGGTGCCCCCGTGCCCAGGCGGAGTCACCGGTCAGAGCTGGAGCCCAGGCAGCTGTGGACGTGCTGTGAGCCTCGTGGCGGTCCAGGTTTCAGACCCCATCCACTGAGGCGCCCAGGACCGGATGCACAGGACCCCACACTGGTGGGGAACGGAGGGGCTCTGCTCGCAGGCACCCTCACTCACCTCCTCCCTGCAGCACAAGGCAGCTCACGCCTGCCCGTCCTGGGGCATCTGCCTCCCATTCTGCCACCCCGTGGATCCCGCTCCCCACTCAGGTGCAGTTTCCCCCGAAACAACTCCACCCAGGGCCTTTGGTGGTGTCTGTGTCTCCCACGCAGTCACGTCCATGGCGGGGGCCGCTGGTGTGCGGAGGCTGCGGAGGCCTGCCCGGCCAATGTCCCGGGGTCCTAAGGCCCTGGCAGCACCTCCCTGAGCACCCCTCCCCTGCCCTGCCCCTCCCTGCCCGGCCAGGCCCTGCCCACCTTCCCTCTGCTCCACCTCTTTGGTCTGCAAGGATCCCTGAGGGCCGGCCCTACTGTCCCCCTGTGTTCAGTGAGGGCTTTGGGGTGAGGAGAGTCTCTCAGGACACATGGTGAGTCCGTGGGGAAGCTGGGACGTGGGCCCAGATCACAGGAGTCCACGTCAGGGGACGGCCGGTCTAGGGCAGCCCGTGACACAGGGAAGGCCCACCCCCGACCCCGAGAGCTCGCTCCGCTCACCAGAAAGCACAGGCTCAGCTGCTGGCCCACCAGGCGGGGAGGAAACACCAGGATGGGCGGCTCGTCCTCCCTCAGCACATTCCGGGTGCTCACGGCACAGGGGCTGGTGGGCTCCAGGTCCAGCTCTAGCTCTGCTAGGCCCTGTGCCACGGGCCCCGCGTCCAAGAGCTCATGGGGCTCCAGCTCGGGGCCTGAGACCACTCCTGGGATGTCCCAGGGGCTGGTGGGCTCTGGATCTGGACCTGGCTCTGCCACGCCTGGTGCCATTCCAGCAGGTGCCCTGAGGCCCAGGCCCAAAGGCTCATGGGGCTCCAGCTCAGGGCCTGGCCCCTGGGCTGAGGCCGCTGCTGGGACATCCTCCGGCTCTGCAGGGGCTGAGGCAGGTGACACCGGCCGTCGCTCCAGCACAGGGGTCTCAGGGAGCTCCTGGATGGGCTCTAGCCACGACGCCGGCCCTCCCCATGTCTCTGGAGCCAGCTGCGTCTGCCGTGGGTCTGGAGCAGGACACAGAGGAAGGGTCGCCGCGGGCCTGATTCCCCGTGCCTCACAATGCCAGAAGAGCCCTGACTGCTTTGAAGGGAACCCCAGTCCGGGAAGCCCACCCTAGACGGTCCCCTGGCCGCAGCCCCTCACCTTCCAGCTCTGCCACCGTGGGCCCCAGGTGCTCCTCCTGGACCAAGTGGTGGAGGACTTGGCCCACCAGGGTGGATGAAAGCTGGCTGGTATCGATGGTGCAGGGCACATGCTCGGGCTCCCAGGCCAGGCGCCTAGCCCAGCCAATCCTGGGGCTGGGGGAAGCCCAGGGGGTGGCAGAGTGAGAAGCCTGGTCTTACCCCCCACACTGCCCTCCCTGCCCAGCCTTGTGTGGGCCTGGCCGCTGTGCACTCCCCTGCCTGTCCAGGCACCTGCCCCTCCCCGTTCCTGACCCTGCGTGTCCGTCCTGGGACCCCATCCTCCCGAATAGGAAGTCCCCAGTCGTCAGCCCGTCCGTGGGAATCCAAAGATGAGTGACCTGCTGGGCTCTGCTGTGGGCTCATGGGGCTCCAGCTCAGGGCCTGCCAGCGGGGCTGAGGCCACTGCTGGGACATCCTCCGGCTCTGCAGGGACTGAGGCAGGTGACACGGGCCGTCGCTCCAGCACAGGGGTCTCAGGGAGCTCCTGGACGGGCTCTAGCCACGACGCCGGCCCTCCCCGTGTCTCTGGAGCCAGCTGCGTCTGCAGTGGGTCTGGAGCAGGACACAGAGGAAGGGTCGCCGCGGGCCTGATTCCCCATGCCTCACAATGACAGAAGAGCCCTGACTGCCTTGAAGGGAACCCCAGTCCGGGAAGCCCACCCTAGACGGTCCCCTGGCCGCAGCCCCTCACCTTCCAGCTCTGCCACCGTGGGCCCCAGGTGCTCCTCCTGGACCAAGTGGTGGAGGTCTTGGCCCACCAGGGTGGATGAAAGCTGGCTGGTATCGATGGTGCAGGGCACATGCTCGGGCTCCCAGGCCAGGCGCCTAGCCCAGCCAATCCTGGGGCTGGGGGAAGCCCAGGGGGTGGCAGAGTGAGAAGCCTGGTCTTACCCCCCACACTGCCCTCCCTGCCCAGCCTTGTGTGGGCCTGGCCGCTGTGCACTCCCCTGCCTGTCCAGGCACCTGCTCCTCCCCGTTCCTGACCCTGCGTGTCCGTCCTGGGACCCCATCCTCTCCCATCCTCCCGAATAGGAAGTCCCCAGTCGTCAGCCCGTCCATGGGAGTCCAAAGATGAGTGACCTGCTGGGCTCTGCTGTGGGCTCATGGGGCTCCAGCTCAGGGCCTGCCAGCGGGGCTGAGGCCACTGCTGGGACATCCTCCGGCTCTGCAGGGGCTGAGGCAGGTGACACGGGCCGTCGCTCCAGCACAGGGGTCTCAGGGAGCTCCTGGACGGGCTCAGGCGACGAAGCCGGCCCTCCCCCTGTCTCTGGAGCCAGCTGCGTCTGCCGTGGGTCTGGAGCAGGACACAGAGGAAGGGTCGCCGCGGGCCTGATTCCCCGTGCCTCACAATGACAGAAGAGCCCTGACTGCCTTGAAGGGAACCCCAGTCCGGGAAGCCCACCCTAGACGGTCCCCTGGCCGCAGCCCCTCACCTTCCAGCTCTGCCACCGTGGGCCCCAGGTGCTCCTCCTGGACCAAGTGGTGGAGGACTTGGCCCACCAGGGTGGATGAAAGCTGGACGAGATGGACGTCGCTGGGCACATGCTCGGGCTCCCAGGCCAGGCGCCTAGCCCGTCCCATCCTGGGGCTGGGGGAAGCCCAGGGGGTGGCAGAGTGAGAAGCCTGGTCTTACCCCCCACACTGCCCTCCCTGCCCTGCCTTGTGTGGGCCTGGCCGCTGTGCACTCCCCTGCCTGTCCGGGCACCTGCCCCTCCCCCTTCCTGACCCTGCGTGTCTGTCCTGGGTCCCCATCGTCTCCCATCCCCCCGAATAGGAAGTCCCCAGTCGTCAGCCTGCCCATGGGAATCTGAAGATGAGTGACCTGCTGGGCTCTGCTGGGCTCCCCCTGCCCCAAGGCCTACACGCCTCCTCCCCCGATTCTGTGACATGGGCAGTGCTCCCTCTGGACCCAGTGAATGCTCACGTTTTCAGTTCCTCCTCTGACCCATCATGCCCCCCGTTACATGAGGCGGCCGTGAGGGCATCGCCCGTGACGCTTCCCGGCTGTGACCTGCGGATGACGCCTGAGGTGACTGCCCGATTCCACACGGGCCGGGGTCCCAGTACTGTGTCTGCTTCCTTCACTCAGTTATGCTAAGTGTCCCCAAAGGGTCTGCACAAAGTGGGCCCTGCATAGCTATTGTTGCTGAAGGAAGTCCTATCAGAACCTTCTCAGGTACCCCTCTGCTGTCCCCAGAGGTCCCTCATGTGGCCAGGGTGAGGACAAGGACCGGGCACAGCCGCACGGAATCGCAAGCCTCCGTTCCAAAAGGCTGCTTCCCATGTGCTTTTCCAAATGAGCCAGGCTCCAGGCCACTGACGGGTGAGGCCAAAGGCCTTTCATCGGGTACAGAGAGGTAAGCCCCGAAGTGGCCCAGCTTGGCCGGCAGTCCTTTCTGCACTGCCGGGCGCCAGGGGAGCCCCTCTAAGCTCCTCCCGTGTTCCCCATGGGCACCCTAACAGGCTGACCGCCAGCCACCCTGCCTGTCAGAGGAGCACGCAGAGGCTCAGACACATGTGGGGATGCTCTAGACACACCGCGGGCTGTGGGCAGAGGCCTGACTGGGCCCAGGAGGGGGTGGGTGCTCACCGGGGGAGCCGCTGGCCCGTGGTCGGCTGGCCAGCGTCCTCGGGAGGGAGGGTGGCCTCGGGAGCGCTCCGGCTGGTGTTTGGAGCCGGTTCCACTCCCGCTGTGCGCTCTCTCCCCTTCCTCCTCGCGCCTGTCCGGGGAGCCCTGCGCCTGGGGACCTCAGTCCCATGGACAGATGGCTCAGGTTCACGCTGAGGGGGCCAGCAGGGATATAGTCAGTGGGAAACCCAGGACCCACCAGGACGAGGGAGGTTTGCAGCTCACCCGAGAGCCCCCAGCCCCCTGGGGTGCGAGCAAGGAGAGGCACGGGGTGCCCCCGGGAGCGAGGTTCCAGGCCCTCTGGAGTGGGTCTGTTGGCCAATCTCGTGGGGCAGCCCTGGAGGGCCCTGGCAGGTTACCAGGCTTGGAATGGGGTCCTGGGGTGTACGCAGCCTGCCCCAGGTCCAGGGAGATGGAGTAGGTGGGTCCATCCACCAGCTCCTCCTCGCTCCCCAGGGTGGAGCTCTGCAAAGCCGGTGCCCTGTAGCTGGGGAGCAGGCACCTGGACTGTGTGGACCTCCCCGCAGGGGACAATGTGGGGCACAAACTGTGCCCCTGAGATCAGGCGCAGAGGGCCATCTGCCTAGACATCCAGTCCCTGAGGGAAGGGGAAGACAACCCCGGGTCAGGACTAACATGTGTGTGGAAGTACCTGGTCCCCACACTCACCTCCACGTCCTGAATCATTAGACCAGAGCTGTGACACTGAGTGCCCCCTCCTGGCCAGCCTTCAGTCCCACCCATGCCCCACGCCCACCGCACACACACAGGAAAGGCCGGCAGGAAGGTCAGCCGTGATGGGTCACACAGTGTCCTGGCCCTGGAGTGGCCCGCTCTGGGCTGCCCTGTGTTACCTCGGGGCTCCTCGGGAGACACAGAAAGAGGCGTGGGAGGTGGTCTCTCAGCCAACGCCCACAGCGAGCAGGAAGACTCTCTCTCTCGGCTTCCCTGACTCCCACGCCTTCAGAAGGTTCCATAGAACAAGACCGCATGTTGCTCTGTCGAGCGCCTCCGGTCAAGTGAGCAGGACTGGGGTCTGCGACCAGGAGCTGGGTTCCGTCCGGGTCACAATTGAGGTTCTACTGGGCGTGTCTTCAGTGACATCACTTCTTCGAGGGTCCATTTCCTAGGCCCCTCCCTGCCTTCAGACACGCCCACGTGCCCCTCTGGGCTGCTGACTGCCCACCCTCCTGGCCCTTGCCCTGCACGACTAAGCAGATCTCCACCAGAGCCCTCCCCTCGCTCTTTGGCAGTGACACCAGGGTCCCAGCTCTGAGGTGACAAGAGCTGAGCTCAGGCCGCTTTTTATCCCCAGTTCCCTGTCCTGCTGAGGCCATGGCACCTTCCAGGAGCTGCCCAACGTTCCAACCTGCACAGGGAGGGTCATGCCAGACATGCCTCCCTAAGGACTTCCCAGGGATGCATGGGGGGTGACGTCACGTGTGTCTCACTCACAGACTCAGAGATGGCAGAATGCCAACCAGGCTTGGCATGGAGCGTGGAACACCATGCAAGTCAGGCCGGGGTCCGGGCCTTGTGATCTTGGGCAAGTCACTTCCCCTCTAGGCCATGTTCAGGTGTGCACCTTGAAGGGGCAGCAATGAGAGGAGATCCAGGTGTTGCCATCTACTGGCATCCACCTTCCAAAGGTCCAGGCTGCTCTCAAACTCAGAGTAGCACACTGGAAATGAGGTCTATGCTGCCTCTCAAATCCAAGGTGATCCACCAGGCTGCTGTGCTCTTTTGTGTGTGTGTGTGTGTTGGAGGGCGTGCAGATACAACACCTTATTCTTCAACTTAGAAGGGAGAGCTTTGCATGCCCACAAGATAGACTTCTAGAAACTTCTATAAGGCGAAAGGCCCCTGAATTTTTGTTGGATTTGTTTCCCACCTTCTGACACGTGTGTGTTCTATCAATATGCTTAGACAAGTTGTGCTTCCTGATCACTGGGTCCAATCAGCATAGTACCATCAATGGGATGGGCCAGTGTGACAGCTGGAAGGAAAAGGAGACGAAGTTTCCTTCTGACTAAATGACAGCCTAAGTCTGGAGGTCTGATATGCCTCTGAGATAGTTTTCTCTCCTTGCCGGCTGAAAGCTAACTGCCCTGCTGGTCTTTACTCACAGGAAGAGAACAAAGAGCATTTTCCTGACCAATACTTACACACTGGGTGCTTGGGGACCAAGTGATGAAGCCCCACGTGCAGCAGTAGCTGCAATCTGAGACACTCCGATCACGGTGACCATCACGCACTGTCATCTCCAAGATTCGTCCGTTTTCTGAGTAGGCCACGTGAGTGACTTCAATAAGGGTTCGTGGAAATCACCACCCCGACTTCTTCCAAATCCTTGGTGGTAACTCCAGTCTGTAACCTCTCCTGGAAGGCATTACTGCTTTCAATATATACTTCAGAGGGAGTTCTAGAGGCTTGTACTTGCCCTGCCACACAGCACGAACTCCTGGCCGGCACAGTCCCCCGTGGCTAGCAAGGAGGAAGCCGGGAGCTCTGCGTCCCTGACAGCCCGGCCCTGTGGCCTCTGACACCGAAGGAGCGGCACTGCGGGCACTTGGTCGGGGTGGGGGGGGTGCTGCTCCTGATACCAAGACCCGGTCCTCGTCCCTGAGGTCAAATCACAAAACACAATGACAAGGTTTTGAGGAAAGGAAAGGATAGTTTATTGACTTGCTAGCAAACGAGGGAGTGGCAGGCTCCTGCCTTAGAGAACCACCTTCCTCCTGACACGCGAGCGGTCAGGGCTTTTCCAGGGGAAATTGTGGGAGAGGGGCTGGGGTGCAGACACATGAAGTAGCAGCTTGCAGGGGTCCAAGCAGACATTCCTGCACCGATTCACTAGCTTTCTGATTTTCTTTTCTGGGCCTCTTCAGTCCCTGGGGACTGGATGCTTAGGGTTGAACAAAATCGGCTTTCAGCTTTATCTCTGATCCTCAGAAGCAGAAAATCTGGAGAACAATTAGAAACTGCCCTGCTCCCCCCACCCCCACGGGTTAGTGGTTACAAAGTTTCTGGGGTTACTTGAGTTCACTTTCAGGTGAATGTCAGTGTTCAGTTTTGAACAGAGATTTGATTCCCCTTTTCTTCTATTACAGATTCATTTCTTACTGCATTCCCTTAAGAGCAGTCCCACACAGATCATGAAATGTCTTGAGGGAGAGTTTCTGACTTTATTCCGGGAAGATAGCCACCAGTTGAAAAGCACAGCTCTAAGCGTTTCTTGGAATATCAGTGCTGGCTGACAAGACAGGAACTGCCACCTGCGGTTCAGACTTCCAGTGGACTTGGCTTATGTGTTCAAATTCTGCAACTGTTGCTGTTAGAATCAGCAAGGGAGTGTCTCCTTGCACCTGGCTGGAGCCGGCAGCCTTGCATTTAATACTCGCATGCAGAATTTTGTCAAGAGCCCCTCCCCCACTTCTAGCACGTGAACAAGTTGGGGAAATGAGAAGAGGGGACCCACAGAGGCCTTTATGTCCAGACCCACTGCCCCACTCGGTCCACAGAGGCCTCAGGAGCCGAGGGGGCAGTGCTTGCAACCCAGGGCCTCCGCTTCGCCTTGCAGGGTGTTTCCCCTGCTGCTGCTGCTGCTGCTGCTGCTACACTTGTTACCACTTTCAGAAATCTACAAGAAAAACACAAAGGACCTCGGGCCTCACTGAGGTTTCGGTCTAGTAAACAGGCGAGGCTACCCATCCCAGGAGTCAGCCTGTCCCGGCCCTGCCCCCGCCATCCTGGGTAGCTCCTGACCCACTAGGGTCAGCCAAGCTCCAGTCACAGGCGCCAGAGGTCGAAGAACCGGGGGAAGCGGAGCGGCAGCGAGCCCTGGTGCTCAGCGTGCACCTACCCCAGCGGGCCCCGCAGGGAAGGCGGGGCTCTCGGGGGAGGCGAGTCTCACGGCTAAAGCTGAAGACCGCTTCCCTCCCACTTCCTCGGCTTCCCTGCTGAGGCCGGGCGGGGCGCCGCTCGTCCGGGGCGGGCAGTCTCAGGGGTCTGCGCCACCCCACTCTCGCCGCTGCACTCCTCGTCCCGCCCGCCCGACGACCTCGCACATCCACGTTTCTGCGCGGGCACGAGTTTCGCGTGCATCCGAGACGGAGAACTCCCGGATCGGTGGCTCCCGTGAAGCCCGCCTCCAGAACTGTGTGTGAGGCTTTTCTGGGAGGTGCGCAGGTGCCCTCCAGATCAGGGCCGGGTCCTCGGTGGGCAGGGAAGGAAGGGTCCTGGGTGTCCTGTCTCCGTCCGCGCCCTCCTGGTTTCGGCCCTGGATCGGCCACGTCCCCAGCGGTGACAGCATGGAAATACATCGCGCTCCCCCGGGGGGCGCTGTACCCGGCTTACTCACCCCGGGCCTCCTCCCCCAGCACCCAACCCATCAGAGTCTCTTGCCAGCATTAGCCTTGGGCGCCACCCGCCCCCGGTCGGACGCCTTTTGTAGTTTCCCATCTCCCCAGCACGGGCAAGGCCCGCCATCTTTGAGGCCCTGCGTGGCTCTCAGAACTTGTTACTCGACTCTCTCCCCTCCACCTCACTCCCTTACCTTTGCCCCCACTTTGCCCTTCTCTCCCTTTGTTCCCAACTTCTCTTCACTTTCATTCTCAACTCACACCTCACCTCCTCCAAGAAGACTTCCCTGATTCCCCGGAGATTGGGTGGCCGTGCATCTGTGCCCCAGAAAGAAGGGTCCTCACCTGTCTTATTCACGCTGTGAGGTTCCCACCTCTTCTTAGCAGAGTGTTGCAGCGTAGATTGTGCACAGCACCCCCCCCGCAAAACCCCACGTTCAGATATTGAAACCCTAACACACAGGACCACAGGAGAGAGTGGAGGTAGAGTGTTTCACAAGATAATGAAGTTCAGATGAGGCCATTTGGGTGGGCCCTAATCCAGTATGACTGGTATCCTTCTAAGATTAGGACACACACACACATGCACACAGAGGGAAAACCTTGTGAGGGAAGACGGCCATCTACATCTACATGCCCAGGAGAGAGGCCTCAGCAGACACCCTGACCTTGGGCTTCCAGCCTCCAGGACCAGGAGACAATACATTTGTTGGTTAAGTCGCCAGGAACGTAGCACTGTGTTATGGCAGCCTGAGCAGACTGATACACCCAGTGAAGGCTCTGATAAGTCCTGCAGTTAGGAGCCCCTGCGACTGCCCTGGGAATGGGGCAGAGGATGAGCAGAGAGAGTTCTCACTCTCCAAGTGGGAACTGGGTATGGTTTGCTGTGTGACTGTCCTCACACAAACGCAGGCTGTGAACCCAGGAGCTGGAGAAGACCCTCAGACGGTATGGCCCCAGGCCTGCTGAGGCAGTTCCTAGAGGGCTTGGGGGTGGTGGGCGTGCAGGGCAGTTCTGCTTGTTCATAATACTCAGTAGCCCATGGGAGCAGCCAAGGGCTGCTGGGCCCCACCCAGCATCAGCTTTCCTGCACCGTTTATGTCGTCTGCAAAGCAGCTGCCATTAGTGGCCCCATCTTCTGGATGGGGATCCCAGCAGGTCGGCTGGCCGAGGCCTTTCAGCTGATCAGTGCTGGAGGCAATATTCAAACCTGGGCCCAAGTTCTTAACCTCCACTGGGGCTTAACGTGCCCGCTGGCAGAACAACAGGGTGCGGTGGGGCCTGAGGCACGGGCCGGGGGCAGGGGAATGGGACTCCTGGGAGGCGGGCCCCACCAGCCCCCTCAGAAGGAAAGTGAGGTGGGCGGAGCCTGGAGAGAGCCGCCAGCGGTTTATTTCTCTGGCGGAGCTGGGGGGGCTCAGGGTAGAGGAAAGTCGTCCAGCTTCTGGCCCAGCATCTTGAGGTCATCCCGGAAGCGTGTCGGAGTGAGGACGTGCGAGGACCCTGGGCAGGAGCCGAGGGGTGGGGAGGTGGGGTCACTGCCTGGGGACCCTCCAACCGGGGTCCCTGGGAACTCCGGAATTGACTGTGGGGACGCAGGAGTCTAGACCCCTTAGAAACGCCCAGGCAGGAGTTGGTGTCACGGCGGGAGGCCACCTGCACCAAGGGGAACAGCCTCCACACGGTGGGGCGGCTCGCCTCTGTCCAACGGGCCACGAGCAGAGGGCACGACCCAGCACGAAGGTGGCCAGGTGCGCCGCAGCTACATACGGGTCCTTGAGGAGGCAGCGGCAGCCCGGGGAGCTGCCCGAGGCGGCCGACGGAGGAGGTGCCAGAGCAGCTGCCCCAGCAGAGGCTCCGGAGGAGCAGCAAGCAGACTGGGGTCCTGGGGCGCCAGGGGCCGCCTGCCCGGAGGGGAAGCAGCTCTCCTCCACATGCAGCCAGGACACCGGCAGGGCCGCGGGCCCGATGATAGCAGCTACAGGGCCACACACGGGTGATCAGAAGAGGCAGGTCATCCGGGGTTCCCCCCATTATCCTGCTTCCACCCCGTCCCCACTGCCCTCTGGGCTCCGGGCCCTGTGCCCTCTGCGGAGGGTCCTGTCAATCACCAGCACCCGGGGGGTCCCTGTCTCGGGAAGGCTCCTGAGCGTCACCCACTCACAGAGGAGGAGGCTGGGTCCCAGAGGGGAAGGGAACCACCCTTCAGCCTGACAGGCCTGGTCGGCAGTGGAGCTGGGACCCCAGCCGCACCCGTCTTTAGGACGCCCCCACACCCAGCATGGCCCGAAGCTTCCCTGAGGCTGGGGAACAGCCCACCCCCTCCCGATCGCCCCAGCCCAGAAACTCACCTGGCCCTGGCCAGGACGTTTAAACGTGGGACCTGTATAACTGTAACACTCCCTTATTGCCAGGCCCCTGGCCTGCGGGCTCCAGCTGGCAGGACAGGGTGTAGCTGCAGGACAGAGGGACACCTGTGAGCCCCTGGAGCCACATGGCAGGGGGCCCTTCTCCCAGAGCCTGCCGGCAGCTGCAGCCCACACCCCACTCCTGGCAGCCTCACCTCTCGTCCGCATCCAGGAGCTCCACTGTCTGGAGAAAGGACTGGAAGCGCTCATCGGGCTCCGGGTCATACAGTCTGGCCACGCGCTTGTGCATCATGATCTGATATAGGATGTTAGTGACCTGGAGCAAAGGAAGGACAGGATGCAGACGAGGAGGGGGGTGAGGAGTGGGGGCACTGGGGTGACCCTGGATCTTTGCTCACACAGGAACCCACCTTCCTTCCAATGCCATCCAGCCCTGCCTGTTCCCACTGTTGGGTCTCCAGCTCCTCCTCCAGGAAGGCGGCCTTGATGCCACCCCCACCCCCCACCTGACAAAGCCTTTAGTGTCCTCAGCTCTGCATGTCTCAACTCTGTCAAGACACGTTAATCCCAGGGGATGGGCCAGACAGGGTCCTGCCCAGGGGGTCTGGACTCCATCCCTCACCTTTGCTGGCTGGGCACTAGATGCTCTTTCTCTCATCCCATCACCCTGGAAGGCAGCCAGGCAGCCAAAGTACATCAGAAAAAGCCCCCTGAGCCCAGAACGAGGCCAGAACGTCCCCAGCCTTTCTCAAGGTGGAGGACCGCCAGGGCCCTCCAAGGGGCAGGCCTGCCCAGAAACAGCGCCTGGACCTGGCCCAGGCTCGGGGCTACCGAGAAGCGGGGACTGCACCGGGGAGCTGAGGCCTCAGGCGGGAAGGCACTGCCAGCCCCCTGATGTACTTCCTGCCCTGAAGGAGCAGCATCCCTCCCCCTGGGCAGGGCCTGAGGGGGAGACCAGTCCTGCCCAGGTGCTGCCCGCTGGAGCCCTCAGCCCCACCTGCCCTGGGGCCAGGACCGGGGCTTAGGTGGGTCCTTCTGGCAGTCCTCTCCAAGAAGCCCAGGTCCTGGGGTGGAGGGGGGCGCTAAGGAGCAGCGGAGGCCCGGTGCTGACAGGTCCAGGCTCACTGAGGCTCTCTCTTCTCTAAAGCTCACCATCCTGCCCCCCTACTCCGTGCCCCTCTGGGCTCACTCACGTCCTCATCATGTTCCGGGAGCTGGTCTGCGAGCAGGTCATCCAGAAACACTCCAAGGAATGGTACCATGCCCTGTGCCACCGGGGTGGGGAGGTGATGAGTCCCCGCCTGCTTCAGGGGCGCCCACAGAGCCTCCCCTGAACCCCACACCCACAGTCCCCAGCTCCCTTGAACCACCCTGTGGTGCCTCCCCTCCTCCCTTTGCCCTGCTCTCCCCTCCTGGTCCAACCCAGGGCTGGCTTCCAGCCAACCCCGGGTCCTGTGGTCCCTGCTCCTGTCCTCCAACTTCTCCCTGTACCCAGCTGCTCTCACCCTTCTCCTGGTCACCCCAGTGCCGGCAGCTCAGGGCTGGTGGCCCCAGGAGCTAGGTACAGGGTCACCCCCACCACCCGTGACACGCGACACGCCTCTCTCACCTGCTTCTTCATATCCTGGGATGCCCTGAGGGCCCACAGCTGTTGCTTCACGATGGCCCTCGCCTCCTGCAGGGTGCACGACACTCAGGTGCTCATGCTCCCCTCCCACGAGGCCTCCCAGAACCAGACCGTGGTGGATGGATGCCTTGCCCAAGCCCCCTGGCACCTATGCTGTCCCCACCTCCAGCAGGCTCTCAACCTAGAGCGACCCCAGCTCCAGCACACACTCATACTCGTGGGGGTCCTTGGGCCATGGCCACCGCCCTGAGAGGGTCAGGGGAGGTCCCTCTGCCTCCCTGGGTGCCCTGAGCACTCAGTGTCACCTGGTTATCAGCATGGCTCCCCTCACATGACTGTGGGGGGCACAAAGCTGAAGCCTATCTTGTGTTCTGTGGGCCCTGCTCACCTGGGAGACCCGCACCCCAGGGTGACGGCAACCCTCCATGTGCACATGAGGAGCCCGAGGCCACAGAGGGGCCGTGACAGGCTCAGGCGACCCAGGGGACAAGCCGACCTTGCTCGGCCACAGGCCCCACCCCTGCTACCGACCCCACGCCAGCCCCAGCCCTAACGGGGGCCTGTCCCTTGGGTCCTCACTGGATGCCAGGCCCGCAGTCAAGTGGAGCCAGGGAGGGAGACAGACGAGGCCCTCGGGGACCTGGGGGACCCTACTTTCCCCATCAGCTTCCCCCTCCCAACCCGCACACCTCAAGTGTGCCCCAAGGCTGGGCTACAGCGCGTCAGAGGACTTGCCCAAGGACCCCTCCCTTCCAGACCTCCAGCCCCCATTTACCTGGAGGAGCTGCTTCCTGTTAACTCCCTTGTCTGTGTTTTTAAGTTTTTTGTAGATCCAGGAACTCTCCCTAAGGGGAGGGGAGAGGAGGAGGGACACATGTGGCCAGCAGGCGGAGAGTTTGGGGGCCGACCCCTTTTCCTGGGGATCCAGGAGATCCACTAGCCCGCAGGAGGCTTTCCACCACGGCCCTGATCCTGGGAATCCGTGGCCTGGGGAGGAGGCTGCGTGTTTCCACCCAGGGCCTCCATTCCCAGTTCTCCCAGGGGCGAATGTGCCTTGGGCCAGTTCGCTGTCCTTGGGGCAGAGACCTCCTGCTGCAGAGCACAAGCTCAAGATCTCCAGTGGGCTTCATCCCACACCTGACATTGCAGGAAACTGATTCCTGCGGGGGTACCCGTGGCCTAACCCACAGGGGGCCCCAAGAGCCTGCTATCCCCGCCCCTAGGCTCTGCCACCTCCCAGGAAGTCCCAGCCCACTGAGGGACACTGCAAGGTGTAAGGGTGTCCCTGTCCACTCAGATGCCCTGATCCCAGGGACAGGCCTACCCACCAGGACACGTGTCTCCAGGTGCTGTCCAGATGACGAATAGAAGGGCACTGCAGGGCCGAAACAATGGCATGGAGGGCAGCGTGGTTCCTGAGGTACCGGCACTCCTGGGAGGGAAGACAGAGCTTAGAGCGTGGCCTGCTTTACTGCTTCTGTCCCCCCCATGAACTCCTGTCCTTAAGGGGGCAGAGACCCAGGGAGCGCAGCACACCTGGTACCTGCTGAGCAGCCATCCTGGGTGGAGGACTGTAGCTCAACCCAAGGAAGGGGCCAGGGATGGCTGTCACCCCCACCAGGGCCTGCGAGTCCAGGTCCACACGGCCCTGGCAGGAGGGGCCCAGGGACTGTGCAGCGCAGACCGCAGGCACCCACCCTGAGAGCTGGCCAAGGAGGGGAGCAGGTCCCAAGAGGCCAGGATGGACCCCAGGGGCCGTCCCATGACTCACCTCGGCCACCTGGATCCAGAACTCCACCACTCGTGCCCTGTCCTGGGCCGTCATGCTCGGGGTCCCAAGGCAGGAGGTGGTGACCAACCTAACTGTAGCTTCAATCTGCTTCATGACCTTATGGATGGTGGGAGCTATGTGCTCAATGGTTCCTGTTTGTGGTTGGCGCCAAAGGTAGGCTTGGCATTCAGAATGGCGCACCTTCATGAACAGCTCCTGGGGATGAGAAGCAGGGGTCATCCAGCTATGCCCCTGTGCCAGGCAGTCACCAGTCAGAGCTAGAGCCCAGGCAGCTGGGGGTGTGGCCATCTGGGCTTTGGACTGCATCCACTGAGGCACGGAGAACTGGATGCACAGCATGGTGGGGAACAGAGGGGCTCTGCTCGCAGGCACCCTCACTCACCTCCTCCCTGCAGCACAAGGCAGCTCTCGCCTGCCCGTCCTGGGGCATCTGCCTCCCATTCTGCCACCCCGTGGATCCCGCTCCCCACTCAGGTGCAGTTTCCCCTGAAACACCTCCACCCACAGCCTTTGTTGGTGTCTGTGTCTCCCACGTAGTCAGGTCCATGGCAGGGGCTGCTGAGGTGCGGAGGCCTGCCTGGCCAATGGCCCAAGGACCTAAGGCCCTGGCAGCACCTCCCTGAGCACCCCTGCCCTGCCCCTCCCAGACTGGCCAGGCCCTGCCCACCTTCCCTCCGCTCCTCCTCATTGGTCTGCAAGGATCCCTAAAGGCCAGCCCTACTGTCCCCGTGTGGTCAGTGAGGGCTTGGGGGTGAGGAGAGTCTCTCAGGGCACATGGTGAGCCCGTGGGGAAACTGGGACGTGGGGCCAGATCACAGGAGACCACGTCAGGGGACGGTAGGTCTGGGGCAGCCCGTAACACAGGGAAGGCCCACCCTCGACCCTGGGAGCCCGCTCCGCTCACCGCACACATCAGGGTCAGCTGCTCAGCCACGAGGCAGGGAGGAAACGCCAAGATGTTCGGCTCCTCCTTCCTCCACATGTCCTGGGTGCTCGCGGCACAGGGCCTGGTGGGTTCCAGGCCCAGGTCTGGCTCTCCCTGGCCTGATGCCATTCCGGCAGGTGCCCTGGGCCCCGGGCCTGAGGGATCATGGGGCTCCAGCTCAGGGCCGGAGAGCACCCCTGGGATGTCCCAGGTGCTCACAGCTAGCACCGGGACTGAGGCCACTGCTGGGACATCCTCCGGCTCTGCAGGGACTGAAGCACGTGACGCCGGCTGTAGTTCCAGCACAGGGCTCTCAGGGAGCTCCTGAACTGGCTGTAGATAGTGGTGGCACAAGAGGTACCAGGCGTGCCACCTCGGTCTCCTCCGACGTAGTGCTGGAGCAGGACACAGAGAAAGGGTCACCCCGGGCCTGATTACCCCCACACCTTACCAAGGACAGAAAAGACCTCATGGCCTTGCAGGGAATTTCAGCCCGGGAAGCCCACCCTGGATGGTCCCCTGGCCATAGCCCCTCACCTTGCAGCTCTGCCACCGTGGGCCACAGGTACATCTCCTGGACCAAGTGGTGGTGGACTTGGCCCTCCAGGGTAGATGAAGGCTGGCTGTCATGGTGGACCCTGGGCACACTCTCGGGCTCCCAGGCAAAGCACCTAGCCCGTCCCATCCTGGGGCTGCGGGAAGGCCGGGGGGTGGCAGAGTGAGAAGCCTGGTCTTTCCAGCCACACTGCCCTCCCGGCCCAGCCTTGTGTGGGCCTGGCCTCTCTGCACTCCCCTGCCTGTCCAGGCACCTGCCCCTCCCCTTTCCTGACCCTGTGTGTCTGTCCTGGGACCCCATCTTCTCCCATCCTCCCGAATAGGAAGTCCCCAGTCGTCAGCCCGCCCATGGGAATCCAAAGATGAGTGACCTGCTGGGCTCTGCTGTGCGCCCCCTGCCGAAAGCCCCAAGCGCCTCCTCCCCCTATTCTGTGAGATGGGCAGTACCCCCTCTGGACCCAGTGAATGCTTATATTTTCAATTCCTCCTCTGGCCCCTTGTCATGCCCCCTGTTCCTGGAAGAGGCCAAGAGGGCATCACCTGTGACACTCCCCGGCCATGACCTGAGGATGACGCCTGAAGTGATTGACAGAGTCCACCGGGGACGGGGTCCCAGTATTTCATCTGCTTCCTTCAGTGAGTTATGCTAAGTGCCCCAAAGGTCTGCAACAAGTGGGTGCTTCATTCCCTATTGTTGCTAAAGGCAGCCTTACCCGAACCTTCCCAGGTACCCCTCTGCTGTCCCCAGAGGTCCCCCATGTGGCCACAGTGAGGACAAAGACCAGGCCCAGCCGCAGAGAATCGGAAGCCTCCGTTCCAAAGGCTGCTTCCCATGTGCTTTTCCAAATGAGCCAGGCTCCAGGCCACTGACGGGTGAGGCCAAAGGCTTTTCATTGGGTACTAAGAAATAAGCCCCGAAGTGGCCCAGCTTGGCAAGCAGTCCTTTCTGCACTGCCGGGGGCCAGGGGAGCCCCTCTAAGCTCCTCCCATGCTCCCCATGGGCACCCTAACAGGCTTATCGCCAGCCACCCTGCCCGTCAGAGGAGCACGCAGAGGATCAGACACATGTGGGGACGCTCTAGACACCGCGGGCTGTGGGCAGAGGCCCGACTGGGCCCAGGAGGGGGTGGGTGCTCACCGGGGGAGCCGCTGGCCCGTGGTCGGATGGTCAGCATCCTCAGGAGGAAGTGTGAGCTCAGGAGCGCTCCGGCTGGTGTTTGTAGCCGGTTCCACTCCTGTTGTGCGCTTTCTCCACTTCCTCCTCCCGCCTTTCCGGGGAGCCCTGCGCCTGGGGACCTCAGTCCCATGGACAGATGGCTCAGGTTCACGCTGAGGGGGGCAGCAGGGATATAGTCAGTGGGAAACCCAGGACCCACCAGGACGAGGGAGGTTTGCAGCTCACCCGAGAGCCCCCAGCCCCCTGGGGTGCAAGCAAGGACAGGCACGGGGTGCCCCCGGGAGCGAGGTTCCAGGCCCTCTGGAGTGGGTCTGTTGGCCAATCTCGTGGGGCAGCCCTGGGAGGGCCCCGGCAGGTTACCAGGCTTGGAATGGGGTCCTGGGGTGTACGCAGCCTGCCCCAGGTCCAGGGAGATGGAGTAGGTGGGTCCATCCACCAGCTCCTCCTCGCTCCCCAGGGTGGAGCTCTGCAAAGCCGGTGCCCTGTAGCTGGGGAGCAGGCACCTGGACTGTGTGGACCTCCCCGCAGGGGGCAATGTGGGGCACAAACTGTGCCCCTGAGATCAGGCGCAGAGGGCCATCTGCCTAGACATCCAGTCCCTGAGGGAAGGAGAGGACACCCCCGGGTCAGGACTAACGTGTGTGGAAGTACCTGGTCCCCACACTCACCTCCACGTCCTGAATCATTAGACCAGAGCTGTGACACTGAGTGCCCCCTCCTGGCCAGCCTTCAGTCCCACCCATGCCCCACGCCCACCGCACACACACAGGAAAGGCCGGCAGGAAGGTCAGCCGTGATGGGTCACACAGTGTCCTGGCCCTGGAGTGGCCCACTCTGGGCTGCCCTGTGTTACCTCGGGGCTCCTCGGGAGACACAGAAAGAGGCGTGGGAGGTGGTCTCTCAGCCAACGCCCACAGCGAGCAGGAAGACTCTCTGTCTCGGCTTCCCTGACTCCCACGCCTTCAGAAGGCTCCGCACAACAAGACCGCATGTTGCTCTATCGGGCGCCTCCGGTCAAGTGAGCAGGACTGGGGTCTGCGACCAGGAGCTGGGTTCTGTCCAGGTTCTACTGGGCGTGTCTTCAGTGACATCACTTCTTCGAGGGTCCATTTCCTGGGACCCTCGCTGCATTCAGATACGCCCACATGCCCCTCTGGGCTGCTGACTGCCCACCCTCCTGGCCCTTGCCATGCACGACTACACAGATCTCCACCAGAGCCCTCCACTCGCTCTTTGGCAATGCCACCAGGGTCCCAGCTCTGAGGAGACGAGAGCTGAGCTCAGGCCTCTTTTTCTCCCCAGTTCCCTGTCCTGCTGAGGCCACGGTACCTCCCAGGAGCTGTCCAACGTCCCAACCTGCACAGGCAGGGTCACTCCAGACATTCCTCCCTAGGGACATTCCCAGGGATACGTGGATGACACCTAAAACTCCTTTGGGCTTCTGTCATGTGTGTCTGATGCACAGACTCAGAGATGGAAGAATGCCAACCAGGCTTGGCATGGAGCGTGGAACACCATGCAAGTCAGGCCGGGGTCCGGGCCTTGTGATCTTGGGCAAGTCACTTCCCCTCTAGGCCATGTTCAGGTGTGCACCTTGAAGGGGCAGCAATGAGAGGAGATCCAGGTGTTGCCATCTACTGGCATCCACCTTCCAAAGGTCCAGGCTGCTCTCAAACTAGGTGCTTTTCAGACCAATCAGTAAATGGGTCAGAGTAGCACACTGGAAATGAGGTCTATGCTGCCTCTCAAATCCAAGGTGATCCACCAGGCTGCTGTGCTCTTTTGTGTGTGTGTGTGTGTTGGAGGGCGTGCAGATACAACACCTTATTCTTCAGCTTAGAAGGGAGAGCTTTGCATGCCCACAAGATAGACTTCTAGAAACTTCTATAAGGCGAAAGGCCCCTGAATTTTTGTTGGATTTATTTCCCACCTTCTGACACGTGTGTGTTCTATCAATATGCTTAGACAAGTTGTGCTTCCTGATCACTGGGTCCAATCAGCATAGTACCATCAATGGGATGGGCCAGTGTGACAGCTGGAAGGAAAAGGAGACGAAGTTTCCTTCTGACTAAATGACAGCCTAAGTCTGGAGGTCTGATATGCCTCTGAGATAGTTTTCTCTCCTTGCCGGCTGAAAGCTAACTGCCCTGCTGGTCTTTACTCACAGGAAGAGAACAAAGAGCATTTTCCTGACCAATACTTACACACTGGGTGCTTGGGGACCAAGTGATGAAGCCCCACGTGCAGCAGTAGCTGCAATCTGAGACACTCCGATCACGGTGACCATCACGCACTGTCATCTCCAAGATTCGTCCGTTTTCTGAGTAGGCCACGTGAGTGACTTCAATAAGGGTTCGTGGAAATCACCACCCTGACTTCTTCCAAGTCCTTGGTGGGAACTCCAGTCTGTAACCTCTCCTGGAAGGCATTACTGCTTTCAATATATACTTTGGAGGGAGTTCTAGAGGCTTGTACTTGCCCTGCCACACAGCACGAACTCCTGGCCGGCACAGTCCCCCGTGGCTAGCAAGGAGGAAGCCGGGAGCTCTGCGTCCCTGACAGCTCGGCCCTGTGGCCTCTGACACTGGAGGAGTGGCACTGCGGGCACTTGGTCGGGGTGGGGGGTGCTGCTGCTGAAACCAAGACCCGGTCCTCGTCCCTGAGGTCAAATCACAAAACACAATGACAAGGTTTTGAGGAAAGGAAAGGATAGTTGATTGACTTGCTAGCAAACGAGGGAGTGGCAGGCTCCTGCCTTAGAGAACCACCGTCCTCCCGACACACGAGCGGTCAGGGCTTTTCCAGGGGAAGTTGTGGGAGAGGGGCTGGGGTGCAGACACATGAAGTAGCAGCTTGCAGGGGTCCAAGCAGACATTCCTGCACCGATTCACTAGCTTTTTGTTTTTCTTTTCTGCTCCTCCTCCATCCCCGGGGACTGGATACTTGGGGTTGCCTATGTTATCTTCTAAGAGTTTTATGGTTTCATGACTTACATTCAGGTGTTTGATCCATTTTGAGTTTGCTTTTGTGTATGGGGCTAGACAATAATCCAGTTTCATTCTCTTGCATGGAGCTGTCCAGTTTTACCAACAGCAGTTGTTGAAGAGGCTGTCGTTTCCCCATTGTATGTCAATGCTGTGTTCTCGCAGATGTAGATGAAGCCTGGCTGTTGTACCGTATCTTCTGGTCTCTCTGTTAGGCGTAGTTGTATTTGTTGTATTTTCAAAAATATATATGGTTTTGGGAGAAGATTTCCACAACCCTACTCACGCTGACATCTTGAACCTCTCTCCTCTACTCCTTTTAAAAATAATTCCTTTAATATTTTAATAAAAATACTTCATGTTGGCGAGGTTGTGGAGAAAGGGGAACCCTCCTACACTGCTGGTGGGAATGTAAACTAATTCAACCATTGTGGAAAGCAGTATGGAGGTTCCTCAAAATGCTCAAAATAGACATACCATTTGACCCAGGAATACCACTTCTAGGAATTTACCCTAAGAATGCAGCAGCCCAGTTTGAAAACCTATGTTTATCGCAGCACTATTTACAATAGCCGAGATATGGAAGCAACCTAAGTGTCCATCAGTAGATGAATGGATAAAGAAGATGTGGTACATATACACAATGGAATATTATTCAGCCATAAGAAGAAAACATATCCTACCATTTGCAACAACATGGATGGATCTGGAGGGTGTTATGCTCAGTGAAATAAGCCAGGCAGAGAAAGACGAATAGGAAATGATTTCACTCATATGTGGAGTATAAGAACAAAGAAAAACTGTAGGAACAAAACAGCAGAATCACAGAACCCAAGAATGGAGTAACAGTTACCAAAGGGAAAGGGACTGGGGAGGATGGGTGGGAAGGGAGGGATAAGGGGGAAAAAGAAAGGGAGCATTACGATTAGCATGTATAATGTGCGGTGGGGGGAGGGTATGGGAAGGGCTGGGCAACGCAGAGAAGACAAGTAGTGATTCTACAACATCTTACTACGCTGATGAACAGTGACTGTAATGGGGTTCGTGGGGGGGACTTGGTGAAGGGGGACCCTAGTAAACATAATGTTCTTCATGTAATTGTAGATTAGTGATAACAAACAAACAAACAAAATACTTAATAAAACATAGTTATCCAGTATTTTTACTTTTTTCCTCGAAAGAGAAGAACATTAGACTATTTTCCTTTAATTTTCACCAAATTCTCCCAAACTTATTATTATTGTTTAATAGAGTCAATGTTTGTTTTGATTTACTCACTGGTGTATTAACTGTTTACATCCAATTTCTTTTTTTTCATTTTAATTTCTTTCTTTTTGAAGGACATCCTTTAGACATTCTGTGAAAGCTAGTGACAGTAATGATCATTTTTTGTCTGAAAATGTCTTTTATATTACCCTCATTTCTGAATGATAGTTTAGTTATAAAATTCTGTGTCAGGTGTTACTAGCTTTAGGTAGTTTGAAGTTATTGTTCCACTATGTTCTGGCTTCTCTTGGTACTGTAGAGAATTATGTTCTCAGCTTAGTTTTCTTGCCTTTCAAGCTATGGTTAATCTCTGGATACATTTACTATGTTTTCCAGGTCAGTGGTATTCAGAAGTTTTTCTGGCCTATTTCTAGGCATTCATTTTGTTTTCTTTATCTTGCTTGAGTTACATAATGTTTCTTGAAAGTAAAAATTCAGTTCTGGAAAACTCTATAGCCATTATTTTCTGAGTATTTCTTCTCTTCCATTATTTTTATTCACTCATCCTGGAACTCCTATATTTTTCCCCTTATTTAAAAAATCATCTTTCATCTTTTCCATCACTGTGTAGTTCCTCGATTTACAAGACACTACTTTTCTATTTTGCTGTTTCTAATGTCTTGTTTATTTAACTGATTATTTAATTTTAAGTAAGACCTTTTTGAAATTTATTGATATTTCATTTTACTTTTGAAAAATACAGCCAGCTTCATTTTGTGAGGGAATGACTTGTTACTTTCTCATTTAAAAAAATTTAAGCATATTTATTTTATATTCTATATTTAATCATTTCTTTATCTAACATTCTTGAGGATCTACTTCAAGTGTCTGTTACTTCTCTTGTGATTGTGACTGCTGGGTAGTTTATTCACATGTTCCCTAATTCTGAATTGTAAATTGATGTACAGAGGTAGAGGGATAGAGAGAACGGAACTTAATTTGGAGCATATTATAAAAATACTGTTTTTATCTGTGTAGTCAAGTGCATAATTTTTTATTTTAAAACACACTTTATGTTTAGTGTACGATTATGAATAGAAGCAATAATACAATTTAATGATTCGTTTTTGTTTGGAAAATATCTCAAAGAACATAGTAAGAAATCATAATTGAAGCACTCGATATAAGTAAAAAATTGTCCATATGTCGTGTAGTGTGATGACAGCTTTACAGGACTCACACAATACTTATTTCCTGCAAAATGGGAAGGCAGCCAAAATATGGAGAATGTGCACTGTAGGGATACTATTGGGTATTTCCCCCTCTTTAGATCATATATATATATAATTCATGTTTAGAGATTAAGCCACCTACCCAAGGTCTCAAAGCTAAGTGATAGACTTGTACTCAAACTCCAGTTCGTTTGACTTCAAAATCCGTTTTAGTCTCTACTCACGCTGCCCCCCAGTAAAGCCTCCTATGTCAGAGGCTGCCAGTCAGCACACATTCTTTGATTTTTAGCTGGGCACACATAGCCCAAATACAATAACATTTTCTACCCCACTTTACATCTTGGTGTTAGCACGTAGCATAGTTTTCAGAAGAATAGAAGTGACGTGGTATGTGAGCTATCACTATCAGAAAAACATGCGTTGCCAGGAAGGCACTGTTTCTTTGAGATTCTTGATAAACGTCACGAACTTCTATTCATTTACTTTTTAGCCATTGATACTAGGCTCAGCAGAGCGTGAGAGCCTGGAGAGCAAGTGTAGCTGCCGTGGCATGCCAGCACTCCCACAATTTCCCAACGTGTCTATGGAACATAGGAGGACAGTTCCGTAGGGCAGGGACTACAGAGAAGGCGACGAAAGGGCGCCTCGGCCCGTCAGTCACAGAGCGCAGCGCCCAGGGAGTGCGTTCCTCCGGGGGCGGAGCTCGCGCGGGGCGGACGTCACTCCCGGGCGCGGGCGCGCTCCCTCGGCGGCGGCTTCGAGTGTTCCCGTCGGGGTGTCCGGGCCTCAGGGAGCGTCCGAGCGGCCGGGCTGTTCTGGTTGTCCCAGCGGCCGCGAGCGCCGGCTCGGTGCTGGCGCCTGAGCGGGAGGATGGCCCCGTCGGCGCCGGTGTCCTGGAGAAAGCGCAAGACTCCCCGCGGCTTTCTAAAGCGCGTCTTGGAGCGACGGAAGCCGCACCTTCGTCTCGAGGAGGTGGGTGGGGCGGAGCTACGGATGGGACAGCTGCTCAGCCTCACTGTCCTTTTTCACCCCAAAATGCTAAGAATGGGGGTCGATCCCAGACTATCCACCCGCCCATCCATACCCTCACCCTCCCACCCATCCATCTTGTTTGTCTTCTTTCGCCCGCGCACATATCAGCCCCAATATTGCAGAGACTGCCCTGTTTATGTCTGCATCCCAGTGCCCAGCACTGGGTACTCATTATTTGTCCGAATCACTCATTCATTCATACAATAAATATTTACTAATTAATTTATTATTTCATTCAAATGTTTACACACTAGCCAATTCTTAGACTCAGCAACCGAATGTAGCACTCTGAGCAGGACAAATGCAGGTGCTTTTTATTTTTATTTTCTTCAAGTGCTTTCCTTGTATTGAAGTATAGTTGACATTCAATATTATACTACTTTCAGGCATACAACATAGCAATTCAATAACTATATACATTAGGAAATGCTCACCACGGTGTTAGTTATCATTTGTCATCATACAAAGTTACTACAATATTACCCACTTGTTTCCCCATGCTTTTTATCCCTGTAACTATTTTATAATTGGAATTTTGTACCTCTTTATTCCCATCTATTTTGCCCATTCCTCCCTCCCCAATGGCAACCACCAGTTTGTTTTCTGTGTTTATGAGTCTATTTCTGTTTGTTTGCTTGTTCATTTGTTTTGTTTTTTAGATTCCATATATAAGTGAAATCATATGGTATTTGTCTTTATCTGACTTACTTCACTTAGCATAATACCCTCTAGGTCTACACATTTGTCATGAAATGGCAAAATTCCATCCTTTTATATAGCTGAGTGATATTCCGTTGTGTATATGGACCACATCTTTATCCGTTCATCTATCAATAGACACTTAGGTTGCTTCCATATCCTGGCTATTGTAAATAATGTTGCAGTGAACGTAAGGGTTACATATATTTTTCTTTGAATTGATGATTTTGTTTTCTTCAGGTAAACACCCAGAAGTGGAATTGCTGCTCACATTGTAGTTCTGTGTTTAATTTTTCTTTTTTTTCTTTTCCACAGTGGCTGCAACCAATTTACATTCCCATCAACAGTGCGCAGTGCTTGCCTTTCTCCCACATCCTAACCAACACTTGTTATTTCTTGTTGTGTCGATACTGGCCATCTGACTAGTGTGAGGTGATATTTCATACTGGTTTTGATTTGCGTTTCCATGATGATTTGTGATGGTGAGCACCTTTCACGTGTCTGTTGGCTATCTGCATGTCGTCTTAGGGAAACTGTCTATTCAGGTCCTCTACCCATTTTTATATCAGATTATTATTTTTTTGTATGAGTTCTTTATATATTTTAGATATCAACCACTTATCAGATAGATCCTTTGCAAATATCTTCTCCCACTCAGTAGGTTGCCTTTTCATTTTGTTGATAGTTTCCTTTGCTGTGCAGGAGCTTTTTGGTTTGAGGCGGTCCCACCTGTTCATTTTTGCTTTTGTTTCCCTTTCCTGGGGAGACAGATGCAGGAAAAATTACTAAAGCCAATGTCCAAGAATTTACTGCCTATATTTTCTTGGAGGAGTCTTATGGCTTCAGGTCTTACATTGAGGTCTTGAATCCATTTTGAGATTAGTTTTGTGAATGTGGTAAGACAGTGATCCAGTTTCATTCTTTCACATGTAGCTATCCAGTTTTCCCCAACATCATTTATTGAAGACACTGTCTTTTCCCCCTTAATTGACTGTTTAAGCGTGGGTTTATTTCTGGGTGCCTTATTTGTTCCATTGATCTATATGTCTATTCTCGTGCCAGTTCTGACTCCTATAGCTTTGCAGCATAATGTGAAATCAGGAAAGCTAGCTCCTCTTCTATTTTTTATTTTTTTAATTGAAGTACAGTTGATATACAATGCTATACTGGTTTATTATTATTATTAGTGTCACTTTTATTCACTCCAAAAATATGTACAAGCTCCTACTGTGTGACACAAAGATGTTGAAACATCAAAAACATTAATACATGGTCATTATTATTATCACTATAATTATTGTAATATTCACTCAACAAACATTTACTGAGCACGTACCGTGTGCTAAACCATACAGATAGAAGCTGCGTTCATTATGGGAACTGTGAAATGATGCTGTTCATGATGATTTGCTCAGTGAGGGGATACTCACTGAGTGCCCTCTGAGCACTCTGGATGGCAAAGGAGACAGTGCCACTCTGCTGATCTCTTCCAGGGAGGGCAAGAGAAACACAATACAGAAACCTAAAAACAAGATGATCGTTGTAAGGGTAGGAGTTCTGAAGGCAGCAGAGCCGGCGGCCGGGTTTGGGCTGAGCAGGGGTGGGAGTTGTTATAGAATGAATAGGGGTCTGGGAGGCAGATTCAGAGAAGGGGCTGACATTTGAAAAATTTTCACCACGACCTTATGAGCAGGGACAATCCGAGAGAGCCCTGGTGCAGAGCCTGGCACAAAGCTCGTACCAATCTTGTTTATATGTGTGTTGAGCACATGAGCTCTGGAACCAGCTATTTGGGCTCAGGTCCTGGCTCTGCCACCAGCCCGCTGGGAGGCCTCCACCTTGCTGGATGGCAGTTTGCACATCTGTGAAATAAGGCTAATAACTGCACTTTTCTTCACTAGGTTATCATATAAATGCATGAATTATCTGTCACGCCTGCTGTGACTTGGAACAGTGCCTGGGATGTAGCCAATACTCAATGTCATTATTATTTGCTATTACTATTATTATCTACTACGTGGCAGGTAAGAACACAGTTGGTGGCTTTGAATCCTGACTCCGCAATTGGCCGGGAGACATTAGGCTAGTGATTACACCTCTTGTGCCTCAGTCTTCCCTTCTGTTAAATGGGTGTAACAGCTTTGGTGCCACCTCCTCAGGGGGCACCCACTGGCTTCCTGGGCATAACTGATCCCTGGCACAATGTCTGTGCTCCCTGCACACCAATGCTTGCAAATCCTAGGCTGCACCTCCTGACTATCTGTGATCTGAGCACCAGGGAAGTTTGGGGCAGGTGGGGAAAGAAAGAGAAATTCAGTCTCAGGCAGGCTGGGACTGATTCTGCTCAACAGAGGGAGGAAGGGTCCGGCTGAGCCTCTAGGGGGAGACATTCAACTCTTCCTGGCCTAATCCTTCCTACCAGAATCCCAGCCCCAGACCTTTATCAGGCCCTGGGGTGGGTTGGGCATCCACGGGATGACGTGATAACCACGAGAGCAGTGGCTATTCATATTGTGTTCCAACACCTCTTCTTGTCTTTTTGTTTGTTTGTTTCAAGTTCATTATTTTTTGCTGTTTGACTCCACTTTTCCCAGGTACGGTTTTCCTGATTATCCGTGGCCTGAGGGGAACCCCTGTATTCTTATAATTGGAGATGCAGAGGCACAGAGAGGGGGAGCCATTTGCCTAAGGCCCCACAGCAGGGAAGCAGTTGAGCCAGAATTTGCTCCTCAATTCCTGACGTTTGAAAGCTGAGTTCCCTGCCCATTCCCAATGGCTCTGAGACATTGCTGGATATTGATGTTACTATTACTAACAATATACCACACTCGTATATGATGCTTGATATACCCGGGTGCAGCTCTCCCTGTCTCCCATGGGAATCGTCCTTAAAACTGCAGTTGGAGTTAGGGAATTACCTCCATTGAACAGAGGGGAAAACCGAGGCTCGGAGAGTACTGGGCCTGTACAAAGTCACCTGGCCAGCAGGGGCAGAGCTGGAATTCAAGCCCTGCAAAGCCTAGAGTTTGATGCTGCCTCTGTGCAAAGGAGAGGAGTCCTCCTCACTCCTGCCAGCCCCCTGCTCAGAAGGGGACCCTGGGGCATTTGGGGCACTGCCAGGCCCTTGCCCAGCCCAGGCATCTTGAACCTCTCAAGGACCCTTCTCCTGAGGCCCTGAGATGTTTTCAGGCAGTAAGTAGAACCCAAAGGCCTGGGCCTAGCTCCCTGGAATCTGAAACTCAAGGCTTGTTCGGCTGAAAAATGCATGAGCCCAAAAGCTTCGCTGGGGTCAGAGAACAGAGCAGCTCTGTGTGCCCAGCCACTCCGCCCCAGCTGCAACCTCCCCTGTCCCCAGGTCCCCAGGGACTGTGGCCGTGCCCCAGTTCCTCCTAGATGTTACGGCCAACCCCGGACTCCCCTCCTGGACCTTGCCTCTGGGCAGCCCCTTGAGTCTCTCCTCTGAAACTCACAGCTGCTATGGCCGCCCTCCTTCTCATATCCTCCGTGGCTCTGCATTGCCCTCCGGCTGCCCTGCCCTGCTGACCTCTCCCACGAACCGCAGGCCCAGAGACGCTCACTTCCTGAATTTCAGCCCCTCTCTCTCTCTCTCTCTCTCTCCCCTGGCACCTGACGGCTCAGTGCACACCACCTCCCCCTTTGCTTTCTGTACCTCATTCAGACCTCAGGACTCCCCTTCGGGAAGACCTTCCGACCTCTCACCCCACGTCTAGGTCAGATCCCTCCTCGGGGCTTTCCTCGATGTCCCACGTTCCCCTGTCACAGCTGTGTTGAACCATATTTTTTAAAATCTCTTTTAGAGAAAAACCACTTTTATCGTGTAAAATATATAACATTTGCTACATATGTTACATAGATAGGTACATAAATACATAAAATGGATAAAACTTACCATTTTATCCATTTTAGGCCCACAGTCCAGCGGCATTAAGTACATTCACGGTTTCGTGCACCCATCCCCTCCAGCCACCACCAGAACTCTACGTATTCTGACACTGACACTCCGTCTGCATTAAACACTAACTCCGCAGCTGCACCCCCAGCCCGCAGCGCCCACCAGCCACTTCCGTTCTCTATGAACCTGGTTGCTCTGGGACCCCACCCAATACGCAGAATCATACAGTATTGGACTGGCTTGTTTAAATCTATGTTTTGAAATAGAGTTTTAGTTACCCCAGAAACACATGAAAACTTTCTCCCCTTAAAGAGAGAGAGAACATTATAGATCAGAGAATGTTTTTGTCCCTGCTCGCCCTTCCTGTCCTTCTGACAACTATGGGCCTCTTTAGATCTTTCTCTGGTAAGGTACAGGGCAGTGTGTCTGTGTGTGTGTCTGTGTGATGTTGTCTCTCTCTCTCTTTTCCCATACCATCCATGGCCAAGCGACTAAATACAATTTGTTACATTTATTCACCAGTAGGACCTGGAAGCCTGGCTGGGTTACTTACCAGGGCTGAGGACCATGTGTGAGGTCAGGCTGCATGGGGTCAAATCTCCTGTACACCCCCACTCTTACTGTGCCTGTGAGTCAATTACTTAGCCTCTCTGTGTCACTTCCCTCAACTGGTAGGTGGTTGCAAAGATTTAATACAAAGCACTTAATAAATGGCTTAACCTTTCTGTGTCACTTTCCCCAACTGGAAAATGGTATAAAGATTTAATATAACCTCGCCTGATACTGACTCAGCTACTTATGAACATTCACTCTTGTTACAGCCTACAGGGCCACCTCAGGAGCGGCATGCAGGGACACAGCAGAGGGGACAGTGCTTATCTCCACACTTGGGCTGTTCTGAGAGACGCTGGGCTCCCTCAGTCCAGGGGTCAGGGAGGACGCCGGCTCTGTCTCGGCCTTTGTGGTCTCAGAGGAGCCTGGCACCGATGTGGCTGCAGCCGTCTCTCCTGTGTCGTGGGTCCTGACCACTGGAGGCGTGCCGGGTGACTCAGAGGCATGTGGGACAGAGTAACGCGACTCAGCGTCCCCCCTGGGGCTCGCGGCTGGGTCAGTGGAAGCATGGATTCTGTCTAGATCTGTGGTGTCCACAGAAGGTCTCTCCTCTGAGGGGCTGCTCAACTGTGGAGGTAAACCAGTTCTGGGTTCTGGCCTTGCCCCCAACATATCCATGGTTTTCTCCAGGCCAGGCATGAGAGGTGAGGTCCCAGGAGGTGGAGAGGTGAGTGACGTGGAGGGAGCAGGGAAAGGTGAGGTCCCGGCAGGGAAAGGCGCCGGGGAAGACGGGGAGCTGGTTGCCTCCGCGGAGGGAAGGCTCGTCCGTGAAATGTCCTCGGGGCCTCTGTTCCACAGAGTGGTCATCTCCACGCATGGAAATCCCTGACTCACAGCTGAGGGGGTCCCTGCCCTGGATGGGGTGTTTGAGGTGTCCAAGGAGACAGTTCCCTGCAGTGTATCTGTACGGGGATCCGTTTGAGTGGTGCCAGTTATTTCTGCCGATTCTGTCACAACAGAGGAAGTCAAAAGCCCAGTGATGGTCTCTGCGGAGATGCGTGGTGACTTTGCAGACTGGGCAGAGCGCGGGGTGAGTATCCCACGAGAGGAGGTGACTTCTGTGCTGGAGACCTGAGTAGTGGCACCGGAGCTCACCCCAGGAAGGACAGAGGTTAGCTCTGTGGATGAGCTGGTCTCCCTAAAAGGGGCCCATGGCTCTCATTCCAGGGGTCCAGGAGGGACTTGTCTCAGGCTCAGAGACGCTGGACATGGGTGTGGGGACCGTGGCCTCCGCCCTGGTAGAGGTGGCAACCACTGGAGACGTGGCTTTGGCTGGCTCCGAGTCAGTTGGGACAGAGGAATGTGGTTCCTGCCTAGGACCGGCGATCCCCACATTGGTCACTGCTGTGGGTGTAGAAGGATGAAGTTGCTCTGTACAGGTAGTGGCTTCTGAAGTGGCCAGTATGTCTGCCGAGGTGTGGCTCAAACGCTGAGGAGCACCGGCTCCACTTTCCAGGCTTGGGGTGGTGGGGAGCCCTGAACTCATCGATAGAGAGGAGGTGCTATGCCCTTGGAATGTGGATGGGACAGGGGACCATGAGGCTGTGGCAGGTCCGGCCTCTTCCGCAGAGGGTGGGCTCACCTGCGTCACAGCCTCGGTACCTCTGCTCCGGGGACTGGTCATCTCTGCCTGTGAAAATCCCTGAGTCACCGCAGAGTGGGTCCCCGCCCAGGGGACTGTGGCTGATCTGTCCGAGGGAAGTGCATCCAGGGTCGGAGTCCCGGGAGGACCGGTCTGCAAGGCAATGGGCTTTCTTTCAGATTCTATCATGGCGGGGGGTGCGGAAGGCCTGCTGATGTCTGAGGACCCTGTGGACTGAGCAAGGCCTGGGCTGGGTATTCTGCTAGAAGTGGTGACTTGTGTCCCCGACCCCCCAGTGACAGCAGTAGAACTCGGGGAAGGGCCAGTGCCTGTCTCTGTGCTTGAGCTGGGGTCCACGTAAGGACTGGACGATTCCGTGGCCGGGAGGAAATCAAGCTCTGGTCTAGCCCTTGTGGACTCTGACCAGGTGGCCACTGATGTAGAAACAATGGTTTTCACCCCAATGGCAGCAGTGCCTGTCGGATATGTGGCCCCGGGTGACTCTGGGTGGACTGCGACAGTGGGGCGAGAATCCCCTTCAGAACCTGGGGCCCACATTGCTGTCCCCACCGTGGTTCCAGAAGGGTGAACTGCCTCTTTGTCTGTGGTGGGCTCAGAAGTCTCTACTCCCTCATAACTGCTGTTTTTCCAACTTGGAGATGAAGATGTCCCAGGTTCCGAGCTTATGCCCACCTGATCTGTGGTCCTTAGTAAGCCCGAGGGGTCGCTAACCTCACTGGTGGTCCCGCCTGATACAGAAGAGACAGCCCGCATCTCAGTGCTGAGAGATATGCTTGAGATCAACTCCTCTCCCCTAGTCCAGGGATCAGATGCAGCCCTGGCCTCTGTTGTACAAGTCTCTGGCTCATGCCCCTGGGGACCTAGATCTGGAGGTCTTACTGCGTACGGGGTCCTATCCCGAGTTGGTGCTTCTCGTCTGGACACATGCCCTGGGTCTATAGAAGCCATAGTGGGAAGCTGGGAAGACCTCTGCTCTGCTTCCTTGCTGGTAAGAGCCTGCGTCTCTGACAAAGCAACTGTGGAGCTACTTATCATTGTAGCACGTGTGACCCCACTTGTAAAGCCCCCTACAGAGAGTGACAGCGGGGAGGTCATTGGGCTGAACAGGTTCTCCAAAGGGACTTCTTGAGGAGCTGAGGAAGTGGTTGTGGCTGATGATACAGGTCTCCCGGTGGCCCAGGCAAGAGTGGACAGAGGTTCCGACAAAGGAGTGGACAGGAAGCTATTTGGGCCAGACTTTATAGTTGAATGGTCACTAGAAGCCATTGAAACAGACAAGGCTTCTGTTTCTCCTCTACTGGGAGGCCAACTCGTGCTTAAAATGTCAGGAATGGAGGTGCTCGACCTCTTGACACCAGAAGTTGAGATGGGCATAGCTAGGGTTGTGTCTGAAGGACTCAATGGTCTCAGAGTTGGGCTGGCCTCTGTCTTTTCAGCAAAAGCATGGGAGGATGGAAGGGCTACACGGGTTCCACTGACCGTCCCAAGGCCATGCCGAGGAAGCACAGAGCCTGATGCTAAGAATGATGTACCCACTGCAGGAGCGGCATTGGGAGAACCTGAGACTTCCAAGGTTGAAGCTGTGTCTATGACAGTCCAGGGGCCCGACGAGGGAGCAGTCGTGGAGGACCAGGTGGGCTGGGGCACTAGGGCAGACGTGCGGGTCAGCGTGGCCAGGCTGCTGTCCGTGGTGCTCACACGCCCCTCTGGGCTGGGCACTGCAGTCTGGACTGGCTTGGTTCCCATGGTGGTGAGGGTGGTAGTGACACGTGGCGGGGGGTCTGTGCTGCCACGCACGGTGCTCTCTCCTGCAGGAGATGAGGTCCGTGACGGTTGCCCAGGAGTAGAGGCAACACCACTGGTCTCCACACGTGTGATGGCCACCAGGGTCTCAGACCCCGTGGAAGGCAAGGTGGACAGTGCTAAAGAGTTCATTCGTCCTCCTAAGGCATCAGTGAGCCTGGTGTTGGCTTGGCCCCCAGAAGGCAGTGATGTTAATGGGGTCTCTTCTGCGGAAGTGAGGTGCAACGTGTTGGTTGTCTCAGGGGATGTGCCGGGAGTCAGGCCATGCCCAGCTGTCTGCCTTGACCATTTGCTTGCAGATGAATGAGCCTCAGTCACAGATATGCTTTCCTCTTGTCCAGCTGTCGTTGTCTTTTTGCTCAAGACAGTGGAACGAATGATGGTGTTGTCCCATGTCTTGGCTGTAAATTCAGATCCACCTGCCACTGTGCTCATGGTTACCTTCCCGGTTGTTACAGAGTCTAGGGTGGTCTCAGAGCCTTCAAGGCCAGTGCTTCTAAAGACATGCATGTCCATTATGACCCGTCCAGTGAAGCCAAGCCACATGGAAGAATGCCTTCCAGCTGTCTTTGGAATCAGAGGTGGGCTGTCTTGCTCACTGGTCACTATGGTGCCTTTAGGAGTTGACTCTAGGGAGACAGATGACACTGTTCCCGATGACTTTCTGGTACCTCCTGGGATCCCAGAAGAGAGGCTGGTCCAAGCCTGAGACAGGGAAAGCGAGACCCTTTCTGTAGCTGCCGTCCCTTCTGTTGGTGACGTGGCTGGTGCCGTGACTCATGAGGCCAGGTGAGGGGGGCCGATGCCGCCACTCGCTATGGCCGTGGCCGGAATGGCGGCTGGTTCCATCATTGTCTCTGCGGGGACAGTCGCTGTTGGAGTCTCCCAGCGATCTCCCACAGTGTCCCCGGTCTCTGGGATGGGCCCCTCGGAGCTTATGATTTTGAGAGCTGTAGCCATTTCTGGGCTTCCCGTGGGTGCACCTGGGATTAGAAAGTGAGCCGGCAGGAGATACACAAATGGCACAGAAGGGGAATCCTTCTGGTTGACAGTATCATTTATTTCCCCCTGGAACTACAATTCAAACTATTTCCTTCTTCCCCATAAAACGTCAACCTTTCCATGCCACACTCCAAGCCCCTGGATACCAGGAACACACTATCTTGGAGGATATGGTGGGGTGAGAGCTTTGACCCCTCTTTGCTCAGGAGAAATGGTCACCTGGAGCTCAGTGCCTCGTGCTCCCTGAAGGTTGCTGGTACCAGGGGCGATGTGACGAGCCCAGGCCCTACCCGTGCAGGAGGCCTTCCCTATCCAGTTTTCACTTTTCTCCCTGGAGGCTGCCCTTCTAACCAGTTGCAGCTGACAGCTTCTTGCCTTCTCCAGATCCCCAAATCTGAGTCCGTTGCAGAGCCACTTAAGGATTTATAGTTGAGAAGGAAGAGGACAGAGGTAGGGTTATGAAATCATTCTTTTTCTCTCGCCTCATCATCTTTCAAATCCGTCTCCCTCTCTGAACCCCTGTCTTCTCCTTGAGGGAAAGAACTTCTAACTGCCGCAGGGTGAGGACACCTCAGTCCTCCAAGGGTAGCCCTCCTGGGGGCCATTTCTTCATAGTCTCCCAACCAACTAGGCACAGCCAGACCATGATGGCTTCTTCTCCTGTAGCAGAAGAAACCTATGTCATCTCAAGTCTGTCTGGGGCCTCCCTGTCAACACATAATTTCAGTGATGGCTCTAATCAAGAAAGATCCTTTACCCGGGGACAAAAGGTGTAGAAAGGACTGACCCTTGGCATTGTCTCCTACGATTAGCTACTAATCGTATATAAATGACTAAGTCGAAGCAACATGCGTTTGTGAATACCATCTCCAGGAGAAAACGACCGACATCCTCAAAGAATGGCAAGAATTCAGAGGAAATCTGTTTCAATGCCAGGCATTCGTGCCTCCTGAAGCCAAGCAACATTTGACTGCAGCGAGGAGGAGAAAGGACCCAAATGGGACAGTCTTGCACGCAGATAACGTTCATACTTACCCACACTGATCACAGTCACAGGAGCTGTGGAGGCATGGGTTGGCCAGCCGGCGCTTCCACGTTCCCCTTGACGTGGCTGCCAGTGTGTGGCTGCCACGGACTCATCGGGCCCTGAAGTAGAAGGGGATGAGGATGTCCCTTGGTGTTCCCTAGGAATACGGATCCAGGAGGGACATTCTCCCTAGACTCTGGCTTAGCAATGTCCTCATTTCTCTGACATGTCATTTAAAGAATACAGCCGATGGTTCTGTCACTACACCAGCCGGGGCGCGCATTGAATAATGTAGATGACTGGCGTATCGCTGTGCTGGGTACTTGAAGCCAATATAATATTAGATATCAGTGATACTTCCATTGAAAGAAATACATCAAAAGAAAACCCTCAAGATGGCCAAGGGGATGGAAGGCTGTTTGTTAATTGTGGTGACTGGTTGATTTGGTTAGTCTCAAGCGTCTGAATTCTGGGTACATGTCCACTCTTAGCCCTCCCCTCCTCCTCCCCCTGGCTCCTGAGTCCATGAAATATCAGGAGCTTTTTGTTCAAGGTCCCCTCCACAGTCGGAGGATCCCCACATCCATGCTGACATACCTGCTCCTGGACCTGCACGCCGTCCCCTGGGGGAAACCGGAACTGAAGGAGGCCAGTGCCTTCTACAATTCTACCTCTTGCCTGGACTACCACAGTAGGCGACCAGGGGCTTGACTGTCACTTTCATTTGGGGCTTGTTGCTTTAATCGGCTATTCTAACACCTGACAGCCCAGCCCACTCCCTCCAGCTCCCTCTAACCCTGGACGGTCATTAAAATAGTTAAAGCAGGTAACCAACAAAGTTAGCCGTCAGCAATCACCATTTCTCCCAACAAGCCGTGTTCTACTGCCTCTCCTGAAATACGTAGTTCGTCTCTGGGAGGTGGAGAGCTGAATCTGGGCGCCCAGCCAATTGGAAGTGCCACTAGATTTGCTGAGGAAATAGAAGGATGCTAACGGAAAGACAGAACCAGAGAGAAGACTGCTGATAGCAGACCTCTCTCTGCCATTCAGGTGGACTACCAAAGCTCAAAACCTCCATGGAAAGAATTTAGGAACAATGCGTTCTTACTTGCAAAGGGGGTAGAGTCGTCAGACGCTGGAGCAGGCCCGGGCTCTTCAGTCCTCTCCTGTAGCAGTGCTCAGAGATCAGAAGGAACCTTCTGGAGAGGCAGTGCCTGGGAAAGCTGTGGTTTTCTGCGATTGTGTGCTGGTGGGTGATGTGGATGGCGACCATCCTGAGGCAGGCACCGATGAAGCGAGGACTCTTAAGTCCTTTCCTTTGGAGGAACTGGATGTAGGCAAGATTAGGCTGGACAATGTCACAGGGCCAGACAGGAATCTGATTTCTTCTCCAGAGGAAGTACTTTCCCGTGGAGTCTCTGGACCTCTGTTCACAAGAGTGGGCATCTCCGAGAGGGGAAACTCTGAGTCCTGGTCAGGGGTGGCCCTTCCCGGGCATCTGTGGTTACTTTGCCCAGAGCTGGGGAACCCCCAGATGTGGCTCTAGAGGGACCTGCTCCTGGGGTAAAGGTAATGCGTGAAGGTTCTGTTATGGGAGAGAACAAACGGTCAGTACTGGTTCTTGTGAAGATCATGGATGTCCCCAAGGACAGAGTAGGTCCTGGGCCGGATATTCTGTTAGAAGTGAATGCAGTCCTGGCCACCTCAGTAGGAGCAGCTCCAGACACTCGAGAGAGGACCGTGTTTCTGTCTGTGGCTGAACTGGTGTCCTGGAGATGACTGGTGTCCCTCAGTCCAGCAGTGTGTGTGGGACCAGGCTCTTCCGCAGCCTGATAAATGGACAATGATGGAGACAGGTTGGTGGTCTCCACAGCAGAGGCAGTAACCATCGAAGAAGTGGCCTTGGGTGACTCTGAGTGCGTGGGGGCAGAGAAACGTGGCTCAGAGCCAGTACCAAACGCCCAGTGAGTGGTCACTGCCACGTCTGTCCAAGGATTTGTTTCTATGTCTGCGGTGGTCTTGGAAGTGGCCAGGATATCATGCATGCTACTGACCAGAACCGGAAATGTAGTGGTCCCAGATTCCACGCTTGTGCCTGTAGGATCTGTGGTCTTCGGCAGGCCAGAAAAGTTGGGTGAGTCATGGATGGTCCCCAGGGACTTGGAGGAGGCTGATGGCATCTCTGTGGTCAATGCTGGGACCAAGCTTGCCTGCACTTCGCTTCTAGAGATGGATGTGTCTGTCATCTCTGATACAGGAGCCCTTAGGCTCTGTCCCTGGGCACCTGCGTGGAAGGTTCGAGTCCCCACTGTGGATATGGTCTCTCCAGGGAGTGGAGCTGTGGGTGCTGACGCCTGTCCGAAAGTTGTAAAAGTCACGGTGGGAGGCAGAACAGGCCTCTCCTCTGGCTCTCTGCTGGGAAGCGCAGCTTTCCCTGTGGCAGACACTTCAGTGCTGACCGTCGGAGGCAGTGGGACCCCACCTGATAACGCCCCCATCGGGGAGGGCAGCCGTGGGATGGGTGAGCTATCACTTGGCCCTGAGCTGACTTCTTGAGCTCCTGTGGCTCCAACAGGAATCGAACCTGTGGCAGATGCCGAAGACAGAAGTTTCCCGGCAGCCAAGACCAAGGTGAAAGCATCAGGTGTAAAAGCGGGAGGGGTGCTATTTATATCAGCCTGTGCGGTTGGCTGCTTGGAGAAAGTCGTGCTAGCAGGGGCTGTAGTTTCTCCAGGGCTTTGCGGAGTCTGGTGTAGATCTGATTCCCCAGAGAATGGGATGCTCGCCTGCAGCGTTCATTGCCTTGTGCCTGAGGGCAGTGGAAGGAGTGACTCTGGTACTGAACCACAGCACGGGTCCAAGTTCAGATTTATCTGTCCCCGTGCTTGTGGCGGCCTTGGGGGCTGTAACTAAGCCTGTGGCTGAGTCCTGAAGGCCAGTGGGAGATGAGCTCACGGGGAAATGTGTGTCCACAGTGGCCCCCCAGGCGGTGCCTGCGGGAGTGGGCTCTGGGAGGAGGGAGGACATTGCTCCTTGGGGCATCCCGGGATGGGTGCCAGCCCAAGCCACAGCCGGGTAAGGGGAGTGTGGCATCCCACTTGGAGATGGTTCTGTGGGCCGCTGAGGGAGTCCGACATTGCCACGTCCTGTGGCCACAGACTGAAGGGTGGCCGGCCCCCACGCAGTCTCTGCTGGGGTCTCCTCAGAAGTAGCCACAGTGGCTCTGTTCTCGTGGCTGAGGCTGGGCTCCTCAGGTCTTGCGTTTGCAGCGACTTTAGATGCCCTTGGGCTTCTGCTGGGCAGGCCTGGGACTGAAACAGATCTTCAGTTAGGACATTAGCAAGGCATGGCCAAAGGGTTTGGACTCCTTCCCCTCACCTCACACGTCAGTTGGACACACCCTCTGCCTATAACCTGCCCCTCGGAGGGCAGGAATCACATTCTCTGTCCCTGTGTCTGAGGCTGGCATTGCAGGCTTGTTCTAGTGGCTTAGCAAGCTCCCTTTGCGACATTTGAGTTTCTATCAGTGTGACCCCATGCGGACGTGTGTACCGCATCTCATGTCTTAGTGGAGGGTAAAGATCCCACCCAGGACCTGGGGAAAATGTCCTCTTACTTTGTCCCATTATTTTCCTCCTTGGATCCAGACTCCATTCCCTCTATTTGGTCTGATACCTAATTTTCTCCTCTAGACCTCAAAACTGTAGTCTAATTGAAAGGTGGCTCCGTGGCTTGGCTTTAACAGGTTAGAAGAGACAGATCAAAGCATCTTATTTCCTATATATTTTCCTATTCTTTTACCCCTCTCATCAGGAAAGAACAGAGCTCTTGCTCCTAGCTTAGAAGGACATGCCAACTGGTGGCTTTCAGCATCAGAACAGCTGAAGCCATCGACCTAAGCACCTTAAGTGGTACCTCCTCCCAACTGCCCTGTATCGAAAGCCATAACAGTTTATTTACTTAGTTCTAGAGAATAAACCTGGGGCATCTCACATTTATCTCTCCTTGCTCAATGGCAATCCCTGACCGTTGTGACTTAGAAAGGCCCTTCATAATCAGCCAGCTGATGGGTAGACCCTGTATCTGTTCCTAAGGCTGAAGTGATTGGCTCCCGAACACATAATCATATTACTAAGTAGAAGCGATTCACGGGACAAATCGACAAATCCCCGTACTGACTGATGACCATCAGTGGCCTCTGCGTGCGAAAGCGCAAAGTTCTGTTGTCTACCAGAACCTGGGGTTTAGGCAGTCAATGATTTTATTCCAGATCCCAGGAGGCAAGGCTCTGGCACAGTGCACACGGAGGAGAATCATACGTACCCAGATCGATGGCAGTCACCAGAGGCGTGAGGTCACCAGGTGGCCACGTGGTGCCTCCATGTGCTCCCTCACTCCGGGCCCTGGTGGTGGTAGCCACAGACCCAGGTCCTGAAGGAGAAGGGGATGGAGATGTCAGCCCATCATTTGTCTCGGAGAAGCCACACTGCAAGGAACAGTTCTCTCCTAGGCATGGAATCAAGTCCCCCAAGAAGGCCTGGGTCATAATTATTAAAGAGCTTCTCGGTGGTCGTGGGACGGCTGGATTCACTGATCTCAAGCCAGAACATCGGGTGCTCTTCCGTCTTCAACAGCATGAGAATGCAACATTGGCTCATCTTTCCCTCCCGTGTTTTGGAGTCTCCGTGAGTAAAATCAGGACAAGATCATGGATTATTATGTCAGATTAAATAACACATGCCCATTATATGTCTTGATTGTCATTTTCCTCTATCACTTTTTGATGATTATCATGTACACTTCGTATCTGCAAAGGCGAAAGGTAGGCTCAGACTAGGAGTAACTGAATTTGGGCTCAAAGAGGCTGAACGTGTTTCCAGTTACACAGTGTAGAATGATCCTATTAGATACGTGGAACCAGCAAGAAGATTCTAAGCAGAAATTCTCTCTTCTCATTTGGTTATGTCCACCAGTCCTCAGAACCCCAAAGCAAAGGAAGTCAGGACTGGCTTCTTACTTGTAAATGGGATGAAGTTATCAGGACCTTTAGCCAAGCTGAGCTCAACATGAGGGGAGATCTCCTCAGTGGCTGTAGTCTCAGCAGTGCCATATGTGGTGGCCTTCAGTGGCCTGGCCACTGATGAGGTGAGGCCTACAGAGGCCACTTCAATTCCTCTCCTGCAGCGGCACTCAGGGGCCAGGAGAAATCTTCTGGGAGCCAGTGTCTGGGGACAGTGGAGGTTTCCTGGGATTGCATGTCTGTGAAGTACATGGATGGTGTATGTCCTGGGGCATGCAGAGGAGAACTGGGGGTTCCTGGTCTCTTGCTTTGGAGAAGACAGAAGAAACTGAGGTTGAGTTTAGGACAAGAACCAGGGGAGATAAGATTTGGGTCCCTTCCTCCAAAGAAGATCTTGTCCATGACTGAGCTTCTAGACCTCCAGTGACAGAAGTGGTCACCTCTGAGGGCAGTGAAGCCTGCATCTCAGCTGAGGGTCTCTCTTCCCTGGAGGCTGGGCTTTTGATGTTCAGAGGAAGAGTCCTCTCTGGTGTAGCTCCAGAAGTACTTGTGGGTGTTCTGAAGGTCGTGTGTGAAGAGTCTGCCATGGAAGGAGGGAGGGGATGGTTGAAGATGTTGGTGTTACCCATGGACTGAGTAAAGTCTGGACCAGATATTCCATCAGATGATGTAAACTCAGACCCGGTGACCCATGTAGGAGCAGCCCTGGATGGTTGGGGAAAGACCACACTTGGGTCTGTGGCTGAGCTGGCGTCCTGGGACCTACTGGTCTCCTGCAGTCCACGAGTGTGTGAGGAAACAGATTCTTGCCCATTCCCAACAGATTTAGGATGACCAGAGGTTGAAGAGTAAAGGCTGGTGGCCTCCATGGTGAAGGCCGTCATCACTGGTGACGTGACCTTGGTTGGTTCTGAGTGGGTAAGGCCAGAAGAATGTAGTTCAGCCCCAGAACTAGGGGCCCATGCTGTGGATGCCTCTGCATTTGTGGGAGGAGGAGGAGTCCATCAAGCCAAGGGAGCGAGTGACCCCACCTGGAGCCCCGTGAGTTGGCGGAGGCCTGTCTTGGCTCTAGGATCGGTGGAGCTGTGGAGCTAGTCAGTGCATCACTCCTGGAGATGAGTGAAGCTGTGAGCCTTTGTGCAGAAGCCCTGGGGCTCTATTTCTTGGATCTTGTATTCAGAGTCCAAGTCACTTCACTTGGGGACTCACGTGCCCACATTGTAAATGCCACATTGCAAGTGATAGAGACCTCTGCTCAGCCTCTGGGCTGTAAGGACTGGTGTTCCCATGGTGATAGTAACTGATGACGAATAACCACCAGTCGTCAAGCGCAAGGTAGATGCGGGGCCAGGCAGAGAAGAGAGAAAGGGCCCACTTATGTCGGTCAGTGTCCCTGGCTTCACAGAAGTACTGGAAACATACAGTGTCATTAGGTCAGGGCTGTGGAGAGGCTGACTTACACCTGAAATCTCAGGGAACGAGGTGGTCAAGTAAAGTTGTGATGGGACCCTATGTAGTCGTGTCCCCTGGACTCAGAGGTCTGTCGTTTGTGCCAGCCTCAGGGACCCCAGCTGAGTAAGGGGAGGGCAACGGGCCACACTGGGGCCAGTGGAAGTCTTCGGATGTTGGGCAGCCCCCAATGCTGTGATAGCAGCTAAGGAAGAATGCGTTTTTCCGGCAGAACTGGCCTCGTGCAAGCTTGCAGTGTGAGGTTGGCAGCCGCGTCTGTGACAATCCTTGGGGCATCTGCACCAATGCTGATGCCTGGACACTGTCCGTGGTGCTGAAACCCCTCCTCTAGGCCGGGCGCTGTTGTGGGATCTGAGCTCATTCCTCACTGCCTCTTGTTCATGACACTTAAAGTGGAGTCTTTATAGTCACCCCCACTCGTCACTCCAGCATTACGGGTCTCAGGGGTCCCTGCGGTCATGGAGGAGGTGACTGTCTGGATGGCGAATGTGCTAGATCCTGACAACTTATCACCAAGAGCCAATGCAGATGACAACAGAGGATCACCCGGGCTTACCCTGTGTGTCCTGCAGAGCTGGGTTCAGAAGAGAAGGGACACTCAGTGTTTGATGGAGTCGGAATCTGGGGTCCCTCTAGGTGATGACTTAGGGAAAAAGAAAATGTCCCAAATAATGGATTCGTACTTCCTGGAGAATTTGAGGCAGCCACTGTGGTCTAAGAGTAAATCATGGACTTTTGGGACATTTTCCCTGGAAACCATGAAATCTGTGTACAGCTCTGGCTCCGCTGGGATTGTTGCAGGAAGATGTTTGGTGTCCCAGGCGCTCCTTTTTCTAACGCGTTCTGTGGATGAGGGCTCGGTGGAAGCTGAGTACATTTTGGTGACTTGTCCATCTGCAGTTTCTAGGGTGAGTGTGTCTAGAGATGCTTTCCTGGAAAAAGCTCCTTCTGCAGAGCTGGGGACTGCACCCATACTTCCAGCAAAGGAGTTCCTGGAGCAAAATTCCATTTGCCTGGGGACTTGGTGAGGCACTGGTTCTTTGCTCTGAATGGGCAATTTCTCCAGAGGTTGACTCTAAAAAGGCAGAGGACATTATCCCCGTGGACTGGGTGGTTCTTCCCAGAAGCAAAGACGGAGGACTGGCTGTGGTCTTTGCTGGAGAAGTGAAGGGCGGCACACTTCCTCTCCTCCCAGTCACCCCTGCAGATGTCCCAGGAAGACTGGCTCCTGTGGGCCCAGAACCATCTGCAGGGGGCTTTCAGCAATGCTGCCCCCTGTTATCAAGCATGGTGCAGGAGCAAGTGACCAGGGAGGCTTGTGGGTTCAAGCATGGGTGGGTCAGCATTTGCATCTTGGGGTGCACGTCTGGGAATAGCTCTCTGAGAGGAGGTGGCTGGCTGCAGTCCTACTCGGCGCCCTGCAAGTTCTCCGTGGTGGGAGACGTAGCTGGAATCTCTGTGCTTCCACTGGGCAAACCTTTTGTCCAGAATAGCTTCTGTGTGTTTCAGAGGCTGGGGGAAGTCGGGCAACCCTTCTGACCGAGAAAACACGCATCTGGGCAAGAGGAAAGATATTGTAATCACAGAAATTTCCTGAAAATGAAAATCTGACCGTCAGTTCTCTCCTTCAGTTCTTTCAGTGGGTCCTGCCCCAGGATAGAACTCCTTAATGGATCGGTCTTGAATGGTCCACGTCCTTGTCTCTCTCTTTCTCAACCAGGCATGCCTTATCTGGGGAACATTTGGTGACGTCTAGGCATCAGTGGGTATCACAATTATTGGTATTCTACTGCCATTTAGTCAACAGAGGCCACGGAGGCCCCTACCAACCCCGTGACGCACGGGATGGAATTAATGACCCCGTCTGCAAATGTCAATCGTGCCGAGGTCGAGACACTGTGCTCTGCGCCCTTCCCACCATCACATCCTTCCAGTTGTGTACGTAATTCACAGCTGCATTCTTGCAGTTCCCCAGCCAAACAAATCATGGATCTTCATTCATTTCTCCCTTCTGTCTGCATTTTTCACTATCTCCTTTCCTCAGATTAACACCTATTCATCATTTAAGAGTCATTCTTTTGTCTCCACTGAATTTTCTAAGTGTTCCACAGTGAGCCTACAATTAGATTTCCTACATCCGTCCCAATTTACAGCCAAGTCCGAGAAGGAAGAATCAGTATCGCTGCTCCTATTTTTTTCTTTTATAAATTTAAAAATACCCGGCTGAAGCATCTTTTCTGGAAAGTCTTTAAAGCTGTACCACTGTGATGTATAACAAGAAATATATATTTAACACACCTCAACACCCAAAAAGCAAATAACCCGATTAAAAAATGAGCAGAGGATATGAACAGACAATTCTCCAGAGAAGAGATTCAGATGGCCAACAGGCACATGAAAAGATGCTCCACATCGCTAGTCATCAGGGAAATGCAAATTAAAACCACAATGAGGTATCACCTCACACCAGTTAGGATGGCCAACATAGAAAAGACTAGGAACAACAAATTCTGGCAAGGATGTGGAGAAAGGGGAACCCTCCTACACTGTTGGTGGGAATGTAAACTAGTTCAACCATTGTGAAAGCAGTATGGAGGTTCCTCAAAAAACTAAAAATAGAAATACCATTTGACCCGGGAACTCCACTCCTAGGAATTTACCCCAAAGAAAACAACTTCTCCGATTCAAAAAATATATGCACCCCTATGTTTATCGCAGCACTATTTACAAAAGCCAAGAAATGGAAGCAACCTAAGTGTCCATCAGTAGATGAATGGATCAAGAAGATGTGGTACATATGCACAATGGAATGCTATTCAGCCATAAGAAGAAAATGAATCCTACCATTTGCAACAACACAGATGGAGCTAGAGGGTATTATGCTCAGTGAAATAAACCAGGCGGAGAAAGATATGTACCGAATTATTTCACTCATCTGTGGAGCATAAAACAAAGCAAAAACCGAAGGAACAAAACAGCAGCAGACTCACAGAAACCCCAGAATGGACTAACAGTTGCCAAAGGGAAAGGGACTGGGGAGGGTGGAAGGGAAGGGAGGGAGGGAGAAAGGGAATGAGGGGCATTACAATTAGCCCACATAATGTGGGGTTGGGCATGAGGAAGGCTGTACAGCACAGAGACAAGTAGTGACTCTATAGCATCTTACTACACTGATGGACAGTGACTGTAACGGGGTATGTGGGGGGGACTTGATAACGGGGGGGAATCTAGTAATCACAATGCTGCCCATGTGATTTTATATTAATGATACCAATTAAAAAAAAGAAACATATTTAAGAGATCCTAAAACCCATGGAATTTACGGAGAGCGGGCCAGGTGTCATTTGTTATGTTAATACTGGCTTTGGGATCTCACCTAAGGAGAGGGCTGGTTGCCTGGGAAACCAACCACGTTTTAGAGAGTAGAAACTTTCATGGGAGGGGAATTAGCAGGAAGTTGAGTCGATTGCTATTGGCCAGTGATTTCATGAATCATGCCAGCGTAATGAGGCCTCAGTAAAAATCCACAAGGATGGGGTTGGGAGAGCTTCTCAGCGAACAAGTGGAGATCTGGGGATAGTGGCATGCCTGGTGAGGGCGTGGGGTCTCCGCGCCCCTTCCCACACACCTTGCCCTATGTCTCTCTTCCATCTTGCTGTTCCTGAGTTACATCCTTTTTATGATAAACCAGTATATAATAAGGTGAACAGTTTCTGTTGAGATGCTCTAGCAAATTAATTAAACCCAAGGAAGAGGTTGAGGGAACCTCTTATTTATAGCCAGTTGGTCAGAAGCACAGGTGACTAACAGCTACAATCTGAAGAATATGGGCTGGGGGCAGCCTTACAGGACTTACAGGACTTATAGTCTTATAGGACTGAGCCTTCAATCTGCGGGATCTGGACCCCACCTCCTAACATCAGGATTGAGTTGAATTCTTGGATGCCCTGCTGCTGTCCCAGAGTTGCTTGGTATTGTGCAGGGAGCCCCCCGCCCCAACACCTATACATTAGAGACTGGATCCAGGAGCCTAAAAAGGAAGCCCTCTGTGGGGGGCAACAGAAGGTACAAGGATCAACCATCTCAGATGCCGAGGGCACAGCGCTGATTGCATCAGCTCACTCTCTGAGCTAAGAACTCTTTCTGGGAAGGTTCTGGTGTAAAGTCCAAAGCCGGGAATACGTACTTACTGGCTTTCTGTCTTCCAACAAGTAAGGAATAAAATCTCAAAACAGCATGAAGATCAGGGTCATGAAAGCTTGCTAGAGCCAGAAAGCAAGGATTCTTTGGGACCGGTTCTCTCGGGTCACCATCTGATAATCAGTTAAGGAGATAGATAAGGTTTTGGGGACTGGGGCACAGAGAGGTCTCACTGGCAGGTCTCAGAAACCAGAAAGCAGTGTAAAGGCTCCCAGAGGGCTGGGCAGAGATACGCAAAATGGGAGGAGAACCTGGGGACAAAGAGGATATGCCAGGAGCCCCCGCGCAGAGGACAGTAAGGAATGAGCTCTCAGCCTGCAGAAAAGGTGGGTGACAGAAGAAATCCTAGCTTCTAACCACCAGATGTCAGCAGCCCCAGCCCTCCTGGGGAGTAGTGACAAGGAAACAGACCTCCAGATATCCCCGGCAGGCAATGGGGACCCCTGTTCTGGAGGCATCATCTCATTTAATTTAGGTCTTACAACTCCTCCTTTCCACATTTATTCCTGTGTTGCAGAGAAGCGACAAGAGGCTCAGAGAGGTTATCTCAGTTGTCCAAGAAGTCCCAGAGCTGGGATTTGAACCCAGACTACCGGCACCAGTGCATATACTGTTATATGCTCTGCTGGGCTGCTTAAGAACCCTTGGTCACCCAAAGGGAGTGGACAACAGGACTCCTGGGAGGGGGGACGCATCACCCAGGGGCAGGGAGCAGAGGGTAGCATGCAAATCCCAGAAAAGGGGTTGGGCTTCAAACCCCCCCTTGCCCGAGCTGCTTCCCACCAAGGGGATATGTGTACCTCAATTATTTGCAATAGATCAGAAGTTTCTAAAGGATAGACTTTTTTTTTGTAAGTGGACTTAACCTCAGGATTTTCTTGTCTCATAATAAAACGAAATATGAAGCTGAGAACAGGATCGCCTGACCCTTTCTCTTCTTAATGCTTCCCAATTCCAACTGCTTGCCTGGCTTAGCTGCTGGCAGCTTCTTAGATAGTGGGGCTCAACCCATTCAAGCAGTTGTGTCCCAGCAACAGGAAATTTGTCTCTGTATGGGGCAGAGTTGATGGCTGGGTCCAGGTTGAGGCCCATGGACACCGTCTGCATCCAGGGCACTGTACCCACGTGGGGAGGGAAAGTGGGGGGGCAGCCGGGAGTCCCAGAGGAGGGATAAGGGTCAGGCTGTCTCTCTCCTGCCTGCTCTGAAGGAAGCCAGCATTCGCGAATAACGCAGAGGAGACAGAGTCCTATGCACTCGGTCCTCAAGTCCATTTCGCTTCCCAGAGACCCTTTATTTTCCCTCCTGAAAATCAAGCCAATTGCAACCCCTACAGGACTGGAAACAGAATGCTCAGTGGGAGGAATCTGGAAGAAGTGGACTTGGCTGGATTCAACTTCCAGCTCTGTTTCCTTCTTGCTGTTTGATCTGAGACAGGTCACTTAACCTCTCTGAGCCTTATCTCTACACACATCTGAAGGGGGAACAGCGCAGCGCTGTTGTAGAGATGCAATGAAATAGTGCCTGTGATGCAGTTAGCAACATGCAGGGCAGGGAGTTAAGGACTTAGTAGATGCCGGTTGTTCCCGGTCTTAATTATTACCTACCCCGGGGCTTGCTGAGTGACACTGGAGATAAGATATTGTATGTTGGCTGTCTGGTGGCTCCAGACGTCTTGGGGTCTTTCTGGGCAAAGACCACTGCATTCCATGGTACCCCTGTGGAGAAAGGACCCAGCTTGGTTATCACAGCAGGAAGCAGCAGGAAGAAAAATCTTTTCTTCTGGATTTTTCTCCCCTTTCCATAAGAATCTCTACATAAAGACTCATGCATCGACTACTTTGTTCATTCATTCCAGACCCTCCGCCCCACATCCACCCAACAAGCGTTTCTTGCACATCTCTTACGGGCCAGTCGCTCTTTCTCAGTGGGGTCAGAGTCAGTTGCTAGGCAGGTCCTTACTCCCTGAAGGTTAATTTTTAATGGCCTCTCCACCACATCTTTTCTCCAGGATTTAGGAAAAGCAACTTTCTGGTCCAATGGCTGCCTGTCCCCCAGGTCAGACTTCCTCACGTCTACCTTCCTGGCTATTTGCCTGGTGGCTTTTTAAGTGACTGGATGTCTGCCTTGTCCCTTGAACCCAGGGACAAGGGGTACTCTTCTGGCCCCTGAACTCCAGACTCCCCTTGGCTGAGTCCTCCATTCCTGCAGCTGAAGGTTCCCTGGGGCCATCGCCATTCAGATTTGGGCTTTGAGTCCTAAGAGTTGATAACGGGGTAGCACAGGGGTTAAGAGCAGGAGCTGAAGACTTGAACTTGTTCTAGGCTCACATCCCGCTTGCCCACTTGTGACTCGGTGACCTTCAGAAGTCCCTTTGACCTTCAGTTTCAGGTTTTCAGTGGACATAATAAAAACGGCCAAATATTTTCAAAATACAAATATATGACATGTAGTGTGACAAAAACAGATGATAAAATATCTGGCAGCATTTTTAAGGCAGTTAAACAAATAAGGCACTTCCAGTTCAGCCCTTCATAACATCATTATTTGTATTATGGATATAGATCTTCTGTTTCTACTCTGTTCGGGGGGGCAGGTGGCGGGTGGGGTGCCCCAAGAGGTTCTCCTGCCTTGAGAGCTATCCGCTCCCACCACCCTCCCACCACCGGGTCGCACTGGCTGGCCCAGTGAGTAGCAGTCCCAAAGGTGGGTAGGAACAGGGTGAGCCCTGCGTCTCTGGGACACAGCAGTGGAGAGGGGAGCGACTCAAAAAGTAGTCTGGATGTTGTCCCCGAAGATGTCCCCAAGACAGAGAAGCTGAACCTATGACTGGACGGGTTACGGAGCCCTGAACAAAGAGGCGGTGTTCGTCTCTCGATGCAACTCCAGGGGCTCCTCCGTTCAGCCCTGCAGGGGTGGAGAGGGCTGCAGAGGGGGCGATGGCAAAGCCGGGTGCTTCTCCGGGAGCCTCAGGGGGCTGAGCGCTGGGTTCAGTCAGGGGCTCTGGGGGTTGGCCTCAGCTCTTAGACAAGGTGTTTGTTTATCTTCCTGCCAGCGCCCGCAGCCCCAGATGTCTGAGCAGAGCTGATGAGCGAGCATCCCCCAGGGCTATCAGGGTGTCTGTCATGACCTTGGGGACTGAGGTAGTAGATCAGGAGCTCCCAGCAGGGGCGATTGGCCTCCTGCGTTCATGTGATACATACTTGCTGCACCTGGACGGTATCCGTGTGCATTCTGGGGGGATCTTCATCCTGAGAGGTGTCCCAGTACTGTGGGAACGGCGGAGCAGTGGGCAGGGATGGTGACCCATAGGCGAGGGGGCCAGCCCACCCTGGGGCAGGAGCAGGGGTCCAGCTGCTCCCAGCATTACATCCTGAGAGAGCCTTGGGGACAAAAGCTGCCAAACGGCCACTGTTGTGTCGTGCTTTGGGGATCGCTCACAGGGCCGTGCACCATCGGAGGTGGTGGGACCGCCCTGTACCAGTCCCCCACTCTTCAGGTCATTGTGGGGATGTCTCACAATGGCACCCAACCGCAAAGCTCTTCTTGGGGGCCAGGGCCAGGCCTCGGTGCCTGAGGGCTGGGGGCTGGGCGCCTTCCCCACCTGCCCCAGGAGCTGCAGCTCCGCCTGGGCGTGGGAGGGCCGAGGCGGCCCCCAGGAGGGGGAGGTCCTCTCCACTCCCCTCCAGGCACTGGTGACTTCTGTTTCCCAGCTAAGCACTGAGGACAGTCCTTTCTCCTGGAAGGAGCCAAGGAGTAGCTGTGTAAGCACCTGGCACAGGGTAGGTGCCCCTTTCTACAAGCCTGGGCTTATCTTGGATTCTAGAGAGGCTTGGCTGCAAAGCCCTGACATCCTGCCCAAGGGGCCAGCTGGAGTAAAAGAGCCAGGGGTCCTGGCAGCCCAGGTACCACACAGAGAGGGTCTTGGACCTTCTCTGTGTAGGAGAGATAGAGCGTGGTCCCTCCTGCCTGGCACACAGACGCAGCAAGCTGGACCCCCTGCTTTTCCCTGAAGCTGGTGGGCTTTCTTCCAAGTTGACCAACAGACCTGCCATATCCCACTTGGGGTCTAGGAGCACACCTCTGCTAACCCTGACAGGCTGCCTTTCTGCTTCCCTCTGCACCCCCATCATGCAGCCTGAGAAGCTCCCATGGCACCGAACCACCCACACACGGGGCAGCCTCCTGCCTCCTGGCCTTTGTCCACCTAGTTCTCCCACGAAGGCTCTCACCCTCTTTTCTGCTACTAGCACCTATAGAAGCCCCCACCCACCACTCTACTGCCACTAAGATTGCCAAGCTCCTGCTCAACCTGGGATCCTGGGTAATCGAGCACCCGACTGCCTCACCTGCCAGCCCAGAGATCCTGGGAGCAAGGCCCTGGACTTGCTCATTTCCCTCTGGACAGCTGGGCATAGGGACCGGGTGCCCAGGTGTCAATCAAAACAGCCTCTAGGGAGTGAGCCTGTGAGTGAGGGGGGACAGGGAAGGCCCGGCAGGCTCCAGCACTCATCCCGGCAGGTATTTAATTCACCACGTCACAGCGGGTTTGTGAACTCATCCAAGTCAGTTTGGAAAATGCATTCTCACCCGGCCTGCTGTTACAGAAGCCTTTGCCAAAAAGGAAAAGACCTCCCAGCTGCCCCTAGGGTGGCCTGAAGCCCAAGTCACCTGCCACATCTGTCCCTCTCCTGCACGAATGTCACATCTGTCTGACTCCTCCGCTGGCGGCAGCCCAGCCCTGCTTACCTGGCCCACAGGTGAGGAGGCTCACGGTCAGAGCCAGCAGGTGCCCGCGCCAGCAGCACCCCAGGCGTGCAGAGCCCTCCCAGCCCATGCTCCTGTCTGTGCCCCGCGCCCCTGAATGAGGCAGGGCCTGAGCCCAGCCTGGCCTGCCCTGCTCCTGGAGGGCGGTGAGGACACGCCTGGCCGAGCTTCCCCCAAGGGGCAGGGCCCTCCCTCGGGGCGAAGCAGCGGTCTGCTCCTGGCAAAGGCTGGCTGCCATTATTCTGTGGCGTGATGACTAACACCTGCAGGCCGAAAAGGGGCCCGAGGGGACACCTCCACACAGCAGCAAAACCTGGCCCCCCAATCTGTTGCCAGACCGAGAGACCCCGCAGCTCCATCTGGGCTTCAGGGAGAACAGGGACCTGGGCACAGACCTGTCCTGTCCATTGAAGCCCCTGGGTTCCCCCTGACACCTTCCTGCTCAGGGGCTGGCACCACCAGACTGGAGCCGGGCGGACCCTCCCTGGGGGAGGCATGGCTGGCACGGAGGGTTTTGGAATGTGGGGGAGTAGCGACTGCATTCCCACGTGGGAACTCTCTGGCTGCCATGGGAGCGGAGGGCTGGGCCTGCTGTGCCCTTGGGGAGCCCGCAGGCCACCCCTCTGCCCCTGGAGAACCCACATGGCCACCACAGGGGCTGCATCCTCTCACCTCCCGGCTTCAGCTGCCTGGGCCAGAGGCAGAGAGGAGCCGGAGGGGTGGAATGGGGCTCGGGGAGGGGACCGCGGATTCTGTCTTGTCCTGGACAAGGCCGCAGCCCCCATAGGCTGCGTACCACCCTGGCCCGGGCTGTTACAACAGCCTCCCCAGACACTGCCTCTCCCCCACCACCTGCCTGGCACAGCGGGCCAGGGAAATCCTCCTTAGGTAGTACGTTTCTGCCCCTCCCAGGGACTCAGGACACCCTCGCCCCTCCATTCCTCGTGCCCCAGCCCACAAGCCTCAAACACCCTCACAGGTCGGTTTGTCTTCTCACAGAGGGGAAGACAGAGGGTCTCTCGATTCTCCTTGAACCCAGAGCCAAACTCCACAGACCTGTGGCCAGGATGAGCTTGTGGGAACCTACTCTCTTCTTGGTGCACCCTGCTCCTGTGTATTCACTCCCAGGACAGACACACCCTGAGCCCCAACTCTGCTCTGGGCACATAGCCTGGCCAAGATGGGCAAATGGACAAGGACAGGTGACCCAGCTGGGGTGGCAGAAGCAGAGAGGTCAGTGAGAGAGAGAGAGAGAGAGAGAGGGAGAGCAGACTCTGCAATCAGGGGAGCCTTCCTGGAGGAGGTGTCGGCCACACCAAGACCTGAATTTTGAACTAGAGTCAGCTGGGCCAGGAGAGTGGGGAGTGGAGAAGGGAAGGTCCCGGGGTGGAGCAGCGAAAGGGGAGTCTGGGCTTTGCCCAAACCCCCAGCCCTGTTTCTCTTCCTAGGGAACCGCTCCCTTCCTTAAGAACACAATCACAGAGAAAAAAAGAGGCTAAGCCAGTGGTTTTTGTGGGACATGATGGTGCTCAAAGTATGCCCTATACAGAAGGGAAAGTTAGGCACCCCCAAATCACTAAGATCTGCGGCAGAGCTGGGACCCCAGGTGACAGGATCAGATCTCCAACCCCCGGAACCCTCAAACTCTTATTGTTGGAGTGACTCCAGTCCTCTTTCTCTAGGACGTGCCCCAAAGGCCCCGTGGGCACCGCCATCGTGCAGCCTCAGGGCCCAGGAACTGCCTTGCCCCTCCCTCCAAGGGGCACTCAGCCATTTAAGAGCTTGGATTGGTGATGTGGAAGCACAGCTACCGTTTACTGAACACCTACTATGTGCTGGGCATGGCTCCCATCAGGACCACAACACGGACGCCAGATCTGACATCAAAGGAGCTCTATCAGGTGGTGACGACTCAGTGCCCCGTCGCACCCAGGAGCAGGCCAAGGCTCAGGGACGTGCCCAGGGTCACTCAGCTAGCACACGCAGAGCTAAGTAGGATGTGAACCTGGCTCTGATGTCGCGCAGTGTCTCTCACCCAGGGGTGATTTTTCTCCCCCACAGAACACCTGGCAATGTCTTACAACATTTTTGGTTGTTATGAGGGTCAGGGGGTGTGGCCATAGACATCCAGGGGTGGAGGACAGGGCTGTTAGTAAACACCCAGGCAGAGCACAGGACACGCCGCTGCACCATGAATTATCCGGCCCCAGATATCAATAGTGCTGCTGATGGGAAAGCCTGGTCCAAAGCTGTGCTGCCGTCCAGGAACTCTCTGGGATCATATTCACACTGTACATCGGTGACCCCCAACAGGACCACCCACCCTGAGCCCTGCGTGGCTGCTGAGCACTTGGAATGCGGCTGGTGGGACTAACAGCTCAAGCTGTCATTTGGTTTCATCTTTATTAAAACAAACCATCTTCAGTTTAGTTTGGGGAGTAGGCTTGGTACAGCTGGAGCATGTGAATGACTCTTTCCCCGCCCCCTCCTCTCCCCCTCCCCCCATCCCCCTACTCCCCTTCCTCCCCCCACCCCCTCCTTCCTTTCTTTCTTTAGCTTTTAATTTTTTTCTGTGAATGGACCTTTTCAACTGGAATATTTTTTACAAAGTCTAGACACAGATTGAGCAGTTCAGATGAAATACCCAGCCTCCGCATTGCAACGCTTTATGAAGTTCCAAACGCACGCCAGATGTCGAAGACGTCGCACTGGGGGGAACGGAACGGGGAAAAGGGTCTCTCTAGTCATTTTCATCCCGATTGCCTACTGGAAATGATAAATATTTTGATACCTTGCGTTAAACAAAATATGCAGTTAAAATTGCACCATGTCTTCGCTCTTTCAACGTGACCACTGCGGAATGTACAGTTACATACTGAGATGCGGGTTCGGCCTCTCTGAGGTGATGGGATGTGAACAGTTTCCAGGAAACAATTGTTTTAATTTGTCTGACTTCTCTCAAACCATTCAGAATCAACTAGACAATATTCATAATATTGCAACAGCAATGCCAGCCAAGAACAATAAATGTTTACTGACCGCCTACTATATGCTGGCACCAAAGAACAGGAAGAAGGCTGGCAGGGGCCAAGGGAGCTGGCATGACATCACGTCATTAACAAGTGGCATTGATGCAGTGTTTTCGCTGAGCCCCGCCCTTCACAGACCTTCATGGCTCATTCGGCTCTCGAGGTGTCCCTCTGATGTGCTCCATTCATCAGCCCATTTCACAGAGGAAGAAACTGCGGCACGAAAACGTTCTATCACTGACCCAAGACCGTATGGCGAGGCACCTTATGTTTCCACTCATAAGATGGCCAACAGCAGGCAAAACTGAGGGATGGGGATGGGGACATTGTCTACGAAGGCGGCATGAGGGAAACTTCTGGAGCAGTGGTTCTCAGTCAGGTGTGACTAATCACCCCCCCCACCCTAACCAGGGGACATTTGGCAGTGCCTGGAAACGTTTTTGGCTATCAAAACTGAGAGGTGTTCTCAAAGACGATGTCCCCGTGGCCAGCAGGTGTATGACAGGGTGCTCCACATCTCATCTGCAGGGAAATGCGGGTCAGAGCCCCAGTGAGATACCACCTCACACTAGTCAGAATGACTAGTATCAAAAAGACAAGAGGTGACAAGCGCTGGAGAGGATGTGCAGAGACGGAACCCCCATGGCACTATTGGTGGGAAAATAAAATGGGTGCAGCCCCTCTGGAAGGTGGTATGGAGGTTCCTCCAGAAATTTGAAAGAACAACTGTAAGGTCCAGCAATACCACTGCTGGGTGTACGTATGCCTAAGGGAGGTGAAGGAACCGCTTGCACCCCCCTGTTCACTGCAGCATGATTTACAACAGCCAAGCCCTGGAGACAACCTAAGTGCTCGACAGTGGATGAACAAAGAAAATGTTCTATATATATATATATACACACACACACAGTGGAATATTGTTCAGCTAAATAAAAGAAAAGGAGATGCTGCTGTTTGGGACAGCACAGGGGGAGCTTGAGGGCATTGTGCTGAGTGAAAGAAACCAGCTAGAGGAAGACAAATACCATATGCTCTCACTTATATGTGGAATCTCTTTAAAAAAAAAAACCCTCAATAATTCGGACAACAGATTGGTGGTTGTCAGAGGTGGGGGCAATGGTGGAGGTGATCAATAGATAGAAAATTCCAGAGAAGACAGACAAACCCTAACAAACCCTGAGAGGTGTGGATCCTACTGGCATCTAGTGGGTGGTGGCCGGTGTCAAGGTCAACATCCTGTAATGCCCACGACAGCCCCTTGCAGCAAAGAATTGTCCCGCCCCAAATGTCAATACTGTGGGGACTGCGACTCCTTGTTCTAGAGGAGATGATTGTCCTCTGTGCAGCGTTTACACATGTGTAAAAACTCACTGAGGCATACAACTACAATGAGGGCATTTTGTACACTTTCCTGGGTAGGTGTCATAACTTAACCAAGTTAAAACACATTTTAAAATTAAAAAACTATAAAGTGGCAGCGTGCAGCGTTGAATCAAGGTCCGTCTGATTCATATTTTTTTCTCCTGAACGATGTGACAACACCCAGGAGCTCGTGGGCTTCCTGCTTCCCTTCTCGCTGCCTCCAAACCGTTCCGGGCAGCCCACCTGCCCAAACCCCTCCGATGCCCTCACACGCAAGCTTGGAGTCCAATCTCAATTCCTCGCTGTGACTTTCTCAGCCCTCGGGACAGGCTCTGGCCACCTCTCAATTTTCTTCTGGTTATACTCACCCCTTTTTCTCTCTGTCCCACTGCCCTGGGCTCCATGCTGCAAGTTGCACACATGAAAACTTGGCCACATCAGGGCTTTTGCAGGTGCTGCTCCCCTGCCTGGTTCTCTGCATCCCTGCCTCCTTTCCACATCTCTAGCCTCCACCTAGACATCACCTCCTCAGAGAGGTCCGCCCTTAACCACCTACATGCTGTCCTGTCTTCTCCATCGCCCACTGCCTCCCCATTCTCTTTGTCTCCTCCCTGGCCCAGGCCAGTTTTCTAAATATCTAATAATTTCATCATCCACCTTTTCACGCACCTCTTGCCCTCATCTGCCCCCGGGGGCAGGGCTGGGTCTACCCTAGTCATGGTTATATACGCCACGAGTAGCACACCATAGTTCAATGGCATGTTTGCTGAACAGAAAACTATAACTAAGATCCTATGATTTCCTGGATGGGGTTGAGAAGGAAGCCCTATGCTATTGAATTCACTAGATGAGGGCCTAGCAGCCTTAGGAACCTGCCTTTTGCGGGCCACGCTCTGTGAAACACAGTCCTGGACCCCTTTCTTTCCAGCCTTGGAAGCTTCTACATAATTCTTGACTCTCTGACCCCCGCCCCACCTTTGTTCAAGCCTTCATCTTCTCTGACTGTTTGAAGCAGGCTCCTTACTCATCATCCTCTGTCTCCAACCCCACCCTCTCCGAGGTCCCCCCCACCCCGCGGACAGAGTGACTGTTCAAAAATGCAAAATCGGCCACGCCCTGCCTCTAGTCTGAATTCTTCCATGCTTTCTCATTGCCCTCAGGATCAAGTGCAAACTCTACAGCCCAGCTCTTCAGGCCCACCCTGCTCCAGGACCTGTCCCCCCCCACCCCCTTGGTCTCACCACAATTTCCCCATCAGCCATTGCCTCAGTCATGCTTGACACCCCATTTCCCTGCACAACATTGCATATGGCTCCTCTCCTCCAAGCTTTCGCTGAGGCTCTATAGGGCTGCCTTCTCCCTCTTCATCTGACACATTCCTTCAAAGGCTTGCTGACATGTCCTGTGACTCACGAAGCTCTCCCAGCCTCCCACAACAGAATGCTTACCTCCCCTCCTGGTTTCCGGGGCACCCTGGGACGGCCTCCGTGAAAGGGCTTGACCACATAGTCACAAGTCTCTGTTTTCACCTCTCACAGCCTCAGATTCGCAAATACCACACAGGGCGCCTGGCATGCGGTAGGTGTGCAAAAAAATGAAGTCTGCCGACTGATTCATTTCTTGACCAATCACCAGACACCCAGCGCCAGGAATAAAGAGGTGAATGAGACAGACAAGACGCAGCTGAAAAAGCAAATAGGTTTCTGTCTGCTCACTGTACCTCATCTGGATTTTCTAAATCCCTTTGGTGTGTTTTTCCTCCTGACCTCCGTGCCTGGTTCTGTGTATTCGATGCGCAGGACTCCTGATGGAAACTAAGAAGATCTGATTTCAAATCCAGACACGTCAAGGTAATTCTGGAGAATGGGTGGACGGATTGGAGGATTTGAGGTCTACTGATGTCAGGGTTTCTCTGACTCAGAACTAATGATACTTGGGGATGGATAATTCTTGACTGTGGGGGGGCTGTCCTGAGCATTTAGGGTGTTCAGCAGCATTCTTGGCCTCTACCCACAAGATGCCAGTTGCAACTCCCTTGTGCCAGCCACCCAGTGATGACAACACACAAGTCTCCAGATACCGCTAACTGTCCTCGGGAGGCAAAAATCACCCCCAGTTGAGAACCACTGATTTGACATCAATACCGAAGAATCTGGTCCAAAGTTAACCCAGCTATCAAGAAGAGAAGTGACTGGCAAGTACAGCCCAGGGGTTAGAAGCTCCTTGTGCTCCTGTGTGGACTCACTGGGGATGAATTATACTTCCACATGAAAGGGAAAAAATGAGGATAATATTTTTATGAAAACATTAAAAATTTAAAATGTGTTAAAACATAACATTTTAAAAAGAGGGTATATCTTTCTGGGTGATACCGATGTTCTAGCTCTTGAGTTTGAATTTCTCAGGTCACACTGATGCAGGCATCCATCCAAAGTTAGCAAACTGCACCGAAAATCTGCGCATTTGACAGGATTTAACTACGTTTGACCTCAAATGATAAAAATCTGCCCCGGAATATTGAGCTCTAGGAAGTACTCAGAGCGATGATCTACTTAGGGGGGGATTGCACCTTGTTTGAAACCAAAAAGTAAGATGGTTAGGAAGGTGGGTAGAGGGATAGATGGATGGATGGACTATGGATGGTGGGTGATGGATAGGTAGATGACAGATGGGTAAATGAACAGACATGTAATAAAGCAATTATGGCAAAACGTAGAACTGAGCTGGTGGGCATATGAGAATTCACAGTAACAGTCTCTCAACTTTGCTATCTGTTTGAAATTGTTCATAAGTTGTTGGAACAATGCCTTGAGCTGTACTTTAGTGCACTTTATTGCACGTAAGTTCTAAAAGTTCCTTAAAAAAGGGAAACAATAGTAGTCTACATGGCTTTGGGGTCAGATTCATCTCCTACCAAGCTCTTTTCTTCTTCTGAACCTGCATTTCCTGCCATTGACCTGGGAGATTTATCGAGGTGGGTCTGGGCACAAGCCCTGGTCAGACACACGGGATCGAAACCACGGCCTCACCATGTTGCAGGTATGGGGCTTTGCACAATGACCTTACGTTTTGCGCGTCTCAAATGGAGCAGGAACAGCATCTGCTTTGCAACACTGCTATTGTGCTGAACTGAGAAGCCTCGTGCCTTAGATGACACTAAGCATGCCTACCTGGGAGTGTGTATGAGATGAGACACCTGCAGTCTCCCTGGGGGAGACTTTGATAAACATCAGGAAAATAGAAGGAGGGGAAACAATTTCCGGTAGTTACTTGCAATCCCCCAGTCTGTTTGCTTTCCTTTCCCTGGATGACGCAGCCTGAGAAATAGTGACTCCAAAGGCACGTCTGCCCTTCCTCTTTTGCAGATCTCTAAGGCAGGACTGAAATGCCTCCTAGGGCTCGCAGCTCAATGGTCGAGCGTACTTAGCAAGCCCTTTAGCGGTATTTTATGCAGGTGGAGGCAAAGGTGATTGAGGGCTCGAGTGTGGGAGACTCCAAGGGCAGAAGCCTCATGTCATGGGCTGAACTGTGTCCCACAAAAGATGTTAAACTGCGAATCCCGGGATCTGTGCATAGGAAATAGGATTATTTGGAATGGGGTCTTTGCACATGAGCAATAAAATGAGGTCATTAGGGTGGTTCTAGTCCAATATGTCTGTGTCCTTATGCTAGGGGGAAATTTGGACACAGGATAGACACACACAGAGATGCCATGGGGAGATGGAGGCAGACGTCACAGTGATGCTTTGCAAGCCAAGGAACACTGGAGATCGACGGCAAGCCAACAGAAACCAGGAGAGAGGAAAAGAACAGAGCCTCCCTCTAGCCCTCAGGAGGGGCCGACCCTGTCATCACATTGACCGGTGACAATTGAGGACTTGTAGCCTCTAGAGCTGAGATGGCACACTTCTGTGGTTGAAGCCTCCAGGTCTGTGGTACTTTGTGTCATCAGCCCCAGCAACTGAATTCACCTAAAATAGCAACAAGGAAGCCGGTGGTGTGACAGGGGGGCAGGAGGCAAGGACTCAACTCAAAATGACAGGTTTCCCAGGTGTTGCCACATGCCACATGCTGTGCCAGGTATGAGGACATAGCAGCAAAAATGAGTCACCGCCCCTGCCCTTCGGGGGCTCTACGAGTGACCTGAGGAGGCAGGCGGTATGGAACATCAGGTGACTTGTGAGGAGAGGGTCAATCTGACCTGGGGGCTCAGTGACAGGGGTGAGGGGCAGAGAGCCGTGGGGTGAGTCACGTGGGACGCAGGGAGGGCAGAGGAGTACCGGGGTAGATGGGACGGCGTGCAGGCCCCAGGCACCAGAGCAAGCTGGGGCCCAAGTTTCCCTCAAGGGGAGGAAGACCCACAAAGAATCTGGAGAGAGAGGTGGCACAGTACCAAAGGTGGTGGACCAGGTGTGGCTGGCAGAATAGGGCTCCCCAAAGGTGCCCACGTCCTATACACCTCAGAACCTGCGGACGGGGCTTTACATGGCAAAAGGGACTTTGCAGATGGTATGGCATTAAGGATCTGGCAGGGGAAAGAGTACCTGGGGGTGGGCTCAGTGTCATCACGTGAGAGGAGGTCCTCAGGAGAGGAAGACAGGAGGGTCAGAGTCAGAGAAAGATTTGCGATGAGGGAAGCCGAGGTCGGAGAAGCAGCAGGAGCTTAGAAGACGCCACCCTGCTGGTTGTGAATACAGACGTCGGAGCCATGAGCTAAGTCAACTTTCAAGAAGCAGGAAAATCACGGGACAGATTATCCCCTAGCACTGAGTTTGTGGCAATTTGTTCTGGCAGCCAAAGGGCACTCCTACCGCAGGGACACCGCAGGGGCACATGGGGGAGAGACCGCTAACTCCCTACGGACACCCAGCTGGTGCGCAGCACGGAGGGGTGGGAATGCCCGGGTGCCAGGAAAGGTTTGCTGAATGTCTGTGTCAGAAGGTGAACGAACAACAAGCCAGCAACCCTTGTCAGCACTATCGTTTTGAGCCCCTATGGCGTGCTGAGGCGGGATCTTGTTTTACTTCCCCCCTTTCCATGGATGTGGAAGCCACGGTTCAGGGCAAATGATCCAACTTGTTCAATCACCCCATGAAAGAGAGGCAAAGATGGGATTTGAACCCAGGCAGGTCCGAGTCCAGAGCTCCACCCCTGCTAGCTCCTGCCTACCCCGCTGACCTTATCTCACGATTCTCCTTGATCACGATGTCCCAGCCACTCTAGCTTTTGTAAAGCTCCCCCACCTACACACTGCACACATTCTCTTCCTAGACATCCACATAGGCTGTTCCATCTGCCTGAAAGGCCTTTTCCCCTACCGGCCCTTCTGACCTTTCCAGTCTTGTCTCAAATGTCACCTCTTCAGAGAGGCCCTCCCTGATTGCCTTGTCTGAAGTTGCCCTCAACTCCTCCCTCATGCATCTCACTTTTTTACAACCTTCTAGATTTTTTGCCTCAGTGAGAAACAGAGGCCTTGATCATACTGCCTGCCGTGCAGTCTCCATGTTGTGTGGCCACAAAGCAGGTGCTCAATAAATATTTGCCAGATGAAGGAATGAGTTAAGGAAACTAGTGCCAAGGAGACACGCCCAGGTATGCTTTTAGTTGGAAAGAAAAAGCAGGGGTGGAAGCTGGAGCCACAACCACCCTCAGATACGCAGCACCACACCCTGCCCGGTCCTGCTGGCTGGCGGAGCAGGGGTCAGCCTGACCTTCTCCATCCCTGGCAGAGTTCGTGTGGCACTTGCCAGTTGCTGAGAGGGCTCCCTCCCGCTGCACAATTGTTCTAGTGACTGTCACGCCCGACTGGCCTCCGCGGCCCTTGGCCACGCCTGTGGATGTCCGCCAGCTCAGGTAACACCATCACAGGCCGCAGAAGCACCCGGGTCTACCTACCGTGGACTATTCAGGTGGGCCACGCAAGGAGAGCCCCGAAACGGCTGGCTCTTCTGAAATATTCAAAGAACACATTCAGTTTAGGTAGGTGGTGACTCGCAGGGTTCCCACCAGTGGCTTTAAGGAACCCTCCCTCTCCTAATGTTCCCCACGAGCCTGGCACTGTGCTAAGGGTTCGCCCATGTTACCTCACTACTCATTCCTGAGCGGGGCGCTGCTCTTACACCCACATTTTATAAATGCTGCTGTTGAGGGTCAATGGTGAAGCTGTGTGTCCCCAGGCAGGATGCAGAAGAGCTGGGATTCAGACCCAAATCCCATGCCAGAGACCAACCAGAATAACCACTGGCTTCCCTGTCCTTGTCAACTTGACCTACACGCTTGGACAGAACTGAACAGACGGACAGATGCTAGAAACCCTCTCCAGCTGTTCTTCCCATAAAAATGCAATGCAGTTTAAAACACGATGGAATTTTAAATGTTCCAGCAGACACACACACCGAAAGGGAAAGAAATAGGTGACAATTAGATGAATCATATATTTCGGGACTCAGCAAGCTTTTCCTGTAGAGGTTCTAAGTAAGTATTTTAGGCTTAAGGCAATATGTCAATCTGTTGCATATTCCTCTTTGTCTGGACTTTATTTTGGGGGTTGGGGTGGGGAGGTGTTGTTTATTTCTTGGGATTTTTTTGTTTGTTTTTTCCCCAGCCCTTTAAACATGTAAAAACCAGTCTGAGCTTGAGGTCTGTGCAAGAAACAGGGCCACAGGGCCTTTGCCCACGACCTGAGAACTCACCGAACAGAGGGCAATCCACTGTGAAATAACTGAATGAGGAAAGGGAGGAAGGTATGGAGGGAGGGAAGAGGAGACACATTTCCAGCTGCACCCTGTGTCTTTCCCACCACCCCCCTTGCTGGGGGACTTCTCAGTTTAAGTTCCTAATGGAGAAACCAGATCCGCTACCGCAGGCCTGGTCCCCCTGCCTGAACCCCACGTCCTTCTTGTCTCCTCTACATCGTCACAATGTACCGTGACGACATATCTAAAGTCTGTCCTCACTGTGGGCCTCTGAGCTGTGTGAAGCCCAGACTAATTTGTCTACAGTGACCTTTGACCCTAGGCATTAGGCACCACCTCAACCCCTCTCAGACCAATGGGCACAGAACCAAAGACAATCAGATGTTTGTACCACCCACGAAACGTCTGTTTGGAAGACTGAAACGGCAAGGACTCACCATCTCTGGTCCTGGCGTGGAAGGGGGGTCGGTGCCTCGGACCTGAGCAGGGACGGTGGGGGTGGGCACGGGGCGCTGGACGAACCTGGGCTCTGGAGCCTCCTGGGTCCCATCCCCGGCCTCTGGTGCCTGGCCTCTGGTAGCTCCAAGGACCCTCTGGCCTCACAGGTGGCCCCAAGGAAACTGGGGGCCTCCCAGGGGAAATGGGCACATCTGGGCACAGCCCCTCTGCAGAAGGCTGAGCCGTGGGCACATGGTGACCACCCAGGATTCCTGTGGGTGCATCCAGGCTTAGCAGGGCTGTGGTGTCCAGCTGATTAACTCCTCCTTGAGAGAGGGCAGGGAGAGGACAGAGGGTGAGCGTTACCTCCTTGGGAATTGAGAGAATTTGGAACCACATATATGCTTTGGAAGAGGCATTCCTCTTAATCAGTCCCTGAGTAATAAACACTCATGATTGCAACTGATCCTTGCGAACAAACAGCTACCCCAGAATCAGCCCAGTTCTGGAAGCTGCGATAATGTAAATGGACAAGGCAACCCTGCCGTGCACTGTGTCTCCAGTGTGTGCTGGGCACTGACTACGTAAGCTCTCCCTCTCTGTGGCCGGTCTTGTCAGTATTGGTTAACATTAATGGTGGTGCTCCTCAAACCTTAATCACATTGAAATCACTTGTTTAAATGTAGGTTCTGATACAGTAGGTCCTGCTGAGATCCTTCACGTCTAACAAGCCCAGAGACTGCTGCTCCTCAGACTTTACAGAGATTTGAAGTATGAGCATTTGGGCAAAACTGTCAGTCAGTGGCGGTTAGCTAGTTGGCTGGCTTGTTGAGTGGGTGGGTGGATGGATGGATGGGTAGGTGGGTAGATGGGTTGTTGAGTGGATGGATAGATAAGTGGAGGAATGCCACAGCAATAATTTATTTCTCCTTTTCTTCTGTCTCCTCAGTTGCCCTCTACAATGCATCCTCCACACAGCTTAAAGTGTTCCTTGACTTTCCACCTCCAGGACCAAGTTCAAAACCTTGCCACAGCGCCCAGGTCCAGCTGCCATCTATTGCCTTGGTGTGTTGTGCTACTTACCTTCCTGCTCCCAGAGCAGCCCCGACTCTGCCTGCCAATGGTGCTTTTAAAATGCAGTGTTCCTTCTCACCCCAGGGCCTTTGCACAGCCCTGGAACCTCTTCTCCATCTCTGTGCCCAAGTATGTCCTTCTCCCTTGCAGCTAATAATTCTTCACTATGTAGCTTATTAGTGTCTATCTTCCCACTGGAATGAATGCTGCAAGAAGTCAAGGAATGGATTCATTTGGCTCACCGTTTATCCCCAGAGCCCAAGACAGTGCCTGGCAAACAGCAGGCAGTAAATGCTTGTTGAATGACCAAGAATGCCCGTTATCTAGCAATTAAAATCATACTGCTTGCTCAAGAGAGCCCAAGCTTGGGCTGATGCTAATTCTGCAAGAAACTTTTCAGACGGGTCACTGAAATAAGGCCAGTTGGGGTGATGACGGATGCCAATAGAGATACCAGGACATAATATGCAATGTTGACTTTTAAAGAGAATGTTGACTTTCAAATGACTAGACCCTGTAATGCCCCCCAGCCCTCACCCACTGCTAACCAGGATTCAGATTCCAACAGACGGTTGATATTTTGAAGCAGACAGTTTTTTGCACTGGGGGCTCTTCTGCCATAGTACCCTCTCCTCTCTCCAGGTGGGACAAGCTGAAATGTCTCCAGACATTGCCAAAGCCCCGTGGGGGTCAGGATCAGTTCAGATCTGGTACCAACAGTGGGCCCCAGTGATGAGAGCCACAAGCTACTTTCTGCTGCACTGTCTTGATCCAGGAGTTGCATTCATACTATCTATTTGGGGGGGGTCATCATCTACTTGAGTATCTAATGAAACCTATTAATTTTCCAGGGGCAGGATGGGGCTGTCTAGACATTCAAGCCCACTTCCTCAATATTTAGGAAGATTGCTGACCCTCTGAAGTCCATGTATTCCCCCCCTGACAACCTGCTGCAGAGTTTATGCACTTTAGCCTAAAAGGCCCTAGTCCATGAAAGTGGGTGGACTGAGATCTTCTAGGCATTTTTTCATTAATAGCATTTATGGGTGTATTGTCTTCCTCCTGCAAAGGAAAAAGGAAAATAGAGCTACACACAGCAAGCAAACATGTAAGTAAGGCAATCGGAGGTGGGGAGTGGTGGGGGGAAAGCGAAGCCGTGTCTGTTAAAAGGCGGTACCTATTTTTCATGCTACAAAATGCTTTATGGTAAGTCAAAGTTGGGTGTCAATTTGACCCGGAGTCAATGTAAAGGGAGAAACATAATCAGCTTATACATTCCATTGTCCTGCAGGATCCCCCGAGAGGGGGCCACTGTTTTCCCCTCTTTTCTCTCTCTCCCTTCTTCTTTTTTAAAATCCTCCCCCCTCATTTCCACAAAATACAATTTTAGGTTACTCAGGAGGCAAAGTCCAAGCCCATAGGAAATAGGATGAAATAATTTCAGCTTAGTCCAAAACTATTTAATAAGGAGTCTCTAAATGCCAGTGCAGCTTGGCAACACCTTCCAGCGTGCTGCCCACCGCATAGCAGGTGCTAGGCAAAGGGAATTCTTACTGTTGGATTATAGTAATGGACACAACCACCCAGCAAGTGCATGTCAGCCAGAGACACCCTACAGGAGGGAAACCAAGGCTCAGGGAGAGGTGTGGCGGGCTCACATAGCCGGCAAGCATCAAGGTTGTTGTTTGGTGCGTATTAATATTCCAGGAAAGCCTCGTAGTGGCCGAAAAGCCTGGCATGTTCCTGGGAAACAGCACAGACTTTGGGTAGATGATCAGTGGATGTGCAGGGAGTGGATACATCTCTCAAAGCCATGAGATTCCCTTGCCTGCAACCAGAGGCAAGGTATTTCCCAAGCAGGCAGCCGCACCTTGCCAAGTGCTGGCATGGGAGCTGGGGGGCAGGAAGCGGCAGGTGCGGATCCCTGGAGAAAGGCACCTATTCTTGGACAAAGCATCCCCAGAGGGCTGGGCCCCTCCTGACCTGGGGCTGTCTCAACCACTTTCTCTGCAGGTGAATGACATGGGCGCGCACATACTTAGGAAGCTCCAGGGGCTCAGCAGACACTGAGAAGCTGTGAAACCTGATTAGAAATGGAAAACTTAAAAAAAATTAAACTTGGAGAGTCTAGTTCCCGGATCGAGACAATACCCAATGCCCCACCTCCAAGCTCTTGAGAAAGCAGAAGGAAAGAGACAGGTCATGTCACCCAACGGGGACACTTGCTATTTTTTTTTAATTGTCATTCTAAGGTGTGAAATACTATCTCATTGTGGTTGTGACTTGCTTATTCCTGATGATGAGGGATATATTGAACATCTTTTTCATGTACCTCTGGGCCATTTGGATGTCTTCTTTGGAAAAAATGTCGTTCCTCTACTCATTTTTTAATCGAATTTTTTATTTTCTAGAGTAGATCTTAAATGTTCTCAACACAAAAAAGACATGGTAATTATGTATGATGGGGACGTGAGCTAACAGTGTGATGGTAACCAGGGTGCAGTATATAAATGTGTCAACCTACACAATGTTTTAAGTCCATTTTATCTCAATAAAACCAGAGAGGAAAAGAAGACCTCGATCATGTTGAGAAATGGAAAACTCATGGTTGGGCCCAGCGTCCAGAGAGAATGGAGAAGCAGGAAGCTCAGGAGTACGCATGACATTAAGGGACTGGCCAAACCCCTGTCTACTGGTGGGGAGACCCAGGCTGGGGTGTGTGGGGTAGTGAGACCCTGTAGCTATTCTGGGGATGTCCCTTCTGTGGAAGAGGGGTGCATCTGCCTTTTTCCTTGGAGAAGTCAAAATGAGCCTTTAAAATGGAATGAGAAACTTCTTCTTACTCCTTTCAATTATGATATTGACCATTTCCCATGGAGTAGCAAAGCCCCCCATCTGTGAATCTTGGGTCTCCTAACTTCTGTGAAAATGTCATAAAATACTCAGAAAAGCGATGAATTTTTGAGTATTTATGACTTTCATCTTTAAGGTAACTTAATTACAAGTATCTATTATTTTTCAAAATGGCTCTTTTTGTCAACCTGCACACAAAGTTCCTGAAAATTCCACAACTGTCCCTTGTAAGACTGTGCAAATGGTGTGAGAATTTCAATCTCATCCCTCCTGATCTTATCACACAAGACGCTGCTCTTAGTCTCCGCACGGCTTACGTAGCCTCTCATACACTCAGTACACCCAGACCTCTGAGGCCAGCCCATCTCCTTCTTTTTCCTGAGGTCCAGAACCAAACAGTCAGCTGCCCCTTTGGGGAAACCTCAAGGACCTCACTTCCTAAATGGGTGTGACAGAGCTGGTTACCCTTTTGTGACCAGTACCCTTCTTCCTTCCTCTTGTTTAATGATTCCAACATCCACTGATTGGTCCCAAAGACCCAGGAGCCACCCCATCTTCTGCACTGAGCCCTTATCCCCGAACACTGCCCTTCCCCCATCATAATACCCACTGTTGTGTATTACAAATCTCTGGTTGGAGCCCCATGTCTCACCTTCAGCTCTATGGAAAAAAAGGAGGTGAAGCTTATTTTTCAGTCTTGGCATCTCCAGTGCCTACCAACCTCCCTAGGCTTGAATCTCATCATCCATACACCTTTATTGAGCACCTGCTGTGATTCAGGCATTATGCACCAGGAGATGATAAGACAGAAGAGATGACATCTCTCCTGGAGAGTGTGAGGTCCAGGAGCCCCGAGAAGTCAGGGTCAGGGCACAGAGCTTAGTGTTCCCACACCCACATCCATATTTTATCCAGGCAACTCCTGCCAGGCTCACGTAGCTTGGCAGTGGTACAGCTCGCGGCTGGGATTCAAACCTGAGCAGAAGCGGTGCTCTGAGTTTTCTGGGTCTTGATTCCTTCCTTGGATGAGGGAAGGATGTTGTGGGTAAAGCCACCCACATTTTTAAGATGTGAATTTTTAAAATGTCCGTGCAGTAACCCTGGGGAAGCTGCAGGAGGCTGGGTCTACAGGGGGTTGGTGGAGGCTGGGCAGGTGGGGTGAGACCCCGGTGCTTGGAGGGGTTCCCCTCTAGGTGCTCAGGCCGGCCGTGGTCACATGAGTGATTGGGATCCAGGGCACAGAAATTCACCCTGCATAGGGATGAGAGATGCCCCCACTGGAGCCCACTGAGCTGAGCTCCCCCAGCAGGGCTCTACAGCTCAAGGGCTGTGGTGCTTGGCCAAGTCAAGGTCCCAGAGCCTTCAGACTTGGAGGGGATGCTGGGAGCAAGACAGGGGCACGCTGAGCAGAGACAGTCACGGAGCTGATTAGAGGCCCTGCAATCGAGCTGTCTGGGGTCACTCTTATAAGGGCACTGATCCCACCCATGAGGGCCCCACCATCGTGACCCGATTACCTCCTAAAGTCCCCACCCCCAACACTGCTGCACTGGACATAAGGATTTCAACACAGCAATTTAGAGGCGGGGGAGATAGTCATTCAGACCATAGCACCTATTTGTTTTTACTTAAAACAAAATAGATAGATATATGGCTATTAGCAAAAATTAAAATTACACACATGGCTCACATTATACTTCTATTAGGCAGTGTGAGCAGAATGACCTTCATTGTACAGAAGAGCAAACCGAGGCACAGAGAGGTAAATGACGTGCCCAGTGTAACACAGCTCGTGAGTGGCAAGGTCAGGATTGGAATCCAGAACGTGTGCCTCCAAGCCAGGGCACTGAGCCACTGTCATGGCCCCAGCACCCCCTCATGCATCAGGGGGGTCTGTGGGAAGAGGTTATGTGAAATCAGAGGTCACTGCTGCCTCCCGGAGGGGGCTCTTGCACCAAGATCATCGGTACCGCACGGAGAAAGCCGGGAGCTGAGCAACATGCTTGCCCTTGTCCGTCTGTCCCTGACAGATTCCCATCCGGGGTGGATGTCCATCTCCCTCACGGGCAGCCCTGTCACACAGCAGGAGGGACGTATTTGCGAGTGTCAAGTGGAAGAAAAAGCAAGGTGTGGAACAAGACGCATTGTGTTTCTGGATGATTGGGTTTCAGGGACACGAACTCCTTTGCTCTCTCTCTGAGCATGGTGGCTGTTTGTAGGGACAAACCAAAGCCACCACCTGGCTCCGAGGGACACCTGACCCCAGCAGAAGGTCCCTCAGCTGGTCAGAATTGCTGGGACTCAAGCCCTTTCCTGTGACTTCAGAGGCCAGACTTTCAGGAAAAAATTAGAAGAGAAATATGCCTTGAGAGATTGCCTACGGAAAGCCACACTCACCCATCACTAGAGCCCAGTGGGTGCGGTCAGAGATATTCAAACCTGCCCTACCCCGCTCCCCCACGTGTACCATCTGCAGGGGGACACGCTGACTGTTCATACAAATCCACTGACCCCCACAGGCCCACCCACTTAGATACATACCACTGCTGTACTGTCATCAAGGACGCACACAACCAGAACCACACCTGCTGGGCTCCTCCGCAGTCCTTACATCTGCCCTCCCGAGCACAAGTCCCCCACATCTGTTACAGAATAAGAGACTCAAAAGGCAACAGCAGCCAGACCTGTGGACCGGGTGTTCTTGCATTCAAAGAATCCATTAGAGGTAAGGGGGTATTTCAACGTGGACTGGGCGTCAGATGATGCTGAGGAAGCATCGTTCGTTTGCGAAGTGTGGTGATCGCAGAGCATCGGTGGGCTTCTGAAGGGGCCCATCCTTCCTCCTGTGGAAAGCTGCATGGATCTCCCCACCTCTGAATCGCAGGTCAGCCATGGGACTTGTTTTGACCAATTTAGAGCAGGGCAGAAGAGACCCTGTGGACTTCTGAAGCTGAGCTTTGGGACATGTGGAGCTTGTATTTTGTGGGGTTTGGAAGGCTTCTCCCAGGAATCCATCCACCACGTGGTGCCACGTCCAAGCCAAGTGGAGCCAAGTGAGGGTGCTCCGGCCAACAGCCCAGCGCCAGCTCCCACCCGAGGGCACAAACCATCCAGAAGAACTTTCCACCCCAGCCCAGCCACATCACGGAGCTATGAGATGGGAGGTGGTGGTTGTTTTAAGCTGCCACATTTTTAAAAACAGAGCAATAGATAAACAGCAATAATGCTGGTAAGCAAAGTAAATAAGCTTTTCTCATGCACTGTGGGTGGGAATGTAAATTGGTGTAGCCACTGTGGAAAACAATGTGGAGTTCCTCAAAAATGTAAAAGATCCTATGATCCAGCAATTCCACTTCTGGGTGTCTGTCTGAAAAGAATGAAAACATCAATTTGAAAGACAGCTGCACCACATGGTTATTGCACCATCATTATTTATAATAGCCAAGATACAGGAGCAACGTAAGTGCCCACTAATGAATGAGTGGATAAGAAAATGTAGTACATATACACGGTGGAATATTACTCAGCCACAAAAAAGAAGGAAATCCTGCCATTTGCAACAACATGAATTTACCCTCAGGGCTTTGTGCCAAGTGGAATAAGCCAGGCAGAGAAAGACAAATACCCTACGATCTGACATACATGTGGACTTTAAGAAATAAAACAAAAATGACTCATAGATACCGACAACAGATTGGTGGTTGGTGGGTGTCGGGGGTGGGATGAATGGGTAAAGGAGGTCAAAAGGTACAAACTTCCAGTTTTAAAACAGACAAGTCCTGGAGAGGTGATGTACATGGTGACTTAGTTAACAAGCCTGCATTGGATATTTGAAAGTTGTTAAGAGACTAAATCTTAATGTCCATGTCACAAGGAGAAACATGTGGAACTATGTGATGACAGATGTTAAGCAGACATTGTGGGGATCTTTTCTCAGCGTGTACAAATACCAAATCATGCCATCGTGTGCCTGAAACTAGTCTAATGTTATATGTCAATCATTTGTCTGTTTAACAAAATAAGTTCTTACTCTCGGATGTGTGCATAGTTATTCAACCTCCTCAACCTAAACACACTTTTCCACAGATCCTCTACACAGGTTCCCACAGCTCCCAGAAATTACATACACAAAGATGCAACACAAACACCTGACCCCCAAAATATTGAAAGTCCCACTGGCAAACAGGAGCCCCGCTCACCGACAGACCTACCCCTGGATTTAACCCCAAAGACAAACAGACGTCTGTGTACTGACACACGCCAATTCCTGGACATACCCACGCACATCCTTACTACCCGTAGAGAAGACTAGACTGTAGTGAGAAACAAATATGCTTACCAATGGTGTAGCCAGACAAGCAGGCAGTGTTTGGACACCTCTCAAGTCCTGACCAAGGCACCATTCATTCATTCATTGAATGAATTCATTGAATTCTTTAGACAATTGCATACTGAGTCCCTACTGTGTGCCAGACCCTGTTTTAACCATTTAGAATACATCAATGAGCAAAATGAAGATTCCTACCTTGGCAAGTATATAAAGAGTCTGGAATATCTAGTACCAGAAAGTAAGGAAGTGCTCACAGATTAATGGCGCCGTATCTACAGGACAAAGGAGGCAGCCGGAAGGAGCTGGGCCAAGGGTGGGATAAGTTGGTATCAGTGATGACAGTCACCAAGGATACTCCATTGAATGTATAAGAATCAGAGGTTATGTTGACATAAATAACAAATAACTAAATGCCATGTGAGGAAGCTCCCACCAGGCACCATCCCGATTGGCACCTGGGTATTGGACTTCTAATCTCCAGGACCATCAGAAAATACATTTCAATCGTGTAAGCCACCCAAGCTCTTTTGTTATGGCAGCCGGAGTGCTCTAAGTCATTCAGATTCCCCACTGCCATCCAAAATTTTCTCCCTTCACAGCTAATGTCATCACCATGTCCTTACCTCCTGAAGCTCTCCTAGGGCACTGTGAAGTCCCTTCCCCGAGGGGTGGTGATCCCAGTGCCTAGCACAAAGCCTGGCACACAGAAGGTCTTTTGGTGTTCTGAGACTCAGTTTCCAATGGTGGAGGGCTGGTCCCCCCACATCAACCAGCAATTCTTGGACAGCAGCAGGGTGTCTGGAAATTCAACTCAATTCTGACACTATCTACCTGGAGACAGCATCAGATCCCATGGGTTAAGGGTTCAGTCCTACAAGACTGCCCCCAACACACACTTCAGGCACCAATCGCAAGCCGGGCTTGTCACCTGCACTTCTGACCCACTGGCTACAGATCAGTGGTTCCCAAGACGCCCGTACTTGGGTTTCATTAATTTGCCAAAGCAGCTCATGGAACTCAGAGAAACAGCGAGGTTGTGTCTCCAGGTAACAGCTTACGCACTTCCCTGGCCCAGCGAGGCCCACTGAGGTCTGAAAGAAGGCACTGAGGTGCAATCCTGATTCCACCACTGGCCAGCTGTGTGGGCTTCTCTGGGCCTCAGTTTCCCCATTAGAAAGTGGGAATGGCAATAATAAGACTTTCCTCCAAAGATTCTTGTGTGGACCCCATGAGAAGGGGCAAGGGCGATGGTCCCAGCCAAGTCTGTGCTCAATAGAAGTGGACTGCTATTTTCACTGGCCTAAGCTAAGGGGCAGCCTATCTCAGACCAGAAGCTTTTTAGAGCAGTCTGTTGCTCCCTAACAGAGCCCCAAATTCTTAGGCCGTTGCTCAATGCCTGGCTGCCCCCTTCCATCGTTATTGTTCATGCCGCCCCTTCCACATACCCTGCATTCCAGTGAAACTGGGCAACGCATCACAGGCAAAACACAGCTGGTGATGTCTACCCCAGGACCTTTGCTTATTCTGCCTCCAGAGAGCCCATGGCACAGAGGACTGGAATGGGCATCACAACTTATCAACCTGGACTGTACCCCAGTTTCACCTCTTGAATGCTACTGACATTTAGCAAGTGACAAAACCCTTCTGACTTTAGTTTCTCCATATGTACTGGAGTGGATAATGTATACACTAGAGATAATGAATGAGGACTAAAAGTGTATGGGAGACTCACCTGGACCTGAGAGGTATAGTAATAATAATTATTACTATAGTAAAATAAATGGTAATAGTAATATCAATAATAGATGTTAATTAATGTTATGTTATGCATAATCACATAATTATAACACATATTATATATAATTGAAATATAATTATGTGTATTATAAGATAATACACACAATTAATGTAATTATTATTACAGCAAAATAAGTCATAATATTAATCTTAACAATAAATTTGATATATAATATATACTATGCATAATATAGTATTATAATTATATAACAAAATAATGAATAAAAATTTAAACATAATAAAATTATATAATAATCATACAATTATAGTATGATATGTATTATATATTACTGTGTATGATATGTATGTTATAGTATTACAGTATGTCATGATAATAGATGCTAATGCTACATTATATGACAGATGATTATAATGATATGCTTATATATTATTATAACTATTATGTATGTATAGTAATTATATATATGATTACATAATGTATTTATTCTTAAAATACAATAAATAATACTCATGTTAATAAATGCTAATTAATGCTATTATATTATGATCATCTATGATAACTCATAATTATCAAAGTAATGTCATAGTTTTATATATTTTCTATATGTTTACTATATATTCATTATGTATTTAATTATAGAATATATGTGATTATATAACAAATTATAAAATATATAATGATACATGTTGTTATATGAATATATACTAGCATCCATGATATAATATACATTTCAAATGTTTTTCCAATATTAATAAGTATTTGCCATGTGCCAGGCACTCTTCTAAGAGCTCTACATATACTAAGTGATGGACTCCTTACAACACCCCTCTGATGTCAACAGGCTATTAATAAACCCATTTTACAGATTGAGGAAAGGGAGGTAGGGAGAGGCAGAGCAGGGCTTGAACCCTGGACATCTCCCTCCAGAGCATCACTGTCAGATGGGCTGGTGGACATTCCTGCAGCAACGGACACGTTTTGTACCTCCAGTAGGGTAGCCACTGATCCTGCATAGCTCCTGAGCTCTCAGAATGCAGCTGCCATGGCTGAGGAAGTTAATTTTTATTTTTATCTAATTCTTAACAATTTATATTGAAGTAGCCACATGTGACTAGAGGCTATTGCACTGCGAGCCACAGCTTTGGGGCCCTCTCTCTTACCCACCACCCTCTCCTGAAATATAGCACCCGTGGCTGACTGGGCTGGCTGTAAGAAAAGTGTTCTTCATATAATAAATGCAGAGCAACAGTCCTGACTACTATGGAGAAATCATTCCTCCTGTTCCTGGGACTATGAGGCTCCCATTTCCCACTTGACTTGGAGATGCTGTAGATGAATATTACATGTTTCCCTGACTTTTACTCCAGGAAGAAACAGCAGTGCACCTACAAAAAGGAAGGCAATTGAGTACTCTGAACTCAGAATGGGAGGCAACAGTGAGTGGTGGAGACTGGGACAAACTGGGTGCTCTGAACTCAGCATGGGAGGCAACAGGGATACTGGGGACTGGGACAAATTGAAGACTTCTACCTGCTCCATCAAAAGGGACAGCTGCTGCTCAGCTTTTGCTGGGAGGCACACGACTGGGGTTGGCAGAAATTTAAAACTTTTTACAAGGAGTTGGAAACCTGGAAACTTTACAGGATTTCAAAATATCAGTGGGGGGAATGCAACAACTTTTAAGAGGCTGTACCCCAAAACAAAGGCATTCTTGGGCCTGAATCAAGCTTTAGGCCATCATTTGAAACTTCTGATTTAAATCAATGGTTCCCGATCCTGGCTGTGCATTAAAATCTCTGTGGAAGCTTATTTTTAAGAAAAATACCAATTTGGAGTGGAGCACTGACATGGGATTTTTCTCAAATCTTCCAGCGCATTCAGACACACAGTCAGACTTGAGAGCCAGTGATTTAAATATCTTGGGACCTTTCACGCAATAAACATCTGTGGTATGTCCACGTGCTATATTTTGTGACAGGGACATCCTCTTAATAAAGAGGATTGAAATGTGGGAAAACAGGCACCCCACTCCAGCTTTTTCTGTGTCTTCATCTCTCTCCTTTCACATCTTGCACCCCTATGTCTGAAAACAGCACACCCCAATTTACTCTTGGCTTTTCTCTCTTCCTTTTTATGGACAGCGGAGCCCTGAAGCACCCAGAGGCCAGAAGCATATAATTGACTTCTTGGCAGGCCTCTCAAAGGCTGCAGCCGAGCAGACCTGGCGCTCCTTAATCCTAACCAAACAGGATCGGTCACAAGGCTGCCTGCACCAGAGGAAATCTCCACGTAATTTCCAGAGGGAGCAGCTCTGGAGAGAAACACGGAGACTCTGCTGATCAGGGCAGGTGGGTGGGGTTTGCACCACAGGGAGCAATTTTTTTTTCTTTCAAAAACTGGAAGGAGAGCAACAATGTGGATTGGAAACAAATAGAAGTTTTAAGAGGGTAACTTTCCGGCTCTGGGCCAACGGCTGTGGCCTCCCTGGGCTCCTGAGGACTGCGTCAGCCGGGGCTCCTTTAAATGAAACCTGGTTTGCAAGATTCCAAGCCCTCAAAGACAGACCAGAGTTCCTGGCCTTAAACTGCTTCTCTCTTGTTTGTTTAATCTGGCGTGTGGAGATTGGAGGCTGGGGGTTTAAGGAAACCGGGGACAGAAAGTCGCCCTGCCCTGCCTGCTTCCCCAGCCGGGCTCTTCGGTTTTGATACCAGCTGTGTCTTCAGAAAGGGCTTCTCTGCCCTTCTCTGCCCCAAAACCTGACATCCATCTTTCTGTCCAACCAATAAATATACACTGAGTGTCTAACACGGGCTAAATTGAAGCTAAGGATTACAATAGCACCCCACCCCCATCTACGGGGGGATACGTTCAAAACCCCTCAGTGGATGCCTGAACCCTGTAATATACCATGTTTCTCCTATCCATACCTTCCTAGGATACAGCTGACTTTATAAATCAGGCACAGTAAGAGATAAGCAACAATAATGAATGAGCAAATACAACAATATGCTGTAATAAAAGTGATGTGAATGTGGTCTCTCTCTCTCTCAAAATATCTTTTTGTGAGTGGTGGAGGCATCGCGACCTGGCATTACGCTGCTATTGACCTTCTGACGTTGGTTTCCAGCTCCTCAGCACCCACCCAGGGCTTACTGGTGGACCTGCTACTGAACTGCAGTTGACGCCTAGTAACTGAAACTGGAGAGCAAAACTGCAGATAAGGGGGCACTGTTGAGTATTTTTATCATTCTTACTATCCTAACAGCAGCAAACACATGTAGGCCCTATTCTGTGCCCCTGACATGTTCTAGGAGTAGTTCATGTAAATCCTTATTGAAAAGCTTCTACTTTCCCCATTTTATGGAGGAAGAAACAGAGGTTCAGAGAGGCCCCAAGTCATAGAATTGGGCTAGGATTTGAACTGGGCCATCTGGCCCCAGACCAGCCCTCTTCACCCCCTGGCATCGTGCTCCCCTCACAGAACATATAGTTGAGTGGGGGCAACTTAAAAAAACAAGTTGACTTCAGATATTTATATTTAAATTCTCATAAAGATATGAGAAATTTAGTTTTCCTGTGGAAACAGCCAATTTAGCTAAAATTAGCTGATTTACCTAATTACTAGGGATTGTAGTTTATTGTGAAAACATATCTGTAATGGGTTGTGTCTGCTGGGCTGAGTAAAAGGGTAAGTTTTCTTTCTGCGTCAGTCTCTGAGCAGGTTGCCTGTGAAATGTGCCATGTTCTGGGTTAGTGCTTATGGTTTAATGGCTTTTCGTTAAGATTTCCCCAACACCTGCCTGTTGCTTCCTGCCTTTTTCGAATCGACACATTTAGTCTAAGAGTCCCAGGAATCCAGAGCTGGCCTAGTTTGTGGTCTTAATTTCACAGTGACATGGTGGGATCTGTCATTAATTCTGGGTTCAAATCCTGTGTGGCCCTGGACAAGGCACTCAACCTCTCTGTGCCTGAATTTCCCCCTTTGATAAATTAGGGTTACAAATGACAGTACCTATTCCAGAGGATTATTGCCAGAACTAAGGGGGAGAAGGGCTTAGGCCGAATCCCGGTACAAAGCACATAATTTTAGTTAATAATAACAACCAGTATGGTTTTAGGATCCCTCATGCTCATTGGGTTAGTACTGTGTCGAATCCCAATATTAGTAACAATGCAGTGCTGTCTGCATTCTCAGTAAAAGCTAACATGCATTTTGACCTTGTTGATATCAGTGAACAAAACAATGTCCCTGCCGTCATGGGGCTCATAGGCTGGAGGGGGAAATAGATAAACAAGTAAATAAGTAATGGTGGAATGTAATGCCAAGTGGAGGGAAGGAAAGTAAGAAGAGAAGAGTGGTCTCTGTTGGCCGGGTGTTTAGAAACACAGAAGAGTGACAGACAGGCAGAGACTGCACGGGAAAGGGAGGCCCAGTGAGGCTGACACTCATGGCCATCTGAGAATGATCCTGAGCTCTTGTGTACCCACATCCCCTCCTCCCGATGACCAGGACCAGCTGAGGCCCTTACCTGCGGGCAGTAGGCATCTGAGCACGAACAGCACCAGGAGCCACCACTGGCCTCCGGGGGGACCCTGCCACAGGCTGGCCATTCAAGGCATCAGGAACACATGGGGGCCAGTCCTTGGCTTCAGGGCAGTCCCGCAGCTGAGCCCACAGACATGTCCCGCACACCCTCCGCAGGGCCGAGGCAGCCAGGTGGCTGAGTTCCGGCGGGTATCAAATGTTGGCCTAATCCGTGAGGCCAGGTGGGGCTGGGAAGGGCCCCTTCACCTGTTCCCAGGCCCTGATTGGCTCTCCCGGCCCTGGGTGAGGCCTGCCTAGGCTCCCAGGCGGGTGTGGAGAGGGCTGCCGGGCTCACCCAGGAGTTACACCCATTTTCCAGGGGAGGCACCCTGGGGTACAGACACCTTGCTGCAGCTCACGCATTCCTCGAGGGTCTGCTGGTGTGGGCACCGAGATCTGACGGCAGAGGGACAGCTGGGCTCTGCAGAGCTCCCAGCTGGTCGGGAAGGGCTGGGGCGCCAGAAAGAAGACGTGACCCTTGTTCCCGTTGCCCTGAGTGGATGCTGAGGAGCTTGAGACAGAGCAGCAGCATGGTGAGGCTGGGGTTCTAGTAAAAGCCCCAGTGGCTATGGGAAGGATGAAGGTCTGGAAGAAAAGATGCTGGGGCTAATCGGGCCAGAGGGGGCTGGGGTATTAAGTCGGGGAGGCCTGATTGGAGTCATAGCGGTGGGGACAGAGGGAAGGAAACACACTAGGGAGGTGGAACAGAGGGGCAGTCTTAGAGAGTGGGGGACAACACTGGGGGGAGGCAGTGGGGTTCCAGACGGGAGTTCCGTTGGGCCGTTGGTTGGCGATGACCCCATTCTTTTCCCAGATCTGGCCCCACACCACCTTGTGTCTGGTCCTGTCGGCGAGAGCGGGTCCCCGCCAGCTCAGTGTCCTGCTCCCGGCGCTGCTTCTCTCTCTCTCTCTCCACATGCAGTTCCTACAGTCCTGACCTCCTGCCTTCTCCAAAGCCCAGCATGCGGACCCTTTCTATTTCTTCTGCCTGACATGCTTTTCCCTCCAGCAGTTAGCAGATGGCTGCTTGTCCTACAAGACCCTGTGATAACCCCTTGACCCTCTTAGGAAGCTGCTCATACTGCTCCTCGCTGCCCCTTCCCTCTCTGAGCAGCTGAGACTGCTTTTAGCGTTGATTTGTTCTGAGCCTATGAGCTCCACCCATCCATCCATCCATCCACCCATCCATCCATCCATCCATCCATCCAATCCATCCATCCATCCATCCATCCACCCATCCATCCATCCACCAATCCATCCACCCAACCATCCATCCACTCATCCATCCATCCATCCATCCACCCATCCATCCATCCACCCATCCACCCATCCATCCATCCATCCACCCATCCATCCACCCATCCATCCATCCACCAATCCATCCACCCATCCATCCATCCACCCATCCATCCATCCATCCACCCATCCATCCGTCCATCCATCCATCCATCTATCCATTACCCATACATCCTTTTATCCACCCAACACACATTTATTGAGCACCATCCTGTGTTCTAGGTACAAAGGACACAACAATCAATGGACAGACAGACATTTGTACCTCACAGGGATATGGATTCCAAACCAGAATAAATAAGTACAAGCAAGGTCACTGCAGATATCAGTAACTCTAAGGAAGGGGGAGGAGACAGGGAACACTTCACACAGGGTATCAGGCGAGGCACCTAAGGATGTAATGTGTACGGATGACAAGGATGCAAAACACAGGAAATGCCTGGAGAAGAACATTGTTGGGGGAAAGTGCAAAGGCCCTGCCGGTGGGAATGTGCCTGAGGTTAGTGTGGCTGCAGAACAGAGAGTGAGGCAGGAGAGACAGGCAGAAATGGGGGCAGGGGGTGAAATCTAAGGGGTGGGGCTCTGTAATTTTGCTTATCTCAGCACCTAGAATGTGTTGGCTGAATGAAAAAATATATGAATGGTTGGATGGATGAACGGATAGATGGATGAAAATATTTGGTAAAAATGGAGTTGCCGTGAGTGTAGGGAAATCTAGGCGGGCCCCCAGAAGAGGCACTTCCATCCTTTGGGCTACAGATTAGACACCAGGCTCCTCTCTTCAAATGCAGAATCCCAGGACAGGGGTGACCAGCATCCCTTTACATGGATGAGCGTTTTAGCCAAACCAGACCTAGAGGCTCTGAGCAGAGGTTTTGGCTCCTGCGACTTCCAGCTGGCTTGTGGCCCCGGAAGCTGTAGCTTCCCTCCCTGCCCTGGGGGTACAGGAACCCTGCCAAGAAGCATTAGTAACTGAGCTGCCCCACTGTCCCTAAGCTGCTGGGATCCACTGTCTCCTCCCACGTGACCAAGGAGGTCAGTGCCCAGGAGCATCGGTGGGTGGGGCTGACACTGCCCAGCTCCTCAGGATGTCAGCACCAGGTCTGGGTGTGGATCCGCCACAGGCAGAACCCCAGAGTCAGGCAATGAGAAAGTGGATTCCTGGGGGTAGGGTCTGTCTCTCCAAATTCTGATGTATTCGTCACACACATCAGTACAGGTTCTGGAGCCTGATGCCAGAGTTCAAATCTTGACTCTTTGTTTGCTGTGTGACCTTGGGCAAGTTCTTAAGCTCTCTGAGCCTCTGTTTTCCCACCTGCCAAAGAAGGTACAAATGATGCGGCACACGGGAGCTGTGTAAAGAGGTCTGGACTGCCCGGGGCGCAGTTGGCCTGCTTTGGGAGTGTCTTTTGATAAATACAAGCAGAAGTCAATGAGAAACCTTGCCCCTGCCCTTTGGGCCCTTATTCCTGGGAAGACAATTTGATCCCCACCACACTTGGGGGGTGGCAGGGCCCAGGACAAGCTCACTTTGCACATAAGCAAACTGAGGCTTGTAGTTCTTAAGCACATGCAGGTAGGTGCCCAGAGGTGGACATGGTGTAGGAACATTCAGCCTGGACTCCTGCTCCAGCCAAAGCACAGTAAGGAGGCAGCACCCAGGGCAGCGGACCAGGGGCAGGGAGACCGGGGTTTCAACCCTGCTGTGGAACCTTGGGCAGGTCACTGAACCTCTCTGTGCCTCAGTTTCCTACCCGCAAAATGGAGCTTATCCCTATCACAGTAGACAAGAGCTCAAAGAGGTGAGGCCCCCTACTTAGCCCAGAGCCCTTTCCTCAGTGGCGTGTGTGTATGATTTGTGGCAGATTCATCATGTTCACAAATAGCTTTTAAAATGCAAAACAGTGCAATTGTTTGTGCCACCATAATATTTACAGTAAAAGGTGCAGGGGAATCCTGCATATCAAGTTAGTGTTGTGGTTGGTTCCTCAGGAAAGGGAAAGAATCAAGATTGTGTAAATACATGACATAGGGACATCAAATATGTCTGTATTAAATATTGCTATAAAAACAATTTTTTTTGGTGTGTGTAAATTTGATCATGTTGACGGGTGGGTACCAAGCTCCTCACTGGTATCTTTGTACTTTTGTTTCACTTGAATAATTCATAACAAAAATAAGCACAACTATGTAGGATTAAAAAATATTAAAAATATCTCATGCATATGCTTTTGTCACATTTTCTCTGCAATAGGATTTCACTATTTGTGTTAATTCATATATCTACTTATTTTTATTATGATTCATCTAAATTGCTGTGTATTTCATCCATGTCCTTGTCGGATGAATAATGACGTCAACAATGTTTCCTTCATTCCTTTTCTACATGATTAAGGTTCCCAGCTGGACTTGCAGCTCATAATGTCTTCCCTGAAATTTGCGGTTGTCACAGGTGGGATGTTCTTTTTGATTGTTTTCTTCCTCTTGCTGAGCCCATTGCCTCTTCTGATGAGCGAGACACGCCAGGAGCTGCTGTTCATGGCAGAAAAGGAGAACCACGATAGGAAATGTCAGGATGGGGGTGCCCTGTGCTGACTGCCATGCTGGATGTGTTTCTATTCACTGCTCATCATTACAACATCCCCATAAGGTCTAATGAGGGTTCTCGTTATGCAAGTGACGACACGAGGCCTCTGCAGACAATGCTCCCAGTTCACAAAGCAAGTGCTGGTCTGGACTGAGCTCACTGTTTGAGTTCAAGTAATCCTCCAAACGATAAGGGCTGTCGTGGCCACTGCAGGCTCCCCAGGAGAGCGAGGACCACCGCTCCACAGAGACCATCCTGTAGGTCAGTCAACTGGCTTGTAAATAGCATGTATTTCTGCATTATCTTGTCTCAGTCTTCTGAGGACCTACAGATTGTTGTTATTTTCATAGATGACAATACAATTTATTCTTTCTCAGATTTAACTGTTTTTCTTAACCATATGACACTATCACCTTAGGGGAAGACATCCTCTTAGGGTGAGACAGAGAATCTCACCGACACAGTGTCTGCTTCCTTTAGAATGAACCACTAAGGCAGATGAGGACCGTTTCAACCGGGGCGTCTTAGGAGCTTCGGGTTGATGGGAAGCATTTCTTCTCTTTGCCAGGAGTGGAACGTATACTTGGATGGATGCCTTGACCTGCTACATGCTACTTCATGGGTAGAGGAAGACATGCCTTGCAGGAACGGGAAAAGATATTGGGCTTTGCTCAGAATTAAAATGATAAAAATGTTAAAGGAATTTACAAAATCTGTGCAATTGTAAATGCTGGTTCTGTGTCACCGGGGGCATTAAGAGAGACTGTTCAACAGAGTTAACTCAGCAGACAGCTGGTCTAAACTGAGGCCCAGTCTTTGCTGGGCACCAACTGTACTTCCTGTCCGTGACCTAGCCTCATCTTACCCAAGTGTCCTCATGGGTAAATGGGATGAGAGCATGTAAAATGCGTCTGTAATGTGACCAGCTCTTCAGATGAATCTGAGGAATGCCAAATACTGGAGAGCATTGTTCTAGAATGTAGATTTCATAATGTTATTCTTGTCCTTCTGTTTGTTTGAAGGCATGGGATATTTCTAAAGGAAATGCCATGTCTGATTCTTGGTGTCAGTCTCAGCACTTGGCACAATGTGTAAAATGGAGTTGGTGATCTCTAAAAATTTGGGCCAGTAATAGGAAGACAGTAAAGAAATGGTGTGAGAGATGGTGATGGAGGGAGAAATTAGCAGAGGGACAGATCTGAATATTCATGTGGATTCACAATATATATGGAGGGTGTTGTTTGTTTTGTGGTAACCACTGATTCTCAAACATTAACATGTTTCAAATTCATCTGGAGGGCTTGTGAAAACACACATTTCTGGTCCTGCTCCCTGAGTTTATCCAGAGGAAGTCTTCAGTATTACCAAGAATTTTCATTTCTATCAAGTTCCCAGTTGGTGTTGCTGCGGTTAGACCAGGAACGATTTTCTTTTCTTTTCCCTGCCTCTTTTATACCAGCCAGATTCATCAACAACATGAAGCCCACAAATCACACAGATGTTTCAGAATTCCTTCCCCCGGGACTGACACAGGAACCAGAGCAGGAGCCCAGCAACTCAGAAGCCATCACAGAAAAGTTCTCTATTGTTGAGATCATTTTGCTCTTAGTGAATTCAATGTCTTGAATTCACAGTATGAGATTTCCCACAGTTTTGGCAGATTTTCCCAGACTGGAATATCTGACCAGGAAATTTGTTTCTAGACAGAATGTAACAGGGATGCTTTAGGAATGGAAACATTCACAAAACCTTGACAATATGAATCAAACTCTTGAGGATGAGGATTTTGTGGTTTCCTTTTTTTGTTGTTTAAAGCCCATGCTAAGTTTCTTTCAGAGTTTCTCACATTTTCCTATGCCCAGAAAAAGCCTCTAGGACCTGGTGTTCTGGTTGTCTATTGCTTTGTAACAAGTCACCCCAAACTGAGTGGCTGCAATACAGCAGTGAGTGACTGTTTCTCAGGATCCCATGGTGTAGCTCCAGGCTGAAGGGGGTTTCAGGTCCAGGCAAGTTTACTCTGGATTCCCTGAGACCGAATAACAACAACGGAACACAGCAGGTGGAAAAGGGCTCATACCAAGTTTTATTCTCACAGAGGTAGGTTGTGTTAGCATCACATCTGCACCCAGAAGTCTGCAAGTAGCAAGTCTCTGTCTCTGCATCCTGCTCAGCCTCTGCCCCAGCGGCTGCCTCTGCTTTCTTGCTCTCTTGCTCTCCTGCTTCCTTGCTGTCTGTCTTCCTCCCAGCAGGAGACAGAGCTCTTTATGTAAAGACATAGGCAACAACGGCTCATTGCCAAGCCTGCGCAGGAGGCTAAGTATTACATCAAGCACATACACAATGGGTGGGCAGATTAGGATCAGGTGAGGGTCCTGGCCATGGTAACTTCCATTTTCCCTATGCATGGGTTCTGTGTTTGGTCCCTTTGCTGATCTCACCCGGCTGGCTCTGTCTGTTACATTCTGCCAATGGCTGGGCTGGACAATCACCTATGTGGCAGTTGGTACTGGCTGTTGGCTGGGCATCTTGTTCTTGAAAAATTATTAGAGGGAAACCCCACTAAAATAGAGTTAACAGGCCAGAAGGGGGTGCTCTTATGCCAACCACATGATGTCAAAATTACAGAAAAAATTGTCCACTATAGACCCCAACAGAAGAACTGTCAAATGGAAAGAATCATCAAATACAGGCCCCAACAGGGAAAGACGTACATTGCATCTCCTACAAGAAATCGTGTAGCCCAGCAACTCGACCAATAAGAAATTGTCATCACCTTGAACTCTTGCTTTCCTTCAATGGAATTTCATTCAGAACAAACCCTCCCAACTTCCTTCTTCTTCTCCATAAAGTAATATTTCTCTCTTTTGCTTATTGGACTGGCCTTAGCTTGCAGGCCCTGAATTGCAATTCTCTGATATCCCAAATAAGCCCATTTTTGCTGGTAAAATAACCATTTATCTCCAAGGCCAACACTATTTGGTATCAGGAGTGTGATCCAGAGAAGGAAACCAACCCTCCCAACCCAACCCCCAGTGGATCTGAGGCTGGTAAGCACACAGGTGCTGGTAACCAGAAAGCCTTTGAACTCACTGCTTTCTTGCCAACCCTAGCATTTGTGGGTAACACTTCTGGATTTTGAGATCCACTCTTTGTGTTTTGAGCTCTCCAGGCTTTATTCAGGATATGTTTTAAGGCTTTGTCCTTTCTGATAGTACTCATTTGGACTTTTGGTTCTACTTTTTGGAAACAGACTGTTCCTGTTGGAACTGTGCTGACCTTTGATCTGATTCCTTTTAGAGCTGGGCTATTCCTACTGGAACTGTGCTGTTTAGGAATTTTTCTTTTTGCTCTAGAGAAAAACCTCCAGGAAATGGGATTCCAGAAATCAAGATACTTTGAAGGTGCTGCCGGCCCACCCAGCCCTTCTGTGATCCCAGTAAGTTAGATGTTTAAAAACTGTGGTCCTTCCTCATTTGCATTTCTAAATAAATGGGCCAACATAACTGAAAGTAGTTTAGAACACCAATGGCCAATGTGGGAAACTATTCATCTCCACAGACTTACTCTTCTCAAAACTAAATTGGACAGCCATGGCTCAAAAATTGTCAAAATGGAATGGGACACCTATTTTAATTGGTATTTTGAAACTTTCTAATGTTATCCGGGATCTAAAATTGCCTTTTTGCAAAATAGAATTTCCCAACTAACTGAGACCAACAATTAACAAAAGACAAAGAGGCTTCCAAGGCCTCTTTTTTCCCTCCCCTGTTTTCCTTTGTCTCCAAATGCACAGCCGCCGCCTTATGACCAGGCCCCACCTCTAGGGCCATTATTCTTTTTCCCTTCTGCACCACCTAAACTCCCTATATAGCCTCAGTTTCCACATTCTGATTACCTATCAGAACCAGCCCCTTTAAAGTTAAGTGTCCTGAAAAAAAAAGAAATTCATAAAAAGTTAAGTGTCTTGAGGATCCAAAAAAACCCCAAGTTTCTGTTTCCTGGAGTAAGGCTGCATCGCAAGCCACAGTTACAGAGTCTCCTGAAGTGACCGAGGACCCCATGTGTTTGCTGAAGTGTTTAATACAGTTATTCAACTTACCGACCTGCATCTCAGGTTTATATCAGTTAGTCTACAAGTACCACATGCTTGTTGGGGCCCAGGCCAAACACTGGAGAAACTGGCTCAACGGAAACATCCTTATTAGGCCGAAAGAGAGACATGAGCAGGATGAAAAGTGGGTGGGGCCTACCAAGAACTCAGAGAGTTAATCAGACAGAGCCGGAGCTAACTCAGACAGCTGACTGACTGAAGCTACAGGGACTGAGAGTGACTATAAGGGGGCAGACACTCCCCAGACAAGATACCTCAGAGCAAGGCACACTCCAGATGACAAAAATTTCCCAGATGAAAAATGTGACAGCGCAACCCATGTCTCCAGTCCTCCAATCAGATCAAGCGCCCAAGGCCAAAGAATGTCAATCAAGGACTCCTTTGCCCTGCCAAAAATCCCATAAAAGAAGCCTCACGATAGGCAGTCAGGGCCTTCTGACTCTAAGTCAGAGGCCCACTCTGTTTCAGATAAAACTTGCTTTCCTTTCTTGACTTTGGTTTCACGTTTCACTCTATCTGGACCTGACTTCTCTGTGATTCCAAACCTAGTGACACCCCATCATCCTGAACAGGATTTAGGAAACAAAACCCTAATTTGTGTCAAAATGCTAGAGCACTCACTGAAAACCTCTCCCGAGCAGCTGCAGTAGTTTTCCTAAGCCTGATTAGAACAAAATTCAAGCTTTCCCACAAAAATATAAATCAGTTCATGATTATTATAATTGACTTCAGATTGTTTTCAAAGAAAATTCTGGTCTTCCTTTAGATGTTGAATCCACTGTGGGCCAAAGGGCAGGCTACCCAAAGATGTGCCATTGTGACATGCAGATTATTTCAGAGTTGAGATCAAGGCCCAAATGATTCAGAAACTTTGACGTCCCACCCGCCAACTTCATGAAAAGAATTGATACAGTACATGCACCAGAAAGAGCTCTATCACCTTAGATAGCTGTATTATAAGGTAAACTAGGTGTGGTAGACAGGGAGGGATGTGGCTATGAGACAGGGACCTGGGTTTAGACAGAGTAGGGTGAGGGCCTCTGGAGAAAATACCCTAGGGAAACTCCATATTTAACAATTAAGTGAAGTCAGAGTGTCCTGCCAGTGGGTTTCAGCCCTGGGCAAGTTCACTGTGGACTCAGTGTGACCAAAGAAATTGACAGCAAAACGTTCCTTGGGGTGAAAGGGTAATATCCAACTATATTTCCAGGTGGCAGGTCAATCACTAAAATCCTATTCACTCAGAGCGAGTCTGCATGCAGCAAGCCGGTCTCTGCCTCTGGGTCCCTTTGTCCCCACAGCCATCCTCTGGGCCTCTGTCCTCGGTGCTGCCACCACTCCAGCCTCTGCTCTGCTCTCCTGCAGCCTTGCAGCCCTGCCGCTGTGTCGTGCCCAGAGCACTGGGCGGAGCTCTTTACATAGAGTCAACAGCCATGTATTGCCCACAGGTGTGCAGTGAGCTGGTCAGCCAGGGCCAGGTGAGAATCCTGGCCACAGGAACTCATTTTATTCACACAGAGTCACATTAATTCTGTAAAATGGCATAAACATTCTTCTGTGAGATTAATTAAAATTAAAAAGCCAGGAGTAATGTGGCCTGAAATGTTTGAATATCCCCCACATAAGAAAAGACCGCAGCATAGCCCATGTCTTCATTGTGTCAGTTAAATGAAGCTATTGTAAAATTTACTTTAGCCTGCTAAAAGGCCCAGCTTATTTTCTTTAACTTTACCCAGATGCTGCTTTTCTTCCTCTAGCCCTAATCAAACGATTTGCATCCTAGGCAAGTAATAATGGCAAGCAAGCCCAGACACAAACAGCATAGTAAAAACAGGAAAGATTCCATCTTAAAGATAAGATTGCATTTTAAAACCCAAGAAGTCAAAAAATAGGATTCTTAACATAGCAGACAATGACTCAGCCCACCTTGGGAGCAGGACAGGCAGTCTTGATTGATATGCTCCCAAACCAAGAAGCTACTATTCTGGGATAGAATCAAAGCAGTAAATTTCCTGTGTTAACTCTACAAAATTATCTGGAAGACTGATAAGAAACTTCGTGTCTCTTCCAAGATAAGCATTTGGGGACTATTTAACAGGTCTGCATCCCTGGCCCTTTGTCTCTCAACTGCCTATAAATCCCTAGACAATGCACCACCCCGGGGCTATCTTCTCCCCTCTGGGCAGGGGCAAGCCAGGAGCTCTATCCTTTGCTTTATCTCTAAATAAAAGCCTCACACATGCTCTCTTACCTTGAGTGTTTGCAAAGTTCATTCTTTGACTAGGTGAACAAGAACACCAGCATCAGCTTCTCTGAGGAGTCAGAAGACAGGGAGCCCCCAGAGCCCCGTGCTTGGGCCCAGGTCAGGGCACCCGGTGCCAGAGGGCCCTGCCAGCTCCCCAGCACACACCAGGTGGGGAAGGTTCACTGCAGCCCAGTCAGGGTGGCCACGCAGCCGTGTTAGCCTGATATCCCAGCAGCAGTCCAGAGCCTGGCATGCTCGGGGCACCTGCACACACCCGGGGCAGAATGGACCACTGGCCCAGTGACCACCCAGCAGGCCCAGGGCTGCTGCTTTGTTTCTGGGCCCAGAAGCTCTTCTGTGTCAGGTTGAGGCGGGTGGGCCGTGCAGGATGACAGGTCTGACCTGGGCCACCGCCCTGCTTGGGGCCCGCTGGCCCTCCTCCTGCCCAAACCTACCTCCCTATGTGGCTGGGGAGCCTGAGGTCATCCCTGGGACCACCATGCAGGCAGATGGCTCTGAGGGTGCTGTATGCAGGGCCAGGGGAAGGAGGGTGGCCTGCGTGTCCTGATTTTACCTCCTGTCACCTGGTCACCTGAGGCTGTCAGGAGGGCCCAAGTCCACTTCCCCAGTCCCCAATCTGGGGCTCCACCTGCAGCATAAGGCCTAGAGACTCTCTCCATCCTGGAGTCCCCCACGGCGGTGTTTGTGCTTATCCTGGAACTCCCCAACAAGCCATCCCTCCCCTCCTGGGAGGGTGAACACATCCTGAGGGCCCTTGGGGAGCATATGTGGAGAATCAGAACCAAGTGCCTCTGCTCATCTTTCCCAGCCTTTTGTCATTGATGTCATGCCACTCAGCCAGTAACTGGACAGCTGAAGGGCACCATGGGGGAGTACTCGGGATCTGGGAGCTTTGTGGGGTACTCTGAGGTGTGAAGTGTGGAGAAATTGGGCTCAGAGAAAGCCCCCAACAGAAGACGTGCACCTCTTGGAGGGGCTTTGAGAGACCAAGTTCAATGTTTTCTGAAAAGGAATTTTCTGGAATGTGTGGGGCAGCTGTGTCTCATCAAATGGGACAGTGCTAGACTGGTGCCCTGCAGCCCTGGGATCTACTTGGGTTACATATGCATTGGTGTTCCAGACGTGAGGAGACACCCTGGGGCTTATAGATTTTGGTGTCTGATCATCACCTATAGGCGTCAGGAAGAAAGGCCCAGGTTCTGTTTGAGCAGCCCTCCCCAGTGCTGCCAAGGTGTGCCCGCCTGGGGCTTAGAGCGCCCCGCTATTCCTGAGCACCTTATGGGGGTAGAACAGAGGATGGAGGGCAACCTGGCAGAAGTCAGGGACCCCTGCGTAAGAGTTAGAGGGCCGGGGTGGCTCGGGGGGCACATGAGGTCTGCATGAGAGCTGAGCTTTGGGAAGAAAGAGCAGTGTGGGGGCAGTCCTCTCCCTGATGGCATCCCACCCGCACAGGAAGACCCCAACCCCAGGGATAACATCTAGATCACACTGCCCTCAGGGAGGCTATTTCTTTTCTTTTTTTTTTTTATTAAGGTACTATTGATATACACGCTTATGAAGGTTTTACATGAAAAAACAATGTGGTTACTACATTCACCCATTATCTTGTTGAACTATGTTGAATAAGAGTGGAGAGAGTGGGTATCCCTGTCTTGTTCCCCATCTCAGAGGAAAACCTTTCAGCATCTCGCTGTTAAGTATGATGTTGGCTGTGGGCTTGTCATACACGGCCTTTATTATGTGGAGGTACTTGGCCTGTATACCCATTTTGTTGAGAGTTTTCATCATGCATGGATGTTGAATATTGTCGAATGTTTTTTCAGCACCTATGGGCGTGATCATGTGGTTTTTCTCCTCCTTTTTGTTGATGTGTTGGATGATGTTGATGGATTTTCTAATACTGTACCATCCTTGCTTCCCTGGAATAAGACCTACTTGTTCATGATGGATGATCTTTTTAATGTATTTTTGAGTTTGGTGTGCTAATATTTTGTTGATTATTTTTTTTCCTCAGAACCACTTTCCTTTTTTGTCTTTTCAATATACAAACTGTTTTTCCCACTATACCTGCTACACACACGCACACACACACTCACACACACACACACACACACACACACACATACATATACATATATGCATAAAGGTAGATTTTTCCTTTAGAGAACACACAAAATACAAAAAATTACCTTTGCAAATCTGTTAGCATCTGGAGCATATAAAATGTGTGTTCACCTGCTTTTTTTTTCACAAGGCTCCCCTGATCTCAATGAAGTGGCCAGTTGGAGTTTGTCTCCTCTTCTCTCTGGTCCATTGACTTCAGCCTGTACATACTGATTCTAGACTTCCTAGATAGTTCACAAACAGCTCCGGTGAAATTAACTTGAGGACAGTGTTTGAAAATGCCGAATTACACACTTTTTTGTGCCTGTTATTAAACGTTGTTTCCAGAAGATCAATCTTTTAATTACAGTGAGCTTCCCTACTGGTGGTTCTCAGTAACAAGAAGTGTATGGTGTGAGCTGACTGGAAAAACTAAAGAAGAAAAGCAATTTTTCTAGCACATTCCCTTTGCAAAAGTAACATCTCCAGGGTACTGAATAGAGTCTGGTCTTCACCAGCATATCTAAGGTTGGTCCTATAATCTCCATCAAAAACTTACCTTCATGAGTTCATGTTTGATAGGAAGAATGTATAATAGATAGATGCTAATACTTATTGTGTATTTGCTGTGCAATGGGAATTGTGCTAATCATGATAAATTACATACAATGAGGTTGGCTCTGTTATCCTTCCCTATTTTAGAAATGAGGAAACTAAGGCTATTCAACAGTTAATCTGTGGCCTTATAACAGTAAGTAGAGCACTATGTTAAATTTAGCTCTATCTTACCACAAAGGTAATGGTATTAACCCCTACCCCCTCCCTCCCTCCCTCCATCCCGCCTTCCTTCCTTCCTTCCTTCCTTCCCTCCTTCCGTCCTTCCTTCCTTTATTCATTTTTATTTTGTTATCATTAATCTACAATTACGTGAAGAACATTATGTTTACTAGGCTCCCCCCTACACGATGTCCTCCCCACAAACCCCATTACAATCACTGTTCATTAGCATAGTCCGTTGTTGTAGAATCACTACTTGTCTTCTCTGTGTTGCACAGCACTTCCCATGCCCCCCCCACATTATCCATGCTAACGGTAATGCCCCCTTTCTTTTTCCCCCTCATCCCTCCCTTCCCTCCCATCCTCTCCTGTCAATTTTCCTTTGATAACTGTTTGTCCATTCTTGGGTTCTGTGATTCTGCTGCTTTTTTGTTCCTTCAGTTTTTCTTTGTTCTTACACTCCACATATGAATGAGTGAAATCATTTGGTGCTTGTCTCTCTCTGACTGGCTTATTTCCCTGAGCATAATACCCTCTAGCTCCATCCATGCTGTTGCAAATGGTAGGAATTGTTTTCTTCTTATGGCTGAATAATATCCCATTGTGTATATGTACCACATCTTCTTTAGCCATTTGTCTACTGATGGACACTTAGGTTGCTTCCATTTCTTGGCTATTGTAAATTGTGCTACGATAAACATAGGGATGCATCTATCTTTTTCAAAGAGGGCTGCTGCATTCTTAGGGTAAATTCCTAGAAGTGGATTGTTGAGTATATTTTCATATATTCTTCTCAGTGATATTGGTCTGTAATATTCTTTTTCTGTGGTGTCTTTCCCTGGTTTTAGTATTAAGGTGATGGTGGCCTCATAGAATGAGTTTGGAAGTATTTCTTCTTCTACTTTTTGGGAAAGTTTAAGGAGGATGACTATTATATATTCACTACATGTTTGATTAAAGTCAGCAGTGCAGCCGTCTGGTTCTGGTGTTTTGTTCTTAGGTAGTTTTTTGATTGCCAGTTCAATTTTACTCCTTGTAATTGATGTGTTCAGATATTCTGTTTTTCTGGGTTAGCCTTGGAGGGTTGCATTTTTCTAGAAAGTTTTCCATTTCTTGTAGGTTATCCAGTGTATTGGCATATAATTTTTCATGGCATTCTTTCATAATTCTTTGTATTTCTGTGGTTACTGTAGTGGTTTTTCCTTTCTCATTTCTGATTCTGTTCATGTGTGCAGGCTCTTGTTTTTTCTTGACTAGTCTGCCGAGGGGTTTATCCATTTCATTTATTTTCTCCAGGAATCAGCTCCTGCGTTCATCGATTCTTTGTCTTGTTTCATTCTTCTAGGTTTTATTTATTTCTACTTCAATCTTTATTGTGTTCCTCCTCTTGCAGACTATGGGCCCCCATTTGTTCTTCTTTTTCTTGTGATAGTTTTCAGTTTAGACTATGCATATGGGATTGTGGTTCTCTCCTGAGGGAGGCCTGTATTGCAGTATACTTCCCTCTTAGCACCGCCTTGTCTGTGTCCTACGGATTTTGCGTTATTCAGTTATTGCTGTCATTTGTCTCCATATATTACTGGATCTCTGTTTTTATTCGATCATTGATCCATTGATTATTTATTTGCATATTTTTAAGACTCCATGCGGTGGTAGGCCTTTTCATTTTATTTGCATAATTTATTTCTAATTTCAAACCCTCGTGGTCTGAGAAGCTGCATCATTTTTGTGGGCTACTCCGGGATAACTTCGGAAGTGAGTATAGGCATCTGAGCCTGCTTTTTCTTTCTTTTCTGTCCTTCTAGAAGGAAGCTGTCTATGGCACACAACATCGGGCACTCGTCAGTTACTTAAATGGGACTAGCCCAGCTGCCGATCTCAAAGTCTCGAGTGACAGGTTCCCCTGCATCTCCCTCAGTGGATCCCCATCTCCCTTGGGAGCCGAGAAAGTCACCTGAGTGGAGGCCAGGATTCCCCTTCAGAGGCATCTCCTTGGACGCCAGGGACTGAGGAAGGCCGTGGGCACCTGCGAGAGTCTAGGCTGAGGGTGCACTTCAGCGGCTTCTCAAAGGTCCGCGTGTCTGGAATCAGACCCCGACAGCCCGACTGGGTATCCATGAGGAGTGTCTCTCTTTCTGTCTGCCTGACTTCCAGCCTGCTTCTCCAGGCCGCCCCAGCCTCTGGGTGAGGCAAGGGTGCTCTTTACATCCTTTCCTCACTCGATGTGTGCCTCTAAGTTCGTCAGTGCCCTGGACCCCATTGCTCAGCACCGCAGGGTAGGAAATCTATGCTTTGCTCTTATTCCTAACGAAATGCTGTACTTTTTTTTTTTTGTAGATTATTATTTTTTATTGAAGTGTAGTTGACACACAGTATTACATTAGTTTCAGGAGTACAACACAGTGATTCAACATTTATATACATGATAATTCTAGCTACCAGCTATCACCGTACAAAGTTGTTACAATATTTTGACTATATTCCTTATGCTATACATTACATCCCGGTTACTTATTTATTGTACAATTGGAAGTCTGTACTTTTTTTTTTTAGAGGGCATCTCTCATATTTATTGATCAAATGGTTCATAACAACAATAAAATTCTATGTAGGGGAGTCAATGCTCAATGCACCATCATTAATCCACCCCAAGCCTAATTTTCCAATCTTCTGAAGCATTTTGAACAAGTTCTTACATGGAGAACAAATTCTTACATTGTGAATAAGGTACACGGTGAACAGTACAAGGGCAGTCATCACAGAAACTTTCAGTTTTGCTCATGCATTATGAACTATAAACAATCAGTCCAAATATGAATATTTGTTTGATTTTTTTACTTGATTTATATGTGGATTCCAAATTTTTCTCTTTATTATTATTATTTTTAATAAAATGCTGAGGTGGTAGGAAGATGCAAGATAAAGGTAGACAACATAGTTTAGTGTTGTAAGAGAGCAAATGTAGATGATCAGGTGTGTGCCTGTAGACTATGGGTTGATCCAAGCTAGACATGGGCAATAAAACATCCACGGATGCAGAAGATTTCTCTCAGAGCAGGGGTGGTGAGGTTCTAAGCCTCACCTCTGTTGATCCCCAATTTCTCACCTGATGGCACCCCTGTGACTGTGCCTGTCTTAGGTTGTTCCTCCCTTGAGGAATCTTACCCGTCTCTGGCTAACCAGTCATCTTCCGGGGCCATACAGGGAAATGTAAAGTTGGTAAGTGAGAGAGAAGTCTTATTGTTTGAAAAGGTTAGCTTTTTACTTTTTTGCATATTTATGCCCTGTTTCTTCTATGCCCAGCATTTGTTTTGAGGTATCTTTACCACTTGGAGGAATTATGATACTCGGTAAATTCGATATGAGGCACGAATTCTATTTAAGGGTTGTAATTAGGAAGGAAGAAGAAAAGCTATAGAAGTAGCAGGCGGAAGAAATCGTGGGAAGATTGATTATTTCTTTCACATATCTTCTTGTAGAGTAACTTCAGCATGTATAGGTTTTAAACTACTAATTAAATTGCACACACTCATTAACATAATAGGAGTACAGTTACATAACCAAAGCAGACCTATAATTACCAGCCATCTCCAGTGAAAACAAGAAAACCAGTTAGGCACCTTAGGCATTTGTGAAAACTTATCTATGATATGGTGGATATTATCCAACTGAACTTGAACAGTCTGAGAGAAATCCGACAAATTAAAACAACCCATTCCTGGGGACTGTTCACATCCCATAGGTTCTTTTAACAGTACATATTCTGTAGTTGTAAGATTTTGTAGCGCTACAATTTGCACTTCTCCAAATTCTTGGTTGAGTTCCAACAGTATAGATCCAGTCAAATTTGTTGTTTTACTGTTTGCACAGGCCAGCTTAGATATCTCCTTCTTCATTCCCATGGCAAGTCCAGGAACTGGTGGGATGAGTGCAGCTACAACTGCAGCATCGCCTGGATCTTTGTTGAGGTTTTTTGATGATCATCTTCTGGTATGAGTCTTCCCGAGAGTGCTGATGTTGGAAGTTCTTTTTCATATCGTATCTTAGTTCATTGTCTGGGTAGCCAAATTAGGCTTTGATCCTCTGTATTAACACAAACAGACCCTTTGCCTACACTTTTATATGCCCTTTGTACCATTGTGTAGAACTCATTGGAAGTCACCACACAGGAACTGCTTTTTTGTTTGTTTGTTTGTTATCATTAGTCTACACTTACATGACGAATATTATGTTTACTAGGCTCTCCCCTATACCAGGTGCCCTGTAGAAACCCCTTTACAGACACTGTCCATCACCACAGGAAAATGTTGTAGAATCACTACTTGTCTTCTCTGTGTTGTACAGCCTTCCCATTTCTCCCATCCCCCAACACATGCTAATCTTAATATCCCCCTTCTTCTTTGCCCCCCTTACCCCTCCCTACCCATCCATCCTCCCTAGTCCCTTTCCCTTTGGTACCTGTTAGTCCATTCTCGGGTTCTGTGATTCCACTGCTGTTTTGTTCCTTCATATTTTCCTTTGTTCTTATACTCCACAGATGAGTGAAATCATTTGGTGCTTGTCTCTCTCTGACCGGCTTCTATCCCTGAGCATAATACCCTCTAGCTCCATCCATGTTGTTGCAGATGGTAGGATTTGTTTTCTTCTTATGGCTGAATAATATTCCATTGTGTATATGTACCACATCTTCTATAGCCATTCATCTACTGATGGCGGACACTTAGGTTGCTTCCATTTCTTGGCTGTTGTGAACAGTGCTGCGATAAACATAGGAGGATATCTGTCTTTTTCAAACTGGGCTGCTGCATTCTTAGGGTAAATTCCTAGAAGTGGATTGTTGAGTATTTTTGCATGAAATTTCCTCAGCGATATTGGTCTGTAATTTTCCTTTTCTGTGATGTCTTTGCCTGGTTTTGGTATTAAGGTGATGCTGGTCTCGTAGAATGAGTTTGGAAGTATTTCCTCTTCTACTTTTTGGAAAAGTTTAAGGAGGATGACTATTAGATCTTCACTACATGTTTGATTAAGGTCAGCGGTGCAGCCGTCTGGTTCTAGTGTTTTGCTCTTAGGTAGTTTTTTGATTGCCAGTTCAATTTTGTTCCTAGTAATTGATCTGTTCAGTTTTCTTTTCTTTCTGGGTTAGCCTTGGAGGGTTGCATTTTCCTAGAAAGTTGTCCATTTCTTGTAGGATATCCAGTGTGTTAGCATATGATTTTTCATGGCATTCTCTCATAATTCTTTGTATTTCTGTTTTTTCTGTAGTGATTTTTTTCTTTCTCATTTCTGATTCAATTTATGTGTGCAGGCTCTCGTTTTTTCTTGATGAGTCTGACTAGGGGTTTATCCATTTTGTTTATTTTCTCCAAGAATCAGTTCCTGCTTTCATCGATTCTTTGTGTTGTTTCATTCTTCTCAGTTTTATTTATTTCTGCTTCAATCTTTATTATGTTCCTCCTCCTGCTGAATATGGGCCCCATTTGTTCTTCTTTTTCTTGTTATAATAGTTTTCAATTTAGACTGCTCATAGGGGATTGTTCTTCTCTCCTGAGGTAGGCCTGTATTGCAGTATACTTCCCTCTTAGCACCGCCTTGTCTGTGTCCCACGGATTTTGTATTGTTCAGTTCTTGCTGCCATTTGTCTCCTTATATTGCTTGATCTCTGTTTTTATTCGGTCATTGATCCGTTGGTTATTCAGGAGCATGTTGTTAAGACTCCACGCGGTGGTAGGCTTTCTCATTTTACTTGCACAATTTATTTCTAGTTTCATACCCTTCTGGTGTGAGAAGCTGCATCATTTTTGTAGGCTCGTGCGGGATAACTTCGGAGGTGAGTATAGGCATCCGAGCGTGCCTTTTCTTTCACTGTCCTTATAGAAGGAAGCCGTCTATGGCAAACAACATCGGCGCTCGTCAGCCACTTAAATGGGACTAGCCTGGCTGCTGATCTCAAAGTCTCGAGCGACAGGTTCTCCTGCGTCTCCCTCAGTGGATCCCCCGTCTCCCTTGGGAGCCGGGAAAGTCACCTGAGTGGAGGCCAGGATTCCCCTTCAGAGGCATCTCCTTGATGCTAGGGACTGAGGAAGGCCGTGGGCACCTGCGAGAGTCTAGGCTGAGGCTGCGCTTCTGCGGCTCCTCAAAGGCCCTCGTGTCTGGAATCAGACCCCGACAGCCCGACTGGGTATCCATGAGGAGTGTCTCTCTTTCTGTCTGCTTGACTTCCAGCCTGCTTCTTCAGGCCGCCCCAGCCTCTGGGTGAGGCAAGGGTGCTCTTTACGTCCTTTACTCGCTCGATGTGTGTCTCTGACTTTGGCTGTGCCCCGGACCCCGTTGCTCATCACCGCAAGGTAGGAGATCTACGCTTCGCTCTTACTCCTGACGAAATGCTGTACTTGTTATCTCATAAAAAAGTGTCCAGTTCGTTGAAGAATGCTGTTGGTAATTTGAGGCTGATTGCATTGAATCTGTAGATTGCTTTAGGCAGGATGCGCATTTTGATAATACTAATTCATCCTAGGCAGGAGCATGGGATGAGTTTCCATTTGTTTGTGTCCTCTTTAGTATCTGTTAAGAGTGTCTTGTAGTTTTCAGGGTATGGTAGGTCTTTCAGTTCCTTGGTTAGGTTTATTCGTAGGTATTTTATTCTTGTTGATGCAATTGTGAATGGAATTGTTTTCCTGATTTCTCTTTCTGCTAGTTCATCGTTAGTGGCTAGGAAAGCAACAGGTTTCTGTGTATTAATTGTGTGTCCTGCAACTCTGCTGAATTCGGATATCAGTTCTAGTAGTTTTGGAGTGAAGTGTTTAGGGTTTTTTTTTATGTACGATAAATATCATGTCATTGGCAGATAGTGACAGTTTGACTTGTTCTTTACCAGTCTGGATGCGTTGTATTTTTTTGTTTCGTCTGATTGCCATGCCTAGGACCTCCAGTAGTATGTTAAATAGCAGTGGGGTGAGTGGGCATCCCTGTCCTGTTCCCGATGTCAGAGGAAAACTTTTCAGCTTCTCGCTGTTAAGTATGATATTGGCTGTGGGCTTGTCATATACGGCCTTTATTATGTTGAGGTACTTTCCCTGTATACACATTTTCTTGAAAGTTTTTATCATGAATTGATGTGGAGTATTGTCGAATGTTTTTTCAGCATCTTTGGACGTGATCATTTTTTTTTTGTCCTCCATTTTACTGATGTGGTGGATATTGTTCATGGATTTTCTAATAGTGTACCATCCTTGCATCCCTGGAATAAATCCTACTTGATCATGAGCTCTTGAACCTACCCCTTGAACCCCAATTCCACCCTCTAGTTCTGAAACTCCACCCCAAGCAAGCATCTTTCTGGGTGTGTGACTGATCCTGGGGATACCAGGCCCCAGAAATGTCCACTGCTCTTTGGTGCTCTGTGCACATCCCCGTCCCTGGAAGGACCCACTGGGAGTCCGTGACTCCATCCCCCAAACTCCTGTTCCCCTGGCTCCTTTTTCTGGAGACCCTGGCCTCAGCGTCCCAGTCCAGTGTCATTCCGGGGGATCCAGCCACTCCCCATAACCAGGAACGCAGTGTCCACTCGGGTTTGGCAGCTGCACCGCCCCATGTGACCTGACCGGTCTGGCTCCCACAGATGTACGTGACACTCGTGTTCTGTGTGAAGGGCTCCCGCCTGGTCAAATCCTTGCTCTGCCTGCCCCTGCTGTGCCCTGCCTTCCTGGTGGTCGTGGTCCGCGTGGCTGAGTACCGCAACCACTGTTCAGACATTCTGGCTGGCTTCCTTACCGGAGCAGCCATCGCCACCTTTCTGGTGAGCCACCTTCCCATCTGTCCCTGTATGGCAGACCCTCCATCAGCTCCATGACCCAAGAGGCAGGCCTGTGTGATGGTGGAGAGTATGGACCTGGGGCGAGTCTCTTAACCTTACGCTGCCTGGAGGTTTTCATCTGTGAAACGGGATGATAGGAAGAGGGCCAAGCAAGTGAAGCACTCGCTATGAGCACAAAATTGAAGGAGGCACAAACCCACTCAGTAATCAAGATAAATAGTATAGTAATGAAAACGTTTTAAAAATCAAAATTAATGCAGACAACACCTTGTCCAAAAATACTGAAGTTTTAAATGCAGACAGTATCCGATTCTGCTCTTGCACAACTTGGCCTTACTTGCCTTCACCTTCTTCCCACCCTTTGGACTAAGTAACAGTACCTACCTCTTGGTAAAATGGAAAGAACAGTGGTGCCATATAGGAAGCGCCATAAAAATGTTAGCTGCTTTTTGAAACCTGAGCCTCAGTTTCCTTATCTGAAAAATGGGGATGGTATTTATACAACTCCTACTTATTGGCCTCTGGCCTCAACATGCAAACTGCCCTCCCTCTGCCCCAGGTCACCTGTGTCGTGCACAACTTCCAGAGCCGGCTGCCTTCTGGCCGAAGGCTCTCCCCCTGGGAGGACTTGGGCCAAGCCCCCACCATGGAGAGCCCCCTCGAGAAGTTAAGTGTGGCCCAGGTAAGGGGGGCTGGGGGCCGCTCCCCGCTGGAGAGGGTGGTAGCTGGATGGGGACCAGGGAGGCAGGAAGTTAGGCAAGAGATGGGGATCTCAGGGCCATGGGGGGTGGGCAATGGCTCATCTCTGCGGGCCTAGGTCCTGGGGGACAGTCCCAGAAACAAGTGCCCGTCTCCTCTCTCCCTCCCAAGGGGATATGATTAATCCTGAGAATCCTGGTTGGTGTTTCCATTGGGCTTTCTGCCCAATGCGCCCCCTCGTGGTTGTGGCCGGCAGGGCCTGGGGGGCCGCTAGCCCCTTCCCTCTGCCTGTTTGTCTCAAAAACCTTAGGCCTGCAGGCCGCATTGGACACCGGCACGGCTCACCCCACCCAGTGAGTGCCGAGGGAGTGGGGGGTAACCAGGGGGGACTTCCAGATGGCAGTCACTGCCGCAGAGGTCTCCCCTATGTTCTCGTGGTCCCTTCCCAAGCTTTCTGATGCCCCGATCTCTGCTCCCTGACCCTCAGAGCCACAGAACTGCACCCGCCGTGGCCACCTGATCCCCAGCTGCGTGTCCTCCAGGGCTCCAGCCATGTGTTCGTCGCCCCGTGTGCCGCGCCCTCGGTTGAGGTCTGAGCCGACACCGCTGCCCCTGCCCCTGCCTCTGCGTGCACCAGCTCCCAGCCAGGGCCCCTCACCCTCCTCCCCGGGGCCTGGGGGGCCAGGTGGGGGAGGCGGACGTGGTCGGAAGCTGCTGCTGCCCACACCTCTACTGCGGGACCTGTACACCCTGAGCGGACTCTACCCCTCCCCTTTTCACCGGGACAACTTCAGCCCTTACCTATTTGCCAGCCGTGACCACCTGCTGTGAGGCCCCACCACCCACCCAGAACCTACCCGCTCCCCATTTCTCCCCTGCCACGCGTGTGTGTGCGTGTGCCGTGTGAGTGCCAAAGCCCCCTGTCCCCAAACCAGCCAGGCCCAGATATCAGCCTGGCTGGGAGGACATTAGGGGGACCCTCCGCCTCTCTTGTCCTCTGGGACCATCCAAGGGGCATAACTAGGAGGTGGGCCTCTAGGGTGGCTCCTTTAAGAGCCAAAACCTGACCCTATTGGCCACTGCCAGCCAGTGGGGACCCCCAGTTCTCAGAATTCTAAGCAAAAGGACTTTACTTCAGCCAATGGGAAACTCCCCCGTCAATTCTTAGAATCTCAGGCAGAGGGCAACTCCAGGCAGTGTTCAGCGTCAGAACAACCAGTAGGAGTCCTTGGTTTTCAGAATTTCTAAGGTGGGTGGGTATGATTCCAGTCAATGGGGGACGCCAGTGTCATAGCGCGTGCCAAGGAGAGGAGGGAGGTGGGATCATCCTTTGTCACTGGGTCTTCTCAGAATGAGAATGCTCAGCAGGAGGGTGGGGGCAGGCTCCCCCGCGGCAGGGTCCTTGGCGCACCTATTCCTATCTCAGCCCCGCCTCCATGTGCAACCTCTCACTGAGTCCCTCCTAACTCCCTACTTACGCAGGGCTAGCCCCAGTTCAGAGGTTTTTGGGCTTCATGGTGCTGTGCTTCCCCTTGCCTGAGCCTGGGTCACTGTAAACCCTTCTGTTAGTTATTAGGGCTGTGGGAAGGGGCCTGTTTTTCCTGGAAACCACCCCTGTTCTCCACACCATTCCCCATGCCTCAGCCTCATGCTTATGTGCCATTATAGAGGACATGGGTGGAGCAGAGAGGGCTCCCCCTCCTCGGGCAGCCAAAGGTACTGGGCAGAGGAGAAACTGCCCCACCTTTCCTGCTCCCTCCTCATCTTTAATAAAGACTTGTTTGTAACAGAAGTTTGGCCACTTGCCTTCCTTCCCTGGGTTGCAAGGAAGAAGAACTTTAATCATGGATCTAGGTGTTGGTGAGTCTGGGTGTGGGTGTGTCTGAGGGCAACTGTGGAAAGGCATTGTGGGACCAAGGAGCTAACGACTTGGTTTTAAATCCTGACTCAGTATTTTCTGGTTGTGTGGCCTCTGCAAAGTTACTTAACTTCTCTGCTGGTTTCTTTTTTTTCAATTTTTTAAATTTTGGTATCACTAATATACAATCACACGAGCAACATTGTGGTTACTAGCTTCCCCCCATTATCAAGGCCCCACCACATACCCCATTACAGTCACTGTCCATCAGCGTAGTGAGATGCTATAGAGTCACCACTTGCCTTCTCTGGGCTATACTGCCTTCCCCGTGTCCCCCCTACATGATGTATGCGAATCGTAATGCCCCTTAGTCCCCTTCTCCCTCCCTTCCCACCCACCCTCCCCAGTCCCTTTTCCTTTGGCAACTGTTAGTCCATTCTTGGGTTCTGTGAGTCCGCTGCTGTTTTGTTCCTTCAGTTTTTGCTTTGTTCTTATGCTCCACAGATCTTTATCTTTTCTTTAACTGTCAAATGTGGACATCCCCACACAAACACACAAACATGTGGTGAGGGGCCTCACATGACTGTCTTTTCCAGGCATCTGGCCTCCTTCTGACCATGGCCATGGTGCAGAGGGCACAGGGAATAGGGCCAGGGCACTAAGAATCTCCAAGCCAAACCCCTAGCTGCATGGATGCAAGCAGGGGTTCTGATAGTGATGTTGTGCTGAGACCCAACCTCTGAGGACCCAGTGGAGACCAGGGAGGGTAGGAGCAGGCAGGCAGCCACACAACAACACCCACCCCTACACCGTGGCTCTGCGGTGCTCCAGATAGGCCATTCGGGACTCCGCGTCATCCAGGAACTAGGAGAGGGGAGTCGGCTTCCCTCCCTTCCTCCTTCATCCATTCAGCACTCTGGAGCAGCTACTGTGTGCCAGGTGCTGTTTAGTTAGGCACAGGGGCCACAGCAGTGAACAGAACAGATGCCAGTCCCTGCCCTCTGGGAGCCCACCTTCTACTAGGGAGAGACGGAGAATAAGCAAGGGAAGTATGATAGGTACAAAGCCACAATTCCAGATTTCAACAAGGTCTATAAACCAAGATTTCTTTCCTAATTCACGTGTGGCAAATCCTGACCTGGACTGACATGTAGTTATTATAGCCTTTATTAACGTGATGTGGATACCCTTATGTTTTGTTACAGACAAAGTGGTTGATTTTGAGATATTATCCCAGGTCCCACTAGGTGTATTATGCAATATGTAGTATTTATACCATAGTACCACTCACAAATCTGAAAAATTCTGAATTCCAAACTCTAGGTTCAAGGATTTAGGTCAAGGATTGGGATATTTGATATATCAGACCTTGATAATGATAAGAACACTTAGCTGGAGAAGACAATGGGATAACTGGAATAGGGACACAGTTTGCACTTTAAAGAGGGTAGTCAGGGAAATTCCAGGCAGAGGGAACAACGAGCGTGAAGGCCCTGAGGTGGTAATGTACCTGATGTGTTCAGGGAACAGAGAGGTGTGTGGCTGGAACTGAGCAAGTGGAAGGGCAGGGAGAGGGAGAGGAGATGGAGGAGGTGCTGGGGCTGAATAAATGAAATGGGAGTAGGAGAGGGCTGAAGGCAGAGGAGGGGCAGCGTCCTGCTGCACCGACCAGACCGCCTGTTTCCAGGGTTTGCACACCTCAGACCTGCGGTCCCCCCTGTTGCACAGCTTCTGTGTGCGACAGAGAAGCAAAACTTGAGCACAGAGGACAGCACCCAGAACCGCCCGTCTGCCTCCGTCCGTGGTCCTGATGTTAAGCGCGGGCCAAGAAAGAGTGAAGTGGGGGCTGCTGGACACAGAAGTGTTTGGCCCTGCTAGAGAGGGTGGAGACAGCAACCCTTGCCTTGCCGACAACCCCACCCCAAAATGGATAGGTAGCAAACCCAGACTAACGTTACACACTTATTCAAGTCTTCTTGACATGCCCCTGCGGTCTCACAGCATCTCAAAGTCATTAAAACTGAGCTCTGGTTTTAATATCAACCAGACCGTGGCCCCTGTCTGCTCAAACCTTCTTGAGGTTCCTCACAGCCTTCTGTGTCAAAGCCAATGCCTCAGGGCGCCTTCCCTTAGAAGGCTCTTCCCCCACGTATCTGCATGGTTGAATCCCCTCAGCTCCTTCAAGCCTTTCCCCAAATGTTACCTTCTCAGTGAGGCCTGCCCCTACCACCCTATTCAAAATTGCAAAAAGAAAACAAGTGGCCCTTCCAACTTGCCTTCCCCGTACAAACTTTTTCTGCATACACTTACCATGTGCTTAGAGACTGTTTAAACCCCTCGTTATGCTCAGTGGTCATTATCTCCTTCCTCGCTAGGATGTAAGCTCCACCAGGACAGAGACTTGTCTGTTCTCTGCTCACACCCACATGCCTAGGACAGGGCCCAGCACACAGTAGGTTCTCAATAAATATTCATTGAATGAACTAATTGCTTGAGCTGCTAATCAATGAAGGAGAAGCACAGATTGTCCCCGAGCTATCCTTCATCTAAGGAGCCCCTCTAAGGTAAGCATCCTTCCAATAGGACATGAAGAGGGGATTCTGAGAAGTGAAAGAAGTACTGCATGCACAAGAAATAGGCCAAATGTATGCATCTCTGCCAATGTATTCAGCCTATATTATTGAGCACCTACTGTGTGCCAGGTGTAATTCTAGGTGGGAACCCAGCAGGGAACAAAATAATGACTACCGTGGTGGAGCTGAAATTTAGCCAGCAGAGAAGCTATAAAATAAATTCATAGCATTGGAAGTGATGTTATCTGAAGAGAAACAAAGGTGGATAAACAGTTAAAGAGTGAAGGGTGTGTGATTTTACACAGGTGGTCAGGGAAAGTCTCTCTGAGTAGGTGATGGTTAAGCAGAGACCTGAATAGGAGCAGGAAAATGAGCCACAGGGATGTCTTGGAGCTAAGTGCTCTGGGTTGTGATCATCACGCTCCTGTGCACGTAACTGTGCATATAACTGTGCACGTGATGTTGCAAAGTGAGTCGAATTATGGTTGGGAAGCATTTGACAAGGCAGTGTAACAGTGTGCAGGTTATGTGTGTAGTAGCAATGGTATGGTTGTATCAGTGTATTCTGGTGTATGGGAACGTGAATGTGGAAGACTGTGTATGGGATGCTTTGTGTCAAGATCAGGAAGGGCTGTGAGCTTGTGGGTGATGGGGATTCTGGAAGTGCAGTACATGCAGAGTCCTAGTGTGTGTGTGTGTGTGTGTGTGTGTGTGTGGTGTGTGTGGAGGGGTGTGCGGGTGCCCAGCTGTGTGGGTGGGTGTATTGGAGCATGTTGTGGAGCCATTTCCTGGCCTCAGAGGGAGAGAGAAAGCCCAGAAAAATCTCAGTTCCGCCCTGCCCCTGGGTCTCCTGGCAACGCACCACTTTGAAGTTACCAGAAAACAGAGTTGCCAGGGTAACCGGGTGAGTGACAGCCCTGGGGCGAAGCCAGAGATCGCTGGAGCCATCACCTTTATCCTTCCTCTCACCCAGTTACTCATCACCCTACCTTCCTTTCTTCGTTCATTCATTTAACGAGCACATACTGAAAATCTACAATGAGCTGGTTATTGCTCTGGACGCTGCAGATACCAAAGTGAACGAGACGAACAAGGTCCTCGCCCTGGCTCTCTCCCTCTTCCTGCTCTGTCTCTCCTGGCACCTTGTTTGGTCTATGGCCCTGCTTCTTCCATACCCCAAACAGGATCCACGGAGCCCCCAGACTCAAAGAACCCAAGAATGGACTGACAGTTACCAAACGGAAAGGGACCGGGGAGGTGGGTGGGAAGGGAGGGATAAGGGGGAAAAGGGGCATTACGATTAGCACACATAATGTAGCGGGGGGACACGAGAAAGGCAGTAAATACAGAGAAGACAAGTAATGATTGTACAACATCTTACTACGCTGATGGACAGTGACTGTAATGGGGTGTGTGGGGAAACTTGATAATGGGGGGAATCTAGTAAGCACATTGTTGCTCATGTGACTGTGTATTAATGACACCAAATTGAATAAATAAATAAATACAAATAACACGTGGGTCATGTCATGAAAAATTAGAAAGTACTTTGAACGAAATGAAAGTCCCGCCTGACAGCCCTCGCGGCCAATGAGCGTGCAGCGTCCCGCGCAGGCCCGCCCCCGTGTGAAGGCCGTCAGGGCCAATGAGCGTGGGGCGTCCGAATCTGGCCCTCCCCCGACTGACGGCACTCCAGGCCAATGAGGGAGCGGCTCCGCGGAGCAGGTAGCCATTGGGCGCGCGCGCGCAGAAAACGAATATCCGGCGGCTGCATACTAGCTGCAGCCGCCACATTGAAGTCAGTAGGTTCGCCCTGTGCCGCCAGGAGGAGCTGCTCCCGCGGCTCAGTCCGTGCTCCGGTCCGCCGTCCGTATCCGGGCGCCTCTGGCCCGTCCGCGCTGCGAACCCGGCGGAGCCCAGATGGTGGACCCGCGCTGTGCTCGGCTGCGCCTTCCTCCCTGCGCGGAGGCGCTGGCGGCACCTACCTCGCCCGCTGGGCCCCCGCCGCCGCACTCGCCGCTTCGCGTCTCTCCCGCGGTGTGCGGAGTGCTGCGATTGACCCTGACGTAGAGCCGCCGCCACGGCCGGACCTGCGCCCGTCCAGGTCGGCCGCCTCCAGCCTGGCGCCGTCGCGCAGCGCGACCAGGAACCCCGATGCGGCAGCGGTCCTGGCTTTGGCTTCGTCGGCCGCCGCGGAGCAACCGTGCAGGAGCAGCTCGTCGGCCGCAGCGCGTGCGGCCGCCTATTCCCCGCCGACCGCTTCGCCAAGGCCGCCGAGAGCCCGGCCGGGAAGCGGCTTCGGCCGCCGGAGATCTGCGGCGGAGCGTCCAGAGCGGGCCCCGCTTCAGGGGTGAAGGCGACAGCGACGGCTCTGTGGGCCACAAGGTACGTGGCGGCGGGGACCCCTGCCTCCGCCTGCGGGCGCGGTGGTGCCGGTGAGGGGGCGGTCGTGGGAGGGCCCGGCGGGCGGCGCGGGGCCCGCGGGGCCGTGGGGCGGCCGACGCGCGTGCTGGGTCCTCGCTGGGCCCGGCTCGGGGCCGCTCCGCCGACCCGCGGCGCCGCCCGGGACGGGGCCGCAGGCGGAGGGGCCGGGGTCCGCGCAGGCGGGGAGGCCGGCGGGCGTCTCGCCGCGTGTGGAGGTTTTCGGCGGCGGCCTCTAGGGCGAGGGCCGGGCGAGCAGAGGGTCAGGCGGGACCCGCGGCGGGGCGGCGGGGGACAGGCCGCCGGAGGCCGCGCCTTCAGAATTAAGTGTTTTCCTGAGGTGCCTGTCGTCCTTGCCATTTGGGATTCCCGATTCAGTTTCCTGGCTGGTCATTGGTCTGTTCAGGTTTTGTTTCTTCCTGGGTCAGCCGTGGGAGGTTGCGTTTTCCTAGAAAGCTGACCATCTTCTAGGTTCTCCACTTTGTTACCATATAATTTTTCATAGTATTCTCTCATAATTCTTCATATTTCTGTGGTGTCAGTAGTGATTTTTCCTTTCTCATTTCTGATTCTGTTCACGTGTGTAGACTCTCTTTTTATTGGTAAGTCTGGCTAGGGGTTTACTATTTTGTTTATTTTCTCGAAGAACCAGCTCCTGCTTTCATTGATTCTCTCTATTGTTTTATTCTTCTCTATTTTATTTATTTCTGCTCTAATCATTATTATGTCCCTCCTCCTCCTGACTTTGGGCCTCATTTGTTCATCTTTTTCTAGTTTAGTGAAATGTGAGTTTAGACTGTTCATATGGGATTGTTGTTCTTTCCTGAGGTAGGCCTGTGGTGCAATATACTTCCTTCTTACCAGCGCCTTCGCTGAGTCGCACAGATTTTGCATTGTTGAATTATTGTTGTTATTTGTTTCCATATATTGCTTGATCTCTGTCTTTATTTGGTCATTGATCTACTGGTTATTTAGGAGCATGTCGTTAAGCCTCCATGTGATTGTAGGCCATTTCGCTGCCTTTGTGTAATTAATTTCTAGTTCCATACCCTTGTGGTCTGAGAAGCTGGTTGGTACAATTTCCATCTTTTCGAATTTCCTGAGGCTCTTTTTGTGGCCTAGTGTATGATCTATTCTTGAAAATGTTCCATGTGCACTTGAGAAGAATGTGTATCCTGCTGCTTTTGAGTGGAGAGTTCTGTAGATGTGTAAGGTCCATCTGTTCTAATGTGTTGTTCAATGCCTCTGTCTCCTTACTTATTTTCTGTCTGGTTGATGTGTTCTTTGGAGTGAGTGGAGTGTTGAAGTCTCCTAAAATGAATGCATTGCATTCTATTTCGCCTTTCAATTCTGTTAGTATTTGTTTCACATATGTAGGTGCTCCTGTGTTGGGTGCATATTTCTAATGGTTATATCCTCTTGTTGGATTGACCCCTTTATCATTATGTAATGTCCGTCCTTGTCTCTTGTGACTTTCTTTGTTTTAAAGTCTAGTTTGTTCAATACAAGTACTGCAACACCTGCTTGTATCTCCCTATTAGTTGCATGAAATATCTTTTTCCATCCCTTCACTCTTAGTCTGTGTATGTCTTTGGGTTTGAAGCGAGTCTCTTGTAGACAGTATATACATGGGTCTTGTTTTTTTTATCCACTCAGTGACTCTGTGTGTTTTGTTTGGTGCATTCAGACCCTTTACATTTAGGGTGATTATCGATAGGTATGTACTTACTTATTGCTATTGCAGGCTTTAGGTTCGTGGTTACCAGAAAGTTAAGGGTATCTTCCTTACTACCTAAGAACCTAACTTAACTCACTTAAGTATGCTATTACCAACACAATCTAAAGGTTGTTGTTTTTTCCCCTCCTCATTCCTTGTATATTAGGTATGGTATTCTGTACTCTTTGTCTGTCCCTTTTTATTACCTCTGGTGACAGCTATTTATCCTTAGGAACACTTCCATCTATAGCAGTCCCTCCAAAATACACTGTAGAGATGGGTGGTGTGAGCTGAATTCTCTCAGCTTTCGCTTATCTGGAAATTGCTTAAACCCTCCTTCAAATTTAAATGATAATCTTTTTTATTTTTATTTTTTATTTAGTTATTATAATTTTTTGTATGATTCATCTACAATTACATTAGCAACATTGTTTCCTCGACTCCCCCCCATCGTCAAGTACCCCCCATATACCCTTTGCAGTCAGTGTCCATCAGCGTAGTAAGATGCTACAGAATCACTACTTGTCTTCTCTGTGTTGTAGAGCCCTCCCCGTGGACCCCCCTACATTGTGTCGGCTAATAGCAATGCCCCTTTTTTTCTGCTTATCCCTCCCTTCCCACACCCATCCTCCCCAGTCCCTTTCCCTTTGGTAACTGTTAGTCCATTCTTCGGTTCCGTGAGTCTGCTGCTGTTTCGTTCCTTCAGTTTTTTTTCTTTGTTCTTATACTCCGCAGATGAGTGAAATCATATGATACTTGGCTTTTTCCCCCTGGCTTATTTCACTGAGCATAATACCCTCTAGCTCCATCCATGTGGTTGCAAATGGTAGGATTTGTTTTCTTCTCATGGCTGACTAATATTCCATTGTGTATATGTACATCTTCTTTATCCATTCATCTACTTATGGACACTTAGGTTGCTTCCATTTCTTGGCTATTGTAAATAGTGCTGAGATAAACATAGGGGTGCATATGTGTTTTTCAAACTGGGCTGCTGCATTCTTAGGGGTAAAATCCAGAATTGGTATTCCTGGGTCAAATGGTATTTGTATTTTGAGCTTTTTGAGAACCCTCCATACTGCTATTGACAATGGTTGAACTAATTTACATTCCCACCAGCAGTGTAGGAGGGTTCCCGTTTCTCCACAATCTCACCATCATTTGTTGTTGTTTGTCTTTTGGATGGCGGTGATCCTTACTGGTGTGAGGTGATACCTCATTGAGGTTTTAATTTGCATTTCCCTGATGACTAGCGATGTCGAGCATCTTTTCATGTGTCTGTTGGCCATCTGAATATTTTCTTTGGAGAACTGTCTGTTCAGCTCGTCTGATCATTTTTTAATTGAATTATTTGCTCTTTGTTTGCTGAGGTGCGTGAGCTCTTTCTATATTTTGGATGTCAACCCTTTATCGGATCTGTCGTTGATGAATATATTCTCCCATACTGTAGGATGCCTTTTTGTTATATGGATGGTGTCCTTTGCTGCACAGAAGCCTTTCAGCTTGATATAGTCCCACTTGTTCATTTTTGCTTTTGTTCCCCTTGCCCGGGGAGATATGTTCATGAAGAAGTCGCTCATGTTTATGTCCAAGAGATTTTTGCCTATGTTTTTTTCTAAGAGTTTTATGCTTTCATGACTTACACTCAGGTCTTTGATCCATTTCGAATTTACTTTTGTGTATGGGGTTAGACAATGACCCAGCTTCTTCATGCTCCTCCATGCAGCTGTCCAGTTTTGCCAACACCAGCTGTTGAAGGGGCTGTCATTTCCCCATCTTATGTCCACGTCTCCTGTATTATATATTAATTGACCTTGAATGTTTGGGTTAATGTCTGGGGACTCTATTCTGTTCCACTGGTCTGTGGGTCTGTTCTTGTGCCAGTACCAAATTGTCTTGATTACTGTGGCTTTGTAGTAGAGCTTGAAGTTGGGGAGCGAGATCCCCCCTGCTTTGTTCTTCCTACTCAGGATTGCTTTGGCTTTTCGGGGTCTTTTGTGATTCCACATGAATTTTAAAACAATTTTTTCCAGTTCGTTGAAGATTGCTGTTGATATTTTGATAGGGATTGCATGGAATCTGTAGATTCCTTTAGGCAGGATGGCCATTTTGACAATATTGATTCTTCCTAGACAGTGGCATGGGATGAGTTTCCATCTGTCAGTGTCCTCTTTCATTTCTCTTAAGAGTGTCTTGTAGTTTTCAGGGTATAGTAGGTCTTTCACTTCCTTGGTTAGGTTTATTCCTAGGTATTTTATTCTTGTTGATGCAATTGTGAATGGAAGTGTTTTCCTGATTTCTCTTTCTGCTAATTCATCTTTAGTGTCTAGGAAAAAAAAATGCGGTGGAGTCTTTAGGGTTTTTTTAAGTACAATATCATGTCATCTGCCAATAGTGACGGTTTGACTTGTTCTTTACCAATCTGGATGCCTTGTATTTCTTTGTTTTGTCTGATTGCCGTGGCTAGAACCTCCAGTACTATGTTGAATAACAGTGGGGAGAGTGGGCATCCCCGTCTTGTTCCCGATGTCAGCGGAAAAGCTTTCAGCTTCTTGCTGTTAAGTATGATGTTGGCTGTGGCCTTGTCATATACGGCCTTTATTATGTTGAGGTACTTGCCCTGTATACCCATTTTGTTGAGAGTTTTTATCATGAATGGATGTTGAATACTGTTAAATGTTTTTTCAGCTTCTGTGGATGTGATCATGTGGTTTTTGTCCTTCTGATTGTTGATGTGGTGGATGATGTTGGATTTTGTGATACTGTACCATCTTTGCTTCCCTGGAATAAGTCCTACTTGTTCATGATGGATGATCTTTTTTATGTATTTTTGAATTTGGTGTGCTAATATTTTGTTGACTATATTTTTTTTTTTTGCTCAGAACCATTTTTATTTTTTGTCTTTTCTATATACCAAGTGTTTTTCCCACTATACTTGACACACACACACACACACACACACACACACACACACACACACACATGCATAAAGATGGATTTTTCCTTTAGAGAACACACAAAATACAAAGAATTGCCATTGCAAATCTGTTGGCATCTGGAGCATATAAAATGTGTGTTCACCTGTTTTTTTTTTCACAAGGCTCCCCTGATCTCAATGATGTGGCCAGTTGGAGTTTGTCTCCTCTTCTCTCTGGTCCATTGACTTCAGCCTGTACATACTGATTATAGACTTTGTAGGTAGTTCACAAACAGCTCAGGTTAAATTAACTTGAGGACAGTGTTTGAAAATGCGGAATTACACACTTTTTTGTGCCTGTTATTAAGTATTGTTTCCAGAAGATCAATCTTTTAATTACAGTGAGCTTCCCTACTGGTGGCTCTCAGTAACAAGAAGTGTATTGTGTGAGCTAACTGGAAAAATAAAAGAAGGAAAAAATTTTTTCTAGCACATTCCCTTTGCAAAAGTAACTTCTCCAGGGTATTGAATAGAGTCTGGTCTTCACCAGCCTATCTGAGGTTGGTCCTATAATCTCTAAAAACTTAACCTTCATGAGTTCATGTGTGATAGAAAGAACTTATAATAGATACTTGCTAATACTTATTGTGTATTTGCTGTGCAATGGGAATTGTTCTAATCATGTTAAATTATATACTATGATGTTGGCTCTGTTGCCCTTCCCTGTTTTAGAAATGAAGAAACTAAGGCTATTCAACAGGTAATCTGTGGCCTTATAACAATAAGTGGCGCACTATGTTAAATTTAGCTCTATCTTACAAAAAAGGTAATGGTATTAACCCTTCCTTCCCTCCTCTCCCTCCCTCCCTCCCTCCTTCCCTCCTACCCTCCCTCCTTTCTTCCTTCCTTCCTTCCATCCTTTCTTCCTTCCTTTATTCATTTTTATTTTGTTATCATTAATCTACAATTACATGAAGAATATTATATTTACTAGGCTCTCCCCTATACCAGGTCCCCCCTATAAACCCCATTACAGCCACTGTCCATCAGCATAGCAAAATGTTGTAGAATCACTACTTGTGTTCTCTGTGTTGTACAGCCCTCCTGTTTCTCCCACCCCCCTATTATGCACGATAATCTTAATACCCCCCTTTTTCTTCCCCCTCTTTATCCCTCCCTACCCATCCATCGTCCCCAGTCCCTTTCCCTTTGGTACCTGTTACTCCATTCTTGGGTTCTGTGATTCCGCTGCTGTTTTGTTCCTTCAGTTTTTCCTTTGTTCTTATACTCCACTGATGAGTGAAATCATTTGGTATTTCTCTTACTCTGCTTGGCTTATTTCACTGAGCATAATACCCTCCAGCTCCATCCATGTTGCTGCAGATGGTAGGATTTACCCTCTTCTTATGGCTGAGTAGTATTCCATTGTGTATATGTACCACATCTTCTTTATCCATTCATCTACCGATGGACATTTAGGTTGCTTCCAATTCTTGGCTATTGTAAATAGTGTTGCGATAAACATAGGGGTGCATCTGTCTTTCTCAAACTTGATTGCTGCGTTCTTAGGGTAAATTCCTAGGAGTGAAATTCCTGGGTCAAATGGTAGGTCTGTTTTAAGCATTTTGATGAACCTCCATACTGCTTTCCACAATGGTTGAACTAATTTACATTCCCACCAGCAGTGTAGGAGGGTTCCCCTTTCTCCACAGTCTCGCCAACATTTGTTGTTGTTTGTCTTTTGGATGGCAGCCATCCTTACTGGTGTGAGGTGATACCTCATTGTAGTTTTAATTTGCATTTCTCTGATAATTAGCGATGTGGAGCATCTTTTCATATGTATGTTGGCCATCTGTATTTCCTTTTTGGTGAACTGTCTGTTCAGTTCCTCTGCCCATTTTTTAATTGGATTATTTGTTTTTTGTTTGTTGAGGCGTGTGAGCTCTTTATATATTTTGGACATCAAGCCTTTATCGGATCTGGCATTAAAAAATATATTCTCCCATACTGTAGGGTTCCTTTTTGTTCTATTGATGGTGTCTTTTGCTGTACAGAAGCTTTTCAGCTTAATATAGTCCCACTTGTTCATTTTTGCTGTTGTTTTCCTTGCCCGGGGAGATATGTTCAAGAAGAGGTCACTCATGTTTATGTCTAAGAGGTTTGTGCCTATGTTTTCTTCCAAGAGTTTAATGGTTTCGTGACTTACATTCAGGACTTTGATCCATTTTGAGTTTACTTTTGTATATGGGGTTAGACAATGGTCCAGTTTCATTCTCCTACATGTAGCTGTCCAGTTTTGCCTGCACCATCTGTTGAAGAGACTGTCATTTCGCCATTGTATGTCCATGGCTCCTTTATCAAATATGAATTGACCATATATGTTTGGGTTAATGTCTGGAGTCTCTAGTCTGTTCCACTGGTCTGTGGCTCTGTTCTTGTGCCAGTACCAAATTGTCTTGATTACTATGGCTTTATAGTAGAACTTGAAGTTGGGGAGTGAGATCCCCCCTACTTTATTCTTCTTTCTCAGGATTGCTTTGGCTATTCATGGTCCTTGGTGTTCCCATATGAATTTTTGAATTATTTGTTCCAGTCCATTGAAGAATGTTGCTGGTAGTTTCATAGGGATTGCATCAAATCTGAATATTGGTTTGGGCAGGATGGCCATTTTGACGATATTAATTCTTCCTAGCCACGAGCATGGGATGAGTTTCCATCTGTTAGTGTCCCCTTTAATTTCTCTTAAGAGTGACTTGTAGTTTTCAGAGTATAGGTCTTTCACTTCTTTGGTTAGGTTTATTCCTAGGTATTTTATTCTTTTTGATGGAATCGTGAATGGAGTTGTTTTCCTGATTTCTCTTTCTGTTGGTTCATTGTTAGTGTATAGGAAAGCCACAGATTTCTGTGTGTTGATTTTGTATCCTGCAACTTTGCTGTATTCCGATACCAGTTCTAGTAGTTTTGGGGTGGAGTCTTTAGGGTTTTTTATGTACAATATCATGTCATCTGAAACTGGTGACAGTTTAACTTCTTCTTTACCAATCTGGATTCCTTGTATTTCTTTGTTTTGTCTGATTGCCGTGGCTAGGACCTCCAGTACTATGTTAAACAACAGTGGGGAGAGTGGGCATCCCTGTCTAGTTCCCGATCTCAGAGGAAAAGCTTTCAGCTTCTTGCTGTTCAGTATAATGTTGGCTGTGGGTTTATCATAAATGGCCTTTATTATGTTATGGTACTTGCCCCCTATTCCCATTTTGCTGAGAGTTTTTATCATGAATGGTTGTTGAATTTTGTCAAATGCTTTCTCAGCATCTATGGAGATGATCATGTAGTTTTTGTCTTTCTTTTTGTTGATGTGGTGGATGATGCTGATGGATTTTCGAATGTTGTACCATCCTTGCATCCCTGGGATGAATCCCACTTGGTCATGGTGTACGATCCTCTTGATGTATTTTTGAATTCGGTTTGCTAATATTTTGTTGAGTATTTTTGCATCTACGTTCATCAGGGATATTGGTCTGTATTTTTTGTTGTTGTTGGGGTCTTTGCCTGGTTTTGGTATTAGGGTGATCTTGGCTTCATAGAATGAGTTTGGGAGTATCCCCTCCTCTTCTATTTTTTGGAAAACTTTAAGGAGAATGAGTATTATGTCTTCCCTGTACGTCTGATAAAATTCCGAGGTAAATCCATCTGGCCCGGGGGTTTTGTTCTTTGGTAGTTTTTTGATTACCGCTTCAATTTTGTTGCTGGTAATTGGTCTGTTTAGATTTTCTGTTTCTTTCTGGGTCAGTCTTGGAAGGTTGTATTTTTCTAGGAAGTTGTCCATTTCTCCTAGGTTTCCCAGCTTGTTAGCATAGAGGTTTTCATAGTAGTCTCTAATAATTCTTTGTATTTCTGCGGGGTCCGTCGTGATTTTTCCTTTCTCGTTTCTGATTCTGTTGATTTGTGTTGACTCTCTTTTCCTCTTAATAAGTCTGGCCAGAGGCTTATCTATTTTGTTTATTTTCTGGAAGAACCAGCTCTTGGTTTCATTGATTTTTCCTATTGTTTTATTCTTCTCAATTTTATTTATTTCTTCTCTGATCTTTATTATGTCCCTCCTTCTGCTGACCTTAGGCCTCATTTGTTCTTCTTTTTCCAATTTCGATAATTGTGACATTAGACCATTCATTTGGGATTGTTCTTCCTTCTTTAAATATGCCTGGATTGCTATATACTTTCCTCTTAAGACTGCTTTTGCTGTATCCCACAGAAGTTGGTTCTTTGTGGTTTTGTTGTCATTTATTTCCATATATTGCTGGATCTACATTTTAATTTGTTTATTGATCCATTGATTATTTAGGAGCGTGTTGTTAAGCCTCCATGTGTTTGTGAGCCTTTTTGCTTTCTTTGTACAGTTTATTTCTAGTTTTATGCCTTTGTGGTCTGAAAAGTTGGTTGGTAGCATTTCAGTCCTTTGGAATTTACTGAGGCTCTTTTTGTGGCCTAGTATTTGGTCTATTCTGGAGAATGTTCCATGTGCCCTTGAGAAGAATGTGTATCCTGTTGCTTTTGGATGTAGAGTTCTGTAGATGTCTATTAGGTCCATATGTTCTAGTGTGTTGTTCAGTGCCTCTGTGTCCTTACTTATTTTCTGTCTGGTGGATCTGTCCTTTGGAGTGAATGGTGTGTTGAAATCTCCCAGAATGAATGCTTTGCATTCTATTTCCTCCTTTAGTTCTGTTAGTATTTGTTTCAGATATGTTGGTGCTCCTGTATTGGGTGCATATATATTTAGAATGGTTATATCCTCTTGTTGGACTGAGCCCTTTATCATTATGTAATGTCCTTCTTTATCTTTTGTTACTTTCTTTATTTTGAAGTCTGTTTTGTCTGATACTAGTATTGCAACACCTGCTTTTTTCTCTCTGTTTTTTGCATGCAATATCTTTTTCCATCCCTTGACTTTAAGTGTGTGCATGTCTTTGGGTTTGAGGTGAGTCTCTTGTAAGTAGCATATGGATGGATCTTGCTTTTTTATCCATTCTGTTACTCTGTGTCTTTTGATTGGTGCATTCAGTCCATTTACATTTAGGGTGATTATTGAAAGGTATGTACTTATTGCCATTGCAGGCTTTAAGTTTGTGGTTACCAAAGGTTCAGGGTTAGCTTCTTTACTATCTTACTGTCTAATTTAACTCGCTTGTTGAGCTATTATAAACACGGCGTGATGATTCTTTATTTCTGTCCCTTCTTATTCCTCCTCCTCCCTTCTTCATATGTTGGGTGTTTTGTTCTGTGCTCTTTTTAGGAGTGCTCCCTTCTAGAGCAGTCTGTGTAAGATGCCCGGTAGAGGTGGTTTGTGGGAGGCAAATTCCCTCAACTTTTGCTTGTCTGGGAATTGTTTAATCCCTCCTTCATATTTAAATGATAATCGTGCTGGATACAGTAGTGTTGGTTCGAGGCCCTTCTGTTTCATTGCATTAAGTATATCATGCCATTCTCTTCTGGCCTGTTTGGTTTCTGTTGAGAAGTCTGATGATAGCCTGATGGGTTTTCCTTTATAGGTGACCTTTTTTTTCTCTCTGGCTGCCTGTAATACTTTGTCCTTGTCTTTGATCTTTGCCATTTATTTATTATGTGTCTTGGTGTTGCCCTCCTTGGATCCCTTGTCATGGGAGTTCTGTGTACCTCTGTGGTCTGAGAGGCCATTTCCTCCCCTAGTTTGCGGAAGTTCTCAGCGATTATTTCTTCAAAGACACTTTCTATCCCTTTTTCTCTCTCTTCTTCTTCTGGTACCTCTATAGTGCGGATATTGTTCCGTTTAGTTGGTCACTCAGCTCTCTTAGAATTCTTTCATTCCTGGAGATCCTTTTATCTCTCTCTGCATCAGCTTCTCTGTGTTGCTGATATCTGTTTTCTAGTCCACTAATGGTCTCTTGCATCTCGTCCATTCTGTTTTGAAGTCCTTCCAGAGCTTGTTTTATTTCTGTATTCTCCTTCCTTAGTTCTTGCATATTTCTCTGCAAGTCCATCAGGATGGTTATGACTTTTGTTTTGAATTCTTTTTCAGGAAGACTGGTTAAATCTATCTCCCCAGGTACCTTCTCAGGGGAAGATGTAGCAGATGCCAAAGCTGTCTGGGTTATTCTTGTCTGGATCAAATGTTTTTTCCCTTTTCATGTTGATAGGTGCTATTGACTGTCAGCTGGGAGGGCCAAACTTTCCACTTGCTACTGGCCTTTCTTTACTGCGACAACTGCGACCCCTAGTGGCTTGTGTTGGGTACTTGCGTGTAGACTGGGTCTTTGTGTCTTGCCCGGCCGGTATGGAGGAAGCTCCCTTGCTGAGGGTGTGACCAGCCTTAGGCTGCTTCTCTGCTATTGCCGCGCCTCGGAGGGGTAATGGATGGGGGGCTGTTTGGCTGTTTACCTCCGTGAGGGGTCTCAGAGGTGTTGCCCAGGGGGTTAGTGCGCCCGGTTTTCCCTGGAATTTCCAGCTGCTGGACTGTGACCTGTGTTGTTTCCATCCAGCTGTTGCGTCCCTGTCCGTTTAAGACTTTCAAAAAGCACCCGCTTTTCTTTGTCACAGGGGCATCAGCTTGGGCACCCGCTCAGAGGTCTTGCTGCCCTGTTTCCATAGTTTCCAGCCCTCCAAGCATGCACTGTGTCTGCGCTCTGGTACGGATTGCTAGGGCTGCGTGTTTAGCAGTCCTGGACTCCCTCTCTCTCCCCGCTCCGACTCCTCCCGCCGGGAGCTGGGGTGAGGGGTGCTTGGGTCCTGCCGGGCCGGGGCTTGTATCTTACCCCTTTTACCAGGCACTGGGCTCTCGCACATGTGGATGTAGTCTGGCTGTTGTCCTATGTCTTCTGGTCTCTCTTTTAGGATTAGTTGTATTTGTTGTATTTTCAAAAATATATATGTTTTTGGGAGGAGATTCCCACTGTCCTACTCACGCCGCCATGTTGGCTCCGCCCCACGATTCGTTGGTTATTCAGGAGCATGTTGTTAAACCTCCACGCGGTGGTAGGCTTTTTCATTTTACTTGCGCTGTTTGTTTCTAGTTTCATACCTTTGTGGTGTGAGAAGCTGCATCATTTTTGTGGGCTCGTGCGGGATAACTTCGGAGGTGAGTATAGGCATCCGAGCCTGCCTTTTCCTTCACTGTCCTTATAGAAGGAAGCCGTCTATGGCAAACAACATCGGGCGCTCGTCAGCCACTTAAATGGGACTAGCCCGGCTGCCGATCTCAAAGTCTCGAGCGCCAGGTTCTCCTGCGTCTCCCTCAGTGGATCCCCCGTCTCCCTTGGGAGCCGGGAAAGTCACCTGAGTGGAGGCCAGGATTCCCCTTCAGAGGAATCTCCATGGATGCGAGGGACCGAGGAAGGCCGTGGGCACCTGCGAGAGTCTAGGCTGAGGCTGCACTTCAGCGGCTTCTCAAAGGCCCGCGTGTCTGGAATCAGACCCCGACAGCCCGACTGGGTATCCATGAGGAGTGTCTCTCTTTCTGTCTGCCTGACTTCCAGCCTGCTTCTCCAGGCCGCCCCAGCCTCTGGGTGAGGCAAGGGTGCTCTTTACGTCCTTTACTCGCTCGATGTGTGCCTCTGACTTCGTCAGTGCCCCGGACCCCGTTGCTCAGCACCGCAAGGTAGGAGATCTGCGCTTCGCCCTTACTCCTGACGAAATGCTGTACTTGTTATCTCATAAAAATGTGTCCGGTTCGTTGAAGAATGCTGTTGGTAATTTGAGGCTGATTGCATTGAATCTGTAGATTGCTTTAGGCAGGATGCCCATTTTGATAATATTAATTCCTCCTAGGCAGGAGCATGGGATGAGTTTCCATTTGTTTGTGTCCTCTTTAGTATCTGTTAAGAGTGTCTTGTAGTTTTCAGGGTATGGTAGGTCTTTCAGTTCCTTGGTTAGGTTTATTCCTAGGTATTTTATTCTTGTTGATGCAATTGTGAATGGAATTCTCTTCCTGATTTCTCTTTCTGCTAGTTCATCGTTAGTGGATAGGAAGGCAACAGGTTTCTGTGTATTAATTGTGTGTCCTGCAACTCTGCTGAATTTGGATATCAGTTCTAGTAGTTTTGGAGTGGAGTCTTTAGGGTTTTTTTTATGTACAAGAAATATCATGTCATCGGCAGATAGCTACAGTTTGACTTGTTCTTTACCAATCTGGATGCCTTGTATTTCTTTGTTTTGTCTCATTGCCGTGCCTAGGACCTCCAGTACTATGTTGAATAGCAGTGGGGTGAGTGAGCATCCCTGTCCTGTTCCCGATGTCAGAGGAAAAGCTTTCAGCTTCTCGCTGTTAAGTATGATGTTGGCTGTGGGCTTGTCATATACGGCCTTTATTATGTTGAGGTACTTGCCCTGTATACCCATTTTGTTGAGAGTTTTTATCATGAATGGATGTTGAATCGTGTCAGACGTTTTTTCAGCATCTGTGGATGTGATCATGTGGTTTTTGTCCTCCTTTTTGTTGATCTGGTGGATGATGTTCGATTTTCTAATACTGTACCATCCTTGTTTCCCTGGAATAAGTCCTACTTGTTCATGATGGATGATCTTTTTGATGTATTTTTGAGTTTGGTGTGCTAATATTTTGTTGAGTATTTTTTTTTTTGCTGAGAACCATTTTTATTTTTTGTCTTCTCAATATACCAAGCGTTTTTCCCACTATACGTGACACACACACATACACACACACACACACACACACACACACACACACACACGTATATGCATAAAGATAGATTTTTCCTTTAGAATTGCCATTGCAAATCTGTTGGCACCTGGAGCATATAAAATGTGTGTTCATCTGCTTTTTTTTTCACAAGGCCCCCCTGACCTCAATGAAGTGGCCAGTTGAAGTTTGTCTCCTCTTCTCTCTGGTCCATTGACTTCAGCCTGTACATACTGATTATAGACTTTGTAGGTAGTTCACAAACAGCTCAAATTAAATTAACTTGAGGACAGTGTTTGAAAATGCAGAATTACACACTTTTTTGTGCCTGTTATTAAGCATTGTTTCCAGAAGATCAATCTTTTAATTACAGTGAGCTTCCCTACTGGTGGCTCTCAGTAACAAGAAGTGTATTGTGTGAACTAACTGGAAAAATAAAAGAAGGAAAAAAATTTTTCTAGCACATTCCCTTTGCAAAAGTAACATCCCCAGGGTATTGAATAGAGTCTGGTCTTCACCAGCCTATCTGAGGTTGGTCCTATAATCTCTAAAAACTTAACCTTCATGAGTTCATGTGTGATAGAAAGAACTTATAATAGATACTTGCTAATACTTATTGTGTATTTGCTGTGCAATGGGAATTGTTCTAATCATGTTAAATTATATACTATGATGTTGGCTCTGTTGCCCTTCCCTGTTTTAGAAATGAAGAAACTAAGGCTATTCAACAGGTAATCTGTGGCCTTATAACAATAAGTGGCGCACTATGTTAAATTTAGCTCTATCTTACAAAAAAGGTAATGGTATTAACCCTTCCTTCCCTCCTCTCCCTCCCTCCCTCCCTCCTTCCCTCCTACCCTCCCTCCTTTCTTCCTTCCTTCCTTCCATCCTTTCTTCCTTCCTTTATTCATTTTTATTTTGTTATCATTAATCTACAATTACATGAAGAATATTATATTTACTAGGCTCTCCCCTATACCAGGTCCCCCCTATAAACCCCATTACAGCCACTGTCCATCAGCATAGCAAAATGTTGTAGAATCACTACTTGTGTTCTCTGTGTTGTACAGCCCTCCTGTTTCTCCCACCCCCCTATTATGCACGATAATCTTAATACCCCCCTTTTTCTTCCCCCTCTTTATCCCTCCCTACCCATCCATCGTCCCCAGTCCCTTTCCCTTTGGTACCTGTTACTCCATTCTTGGGTTCTGTGATTCCGCTGCTGTTTTGTTCCTTCAGTTTTTCCTTTGTTCTTATACTCCACTGATGAGTGAAATCATTTGGTATTTCTCTTACTCTGCTTGGCTTATTTCACTGAGCATAATACCCTCCAGCTCCATCCATGTTGCTGCAGATGGTAGGATTTACCCTCTTCTTATGGCTGAGTAGTATTCCATTGTGTATATGTACCACATCTTCTTTATCCATTCATCTACCGATGGACATTTAGGTTGCTTCCAATTCTTGGCTATTGTAAATAGTGTTGCGATAAACATAGGGGTGCATCTGTCTTTCTCAAACTTGATTGCTGCGTTCTTAGGGTAAATTCCTAGGAGTGAAATTCCTGGGTCAAATGGTAGGTCTGTTTTAAGCATTTTGATGAACCTCCATACTGCTTTCCACAATGGTTGAACTAATTTACATTCCCACCAGCAGTGTAGGAGGGTTCCCCTTTCTCCACAGTCTCGCCAACATTTGTTGTTGTTTGTCTTTTGGATGGCAGCCATCCTTACTGGTGTGAGGTGATACCTCATTGTAGTTTTAATTTGCATTTCTCTGATAATTAGCGATGTGGAGCATCTTTTCATGTGTCTGTTTGCCATCTGTATTTCTTTTTTGGAGAACCGTCTGTTCAGTTCCTTTGCCCATTTTTTAATTGGGTTATTTGTTTTTTGTTTGTTGAGGCGTGTGAGCTCTTTATATATTCTGGACATCAAGCCTTTATCGGATCTGGCATTAAAAAATATATTCTCCCATACTGTAGGGTTCCTTTTTGTTCTATTGATGGTGTCTTTTGCTGTACAGAAGCTTTTCAGCTTAATATAGTCCCACTTGTTCATTTTTGCTGTTGTTTTCCTTGCCCGGGGAGATATGTTCAAGAAGAGGTCACTCATGTTTATGTCTAAGAGGTTTGTGCCTATGTTTTCTTCCAAGAGTTTAATGGTTTCGTGACTTACATTCAGGTCTTTGATCCATTTTGAGTTTACTTTTGTATATGGGGTTAGACAATGGTCCAGTTTCATTCTCCTACATGTAGCTGTCCAGTTTTGCCAGCACCATCTGTTGAAGAGACTGTCATTTCGCCATTGTGTGTCCATGGCTGCTTTATCAAATATTAATTGACCATATATGTCTGGGTTAATGTCTGGATTGTCTAGTCTGTTCCATTGGTCTGTGGCTCTGTTCTTGTGCCAGTACCAAATTGTCTTGATTACTATGGCTTTATAATAGAGCTTGAAGTTGGGGAGTGAGATCCCCCCTACTTTATTCTTCTTTCTCAGGAATGCTTTGGCTATTCGGGGTCTTTGGTGCTTCCATATGAATGTTTGAATTATTTGTTCCAGTTCATTGAAGAATGTTGCTGGTAGTTTCATAGGGATTGCATCAAATCTGTATATTTCTTTGGGCAGGATGGCCATTTTGACGATATTAATTCTTCCTAGCCACGAGCATGGGATGCGTTTCCATCTGTTAGTGTCCCCTTTAATTTCTTTTAACAGTGACTTGTAGTTTTCAGAATATAAGTCTTTCACTTCTTTGGTTAGGTTTATTCCTAGGTATTTTATTTTCTTTGATGCAATTGTGAATGGAGTTGTTTTCCTGATTTCTCTTTCTGTTGGTTCATTGTTGGTATATAGGAAAGCCACAGATTTCTGTGTGTTGATTTTGTATCCTGCAACTTTGCTGTATTCCGATATCAGTTCTAGTAGTTCTTGGGTGGAGTCTTTAGGGTTTTTTATGTACAGTATCATGTCATCTTCAAATAGTGACAGTTTGACTTCTTCTTTGCCAATCTGAATTCCTTGTATTTTTTTGTTTTGTCTGATTGCCGTGGCTAGGACCTCCAGTACCAAGTTAAATAACAGTGGGGAGAGTGGGCGTCCCTGTCTAGTACCCGATCTCAGCGGAAATGCTTTCAGCTTCTCGCTATTCAATATAATGTTGGCTGTGGGTTTTTCATAGATGGCCTTTATTATGTTGAGGTACTTGCCCTCTATTCCCATTTTGCTGAGAGTTTTTATCATGAATGTATGTTGAACTTTGTCAAATGCTTTTTCAGCATCTATGGAGATGATCATGTGGTTTTTGTCTTTCTTTTTGTTGATGTGGTGGATGATATTGATGGACTTTCGAATGTTGTGCCATCCTTGCATCCCTGCGATGAATCCTACTTGGTCATGGTGTACGATGGTTTTGTTGTATTTTTGAATTCGGTTTGCTAAAATTTTGTTGAGTATTTTTGCGTCTACGTTCATCAGGGATATTGGTCTGTAGTTTTCTTTTTTGGTGGTGTCTTTGCCTGGTTTTGGTATTAGGGTGATGTTAGCTTCATAGAATGAGTTTGGGAGTATCCCCTCCTCTTCTATTTCTTGGAAAACTTTAAGGAGAATGGGTATTATGTCTTCCCTGTATGTCTGATAAAATTCCGAGGTAAATCCATCTGGCCCGGGGGTTTTGTTCTTTGGTAGTTTTTTGATTACCGCTTCAATTTCGTTGCTGGTAATTGGTCTGTTTAGATTTTCTGTTTCTTTTTGGGTCAGTCTTGGAAGGTTGTATTTTTCTAGGAAGTTGTCCATTTCTCCTAGGTTTCCCAGCTTGTTAGCATATAGGTTTTCATAGTAGTCTCTAATAATTCTTCGTATTTCTGCGGGGTCTGTCGTGATTTTTCCTTTCTCATTTCTGATACTGTTGATTTGTGTTGACTCTCTTTTCCTCTTAATAAGTCTGACTAGAGGCTTATCTATTTTGTTTATTTTCTGGAAGAACCAGCTCTTGGTTTCATTGATTTTTGCTATTGTTTTATTCTTCTCAATTTTATTTATTTCTTGTCTGATCTTTATTATGTCCCTCCTTCTGCTGACCTTAGGCCTCATTTGTTCTTCTTTTTCCAATTTCGATAGTTATGACATTAGATCGTTCATTTGGGATTGCTCTTCCTTTTTTAAATATGCTTGGATTGCTATATACTTTCCTCTTAAGACTGCTTTTGCTGTGTCCCACAGAAGTTGGGGCTTAGTGTTGTTGTTATATGTTTCCATATATTGCTGGATCTCCATTTTGATTTGGTCATTGATCCATTGATTATTTAGGAGCGTGTTGTTTAGCCTCCATGTGTTTGTGAGCCTTTTTGCTTTCTTTGAACAGTTTATTTCTAGTTCAATGCCTTTGTGGTCTGAAAAGTTGATTGGTAGGGTTTCAATCTTTTGGAATTTACTGAGGCTCTTTTTGTGTCCTAGTATGTGGTCTATTCTGGAGAATGTTCCATGTGCACTTGAGAAGAATGTGTATCCTGTTGCTTTTGGATGTAGAGTTCTGTAGATGTCTATTAGGTCCATGTGTTCTAGTGTGTTGTTCAGTGCCTCTGTGTCCTTACTTATTTTCTGTCTGGTGGATCTGTCCTTTGGAGTGAGTGTTGTGTTGAAGTCTCCTAGAATGAATGCATTGCATTCTATTTCCTCCTTTAGTTCTATTAATATTTGTTTCAGGTATGTTGGTGCTCCTGTATTGGGTGCATATATATTTATAATGGTTATATCCTCTTGATGGACTGAGCCCTTTATCATTATGTAATGCCCTTCTTTGTCTTTTGTTACTTTCTTTATTTTGAAGTCTGTTTTGTCTGATACCAGAATTGCAACACCTGCTTTCTTCTCTCTGTTGTTTGCTTGAAATATCTTTTTCCATCCCTTGACTTTAAGTCTGTGCGCGTCTTTGGGTTTGAGGTGAGTCTCTTGTAAGCAGCATATGGATGGATCTTGCTTTTTTATCCATTCTATTACTCTGTGTCTTTTGATTGGTGCATTCAGTCCATTTACATTTAGGGTGATTATTGAAAGGTATGTACTTACTGCCATTGCAGGCTTTAAGTTTGTGGTTACCAAAGGTTTAGGGTTAGCTTCTTTACTATCTTACTGTCTAACTTAACTCGCTTGTTGAGCTATTATAGACACAGTCTGATGATTCTTTATTTCTCTCCCTTCTTATTCCTCCTCCTCCCTTCTTCATATGTTGGGTGTTTTGTTGTGTGCTCTTTTTCGGAGTGCTCCCATCTAGAGCAGTCCCTGTAGGATGCCCTGTAGAGGTGGTTTGTGGGAGGCAAATTCCCTCAACTTTTGCTTGTCTGGGAATTGTTTAATCCCTCCTTCATATTTAAATGATATTCGTGCTGGATACAGTAGTGTTGGTTCGAGGCCCTTCTGTTTCATTGCATTAAGTATATCATGCCATTCTCTTCTGGCCTGTAGGGTTTCTGTTGAGAAGTCTGATGATAGCCTGATGGGTTTTCCTTTGTAGGTAACCTTTTTTTTCTCTCTGGCTGCCTGTAATACTTTGTCCTTGTCTTTGATCTTTGCCATTTTAATTATTATGTGTCTTGGTGTTGCCCTCCTTGGATCCCTTGTCATGGGAGTTCTGTGTACCTCTGTGGTCTGAGAGGCCATTTCTTCCCCTAGTTTGGGGAAATTTTCAGCAATTATTTCTTCAAAGACATTTTCTATCCCCTTTTCTCTCTCTACTTCTTCTGGAATACCTATGATTCTTATATTGTTCCTTTTCGATTGGTCACTCAGCTCTCTTAGAATTCTTTCATTCCTGGAGATCCTTTTATCTCTCTCTGCATCAGCTTCTCTGTGTTCCTGTTCTCTGTTTTCTAGTCCATTAATGGTCTCTTGCATCTCGTCCATTCTGTTTTGAAGTCCTTCCAGAGCTTGTTTTATTTCTGAATTCTCCTTCCTTAGTTCTTGCATCTTTCTCTGCAAGTCCATCAGCATGGTTATGACTTTTGTTTTCAATTCCTTTTCAGGAACACTGGCTAAATCTATCTCCCCAGATTCCTTCTCAGGGGAAGATGTAGCAGATGCCGAAGCTGTCTGGGTTAGTCTTGTCTGGATCATATTTTTTTGCCTTTTCATGTTGACAGGTGCTATTGACTGTCAGCTGGGAGGGCCAAAATTTTCACTTGCTACTGGCCTTTCTTTACTGGGACAACTGCGACCCCTAGTGGCTTGTGTTGGGTAATTGCGTGTAGAGTGGGTCTTTGTGTCTTGCCTGGCCGGAAGGGAGAAATTTCCCTTTCTGTGGGCGGAATTTGTCTCAGGCTGCTTCTCTGCTTTTGCAGCGCCCGGTGGGGTAATGGATGGGGGGGCTGTTTGACTGTTTGCCTCCGTGAGGGGTCTCAGAGCTGTTGCCCAGGGGGTTAGTGCACCCGGTTTTCCCTGTAAGTTCCAGCTGCTGTACTGTGACCTGGGTTGTTTCCGTCAAGCTGTTAAGTCCCTGTCCCTTTAAGACTTTCAAAAAGCCCCCACTTTTCTTTGTCACAGGGGCATCAGCTTCGGCACCCGCTCAGAGGTCTTACTCCCTGTTCCCCCAGGATCCCGGGCCCCCTGGGCACGTACTGTGTCTGCGCTCTGGCCCGGATGGCTGGGGCTGGGTGTTTGGCAGCCCTGGGCTCCGTCTCCCTCCCGCTCTGCCTATTCTTCTCCTGCCGGGAGCTGGGGGGAGGGGCGCTCGGGTCCCGCCGGGCCGGGGCTTGTATCTTACCCCTTTCACCAGTAGCTGGGTTCTCGCTGGTGTAGCTGCAGTCTGGCCACTGTCCTGCGTCTTGTGGTCTCTCTTTTAGGGCTAGTTGTGTTTGTTGTATTTTCAAAAGTATATATGTTTTTGGGAGGAGATTCCCACTGTCCTACTCACGCCGCCATGTTGGCTCTGCCCTCCATAATGCCCCCTTTCTTTTACCCCCTTATCCCTCCCTTCCCTCCCACCCTCCCCTGTCCATTTTCCTTTGGTAACTGTTTGTCCATTCTTGGATTCTGTGATTCTGCTGCTGTTTTGTTCCTTCAGTTTTTCTTTGTTCTTATACTCCACATATGAGTGAAATCATTTGGTGCTTGTCTCTCTCCGACTCACTTATTTCCCTGAGCATAATACCCTCTAGCTCCATCCATGTTGTTGCAAATGGTAGGATTTGTTTTCTTCTTATGGATGAATAATATTCCATTGTGTATATGTACCACATCTTCTTTAGCCATTCATCTACTGATGGTGGACACTTAGGTTGCTTCCATTTCTTGGCTGTTGTGAACAGTGCTGCGATAAACATAGGAGTGCAGCTGTCTATTTCAAACTGGGCTGCTGCATTCTTAGGGTAAATTCCTAGAAGTGGATTGTTGAGTATTTTTGCATGTATTTTCTTTGGCGATATTGGTCTGTAATTTTCTTTTTTTGTGGTGTCTTTGCCTGGTTTTGGTATTAAGGTGATGCTGTCCTCGTAGAATGAGTTTGGAAGTATTTCCTCTTCTTCTACTTTTTGGAAAAGTTTAAGGAGGATGACTATTAGATCTTCACTACATGTTTGATTAAGGTCAGCGGTGCAGCCGTCTGGTTCTGGTGTTTTGTTCTTAGGTAGTTTTTTGATTGCCAGTTCAATTTTGTTCCTAGGAATTGATCTGTTCAGTTTTCTTTTCTTTCTGGGTTAGCCTTGGAGGGTTGCATTTTTCTAGAAAGTTGTCCATTTCTTGTAGGTTATCCAGTGTGTTAGTATATGATTTTTCATGGCATTCTCTCATAATTCTTTGTATTTCTGTGGTTTCTGTAGTGATTTTTCCTTTCTCATTTCCGATTCTGTTTATGTGTGCAGGCTCTCGTTTTTTCTTGTTTAGTCTGGCTAGGGCTTTATCCATTTTGTTTATTTTCTCCAAGAATCAGCTCCTGCTTTCATCGATTCTTTGTGTTGTTTCATTCTTCTCGGTTTTATTTATTTCTGCTCCACTCTTTATTGTGTTCCTCCTCCTGCTGACTATGGGCCCCATTTGTTCTTCTTTTTCTTGTTGTGATAGTTTTCAGTTTAGACTGCTCATATGGTATTGTTCTTCTCTCCTGAGGGAGGCCTGTATTGCAATATACTTCCCTCTTAGCACCGCCTTGTCTGTGTCCCACGGATTTTGTGTTGTTCAGTTATTGCTGCCATTTGTCTCCTTATATTGCTTGATCTCTGTTTTTATTCGGTCATTGATCCATTGGTTATTCAGGAGCATGTTGTTAAGCCTCCACGCGGTGGTAGGATTTTTCATTTTACTTGCGCTGTTTATTTCTAGTTTCATACCCTTGTGGTGTGAGAAGCTGCATCATTTTTGTGGGCTCGTCCGGGATAACTTCGGAGGTGAGTATAGGCATCTGAGCGTGCCTTTTCTTTCACTGTCCTTATAGAAGGAAGCCATCTATGGCAAACAACATCGGGCGCTCGTCAGCCACTTAAATGGGACTAGCCCGGCTGCTGATCTCAAAGTCTCGAGCGACAGGTTCTCCTGCGTCTCCCTCAGTGGATCCCCCGTCTCCCTTGGGAGCCGGGAAAGTCACCTGAGTGGAGGCCAGGATTCCCCTTCAGAGGCATCTCCATGGATGCGAGGGACTGAGGAAGGCCGTGGGCACCTGCGAGAGTCTAGGCTGAGGCTGCGCTTCAGCGGCTTCTCAAAGGCCCGCGTGTCTGGAATCAGACCCCGACAGCCCGACTGGGTATCCATGAGGAGTGTCTCTCTTTCTGTCTGCCTGACTTCCAGCCTGCTTCTCCAGGCCGCCCCAGCCTCTGGGTGAGGCAAGGGTGCTCTTCACATCCTTTACTCGCTCGATGTGTGCCTTTAACTTATTCAGTGCCACAGACCCCAATCCTCCGCACCGCAAGGTAGGAGATCCATGCTTCAGTCTTATTCCTGACTAAGTGCTGTACTTTTTTTATGTCATAAAATGTGTCTGGGCTCCTGTTAGCCACTTAGAAGACCCTTAGGGTCAGCTGCCAGTCTGAAGTCTCAGGTGGAAAGTTTCCTGGTGTCTGCCACTCCTTGATCGCCCGCCTCCAGACGGATGGGAATGTCGGGCAGTGCCTCCGTGGAGCTCCTGCTTTCCTCTCATACGCTGCGGACTGGGAGGGCAGACTGGACTAGCAGACAGTGGTCCTTGGATCTCCGCTCCGGCCGATGGATCTGATGGCGCTGAGCGATCCTCTGCCTAGGCTGCTGCCTATGGGAGAGTCGCAGATGACCCCTGAGGTCTTGTCTCACAGATCAGATTTCTTACAGTTGGGAACTAGCAGGATGATTCCCAGGCAGTGGCAGAAACTGGTGTTTAAGTATATAGACCCCCACCATGAATGTCTGTGGCAGCCTCTCAATTTTATCTCTGGTTTGGGAAAAGTTCCCCTGCTCATCATTTAAAGCAACTCTCTTAGGGTTCCGCCACTTTCTCCTGTATAATGAAAATGAAGTCTGTGCAGTAGTCAGGCTGCAACCTGAGTCCAACATATAAATGGCTCTGTTCTATTGACCTCCCTTCCTTAGAGGCAGCCATCCTGGGTCTATGGCATTTCCCTACCTGTAGCCCCAGAGAAGCGAAACAGGCTTGTGACTCTGACCAAGGCTCTGGCAGCGAGAGGTCACCCAGTCCCCGCACTTATCGGACAGGCAGGGGGCTCTCAAGGAATGATCCCGAGTGTACTATGCTAAAGCTTGTGCAGAGAAAACTAGGATCTAGATGTAACTCCCAAAAGGCATAAAGTAGGGGCACACTGGCAAGGTCCCGCTAAATCCAGAGCTCTGAGGCGACTCTTGCTTAGTGGGAAGGCAAGAGAGAAATCAAGGCAAGGTGCAGGCCATGGTGGTAAGAAGTGGTGAAATCCAGTATGCCTGGCAGAGGAGGTGACTGACTACTGTCACCCAGGAATAGAAGTGCCCATCTTCTGAGGCCCTCTCACTGACCACTGATGGAGTCCTACCTGCACCCTTTACTGTACCCCCTTCTCAGCATGAAGCAGCCAGAGCGGTCATTGCCCCCCACCCTCGCAGCAGCTAGGGTCTCTATCTGTAGAGGTGGGGAATGAGACAGGGACCATGGGTGTAGTCAGAGTAGGGTGAGGGCCTCCGGAAAAAGACCCGTACCAGAGCTCCGTATTAAACAATTAAGCAACGTCAGAGTCACATTAATTCCCTAAAATATCAACTAGGAATATAAGCATTCTTCACTGAAGATTAGTTAAAACTAAAAAGCAAGGAGTAACTTGGCCTGAAATGCTTGAATATCCCCCAGATAAGAAAATACCTCAACATAACCCCTGTCTTCATTGTGTCAATTAAATGCGGCTGTTGTAAAATTTACTTTAGCCTGCTAAAAGGCCCGGCTTATCTTTAACTTTGCCCAGATGCTGCTTTTCCTCCTTCATTCCCTAATCCAGTTATATATAACCTGGGCAATGAATATGGCAAGTAATCCCAGCCACAGACAACATAGTAAAGGGCAGGAAGGATCCCATCTTAAAGATAAGATTGCATTTCAACCCCCAGGAAGTTAAGAAGTAAGATTCTTAACTTACCCTTTAGCAAACAGACAATAACTCAGCCCACCTTGGGGGCTGGGCAGGCGGCCTTGTTTGTTATGCTCCCAGGCCAAGATGCCAGTGTATCAGGGAGAAATCAGAGCAGTAAATTTCTTTTTTTACTTAAGTTAATTTCAAATATTCAGGGACCACTTAAGAAGTCCACACCCCTAAGCCTGTATCCAGTTCCCAAAAAATCCTCAACTGCCTATAAAACCCCTAGACAACGCATAACTCTGGGCTCCCTTGTCCCCACCCGGCGTGAGCCAGCAGCTCTGTCCTCTCACTGTATTGAAAGCCTCTCCCTGGCTCTCCTACCTTGGGTGTTTGCTAAGTTCACTGTTCGACTCTGCCAACAAGAACCCCACCATCCATTCCATGGTAGGGTAGGGATGGTGACTGCTCTCTTGTTGCACAGTCCTTTTTGATTTAAAGAATGTCAGCCTGACTTCTGGTTAGTGACTGAAGTTACCTTGAAACCTTATTCATAGTTGAGTAAAAATTTCAGTGTCTGTTTGTGGGCAGTAGCATGAGAAAAGGGAATGAATTAAGATTGGTGAGGGGGTTATGCAGCCAAGGGTAGTATCTTACTTGCTAAAGGCTGAAAGGCATGTGGGACTGATGTGACCATGTCTTAGGAGATGTTTTGTTTGGAAATGACAACATAGATGCCTTAATTGGAACTCATAACATTATTTTACGTATGGTTTTGTGGCCAATGCTTTGTCAGCTGTAGCAGGACAGGTGGATGCTGTTTTTTGAATGAGACTTTTTTTTTGCAGCTGACATTTAAAGAACTAAACAATTGAACACTGGAAAGGAGACATTTAAAATGTTTGTATTGACAAAGATTAAAGTTCAATTACTGAAAGGCTACCTCTTTGGCAGTAGACACAAATATCACTAGATATCATGCCCCTTACGGGGCATCTTTCAGTGGACGTATAAAGTAGGGATGAGGGGAAAAACACAGAGTGGTAAGTTAGAATCCCTAATAGGCCAGAAGCCGTCTTCCTGTCTTTGTGCTCTAACGTCTTCATCCAAGTTCTTCGAGTGCAATTCAGCATTGCTTTCTGACAGAACAAATGTCAGTATTTGCTTGGAATTTCTTTGGGGAGCCTTTATTATTTGCATTTTTTTGGGAACAGTCTGCCCTTCAAAACTACTGAGTGCCCTGGCATGATGGGAATTTAGTCGGCCAGTTTTTTTGTCTCTGTGTGTCATAATTTGGGGGCTTTGTGGAATCCTCTTGGAAAGGCAGTATGAACCTTGGGTGATTGGAGAGAGGCCAGGAGTTTGTAGTTGTCCTGAGGAGCACGGAGTGAACACAGAAGAGATTTCAGCTCTCTGCAGTTGAAGACTACCTTGGCCTTTATGGTAACGGCTTGCAGAGACTTGCCCAACCCCCCCCCCCCCCCCCCCCGGCCCGGCACCTCCCTTGGGACAGATAACCACCTTTTTCTTGGTTCCTACAAAAATTCCGAAGTTGCTGTGGTTGTTCCTGGGCTGGGAAACAGAAGACCAGACGAACTTTAAAAAGTGTCTGTTTTGGTGACTTAAGGGGCAAAGGCTTATACCCCAGAGGGTGTGCCTATGCAGATGTACTGAATGTGGGAGAATTCTCCCCGTTTGCTGATTCCTGATGTGGACCAACAGAGCTCAAGTCAGTGAGGGGCACAGAAAGTCTTGCAGAAAATGACGGCTTGCTATTTGTGATCGTCTAAGGAACATGTGAAACATGAAAATGACTCTTTGTACGTCCGTGATTTCGTCTGATTCCACCTTTCTCCCACTGGCATCCCAGGTTACTTCACTCTGTCTACCTTTTCATTGACCTGTGGGCTGAGCGCTGCCCATACTGGGTCTGGGGTGGAGTCATTCGGGCCACTTGGAGGACATTTGGGCCGCCGCCTTCTTTCTTTTTTTTGAAACAATTTATCTTCATACAGCTTTGTTGAGATAAGCTTAAAAAAAGCAAACTAGTTTTGATATTAATTCAAATAAAATTTGAAAGCTATATATGTAACCACTTTCCTGTTTATTATTTAGTGAAGTTTAACCTTAATGCATTACTTAAATAAGGACATGAATCCACCGGGTGCCGTTCTTGCAGGCTACAGTATTCTTTACAGAAAAAAATAAAATGAGATGAGGCCTGCCTGGTGCAGTCCCACTTCTGGTGTTTGATGGCTGCTGGAGCGGCACTCCTTGTGGTCAGAGTCACGGACGCTGGCAAGGGGGTGTCTGAATCATCCCTTCTCCATTTTCCATTGGCCGCTCCTTTGGCAGAAATCCTTTCTCAGCTCAGACTCTGTTACATGGCACTATCCTGATGACCCCGTTCTGGCTTCCACTCCCATTGGTTTAAGGTAATTTGAGCTCCTCCATGGTGAGGGTACCTCAGGACTGGTTGGTCTTTTTCTCTGGCCCTTTCCTAGGTAACTGACTCTATTGGCCTATGTCTCCGTTTATCTCAAGGCCATAAAGGTCCCACTTTCACCTTAAGGTCACCTTGTTTAGACCCTGTCCTGCTCTCCAGGAAGCTCCCCATTTTGCCTCCCTGACTTGGGTAATGGTTAGCTCGCTCCGCTCCCTAGCCGACAAACATGGTTTAGCCTCCCCAAGTCTGCTAACTCTTCTTTGCGGAGTCCCTTGAGACCACGAGATGCTCACTCCCCAGCCTCTCCCCAGTCCCAAGTGTCCCCAGGACTTGGAGCACCTGCACCTCTCCTGGAAATCGCACAAACTTGGCCTACTCTTGAAAGGCCCAGGTCACCAACTTCCGGTCTCAGCTCGCGCCCAAATGCATGTTTGCCTTCTCTGAAGGAAGGTCTGGTCATCTCTTAATTCAAGAGCTGTGAATTATTCTAACATCTCAGATTGCAAATACTTGGTTGGGCGATTTTTTTTCTCGGAATACAGACAGGTCTTTTCTGTTTGAGCTTCCTGTGTGTTGCAGATGATAGCTGTCTGTATGATGTGAGAACAGTTTTATTAGTAAAAGTAAACAGTGATTATTTTATTTTCCATAAGTGGTCAAGTATTTTTTTTGTCATGTGTTGAATGGTCGTTGTGTACAAGGTGATGTAATAGATGAAATTGAATGAGAGAAAAATGATTCAAACATGAATCCTGTGGGGAGATGAGTTGTGCACACATGAACAACTGATGGGTCCTAGGAAGGGTTAAATGCCTTGGAGAAAAATGGGATCCTGTGGTGGCTGGTAAGGCGGGCCTTGCAAATGGGCGGTTGTTCTCCCAAGGTTTCATCATAACATTTTCAAATGCTCAGCGAAATTGGAAGGATTCTACAGGCACACTCCAACGCCTAGCACCTAGTTTCTGCTATTTCATATTGTTATACTTGATTGATCATCTGTCCATCGGCACATCCATCTTTCTATCTGTCAGTCTGTGTTATTTTTAACATTTGGAATGATGGGCTGGCGTTCATAAAGGTGTGAAAGTGGGGCAAGCATCAGTTTCTGAGAATGATGTGTAAGTCAAAGTACAGATAGGGAAGTATGTATGAAATACTGAATGATAGATGTAGGAAATACACACAAAGTCGAAGTATAGGTGGGGAAGTCACTGTCACACTGAACTTGGACTTTACACATATTATGGAAATAATACTGTATTAGAGACCATATTTTTTATTGAAATTGTATCTTTGTGTTTGTGATAAAAGAAATGGATTACATTTTTAAATGCAAGTCCTTAGTAACACATTCCTATGTGAATAGACTAGATGGAATGCAATAAAAATTTAACAGCTGGTGTACTTACTGCATTTGATTTAAAACTAGCATACAGAATTTGGTAATACATGGAACAGGCTACATAATTGGCTTGAATATGAGTATGAGTTGATAGGAATAATAAGCATTTTTACAAAATATTTAGCTTTTTGCTCGGCCTGTTTAAAAATTAACTTTCATGACCAGTGTCCTAGGAACAGAGTGATTTAAACAAAGATTGTTATTGATCATAATTCTCGTGTTTTTGGAAAATGAGGAATTCTGAAATTGAAGTTAGCAATCTTAAAATATTCAGGGCAGTTTTGAGGGAAAGATATGTTGGCTGTTAAAGACAGATTAAAATTGCCATATCAGGTCTAACGTTGCATAGCTAAATACTTAATTTGTTTGATAGCTTTCTACATTGTAATACATCTTTACGGACTAAGCCAGGTATGGGAATGAAGATTATAAGGAGATGTTTCAGCAGACGCAGAGGACGTTGGATTTGCATAGACTAAACCCGAAGTTGATACCAAGCAGACAGACATCACTGAATGTTTTCAAAATACTGGGAGTGTTTCTGACGAGCTCGTGGTACACTGAAGGGCTAAGGCAGGTAGCGCTATTGTGGGGTATCAAAAGGCACAGTCATTGACGTATTCACACTTAGTCCTTTCAGAAATAACAAGTGTCGAAGAAATGTAAAAAGGTGTTTGAGTAGTATGTTTATAGCTATAAAATTTTACTTAAAAGACACCCTGCTGGTAGGTGGGGGAAATGGGTAAGTTACTACCTTCCATGGGGACAAAATAGATTTCCGAGCACCCAGGATATCACCCTTGTGTGGTTGCTGGTGATGTCAGGATAACTAATGAGAAGCAGCCAGGATACAGTATGGAGTTGTCCAGTCTAATTTTCTTCCCACTCTTCCTGTTCGTAGATAGAGTGAAGTTCAAAATTGCAGCTCATCTTTGGTCGGAATTCTTTCCGCTGAGTGGAGAGAGGGAGAAACATCTTCCTTCACCTGGTGTCTCATCTTGGTTCTGGTTTTGAAGGGAGAGGGCAGGGAGGAGAGGCAGGAGTCAGTTTGTAGATCTGTGGGAGGACAGGCCTTTGCTCCCAAGGTATCCTGTCCCTATTGACCCTGACCCGCATGTGTACAATTCTTAGGGACCGTGGACGTGTGTCTGTCTTCTCGGGATGAAGGCTGCCTCTGACACACTGCGGCTCATTGGTCTACACCACGGCCCCTGTGACCTGGATATGCCGTTAGCTGCACAAGTCCTGTTCCTCCTCCTGTTCCACAGCCCACCAGCCTCCTGTGTGGAAACCCTGAGGCTGCCCCCGTGTTGTGTGCGGCTTGGCCCCGACCTCTGTGCATGGCTGCTTTCCCTTGCATGCAACTTGCTCCTCGTGGGTCTTTGAGACTTCCTCTTGTTCTGCCTGGATTAATTTTCCTCCAGTTTGTATTTGTCATAATCACAGTGTCGTGATCTTTGTGTGGCTCAAGTTACAGAACTGATCCTAACGCTAAACCCTGTGACCTTAACCGCTCTGAACGTGCTGCAGGTCATCTGATTCAAGCAAAGCTGTTAAGAGAAAGAAAGTGGGAGGAAGGGATGGTCTCTTTCCATTTGGTTTCTTTTGTTCAAGTAGACACATTTCTTGGATAACAGGTCTTTCTCAATTGCCATTCCTTACACATCTGGAAAATGGGACTTGGTTTTGTGAATCCCCACCTGTTACATGCGGTATTCCATAAGCGTCAGAGCTGAGGAAAGACGTTTTTCTGTCCCAGCTGCAGTCCTACAGCCAGTCCAGAGCTGCCTGCACAGGTTTGCTGAATCACCACACATTTGAAAGCAGCCGAATGAATCCCGACATCAGGAGGGGAGGTGGCCTCAGTGGCTGCACTTTGGAACTGCAGTAAAAAAGTCTCAAAGAGCACTGTTAGCTCTCTTGTGTCTTATTTGGACTTGAGCCAAGACAGAGCCTAATGCAGGAAGGAGGAAGAGGAGAACCAGTTTGGATTATGTGGGAAGATAAAGATCTTTTCTGCGGCTTGGCATCTCCCCAGTGGTTATCTGAGGCCAGGAGGCGCTTAGCTCTGCCGTCTGGTCCAACTCCCCCTGCTCCCCCCGCCCCAAATCACCCCCAGTCAGTTTTCCTCTTTCTGTCTAGCAGTGTCGTGCTCTTCCTCCACCAGTTCCGAGCCCCAGAGGGCTGCGGGGCAGGTGGCTTGAGGGCAGCGGCATCTTGCTGGCAGGGAAATCCCTGCACACAGAGTGGAGGTGTGGGGTTAAAGGTGAAAAGGGCTCCCCTGACCTGTGTCTGAAAAGGAACGCGTTTGGGTTTCAGACCCAGTTTGGAGAGAGAAATCATAACTGAATTACATAATTCCTAGGCTTGTAGCTATTGTATGTCCTTAAAGCTTGAAAGGAAAATGACTAAATAAGTATTTGGGAACGGCCTATACAGTGAACATCCAATACCCCAGGCAGTTAGGTGGCTCGGAGGCCAGGTCAGAGGAAATGCTTTGCTTGTGGTGCAGCTAAAGGCTCTTACTTTGGCAGAGTCTTGAGAAAGTGATGGCCAGATGTGGAGCTTACTGTGCTTTTTTGACCTGACGGGAAGCCTTTTCGCTTATTCTTCCATACCCTTAAGTGTAGGGTTGCACCCAGATGGGCACATTCAGACAGCGCAGTTTCGTATCCGAGGACGTCGCTTTCGGACTTGGATGCCTCGCTTGCTGAATGACCGGTTTGTCCCATCAGTGAGGGTTCAGTGTCAGGTCTGAGCCCGCCACACCGGTTTGAATGTAGGAGAAGCCCAGGCACCTGAGCGCGAGCGCTGCCTCACCTGACGGCCTCGGTGGACCTCCCTGTGCGCGGCCAGCTCTGAAGCGGGGAGGGGAGGCGGCAGAGGGGAACTTGCAGAACTTGTAAATATCAGCTGAGGCTGTTTCTGTGTTTGGGACCCAGCTAGTTCCTGTCTCTCAACCTGAATGTAAACCTGCTCTCTGGATGGGTAGGTGTGCCTGCCGGCGTGACACTCACATGCAGTGACTCTGGAAGCTTCCTGGGGGCTGTCCTACTGGGTGAGTTTTATATAGTCTGTGTGACAGAGGTGGTCTCTCCTCCAATCTTTTAGAATTCTAAGTTTCTCTTCAGTGTCCATTATGGCGTTTGCATATCTGAATGTGAAGGTTCCGGTGTTCTCACTCTCTTGGGTTATCTGTGTGCCTGAAATGGTTTCTTGAATCCTTTAGAATTCAGGAAACAATTAATTATGCGGGGCCTGAATTTATATTTATTATATGTTTTTTTGTTAATATGCAGGCTTTCAGGTTATGGCATAGCGCTGATTGTAAATACGGTATTTGATAGCTTTATGTTGTAGAAGACGTCACCAAAGGTTTTTATTGCTGTTTTTGTTCTTGTCTGAGGTATTTGGGGCAATGAAAAAACTTAATGCTAAGAACATGTATCAGGGTTAAAAAGTCCAGTAATTAGGCATGTTTTGGTGTGACTTACAGCCTCCTTGCCTCTGAGTGGACACTTCCCAGCTGGGACCACACTGCTTTGTAGTGGTCTTGTGGATGACATTCCGGTATTCCTGGAATGTTCCTTTAAGGTGCTTTCTATTTCTGGGAATGTCATTTTGATACCTTTGATAATTAGTTATACTGAGAACATAGTTTAAAAAAATAAATAAAAAGAAAGCAGAATTTGGATTATTAAAACAAAAGCTTTAAAGCATGGTTATCACAAGCCATGAGAATTCCCATGCCCGCACTGCAGTGTTTCTTGGTGGTGGGGGTCTCCTGTTAGAGCGCTGGTCCCCCCACCACCTGTCACCTCCGTTTTAGAGACTGCCCCCTCTCATGATCTTTCTGTTCTGAATTTTTCACAGTGGCGTCTAACTCCGAAGTAAATAGTCTTCATCTGTTCATCTTAGTTGAGATTCAAGCTACTTAATTAGTATGAATATTAAAATTTGTGCCGTGCATTCCTTAGCGTGACTGGTTTATTTTGAGCTAACCGAGGATAAGGGAGATAGAAAGTAAAATGGAGAAAATGTTACATCGATACGGATGACGCCGCCTTAACGCCGAATGCTTTTTTCCCCTTAAACCACGGGACAGTGCCTGTTGGCAGTCAGTCAGCTTCAGAATTCCTTACCATTAGCTTGCATGCTCTCTAAGTTGTAGTTCTAAGGAAAAATCTGAGACGTATGGTTATTGTGCCGTGTGATTCCCCTGACGAGTGGACGTGTTCTTGGGTTCTGTCAGATGCTGACTGTATTCATCCAAAAATCCTAATTACTTCTTTTGTGGTGAAATTATGGAGATACTTTAAACAAAGACAAGCCCTTGATGGCTTTGGTCCTTAGGCTAGCCATAGCTGAGGTCGATTCTTGTGCAATTGGCCATTCGGAGCCCCAAGTTAGGCCTCGTTCACACTGCCCGCCCCCATTTGTGTTTCAAATAAGTATTCCCAGAGGTCTGGGAGGAGGTGTAATGAAATCTGAGAGAGAAAATGAAGTGTGACAGCATTTCAGAATCTAAGGAAATGCACCCGCAGGTTCCTGCCCTGAGTTCTTTGCGACCCTTAACTGTGCGAATGCACCCTGGGATTGGAAATGGGGACACCACCACCACCCGCCCACCCCCCTGGGTCACGAGCCCTGACCAAGCTTGTTTCTGGGTGGCTTGCTGGGACTTTCAGGGACTCACTTTAAAAAATGACATTGAATTTTATGAAGCAAACTTTCACGTCTGTGACCTGCCTTTTGCCCAGAAGCTCCCCTCTCCCGGTGAGGTGTCCCTGTTCCTGCGGGCGCTATTCTGTTACTCTGGCCTGAAGCGAGTTAGCAGCCAGCTGAGCCGCACCAGTTACATTGCCTCCCGGGCCGCTGACAAGAGCGTAGTGACGTGTTAGAGCATGTTTATTGTGCAGACGAACTGGAATGGCACTAGGACCGTGTGCCTGTGTCGGCTTAAACACTGGGATTTTATGCCCCTTCCACCTTCCATCAGCTGGTAGCTGTTGGATTTTACAGTTACTCATTCTGGCTACAAATAGAGTAACAGTATTTTTGTTTAGCCAAATGTGGGGTGTGACCTTTGACATCGTGCTTGGCTGTGCCTGGGGATTTGAATCTTCCAATTTAGGTGGAATTCCCTGCTTTGCTTCCTCTGATAGGGGAATACGTACTTTGGCTCTTCCCACTAGAGGTGGAGGAAGACAGGAAGAGTACAACTGGAACACACAGAGGGTATTCATTATTTTACTGGATGTGATTCAGGTGGCGGGCTTTTCACGGGAGTGTGAGCCTCCTGCGGTCGTTAGTGCCGTGTACTAAGAAAGCGCTGTAATCATACTCAGTTTTCTTTGCTCTGTATCCAATTTTTGACCAGTCTGCCGGGGTAGGGAGGACGAGTCCCTGCCTTTTCGTGGTGCCTTTGGTGCCGGGGTTCTTGTTCACCAAGCCGAAGAATGAACTTCACAAACACTCAAGTAGGAGAGCATGGTTAGAGGCTTTAATTTAGAGTCAAAGTGATTGGACAGAGCTCCTAGCTCACGCCAGGAGGGGACACTAGAATCCGTGGTTCGCTCGTTGTCTAGGGGATGTATACGCAGTTGAGGATTTTCAGAAATGGGGATAATGGTCTAGGGGTGCAGACTTGTTGAGTGGTCCCATAATGCTCATTTTTGATGAGTAACATAAGAAATTTGCTGCTGTGATTCTTTCTCAGGATAGCAGGTTCCCTCTGGGAGCGTGTCAATTAAGACCACCTGCCCTGCCCCCAAGGTGAACTGGGTTGTTGCCTGTTTGCTAAAGTGTGTTAAGAATCTTACTTCTTAACTTTTTGAGATGTTTATAGACTGGCTTGTTTACTAAATGAATCTTTTGCTCAGGTTGCAGATTACTTGGATAGGATCAAAGAAGGAAACACAGCATATAGGTACAGTTATAAATAAGCTGGGCCTTTTTGCAAGCTAAGGTAAATTTTACAGTGTCATGGTCTAACTGATACAAAGAAGTCACAGGTTATGCTGAGATACTCTTCTTCATCTGCAGAACACTCAGACATTCCAGGCCAAGTCGCTCCTGGCCTTTTGAGCTTTAACTGATTTCACTGAAGAATGTCTATATTCCTACTCTGGTATCTTTACCCTAGAGAGTCAGTGTGACTGACTGCGTAATGCTTATCACAGACTTTCGCTAGGGACTTCTTGGCGCATTGTTACATTGTTCTGACTGTAATTATCTTGCTCTGCTTTTTCTCCGGAGGCCCTCACCCTACTCTGCCTAAACCCACGGTCCCTTGTCTCACCAACACCAAGTTCAAAAAGGTGCTCTTACCTCTGAGTAACTCTTGTTATTTTCCAGAGACCCCCTGGAACATGCCAGAGGAACTTTTCCTCCTCATTAGGGAAAATTTGGCTAATTTGGCTTACATTTATCTCATCTATAATTACCTGGAAAGCACTGTCAATGGAATAATGCTAAACTTTATTCAGTATTTTACATTACAGATATTTCCAGATATCCGTATATCCACTGTCTTCTTGTAAGTTCTCCTCAGCTCTTTAACCATTGTGAATTGTAAGTCTCTTGTCATTTATAGTTTATTATTCCTAAACTGATAAAGAACTAGATGCCAGCAGCGGTGCTTATCTGGGGGCGAGGTCGTGTCTGTTACAGGTCCTCGCTGGCTCCCCACACAACTGGTCAAAGGTCATCATACAGCGGTCAGCTCCCAAAATGAGATTGAAAACCACCCCTCAGAAGTCCGCCTCCCTCGGCACCCAACATCACCTACAACTTCAGTTAAAGAGAGAAGGGGGAGAGCTCCCAGCTGTGCCCGACGTTTTGCCCTGAGGTTTTTCCAGTCTTTTCACCTTTCTTCCTGTTTGCTGGTTCTGTGATCTTTGTCCTTTCTTCTCAAACCAAATTTTTTCTGAAACTTCACTACTCTGTTGTTTCAGAAGAAATATGTTACGTTATTAAAAAATGGCCTGAGTTCCTCAAAATATATTACCTGAGCTGGGACCGTGCCGGCTGGCAAGGGATGCCTAAAGCAGGTACTGGGCACGGAGGCCGCGGAGGCATAAGCAGCCAAGGAGACAGAAAACCGACGCCGCCTCTCTCTCACCCACATGCCTCACATCGCCCTGATTGGCCTCAGAGGATGGCTGGCTAGCCAGAGACGGGTAAGATTCCTCAGGGGAGGAACAACCTAAGACAGGCACAGTCGCAGAGGGGCCATCAGGAGAGAACTTGGGGGCCAACAGAGGTGAGGCGCAGATCCTCACCCCCCCGACTCTGCGGAGGCCTGAATCTTCACCATCTCCGAGCAAAGTCTCCTCCTCCCATGGCTGCGTCGCTGCCCAGGCTCAGCTTGAGACAGGGACCCTTGGCTAAAACACAATCGGTTGGGGGCCTCTGGAAAAAGCAAGGCAGGATAATTACAGTCAAAGCAGTGTGACTACGTGCAAGGAAAGCCCCTATCAGAACTCTGTGTTAAACATGAAGCACAGTGAGATCAGTTAATATTCCCCCAGTGAAGGAAAGTAGTCTGTGTTTTTGTTATGCTAATCGTCTGTCATCATGTGTAAGATTCACCTTAGCATGCTAAAAGGCCCAGGCCTATGTGCTGTCTTTTCTCCTTCAGATCTGATGAGGTGATTTGCAATCTGGGCAGTTAGTTAATAATGGCAAGTAAGCCCAGCCATAAACAACATAGTAAAAGGCAGGAAGAATTCCACCTTAAAGCTAAGATTGCATTTTAATACCCAGGAAGTTAAGAAGTAAGATTCTTTACTTAACTCTGGCAAACAGGCAATCCCTCAGCCCACCTTGGGGGCTGTGCAGGCGACCTTGCTTCATAGCCTCCCAGACGAAGAAGCCAGTATTTTTGGAAGAAATCAGAGCAGGAAGTTCCTTGTGTTAAGTTAATTCTAAATATTCAGGGGCCACTTAACAAGACCACACCCCTAAGCCTTTTTTCACATTGCTAGACATTCTCAATTGCCTATAAAACCCCTAGACAACCCACCACTATGGGCTTTCTTGTCCCCTACTTGCGTGATCCAGGAGCTCTGTCCTCTCACTGTATCTCTAAATGAAAGCCTCTCCGTGGCTCCCCTACCTTGGGTGTTTGCTAAGTTCATTCTTCGACTCTGAAAACAAGAAGCCTGGCATCAAGTGTTTTATTTGAATACACTCCAGGGGAGGAGCAGGCCAGAGTCGTGGTAGACAGAGGCCTCCATCCATCCCCACAGCCATCCCTCTTGGTGCGCTTGGCCTTTCCTGTGTGATCAGGTGTGGTCTGGGCAGGTCACAGTAGACTTCTTTTTCTGAGCAACATGAGTCATGTGGGAAATGGAAGTGAAAGACAAATGTAGGTGGAAAACATAATGAGATTCTGGACATGAGAATGGCTAAAATTACAAACCTGAATGTAAACCTGTTGAGAAAGATGTGGAGCAACTGGAGTATTCTTAAGGAGCTGGTAAAAAATAGCTTTGCTACATGTTCAAAACTTATGTACACCTACACAGCGGTTTCCATCTGAGGAGCTTATACAAGAGGAATAAAAACAGATGTTTATGCAAAAACTTATACACAAATGCATAATAGCTTTATTTGTAGTCCATCCACAGGGAAATGGATAAACCCCAGGGGAATAGTCTTTAGCAATGAAAAGGTATGACTTTTTCATCCATGCAACAGCAGGCATACATCTCAAAATGATGATGCTGAGTCAAAGGAGCCCAATGAAAACGAGGGCATAGAAAACTGTAGAAAATATAAGCTCCTCTATAGGGATCTAAAGGAGACCAGGCGTTGCCTGGCCATGGGGATGTGTTGGCTGATGGCAGGGAAGGAGGAATTGCAGAGGGGCATGAGGACACTGTGGGTGACGGGCATTCCTCATCTCGACTGTGGTGATGGTTCAGGAGGTGATAATCACGTCATCAGTCCTTCCCTTGGAGTGTGTGCCACAGTCATTGATGTATTCACACGTAGTCCTTTCAGAAATAACAAGTGTCAAAGAAATGTAAAAATCTGTTTGAGTACTATGTTTACAGCTATAAAATTTTACTTAAAAGACACCCTACTGGGAGGTGGGGGAAATGGGTAAGTTACTACCTTCCATGGGAACAAAATAGATTTCCAAGCACCCAGGATATCACCCTTGTGTGGTTGCTGGTGATGTCAGGGTAACTAATGAGAAGCAGCCAGGAAACAGTATGGAGTTGGCCGGTCTAATTTTCTTCCCACTCTTCCTGTTCATAGATAGAGTTAAGTTCAAAATCGCAGCTCATCTTTGGTCAGAAATCCTTCCGCTGAGTGGAGAGAGGGAGAAACATCTTCCTTCGCCTGGTGTCTCATCTTGGTTCTGGTTTTGAAGGGAGAGGGCAGGGAGGAGAGGCAGGAGTCAGTTTGTAGATCTGTGGGAGGACAGGCCTATGCTCCCAATGTATCCTGTCCCTACTGACCCTGACCCACATGCATACAATTCTTAGGAACCGTGGACGTGTGTCTGTCTTCTCGGGAAGAAGGCTGTCTCTGACACACTGCGGCTCATTGGTCTACACCGCAGCCCCTGTGACCTGGATGTGCCGTTAGCTGCACAAGTCCTGTTCCTCCTCCTGTTCCACAGCCCACCAGCCTCCTGTGTGGAAACCCTGAGGCTGCCCCCATGTTGTGTGCGGCTTGGCCCCGACCTCTGTGCATGGCTGCTTTCCCTTGCATGCAACTTGCTCCTCGTGGGTCTTTGAGACTTCCTCTTGTTCTGCCTGGATTAATTTTCCTCCAGTTTGTATTTGTCATAATCATAGTGTCGTGATCTTTGTGTGGCTTAAGTTACAGAACTGATCCTAACGCTAAACCCTGTGAACTTAACAGCTCTGGACATGCTGCAGGTCATCTGATTCTATCAAAGCTGTTAAGAGAAAGAATTTGGGAGGAAAGGGTGACCTCTTTCCGTTTGGTTTCTTTTGTTCAAGTAGACACATTTCTTGGATAACAGGTCTTTCTCAATTGCCATTCCTTACACATCTGGAAAATGGGACTTGGTTTTGTGAATCCCCACCTGTTACATGCGGTATTCCATAAGCGTCAGAGCTGAGGAAAGACGTTTTTCTGTTCCCAGCTGCAGTCCTACAGCCAGTCCAGAGCTGCCTGCACAGGTTTGCTGAATCACCACACATTTGAAAGCAGCCGAATGAATCCCGACATCAGGAGGGGAGGTGGCCTCAGTGGCTGCATTTTGGAACTGCAGTAAAAAAGCCTCAAAGAGCACTGTTAGCTCTCTTGTGTCTTATTTGGACTTGAGCCAAGACAGAGCCTAATGCAGGAAGGAAGAAGAGGAGAACCAGTTTGGATTATGTGGGAAAACAAAGATCTTTTCTGTGGCTTGGCATCTCCCCAGTGGTTATCTGAGGCTGGGAGGCGCTTAGCTCTGCCGTCTGGGCCACCTCCCCCTGCCCCCCACCCCACATCACCCCCAGTCAGTTTTCCTCTTTCTGTCTAGCAGTGTCGTGCTCTTCCTCCACCAGTACCGAGCCCCAGAGGGCTGCGGGGCAGGTGGCTTGAGGGCAGCGGCATCTTGCTGGCAGGGAAATCTCTGCACAGAGTGGAGGTATGGTATGGGGTTAAAGGTGAAAAGGGCTTCCCTGACCTGTGTCTGAAAAGGAACACGTTTGGGTTTCAGACCCAGTTTGGAGAGAGAAATCATAACTGAATTACATAATTCCTAGTATTGTAGCTATTGTATGTCCTTAAAGCTTGAAAGTAAAATGACTAAATAAGTATTTGGGAACGGCCTATACAGTGAACATCCAATACCCCAGGCAGTTAGGTGGCTCGGAGGCCAGGTCAGAGGAAATGCTTTGCTTGTGGTGCAGCTAAAGGCTCTTACTTTGGCAGAGTCTTGAGAAAGTGATGGCCAGATGTGGAGCTTACTGTGCTTTTTTGACCTGACGGGAAGCCTTTTCGCTTATTCTTCCATACCCTTAAGTGTAGGGTTGCACCCAGATGGGCACATTCAGACAGCGCAGTTTCGTATCCGAGGACGTCGCTTTCGGACTTGGATGCCTCGCTTGCTGAATGACCGGTTTGTCCCATCAGTGAGGGTTCAGTGTCAGGTCTGAGCCCGCCACACCGGTTTGAATGTAGGAGAAGCCCAGGCACCTGAGCGCGAGCGCTGCCTCACCTGACGGCCTCGGTGGACCTCCCTGTGCGCGGCCAGCTCTGAAGCGGGGAGGGGAGGCGGCAGAGGGGAACTTGCAGAACTTGTAAATATCAGCTGAGGCTGTTTCTGTGTTTGGGACCCAGCTAGTTGCCTGTCTCTCAACCTGAATGTAAACCTGCTCTCTGGATGGGTAGGTGTTCCTCCCGATGCCTCAAGCCCAGAGGCACCCACTCCCTCTTCGCGAAGGCCCTGGAGGCGCCGGCCGGACCGTGGGCCCCGGCTCCCAGGTGCTCCAGGGAGTCCATGCGACACTGGTGCGGACCTTTTTGTCCCTAATGTCCGCTTGTTTAGACATTCGTTCATCTACTGCACGGATTCCTTCTCTGACAGATGACCTAAGACTCTCTAAAAAAACAAAGAAAATTTTCTGCAGAAATTGATTTGTAACATTACGAAGTTTATACATGTAACTCATTTCCATAGAACTTAACATCTGTACTCCAAATTACGCAGATAGTGACAAAAATACAAAATACTGGACACAGCTGCCATCGAGGATACTCATAATTTGGGGGTACGATGACACACAGAGAGCTGAGGTCTCACAGAATTAGTGGCCAATAGAAAAACATACATACACAATGAATGTCATAGGTGGTCAGGGCAGAGAAAGGATAATCTGAGTCAAAGTACAGGAGAGTCTGGAGAAGAGTTAGGGCTAGAGTCTGACTCTGAAGACGCGTGTATGCTGGCAGCGGTGGGGAAGGGGTTATCAGAGGGCAAACGCAGGAGGAGACGACCGCGCGTGCCAGACGCAGGGACAGGGAGGCACGCACCTGGGTGCACTGCCGGCTCCCCTTGCAGAGAAGCAGAATTTAAGAGGGATGGGCTAATTTAGGAGGACTCCACTCAGATAAGGCCTTTACGCTGGACTCTATATTTGGAGAACTAGGGAGTGCTGAGGCACTGATATATCATGAAATGTTTGGGAATAGTAGGGATCAAGAAACAAGGAACAGAATGGCTAGAATATGGGAGAGGTCATAGGTGGAGAAACATGTCCAGAAGCTAATGAATCTCATCAAGTATGAGGTGACTGGGAATCAGGGCCAAAACAAAGGTAACGGCACCGACTAGAATAAACCAGACAAATCACCACCATTCCACAGGAAGGTGAACTAACTCGTTCAACAAACACGATGAAATACTGTCAGCTATTGTGGAAGCCAGTAAGGACACAAGGAGGAACAATGCAGAAACAGTCTTATCCTCCAGGGGTCTTAGAACCTCACAGAGCAGCTTCATGAGTTGAGATCAAAAGGCGAGGGCAGGTCTGTAGCTGATTAGGAGAAAAGTGGCTATAAAGGTGACTGTGGGAAAGCGGTGGGGATATGATGCTGGCAGGTGGCGAGGCAGGACCAGATCCTGCGTGCAAGTGGCAGCCCAGGAGGTTCAGAGGACAAGTCAGCAGAGCACATCTGCCCGCAGGGAGGAAGTCTGGGGAGAAGGGAGGACGGTAAAGGAAGGTGAGGCTCAGGGAACCCCACAGCCACAGGCTGGAAGGGAGGGGGTGGCGCGCCAGAACGACGGCCGGAGCGCCACCCACGGGCTGCTGTTTGGGTCCAGCTGTGGGGTCCAGCAGCGGGCCACAAACCACTTCTGTTCCATTCCAAGGAAAAGCACATGAACGGGCTTTTGTGACATTCAGACAAGACGTAAACACTCACAAATATGTGCCAGTTCAAGGCACAGCTCAAAACTTCCTTCTTTTATGACATCTTTTCTGCATACCCCTCTTCTGGATTTCTCAGAATTGACATTTATTATTCTGCGTTTTCGTTTTTCTTTCCAGCTTTATCCATGCATTGTGTCTTTACTTACAATTACAAGGTGCCAGGCGCTGTCTTAGGGGCTGTGTGTGAGAGGCCACTCAGGCTGGTGTGGTCTAGTGGGGATACACATGGGAAATGGGGTACAGTGCACCACGTTTATGGCAGGGCATCGCAACTACTCGAGACGGGGCGTCCAAGGCCTGAGCCAGACAGGACACCGGGGGAGGACAGGGCAACATGATTTTCTGCTGGAAGTGATGCCCAAACTCCCCCCTACTGTTCTTCCAGGAGGAGTCTCGCTTCCCAAGGGCTTAGAGGTGGGGGTTCCGCAGCACATTTTCCCAGAGGAGCATTAAAATGTAACATTTATTAGGCATTACATTTTATTATCCCTTGGATACATGAGATGTTAAACAGCTTTTGTGAACTGGCCTAGGAATCTAACCACATCTAAAACATTATTTGGGAAAATACTTATAAAATTACAAATTTTTATGATACAAGCCATTCATAAGTTGGAGACCATTTACATATGAGTGAGGCGGCTGAAGCAAGCTGAATTTGGAAATGCCCTTGTCTTCCCCTAACATTTTAAGCCATCTACTGGCAGAATCTGTCATTTTCAAATCAAATATGTTTCCTAAGTTGTAACAAAAAACAGAGAACTTTTTAGTTTTGTTTTGTGTCTGACTGTAGGAAGTTGACAACTTCTTTGAAGGTGAATACTACAATCAGGGACCATTACAAAACAACAAACCTACCTAGCAGATTAAAAAAGGAATTCTTCCTGGAGAAGACAACCGGGCACGCCATGCTTTATGACAGACTGTTTAATATTATCTGGTGACTTACCAGAACCTCTTCTCGTAACTGTCCCAGAGGCGCAGGGAGCTGGTTGAGGGCTTTGTCCATGCCGACCTAAAGGCAAAATCATGTTGCCACAAGCACATCACAGCAAGGGGTAAGTGCAGGATCTGCTTAATGACCAAGGTGTACTAGACTTAGGTTCTTCTCTGTGCAGCCACATCCTGCTAATCAGCTAAATAGCAGAAATGTTATTTTGCCACAGGTGTTACTCATAGAATATGGAAACACTGTTAATATTCACTAGACTATAAAAATAAGGGCATGAAAGCTTCCTCATGTGCAATTTGTCTTTGGATGAAGATTTACATGAAATTGAAGAATTTTAACGGGTGAGGAACAGCTATCTGCCCACAATTTAGGATACTCTACCAGTTGTTGTGAAAGTCTGATGGGCTGTATCTCTCAACATTATTGTAAACCTTGAGAAAAATTTCAGATTAATAGAACAGAAATGAAATGTTCTGGGTCCCTAATCCTACTGGAACATTTATCTTAGTGGTATATTTCCCGAAAGCAAATATGGCTCATTAACTGTCATGCTTCTTGAAATTCCCAATTGACAAATCGATTTAAAAACAAAATAAAATATGAACAAGAAGACTTTTTGTGAGTATTAAAACTCAAGCATTTCTAAATGATTTTTACAAACCATTCTTGTGTTTTTATAAAACCAGGTCTCCTAAAGATCAATACTGGACAATGTTCCCTCAACCTAGCTCTGACTAGCAGCACATAGACCTCAAAGTTAACTAAGTATTTCCTTAGGAAAACCTGATTATTTTTCTTGCAAATTAGCCTAACCAGTGAGATTTCATAGTAATCACTTAGCAACTAACACAAACACACACCCATATCACTGTACTTCACTTTTCAATATTTAATAATAAAAATCAAGCAAGAACCATATGAAATGAGTAAAAAAACTAAAGACAAAAGATGTTTATCAAAAAGATTAGTTCTTTTCTTGTTGAGATTAGTAATCTGTTCAAGTTGTTTGGGGAAAAATCAACCGAAAGGTTTCTAAAAACACTCAGCACTTTTAAGAGCAAATGAGCAAGAAAGAAGTGTGTGTGTGTAAATATACTGACAGGTAGGAACTGTGGATTAAAGGTTTACCAAGTTTGTTGAAAGGTTAACAAAATCTGCATAGTCCTTGTTGATGAGTCCGACCATGGCGGTCTTAAGAAGCTCATCGTCGAGTTCCGGGTCATCTCTCAGTTCCTCCAGCTGGACGTGCTTCCTGCCGCCAGATACAAAATGATCCACATCGAAATCTTCCTAAAAATGAAGTCAGGAAAGAAAAAAAGTATTATAATGATGTCACATTTTACATACACAAATAAGAAGAGACAAACAGTAAGAAGGAAACGCAAAAGGCCCAGAGTACTCAACACAATTTGAAGGCAAAAAGCAAATCCAGAGGACTGATAACTACCCGACCTCAAATGTTACTATTAAAGCTACTGTTACCATAGAGTGGCGCTGGCCGAAGAGGAAACAAACCCGTGGAACAGAACAGACAGCCCAGAGGTATGGAAAGGCCATTCATGGAGAAAGGAGAGTCTCAAGCAAATGGTACTAGGACAACGGGACATCCACACGGAAAAGAAAAGAAAACAAAGACATAGCGACAGAGTGGCAGGGCTGCAAGGCCTCAGGAGAGCAGAGCAGAGGACAGAGGCCCAGAGGACGGCTGTGAGGACAGAGGGGCCCAGAGGCAGACTCGCTCTGAGTGAACGGGATTCTAGTGACTGACCTGCCACCTGGAAATAAAGTTGGGCATAACCCTTTCACCCCAAGAACATTTTGCTGGCAATTTCTTTGGTCACACTGAATCCATAGCGAACTTGCCCAGGGCTGAAACCCAACTTTATTTCTGGCCCATCTGTCCACGCAGCCGTCCCGCACAGCCGTCGTCTGGGCCTCTGTCCTTGGTGCTGCCACCTCTCCAGCCTCTGCTCTGCTCTGCTGCAGCCTTGCAGCCCTGCCACCATGTCACATAGAGCACTGGGCGGAGTTCTTTATGCAGAGTCAACAGCGTATTGCCCACAGGTGTGCAGTGAGCCAGGCAGCCAGGGCCAGGTGAGAATCCTGGCCACAGGAACCCTCATTTTATCCACAAACTTCAAGTCTATTTCTTGGAACTTCAGGCCAGCTTTACTGGATCTAGGAGGAGCAGGGATTCAGATAAAAGAGAAGGGCAAAACAGAAGATTCCATCTTTTCTGGCTTAATTGTGCCGGTTTGCAAAACTGCATAAAACATCCCCTCCCCATCTCACTCACCTGCTCAACACCAGGATAAGGGCTTCTAGTCACACCTCTGACCTTGTTTCACCTGTGACCTCAGAGTGACCAGCCCAAGGCTAACTGTGACCAGCTGGAAGCAGGAGAATTCTCACCACCGTGCTATGCCTCCTTGCCTTGATTTTTAAAACTTCTTTTGTAATCTTTAGGAGTCATTTGCCAGCTGGAAGCTCAGTGATGTTAAATTTAAGCAGGGACTCAGTCAACCTGAGCTTGAATCCCAGCTCCCCTACTGTCCAGCTGGGTGAACATGGATGTGTTACCTAAACTGCCTGTGCTTGAGTTTCTTCATCTGTACATAAGGCAATAAATAATGCGAACTCATAGGGCTGTTGAGGGTTTATGCAGTGGTAACGGATAATCTGGTGGCTTTGCAAATAAAACTTTATTTATCACTCATATGAATTCCAACACAAGTCATCCCCGATACTATACTATACTACCCTGACACTATGCTGTAGTCATGTGATTCTGTGCCTTAGTACAGTATACTACAGGTATCATACCTATTAACCATCAAACGGTCCCAGCTAGCTCTGAAATTGGAGCTTGGGCTTAAGTGTGGGTGTGATAATGTTCTTCAAATATTTAAAAGCCTCCACTCAACAATCTATTTCCTTAACACACAATACCTCCACACATACATTGGCACCTGTCATTCAGAATGCTTATGATGACATGTCAACCCAGCCTTAAGATGCACAGGAATTGTTGTGATTCTTAGCCCAGAGATAAACTAGATAAACACTTCTGCAAAAGTAAAGAACAGGGATATATCATCCCCCTGGAAATCCTTAATTGAGTAATTTTTTTCAGTCAGCTTTATTATTGGTAAAGTTGATTTGGAGAACATGGTTTGACCTGTGACCACGTCGTTCATTCTGCAAATTCCGTTCATCTTGGACGCATTCGTCTGTGTAGAGAAAACTGCTACCTAGATGAGTCCTGGTGCATAGTAGGTGCTTTTTCTTAAATTTTATTTTGGTATCATTAATCTACAATTATATGAAGAACACTATGCTTACTAGGCTCCCCCCTTCATCAAGTCCCCCCCACATACCCCTTCACAGTCACTGTCCATCAGCGTAGTAAGATGCTGTAAAATCACTACTTGTCCTCTCTGTGTTGCACAGCCCTCCCCGTGCCCATCCCCCAGTATACATGCTAACCGTAATGCCCCCTTTCTTTTTCCCTGCCCTTATCCTTCCTTTCCCACCCATCCTCCCCAGTCCCTTTTCCTTTGGTAACTGTTAGTCCATTCTTGGGTTCTGTGAGTCTGCTGCTGTTTTGTTCCTTCAGGTTTATTTTCTTTGTTGTTACACTCCACAGGTGAGTGACATCATTTGATACTTGTCTTTGTCTGCCTGGCTTATTTCACTGAGCATAATAATACCCTCTAGCTCCATCTATGTTGTTGCAAATGGTAGGATCTCTCTTCATCTTCTGGCTGAATAATATTCCATCCTGTATATGTACCACATCTTCTTTAGCCATTCATCTACTGAGGGACACTCAGGTTGCTTCCATTTCTTGGCTATTGTAAATAGTGCTGTGATAAACAGGGGTGCATATGTCTTTTTCAAAGTGGGCTGCTGCATTCTTAGGGTAAATTCCTCGGAATGGAATTCCTGGGTCAATGGTATTTCTATTTTGAGATTTTTGAGGAACCTCCATACTGCTTTCCACAATGGTTAAACTAATTTACATTCCTACCAGCAGTGTAAGACGGTTCCCCTTTCTCCACATCCTCACCAACATTTGTTGTCTGTCTTCTGGATGGTGGTCATCCTTACTGGTGTAAGGTGATGTATCATTGTGGTTTTAATTTGCATTTCTCTTATGATTAGCGATGCGAAGCATCTTTTCATGTGCCTGTTGGCCATCTGAATTTCTTCTTTGGAGAAGTGTCTGTTCTAATCCTGTGCCTATTTTTTAAATGGATTATTTGCTTTTTGTCTGTTGTGGTTCGTGAGCTCTTGGTATATTTTGGATGTCAACCCTTTATCGGATATGTCATGTATGAACATATTCTCGCATACTGTAGGATGTCTTTTTGTTCTGTTGATGGTGTCCTTTGCTGTACAGATGCTTTTCAGCTTGATATAGTCCCACTTGTTCATTTTTGCTTTTGTTTCCCTTGCCTGAGGAGATATGTTCATGAAGAAGTTGCTCCTGTTTCTGTCCAGGAGATTTTTTCCTATGTTTTTTTCTAAGAGGTTTATGGTTTCATGACTTACATTCAGGTTTTTGATCCATTTTGACTTTCCTTTTGTGTATGGGGTTAGACAATGATCCAGATTCATACTCTTACATGTAGCTGTCCAGTTTTGCCAACACCAGCTGTTGAAGAGGCTGTCATTTCCCCGTTGTAAATCCATAGCTCCTTTATCATCTATTAATGGACCGGATATGTTTGGGTTAACATCTGGACTCTCTATTGTGTTCCACTGTTCTGTGGGTCTGTTCTTGTGCCAGTACCAAATTGTCTTGATTACTGTGTCTTTGTAGTAGATCTTGAAGTTGGGAAGCGAGATCCCCCCGGCTTTATTCTTCCTTCTCAGGATTGCTTTGGGTATTCGGGGTCTTTTGTGGTTCCCTATGAAGTTTAGAACGATTGGTTCCGGTTTGTTGAAGAATGCTGTTGGTATTCTGATAGGGTTGGCATTTGAATCTGTAGATTGCCTTAGGTAGGATTACCATTTTGACAATATTAATTCTTCCTAGGTTACTCACAAGTATCCCAAACCTAAAATCTTCCAAACTTAGTCAGTTATCTTCCTCTGCCCACAACTTTCTTACCATTATCTGTGTACCTGACCCCAGCCATCCCAGGACCAGGGGACGCCTTCCCCTTCCATCCTGCGCATAGAGAGTCAGGCCCGGGTTCCGCGGACTTTGCTCTTTCTCATGTCTGTATCTCCTCTCAGTTCTCACCACCACACTGGGTTTCCAAGCCCTCACCGTCTCTCCCCTAAGCTGTGCAGTGGCCTCCTACTTGACCCCCAATCCTTCAGTGCCTCCCACTTAAATTCTTTCCCCACACTACTGCTAGATGACCTACCTATAAGAGAGTGATCATGTTTCCCTGCTCAAAATCCTTCTCGGGCCCGGTATTGCCTATGGAATACAGTCTGCACTTCTTAATAAGGTGCACGGGGCTCTTTGGCACCTTCTGCTTGTCCCTTCTCTAGGGTAAAAGTAGCAAACTAAGAATATAGGCATTCTCCAGTGAGATCAGTTAAAGTTCCAGAAGCCAGGAGTGACTGGCCTGGAATGCTTGAGTATTCCCCAGACAAAGGAAGGTCTCGGCATACCCTTGTCTTTATTGTGTTTTGTAAATCATGTCATGGTAAGAGTCACTTAGCCTGCTAAAAGGCCTAGCTTATTTTTCTAACTTTACCTATATGTGGTTTTTCCTCCTCCATGCCCGTATCAAGTAATTTGCGGACTGGACAGTTCACTTAGCAAGCTAGCCCAGCCATAACAGCACAGTAAGACAGGAAAGAGTCTATCTTAAAGCTAAGATTGCATTTCAAAACCCAGGAAGTGAAGAAGTAAGATTTTTAATGCACTGCCAATGGGTTTCAACCCTGGGCAAGTTCACTATGGATTCAGTGTGACCAAAGAAATGACAGTAAAACGTTCTGGGGGTGAAAGGGTTATACCCAACTTTATTTCCACAGTGGCAGGTCAATCACTACCATCCCATCCAGTCGGAGCGAGTCTGAATGCAGCAAGCGGGTCTCGGCCTCTGGGCCTCCCTGCCTACACAGCCGTCCCACACAGCCATCCTCTGGGGCTCTGACCTCGGCGCTGCCACCACTCCAGCCTCTGCTCTCCTCTCCTGCAACCTCGTAGCCGTGTCACCGTGTCACCCAGAGCACTGGATGGAGCTCTTTCTATAGAGTCAATAGCAACATATTGCCCACATGAGTGGTGAGCTAGCCGACTAGGCCCAGGTGAGAATCCTGGCCACAGGAACTTTGATTTTATCCACACTTAACATACTCTGTAGCAAACACACAATAACTCAGCCCACCTTGGAGGCAGGGAGGGCAGTCTTAACTGATATGCTCCCCAACCAGGAAGCTGCTCTCTGGGAGGGAATCCATCAGAGCAGGGCATTTCTTGTGTTTAGCTAATTTTGCATAATGACCCGGAGGACCGATAAGAACCTTCATGTCTCATCTTGAGACCACTTCACAGGTCCACACCCCTAGCCCTTTGTCACATTCCTGATAAATCCTTCCAAGGGGGAGCCCCCACCCTTTCAGTGCGCCTCCCTCTCTGAGGTAGCCCACACTCCCCTCTCTCTGAGTGTGCACTTTCTCTCTGTAAATAAAACTTTTACTCTACTTCACTGCTGTGTCTCTGCCCCTCAGTTCTTTGCTGCGGCGGGGACAAGAACCCAGGAGAATACACAACGCCCTCCTAACAGGAGTCCCAGCCCAGGGGAGGGGTGGGGGAAGGAGAAGGCTGGGAGGGCAGGGGGAGAGGGGTGCGAGCATGGGATCAGAGAGCTTGGGGAGTGCAGAAGGGAAGCCTGGAGGAGGAACTGGGAGGGAATGGAAGCTGGGGAGGGAAGCCACGGAGCCTCAGTGCTAGTGAGGCAGGGACGGTGGGTGCAGACAGAGTAGGGTGAGGGCCTCCGGAATAAAACCCCTACTGAACCTCCATATTAAACAATTAAGCAAAATCAGTCACATTCATTCTCTAAAGTAATATAAGCGTTCTTGTGTGAGATTAATTAAAACTAAAAATCCAGGAGTAACTTGGCCCGAAATGTTTGAATGTCCCGCACATAAGAAAAGACCGCAGCATAGCCCATGTCTTCATTGTGTCAATTAAATGAGGTCATTTTAAAATGTACCATAGCCTCATAAAAGGCCTGGCTTCTTTTCTTTATCTTTACCCAGATGCTGCTTTTCTTCCTCTAGCCCTAATCAAATGATGTGCAATGTAGGCAAGGAATAATGGCAAGTAGGCAAAATAATCTGGAAGACTAATAAGAAACTTAGTGTCTCTTCGAAGATAAGCATTTGTGGACCATTTAGCAGGTCTGCATCGATGGCCCTTTGTCTCTCACCTGCCTATAAATCCCCTAGACTGTGCATCACCCCGGGGCTATCTTGTCCCCTCTGGGCAGGGGCAAGCCAGGAGCTCTGTCCTCTGCTTTATCCCTAAATAAAAGCCTCGCACATGCTTTCCTACCTTCAGTGTTTGCAAAGTTCATTCTCTGAGCCTGCGAACAAGAACTCCATCATGAGCTTCTCTGAAGAGCCCGAAGACGGGGAGCCCCCAGAGCCCGTGCCTGGGTGCAGAGGAGCGCACCAGCGGCCAGAGGGCCCTGCCACCTCCCCAGCACACGCCGGGTGGAGAAGGTGCGCTGCAGCCCACAGTCAGGGTGGCCACACAGTCGTGTGAGCCTGGTGTCCCAGCACCAGCGGTCTAGGCTGTAGCGAGCTTGGGTCCCTTGCACAGACCCTGGGCAGGACAGACCGCTGGCCCAGTGACCACCCGGCAGACCCAGGGCTGCTGCTTTGTTTCTGGGCCCAGAGCTCTTCTGTCTCAGGTTGAGGCTGGTGGGCCATGCAGGATGACAGGTCTGACCTGGGCCCCTGCCCTGTCAGGGGCCCGTCTGCCCTCCTCCTGCCCAAACCTACCTCCCTATGTGGCCGGGGAGCCTGAGGTCATCCCTGGGACCATCGTGCAGGCAGATGGCTCTGAGGGTGCTGTGGGCAGGACCAGGGAAAGGAGGGTGGCCTGGGTGTCCTGATTTTACCTCCTGTCACCTGGTCACCTGAGGCTGTCAGGAGGGCCCACGTCTGCTTCCCCAGTCCCCAGTCTGGGGCTCCACCTGCAGCATAAGGCCTGGAGACTGTCTCCATCCTGGGGCCCCCCAAGGGGATGTTTGTGCTGATCCTGCAACTCCCCTCCAGGCCAGGCCTCCCCTCCTGGGAGGGTGAACACATCCTGAGAGCCCTGGGGGAGCGTATGTGGAGAATCAGAACCAAGTGCCTCCGCTCAGCCTCCCCAGCCATTTGTCACAGATTTCAGGCCGCTCAGCCAGGACCCAGGAGCTGGACACCAGGGGCCTCACACCAGCCTGGCCTGGGGATGGGCAGCTGAGGGGCACCATGGGGGAGGACTGGGGACCTGGGATCTTTGGGGGGTGCTCTGAGGTGTGAAGTGTGGAGAAATTGGGCTCAGAGAAAGCCCCCCCAGTGGAAGGCATGCACCTCTTGGAGGTGCTTTGAGAGACCAAGTTCAATGTTTTTTGCAACGGAATTTCTGGAATGTGTGAGGCAGCTGTGTCTCATCAAATGGGACAGTGCTAGGCTGGTGCCCTGCAGCCCTGGGATGTACTTGGGTTACATGTGCATTGGTGTCCCAGACGTGAGGACACACCCCGGAGCTTCTAATCAATAGATTTTCATGTCCGATCATAATCTATAGGTGACAGGCAGAAAGGCCCAGGTTCTTTTTGGGCAGCCCTCCCCAGTGCTGCCAAGGTGTGCCCGCCTGGGGCTTAGAGCGCCCCGCTCTTCCTGAGCACCTTATGGGCCAGGACGGTGGATGGAGGGCAACCTGGCATACACAGGTCGGGACCACCCTGGGTCAGAGAGTTTGAGGGCCGGGGTGGGTCGGGGGGCACACGATGTCTGCCTGTGGGGCAGAGCTTTGAGAAGAAAGAGCAGTGTGGGGGCAGTCCTCTCACTGAGTGCATCCCACCTGCACACGGGTGACCCCCAGGGACAACATCCACATCACACTGCCCTCAGGGAGGCCATTTCTTTTTTTTTATTATTAAGGTAAAACACTTTCTGAAAAAACAGTGGGGGGGCCCAAGGGCCAGGGCCTCCCCTCCTCCGGTGGCCAGCGGCCCCTCTGGCCAGCAGGCCTACCCTGAAGGGAGGGGCCGGGGCTGTGTCTGTACACTTGGCACCCAGAGGATCTGCCCGCTGCAGCGGAGGATGGGACAGGCTCCTGACGTCCCTGCCCCTGGAGCCGCAGCTGCGGGCATCGATGCTGCTGGCAGCCTCGGCCACATGGCTTCTCTGTGGGGTCCGATGACGGGCAGTCCCCAGAGCCCCGTGCCTGGGCCCAGAGCAGCCCTCCCCCCGTGCTGCCAAGTTTTGTATCCTGCAACTGTGCTGAATTCAGGTATTAGTTCTCGTAGTGTTGGAGTGGATTCTTTAGGGTTTTTTCTGTACAATATCATGTCATCTGCAGACAGGGACAGTTTGACTCCCTTACCAATCTGGATGCCTTTTATTTCTTTGCGCTTTCTGATTGCTGTGGCAAGGACCTCCAGTACTATGTTGATGAAAAGTGGGGAGAGTGGGCATCCCTGTCTTCTTACGGTTCTCAGAGGAAAAGCTTTCAGCCTCTCGCTGTTCAGTATGATGTTGGCTGTGGGCTTGTCATCTATGGCCTTTATTATGTTGAGGTACTTGCCCTCTATGCCCATTTTGTTGAGACTTTTTATCGTGAATAGATGTTGAATTTTGTCGAATGCTTTTTTGGCATCCATGGAGATGCTCACCTGGTTTTTGTCCTTTTTGTTGATATGGATGATGATGATGGATTTTCTAATACTGTACCGATCCTTGCTTCCCCGCAATAAATCCTACTTGATCGTGATGGATGATGTTTTTGATGTATTTTTGAATTCGGTTTGCTAATATTTCATTGAGTATTTTTGCATCTATGTTCATCAGGGATGTTGGTCTGTAATTTTCTATTTTTGTGGTGTCCTTGCCTGGTCTTTGGTATGAGGATGATGCTGGCCTCATAGAATGAGTTTGGAAGTATTCCTTCCTTTCCTACATTTGGAGGATAGGTATTAGGTCTTCACTAAATGTTTGATAAAATTCAGTGGTGAAGCCATCTATTCCAGGGGTTTTGTTCTTAGGTACTTTTATTATTACAGATTCAATTTTGTTGCCAGTAATTGGTCTGTTCAGATCTTCTGTATCTTTCTGGGTCAGCCTTGGAAGGTTGTATTTTTGTAGAAAGTTGTCCATTTCTCCTAGGTTATCCAGTTTGTTAGCATATAATTTTTCATAGCATTCTCTAATACTTCTTTGTATCTCTGTGGTGTCCGTAGTAATTTTTCCTTTCTCATTTTTGATTCTGTTTATGCGTGTCGACTTTTTTTCTTGATAAGTCTGGCTAGGGGTTTATCTATTTTGTTTATGTTCTCGAAGAACCAGCTCCTGCTTTCATTGATTCTTTCTGTTGTTTTATTCTTCTCGATTTTATGTATTTCTGCTCTGCTCTAATCTTTATTATGTCCCTCCTTCTACTGAGTTTGGGCCTCATTTGTTCTTTTTCTAGTTTGGTTAATTGTGAGTTTAGACTGTTCATATTGGATTGTTCTTTTTTCCTGAGGTAGGCCTGTATTGCAGTGTACTTCCCTCTTACACCGCTTGTCTGTGTCCCACAGGTTTTGTATTGTTGAATTATTGTTGTCATTTGTCTCCACATATTGCTTGATCTCTGTTTTTATTTGGTCATTGATCCGTTGGTTATTTAGAAGCATGTTGTTAAGTCTTCATGTGTCTGTAGGCTTTTTCATTTTCTTTGTGTAATTTATTTCTAGTTTCATACCCTTGTTGTCTGAGAAGCTGGTTGGTACAATTTCAGTCTTTTTGAATTTACTGACGCTCTTTTTGTGGCCTTGTATATGGTCTGTTCTTGAAAATGTTCCATGTGCGCTTGAGAAGAATGTGTGTCCTGTTGCTTTTGGGTGGAGAGTTCTGCAGACGTCCAGTAGGTCCATCTGTTCTAATGTGTTGTTCAATGGCTCTGTCTCCTTATGTTCTGTCTGGTTGATCTGTCCTTTGGAGTGAGTGGACTGTTGAAGTCTCCTATAATGAATGCATTGCATTCTACTTCCCCTTTGAATCCTGTTACTATTTGTTTCACATATGTAAGTGATACTGTGTTGGGTGCATAGATATTTATAATGCTTATATCCTCTTGTTGGATTGACCCCTTTATCCTCATGTAATGTCCTTCTTTGTCTCTTGTGACTTTCTTTGTTTTGAAGTCTATTTTGTCTGATAAAAGTACTGCAACCCCTGCTTTTTTCTCCCTATTAGTTGCTTGAAATATCTTTTTCCGTCCATTCACTTTTAGTCTTTGTATGTCTTTGGGTTTGAAGTGAGTCTCTTGTAGGCAGCATATAGTTGGGTCTTGTTTTTTTATCCATTCAGTGACTCTGTGTCTTTTGATTGGTGCATTCAGACCATTTACGTTTAGGGTGGTTATCGGTAGGTATGTCCTTATTGCCACTGCAGGCTCTAGGTTTGTGGTTACCAAAGGTTCAAGGGTAACTTCCTCACTAAGAGCCTAACTTAACTCACTTAGTATGCTATTATAAACACAATCTAAAGGGTTTTTTCCCCTCCCTTTTTTCCCTCCTCCATTCTTTATATGTTAGGTATCATATTCTGGACTCTCTGTCTATCCCTTTTTATTACCTCTGGTGATATTCATTTAACCCTGGGAACACTTCCATCTATAACAGTCCCTCCAAAATTCACTGTAGGGATGGTTTGTGGGAGCTATATTCTCTCAGCTTTTGCTTATCTGGAAATTGTTTAATCCCTCCTTCAAATGTACATGATGATCCTGCCAGATAAAGTATTCTTGGTTGAGGCCCTTCTGCTTCATTGCATTAAATATACCATGCCACACCCTTCTGGCCTGTGAGGTTTCTGCTGAGAAGTCTGATGATAGCCTGACGGGTTTTCCTTTGTGTGTGATGCGGGACGTCCCTCTGGCTCTCCTGATGCCAGGGCAGGGGCAGCCGGTTTGCGAGCCAGGTACAGGCTAGCCAGGAGGAAGACACAGCAGTCTGCATATCAGCGTGCGAGTCCTTGGACCTGCGTAGCCAGCCAGGGTGATGTAGTGCCTGATGATCTTTTAAGTTCCCAACCTGCTGGGCAGAGTGCACCCGCCCAATTCTGTCTACCTGTCCTTTCTCCTGAGCAGTAAGCTCTGTGCCATCCTTGCCCCTTTAGCAGCCCTCTTGCTTTTAGGAAGTTTTTAAGACTGCCCGCCCAGAGCACGTGGATATGAATCCCTGTTCTCCACAAGCAGCTGGAATCTCCATCTCTCCAGGTATTCCAGCCCCACTAATCACCAGAGCACCATGCAGTGTAGGTTTGTGCTCCGAAGAGATCTGCACGGCTAGGTGTTCAGCAGTGCCAGGCCTCCACTCCGTCCCTGGTCTGTGTCTCTTCCTCCCGCCGATGCGCTGGGGTGGGGGAAGGGCTCGAGTCCCGCCGGGTCACAGCTTTGGTACCTTACCCTGTTCCGTGAGGTCTGCTCTTTTCTCTAGGTGTGTGCAGTCTGCGCAGCCTTCTTTCCTGTTACTCTTTCAGGCTGAGTTGTATTAATTATATTTTTAAATTATATGTGGTTTTGGGAGGAGGTCTCTGTGTCAGCTCTCACACCGCCGTCTTTAATCCCTAGAGAGGCTATTCCTCAGGGATGACGGGTGGAAGGTGCACAGGGGGCGCCCCTGGGAGCATGCCCTGGGAACCTGCGGCGGCCGGCCACCCCTGCATCCTCAGATGCCTCCTCTGGAAATCCACGGGGCGGTGGTTCCATACAGCACTGCGCCGTGTCCACGTCCATCCCGGGAATGTCCAGGCCTGGTGAGGACGGCCCCACCTTTTCCTGGAACCGTGTGGCTGCAACTCGGTGGCTGATGGCACCCAGGCAGCAGGTGGTGTTGACAACACGGTAGGCCTCATGCACAAATGGTGACACCCTCCGCATGGTGGGGCAGCTCGCCTCTGTCCATGGGGCCACGAGCAGAGGGGACGACACAGCACGAAGGAGGCCAGATTGGCTGCAGCTACGTACGAGTCCTTGAGGATGCAGCGGCAGCCCAGGGAGCTGCCCAAGTCTGCCGACAGAGGAGGTGCCAGAGCACCTGCCCCAGCAGAGGCTGAGGATGAGCAGGGGGAGGAAGAGGAGCAGGAAGCAGACTAGGGTCTGGGACTGCCAGGTGCCGCCTGCCCAAGGGGAAGCTCTCGTCCGCATGCAGCCAGGACACCGGCAGGGCCGCGGGCCCAATGACAGCAGCTACAGGGCCACACAGGTGAACAGAAGAGGCAGGTTATCCCGGGTTCCCACCGTTATCCTGCTTCCACCCCGTCCCCACTGCCCTCTGGGCTCCAGGCCCTGTGCGGAGGGTCCTGTCAATCACCAGCACCCGGGGGGTCCCTATCTCGGGAAGGCTCCTGGGCATCACCTACTCACAGAGGAGGAAAATGGGTCCCAGAGGAGGCGGGGAACCACCCTTCAGTCTGACACAACCGATCGGCAGTGGAGCGGGATTCCAGCTGCACCAGTCTTTAGGACGCCCCCACACCCAGCATGGCCCGAAGCTTCCCTGATGCTGGGGAACAGCCCACCCCCTCCCGATCGCCCCAGCCCAGAAACTCACCTGGCCCTGGCCAGGATTTTAAACGTGGGACCTGTATAACTGTAACACTCCCTTATTGCCGGGCCCCTGGCCTGGGGGCTCCAGCTGGCAGGACAGGGTGTAGCTGCAGGACAGAGGGACACCTGTGAGCCCCTGGGGCCACATGGCAGGGCGCCCTTCCCCCAGAGCCCGCCGGCAGCTGCAGCCCACGCCTCACTCCGCCGGCCTCACCTCTGCTCCTCATCCAGGGGCTCCAGGGGCTCCATGGCCTGGAGAAAGGACTCGAAGCCCTCATCGGGCTCCAGTTTATACAGCCTGGCCAGCCTCTTCTGCATGAGGATCTCACTTTGGAGGAGAGCGAACTGGAGAGGAGCAAGAATGGGGCACAGAGAAGGAGGGCGGTGAGGAGTGGGGCACTGGGATGGTCCCGGATCTTTGCTCACGGGAACCCGCCTTCCTTACAATGCCATCCAGCCCTGCCCGTTCCCACTGTTGGGTCTCCAGCTCCTCTTCCAGGAAGGTGGCCTTGACGCCACACCCCGGCCCCCACTGACAAAGTCTTGAGTGTCCTGAGCTCTGCGTTTCTTTACTCTCACAAGACACGTTAGGCCCAGGGGATGGGCTGGACAGGGTCCTGCTCAGGGGGTCTTGTTGGTAGGAAGGCAACCAAAGTGCATCAGAAACAGCCCCCTGAGCCCAGAAGGAGGCCGGAAAGTCCCCATCCTTTCTCAAGGTGGAGGACCGCCAGGGCCCTCCAAGGGGCAGGACTGCCCAGAAACAGCACCCGGGCCTGGCCTGGGCTCAGGGCTACCGAGAAGCGGGGACTGCACTGGGGAGCTGAGGCCTGAGGCGGGAAGGCACTGCCAGCCTGCGATGTGCTTCCTGCCCTGAAGGAGCAGCATCCCTCCCCCTGGGCAAGGCCTGAGGGGAGACCAGTCCTGCCCAGGTGCTGCCCGCTGGAGCCCTCAGCCCCACCTGCCCTGGGGCCAGGAACCGGGGCTTAGGTAGATCCTTCTGGCAGTCCTCTCCAAGAAGCCCAGGTCCTGGGGTGGAGGAGAGACTCTCAGGAATGGGGGAGGCCCGGTGCTGAGAGTTCCGGGCTCACTGAGGCTCTCTCCTCCCTAAAGCTCACCATCCTGCCCCCCCTGTGCCCCTCTGGGCTCACTCACCTCCTCATCATTTTCCAGGTGTTTGTAAACGAAGTCATACAGGATCAGTCCGAGGTAGGGGACCATGCTCTGTGCCACCGGGGTGGGGAGGTGATGAGTCGCCTGCCTGCCTCAGGGGCGCCCACAGAGCACCCCCTGAACCCACACCCGCAGTCCCCAGCTCCCTTGGACCACCCTGTGCTGCCTCCCTCCCCTCCCTTCGCCCTGCTCTCCCGTCCCGGGCCCTCCCAGGGCTGGCTTTTGGCCAGTCCCAGGACCTGTGGGCCCTGCTCCTGTCCTCCAACTTCTCCCTGTACCCAGCTGCTCTCGCCCTCCTGGTCAGCCCAGTGCCGGCAGTTCAGAGGTGGTGGGACCAGGGGCAGGTGCAGAGCTCCCCCACCGCCCCCGACCCTTCCCATGCCTCTCTCACCTTCCTCTTCCTCACGTCGGGTGCCATGCGGTCCCACAGCATTTGCATCAATGTGAAGGTCATCTCCTGCAAGGTCCAGGACACTCAGGTGCTCATGCTCCCCTCCCACGAGGCCTCCCAGAGCCAGACCGTGGTGGATGGATGCCTTGCCCGAGCCCCCTGGCACCTACGCTGTCCCCACCTCCAGCAGGCTCTCGGCCTAGAGCGACCCCAGCTCCAGCACACACTCATACTCATGGGGGTCCTTGGGCCAGGCCACGGCCGCCGCCCTGAGAGGGTCAGGGGAGGTCCCTCTGCCTCCCAGGGTGCCCTGAGCACTCACTGTCAGCTGGCTATCAGCACGGCTCCCCTCACATGACTGTGGGGGGCACAAAGCCGAAGCCCGTCTTGTGCTCCCTGGACCCTGCTCACCTGGGAGGCCCGCCCGCCAGGCTGACGGCAACCCTCCATGTGCACATGAGGAGCCCGAGGCCACAGAGGGGCCGTGTCAGGCTCAGGGGACCCAGGGGACAAGCCGACCTTGCTTGGCCACAGGCCCCACTCCTGCTGCCGACCCCACACCAGCCCCAGCCCTGACGGGGGTCTGTTCTCTGGGTCCTCACTGGATGCCATCAGCTCCCCCCTCTCAAGTCTGGCCCCCAGCTGGGACACAGCACAGCAGGCAGAGGACTTGCCCCAAGGACCCCTCCCTTCCAGACCTCTACCCTCCATTTACCTTGAACCGCCGCTTCCTGTGAACCCACTTGTCCTGCGTTTTCAGTTTTTCATATACCGCCAGGCAGACGCTAAGGGGAGGGGAGAGGAGGAGGGACACATGTGGCCAGCAGGCGGAGAGTCTCGGGGCCGACCCCTTTTCCTGGGGATCCTAGAAGGCCCACTAGCCCGCAGGAGGCTTTCCACCACGGCCCTGAGCCCTGGGAATCCGTGGCCTGCGGAGGGGGCTTCATGTTTCCCCCCGGGGCCTCCATTCCCTGTTCTCCCGGGAGCGAATCTGCCTTGGGCCAGGTCGCTGTCCTTGGGGCAGAGACCTCCTGCTGCAGAACGCAAGCTCAAGATCTCCAGTGGGCTTCAACCCACACCTGACATTGCAGGGAACTGATTCCTGCGGCGGAACCCGTGGCCTAACCCACAGGGGCCCCCAAGAGCCCGCCATCCCTGTCCTTAGGCTCTGCCGCCTCCCAGGAAGTCCCAGCCCACTGAGGGACACTGCCAGACCTAGGGGTGTCCCTGTCCACTCAGGTGCCCTGGTCCCGGGGACAGGCCTACCCACCAGGACACATGACCCCAGGTGCTGTGCAGACGATGAATAGCAGGGCGCTGCAGGGCGGAGAGAATGGCACGGAGGGCAATGTGGTTCCTGAGGCTCAGACTCTCCTGGGAGGGAAGACAGAGCTGAGAGCGTGGCCTGCTTCTCTGCCTCTGTCCCCCCATGAACTCCTGTCCTTAAGGGGGCAGACACCCAGGGAGCCCAGCACACCTGGTACCTGGTGAGCAGCCCTCCTGGGTGGAGGACTGTGGCTCAACCCAAGGAAGGGGCCAGGGATGGCTGTCCCACCCCCGGGGTCTGCGAGTCCAGGTCCGCACACCCCTGGCAGGAGGGGCCCAGGGACCGTGCAGGGCAGACCATAGGAACCCGTCCTCAGAGCGGACAACGGAGAGGAGCAGTTTCCAAGATGCCAGGATGGACCCCGGGGGCCGTCCCGTGACATACCATGGCCACCCATATCCAGAACTCCACCACTCGGGCCCTGTCCTGGGCCGTCATGCTCGGGGTCATGAGGCAGGTGGTGGTGACCACATTGATCAAGGTGTCACATTCCATCAGGAGCCTCTGTATGGTGGGAGCCAGGCACCCAGTGTCTCCCATCTGTGGCTGCTCCTTAATGGACTTCTTACATTCCAAAATGTCCTTATACAGCCCCTGGGGATCACAAGGGAGGGTCATCCAGCTGTGCCCCTGGTGCCCCCGTGCCCAGGCGGAGTCACCGGTCAGAGCTGGAGCCCAGGCAGCTGTGGACGTGCTGTGAGCCTCGTGGCGGTCCAGGTTTCAGACCCCATCCACTGAGGCGCCCAGGACCGGATGCACAGGACCCCACACTGGTGGGGAACGGAGGGGCTCTGCTCGCAGGCACCCTCACTCACCTCCTCCCTGCAGCACAAGGCAGCTCACGCCTGCCCGTCCTGGGGCATCTGCCTCCCATTCTGCCACCCCGTGGATCCCGCTCCCCACTCAGGTGCAGTTTCCCCCGAAACAACTCCACCCAGGGCCTTTGGTGGTGTCTGTGTCTCCCACGCAGTCACGTCCATGGCGGGGGCCGCTGGTGTGCGGAGGCTGCGGAGGCCTGCCCGGCCAATGTCCCGGGGTCCTAAGGCCCTGGCAGCACCTCCCTGAGCACCCCTCCCCTGCCCTGCCCCTCCCTGCCCGGCCAGGCCCTGCCCACCTTCCCTCTGCTCCACCTCTTTGGTCTGCAAGGATCCCTGAGGGCCGGCCCTACTGTCCCCCTGTGTTCAGTGAGGGCTTTGGGGTGAGGAGAGTCTCTCAGGACACATGGTGAGTCCGTGGGGAAGCTGGGACGTGGGCCCAGATCACAGGAGTCCACGTCAGGGGACGGCCGGTCTAGGGCAGCCCGTGACACAGGGAAGGCCCACCCCCGACCCCGAGAGCTCGCTCCGCTCACCAGAAAGCACAGGCTCAGCTGCTGGCCCACCAGGCGGGGAGGAAACACCAGGATGGGCGGCTCGTCCTCCCTCAGCACATTCCGGGTGCTCACGGCACAGGGGCTGGTGGGCTCCAGGTCCAGCTCTAGCTCTGCTAGGCCCTGTGCCACGGGCCCCGCGTCCAAGAGCTCATGGGGCTCCAGCTCGGGGCCTGAGACCACTCCTGGGATGTCCCAGGGGCTGGTGGGCTCTGGATCTGGACCTGGCTCTGCCACGCCTGGTGCCATTCCAGCAGGTGCCCTGAGGCCCAGGCCCAAAGGCTCATGGGGCTCCAGCTCAGGGCCTGGCCCCTGGGCTGAGGCCGCTGCTGGGACATCCTCCGGCTCTGCAGGGGCTGAGGCAGGTGACACCGGCCGTCGCTCCAGCACAGGGGTCTCAGGGAGCTCCTGGATGGGCTCTAGCCACGACGCCGGCCCTCCCCATGTCTCTGGAGCCAGCTGCATCTGCCGTGGGTCTGGAGCAGGACACAGAGGAAGGGTCGCCGCGGGCCTGATTCCCCGTGCCTCACAATGCCAGAAGAGCCCTGACTGCCTTGAAGGGAACCCCAGTCCGGGAAGCCCACCCTAGACGGTCCCCTGGCCGCAGCCCCTCACCTTCCAGCTCTGCCACCGTGGGCCCCAGGTGCTCCTCCTGGACCAAGTGGTGGAGGACTTGGCCCACCAGGGTGGATGAAAGCTGGCTGGTATCGATGGTGCAGGGCACATGCTCGGGCTCCCAGGCCAGGCGCCTAGCCCAGCCAATCCTGGGGCTGGGGGAAGCCCAGGGGGTGGCAGAGTGAGAAGCCTGGTCTTACCCCCCACACTGCCCTCCCTGCCCAGCCTTGTGTGGGCCTGGCCGCTGTGCACTCCCCTGCCTGTCCAGGCACCTGCCCCTCCCCGTTCCTGACCCTGCGTGTCCGTCCTGGGACCCCATCCTCCCGAATAGGAAGTCCCCAGTCGTCAGCCCGTCCGTGGGAATCCAAAGATGAGTGACCTGCTGGGCTCTGCTGTGGGCTCATGGGGCTCCAGCTCAGGGCCTGCCAGCGGGGCTGAGGCCACTGCTGGGACATCCTCCGGCTCTGCAGGGACTGAGGCAGGTGACACGGGCCGTCGCTCCAGCACAGGGGTCTCAGGGAGCTCCTGGACGGGCTCTAGCCACGACGCCGGCCCTCCCCGTGTCTCTGGAGCCAGCTGCGTCTGCAGTGGGTCTGGAGCAGGACACAGAGGAAGGGTCGCCGCGGGCCTGATTCCCCATGCCTCACAATGACAGAAGAGCCCTGACTGCCTTGAAGGGAACCCCAGTCCGGGAAGCCCACCCTAGACGGTCCCCTGGCCGCAGCCCCTCACCTTCCAGCTCTGCCACCGTGGGCCCCAGGTGCTCCTCCTGGACCAAGTGGTGGAGGTCTTGGCCCACCAGGGTGGATGAAAGCTGGCTGGTATCGATGGTGCAGGGCACATGCTCGGGCTCCCAGGCCAGGCGCCTAGCCCAGCCAATCCTGGGGCTGGGGGAAGCCCAGGGGGTGGCAGAGTGAGAAGCCTGGTCTTACCCCCCACACTGCCCTCCCTGCCCAGCCTTGTGTGGGCCTGGCCGCTGTGCACTCCCCTGCCTGTCCAGGCACCTGCTCCTCCCCGTTCCTGACCCTGCGTGTCCGTCCTGGGACCCCATCCTCTCCCATCCTCCCGAATAGGAAGTCCCCAGTCGTCAGCCCGTCCATGGGAGTCCAAAGATGAGTGACCTGCTGGGCTCTGCTGTGGGCTCATGGGGCTCCAGCTCAGGGCCTGCCAGCGGGGCTGAGGCCACTGCTGGGACATCCTCCGGCTCTGCAGGGGCTGAGGCAGGTGACACGGGCCGTCGCTCCAGCACAGGGGTCTCAGGGAGCTCCTGGACGGGCTCAGGCGACGAAGCCGGCCCTCCCCCTGTCTCTGGAGCCAGCTGCGTCTGCCGTGGGTCTGGAGCAGGACAGAGAGGAAGGGTCGCCGCGGGCCTGATTCCCCGTGCCTCACAATGACAGAAGAGCCCTGACTGCCTTGAAGGGAACCCCAGTCCGGGAAGCCCATCCTAGACGGTCCCCTGGCCGCAGCCCCTCACCTTCCAGCTCTGCCACCGTGGGCCCCAGGTGCTCCTCCTGGACCAAGTGGTGGAGGACTTGGCCCACCAGGGTGGATGAAAGCTGGACGAGATGGACGTCGCTGGGCACATGCTCGGGCTCCCAGGCCAGGCGCCTAGCCCGTCCCATCCTGGGGCTGGGGGAAGCCCAGGGGGTGGCAGAGTGAGAAGCCTGGTCTTACCCCCCACACTGCCCTCCCTGCCCTGCCTTGTGTGGGCCTGGCCGCTGTGCACTCCCCTGCCTGTCCGGGCACCTGCCCCTCCCCCTTCCTGACCCTGCGTGTCTGTCCTGGGTCCCCATCGTCTCCCATCCCCCCGAATAGGAAGTCCCCAGTCGTCAGCCTGCCCATGGGAATCTGAAGATGAGTGACCTGCTGGGCTCTGCTGGGCTCCCCCTGCCCCAAGGCCTACACGCCTCCTCCCCCGATTCTGTGACATGGGCAGTGCTCCCTCTGGACCCAGTGAATGCTCACGTTTTCAGTTCCTCCTCTGACCCATCATGCCCCCCGTTACATGAGGCGGCCGTGAGGGCATCGCCCGTGACGCTTCCCGGCTGTGACCTGCGGATGACGCCTGAGGTGACTGCCCGATTCCACACGGGCCGGGGTCCCAGTACTGTGTCTGCTTCCTTCACTCAGTTATGCTAAGTGTCCCCAAAGGGTCTGCACAAAGTGGGCCCTGCATAGCTATTGTTGCTGAAGGAAGTCCTATCAGAACCTTCTCAGGTACCCCTCTGCTGTCCCCAGAGGTCCCTCATGTGGCCAGGGTGAGGACAAGGACCGGGCACAGCCGCACGGAATCGCAAGCCTCCGTTCCAAAAGGCTGCTTCCCATGTGCTTTTCCAAATGAGCCAGGCTCCAGGCCACTGACGGGTGAGGCCAAAGGCCTTTCATCGGGTACAGAGAGGTAAGCCCCGAAGTGGCCCAGCTTGGCCGGCAGTCCTTTCTGCACTGCCGGGCGCCAGGGGAGCCCCTCTAAGCTCCTCCCGTGTTCCCCATGGGCACCCTAACAGGCTGACCGCCAGCCACCCTGCCTGTCAGAGGAGCACGCAGAGGCTCAGACACATGTGGGGATGCTCTAGACACACCGCGGGCTGTGGGCAGAGGCCTGACTGGGCCCAGGAGGGGGTCGGTGCTCACCGGGGGAGCCGCTGGCCCGTGGTCGGCTGGCCAGCGTCCTCGGGAGGGAGGGTGGCCTCGGGAGCGCTCCGGCTGGTGTTTGGAGCCGGTTCCACTCCCGCTGTGCGCTCTCTCCCCTTCCTCCTCGCGCCTGTCCGGGGAGCCCTGCGCCTGGGGACCTCAGTCCCATGGACAGATGGCTCAGGTTCACGCTGAGGGGGCCAGCAGGGATATAGTCAGTGGGAAACCCAGGACCCACCAGGACGAGGGAGGTTTGCAGCTCACCCGAGAGCCCCCAGCCCCCTGGGGTGCGAGCAAGGAGAGGCACGGGGTGCCCCCGGGAGCGAGGTTCCAGGCCCTCTGGAGTGGGTCTGTTGGCCAATCTCGTGGGGCAGCCCTGGAGGGCCCTGGCAGGTTACCAGGCTTGGAATGGGGTCCTGGGGTGTACGCAGCCTGCCCCAGGTCCAGGGAGATGGAGTAGGTGGGTCCATCCACCAGCTCCTCCTCGCTCCCCAGGGTGGAGCTCTGCAAAGCCGGTGCCCTGTAGCTGGGGAGCAGGCACCTGGACTGTGTGGACCTCCCCGCAGGGGACAATGTGGGGCACAAACTGTGCCCCTGAGATCAGGCGCAGAGGGCCATCTGCCTAGACATCCAGTCCCTGAGGGAAGGGAAGACAACCCCGGGTCAGGACTAACATGTGTGTGGAAGTACCTGGTCCCCACACTCACCTCCACGTCCTGAATCATTAGACCAGAGCTGTGACACTGAGTGCCCCCTCCTGGCCAGCCTTCAGTCCCACCCATGCCCCACGCCCACCGCACACACACAGGAAAGGCCGGCAGGAAGGTCAGCCGTGATGGGTCACACAGTGTCCTGGCCCTGGAGTGGCCCGCTCTGGGCTGCCCTGTGTTACCTCGGGGCTCCTCGGGAGACACAGAAAGAGGCGTGGGAGGTGGTCTCTCAGCCAACGCCCACAGCGAGCAGGAAGACTCTCTCTCTCGGCTTCCCTGACTCCCACGCCTTCAGAAGGTTCCATAGAACAAGACCGCATGTTGCTCTGTCGAGCGCCTCCGGTCAAGTGAGCAGGACTGGGGTCTGCGACCAGGAGCTGGGTTCCGTCCGGGTCACAATTGAGGTTCTACTGGGCGTGTCTTCAGTGACATCACTTCTTCGAGGGTCCATTTCCTAGGCCCCTCCCTGCCTTCAGACACGCCCACGTGCCCCTCTGGGCTGCTGACTGCCCACCCTCCTGGCCCTTGCCCTGCACGACTAAGCAGATCTCCACCAGAGCCCTCCCCTCGCTCTTTGGCAGTGACACCAGGGTCCCAGCTCTGAGGTGACAAGAGCTGAGCTCAGGCCGCTTTTTATCCCCAGTTCCCTGTCCTGCTGAGGCCATGGCACCTTCCAGGAGCTGCCCAACGTTCCAACCTGCACAGGGAGGGTCATGCCAGACATGCCTCCCTAAGGACTTCCCAGGGATGCATGGGGGGTGACGTCACGTGTGTCTCACTCACAGACTCAGAGATGGCAGAATGCCAACCAGGCTTGGCATGGAGCGTGGAACACCATGCAAGTCAGGCCGGGGTCCGGGCCTTGTGATCTTGGGCAAGTCACTTCCCCTCTAGGCCATGTTCAGGTGTGCACCTTGAAGGGGCAGCAATGAGAGGAGATCCAGGTGTTGCCATCTACTGGCATCCACCTTCCAAAGGTCCAGGCTGCTCTCAAACTCAGAGTAGCACACTGGAAATGAGGTCTATGCTGCCTCTCAAATCCAAGGTGATCCACCAGGCTGCTGTGCTCTTTTGTGTTTGTGTGTGTGTGTTGGAGGGCGTGCAGATACAACACCTTATTCTTCAACTTAGAAGGGAGAGCTTTGCATGCCCACAAGATAGACTTCTAGAAACTTCTATAAGGCGAAAGGCCCCTGAATTTTTGTTGGATTTGTTTCCCACCTTCTGACACGTGTGTGTTCTATCAATATGCTTAGACAAGTTGTGCTTCCTGATCACTGGGTCCAATCAGCATAGTACCATCAATGGGATGGGCCAGTGTGACAGCTGGAAGGAAAAGGAGACGAAGTTTCCTTCTGACTAAATGACAGCCTAAGTCTGGAGGTCTGATATGCCTCTGAGATAGTTTTCTCTCCTTGCCGGCTGAAAGCTAACTGCCCTGCTGGTCTTTACTCACAGGAAGAGAACAAAGAGCATTTTCCTGACCAATACTTACACACTGGGTGCTTGGGGACCAAGTGATGAAGCCCCACGTGCAGCAGTAGCTGCAATCTGAGACACTCCGATCACGGTGACCATCACGCACTGTCATCTCCAAGATTCGTCCGTTTTCTGAGTAGGCCACGTGAGTGACTTCAATAAGGGTTCGTGGAAATCACCACCCCGACTTCTTCCAAATCCTTGGTGGTAACTCCAGTCTGTAACCTCTCCTGGAAGGCATTACTGCTTTCAATATATACTTCAGAGGGAGTTCTAGAGGCTTGTACTTGCCCTGCCACACAGCACGAACTCCTGGCCGGCACAGTCCCCCGTGGCTAGCAAGGAGGAAGCCGGGAGCTCTGCGTCCCTGACAGCCCGGCCCTGTGGCCTCTGACACCGAAGGAGCGGCACTGCGGGCACTTGGTCGGGGTGGGGGGGGTGCTGCTCCTGATACCAAGACCCGGTCCTCGTCCCTGAGGTCAAATCACAAAACACAATGACAAGGTTTTGAGGAAAGGAAAGGATAGTTTATTGACTTGCTAGCAAACGAGGGAGTGGCAGGCTCCTGCCTTAGAGAACCACCTTCCTCCTGACACGCGAGCGGTCAGGGCTTTTCCAGGGGAAATTGTGGGAGAGGGGCTGGGGTGCAGACACATGAAGTAGCAGCTTGCAGGGGTCCAAGCAGACATTCCTTCACCGATTCACTAGCTTTCTGATTTTCTTTTCTGGGCCTCTTCAGTCCCTGGGGACTGGATGCTTAGGGTTGAACAAAATCGGCTTTCAGCTTTATCTCTGATCCTCAGAAGCAGAAAATCTGGAGAACAATTAGAAACTGCCCTGCTCCCCCCACCCCCACGGGTTAGTGGTTACAAAGTTTCTGGGGTTACTTGAGTTCACTTTCAGGTGAATGTCAGTGTTCAGTTTTGAACAGAGATTTGATTCCCCTTTTCTTCTATTACAGATTCATTTCTTACTGCATTCCCTTAAGAGCAGTCCCACACAGATCATGAAATGTCTTGAGGGAGAGTTTCTGACTTTATTCCGGGAAGATAGCCACCAGTTGAAAAGCACAGCTCTAAGCGTTTCTTGGAATATCAGTGCTGGCTGACAAGACAGGAACTGCCACCTGCGGTTCAGACTTCCAGTGGACTTGGCTTATGTGTTCAAATTCTGCAACTGTTGCTGTTAGAATCAGCAAGGGAGTGTCTCCTTGCACCTGGCTGGAGCCGGCAGCCTTGCATTTAATACTCGCATGCAGAATTTTGTCAAGAGCCCCTCCCCCACTTCTAGCACGTGAACAAGTTGGGGAAATGAGAAGAGGGGACCCACAGAGGCCTTTATGTCCAGACCCACTGCCCCACTCGGTCCACAGAGGCCTCAGGAGCCGAGGGGGCAGTGCTTGCAACCCAGGGCCTCCGCTTCGCCTTGCAGGGTGTTTCCCCTGCTGCTGCTGCTACACTTGTTACCACTTTCAGAAATCTACAAGAAAAACACCAAGGACCTCGGGCCTCACTGAGGTTTCGGTCTAGTAAACAGGCGAGGCTACCCATCCCAGGAGTCAGCCTGTCCCGGCCCTGCCCCCGCCATCCTGGGTAGCTCCTGACCCACTAGGGTCGGCCAAGCTCCAGTCACAGGCGCCAGAGGTCGAAGAACCGGGGGAAGCGGAGCGGCAGCGAGCCCTGGTGCTCAGCGTGCACCTACCCCAGCGGGCCCCGCAGGGAAGGCGGGGCTCTCGGGGGAGGCGAGTCTCACGGCTAAAGCTGAAGACCGCTTCCCTCCCACTTCCTCGGCTTCCCTGCTGAGGCCGGGCGGGGCGCCGCTCGTCCGGGGCGGGCAGTCTCAGGGGTCTGCGCCACCCCACTCTCGCCGCTGCACTCCTCGTCCCGCCCGCCCGACGACCTCGCACATCCACGTTTCTGCGCGGGCACGAGTTTCGCGTGCATCCGAGACGGAGAACTCCCGGATCGGTGGCTCCCGTGAAGCCCGCCTCCAGAACTGTGTGTGAGGCTTTTCTGGGAGGTGCGCAGGTGCCCTCCAGATCAGGGCCGGGTCCTCGGTGGGCAGGGAAGGAAGGGTCCTGGGTGTCCTGTCTCCGTCCGCGCCCTCCTGGTTTCGGCCCTGGATCGGCCACGTCCCCAGCGGTGACAGCATGGAAGTACATCGCGCTCCCCCGGGGGGCGCTGTACCCGGCTTACTCACCCCGGGCCTCCTCCCCCAGCACCCAACCCATCAGAGTCTCTTGCCAGCATTAGCCTTGGGCGCCACCCGCCCCCGGTCGGACGCCTTTTGTAGTTTCCCATCTCCCCAGCACGGGCAAGGCCCGCCATCTTTGAGGCCCTGCGTGGCTCTCAGAACTTGTTACTCGACTCTCTCCCCTCCACCTCACTCCCTTACCTTTGCCCCCACTTTGCCCTTCTCTCCCTTTGTTCCCAACTTCTCTTCACTTTCATTCTCAACTCACACCTCACCTCCTCCAAGAAGACTTCCCTGATTCCCCGGAGATTGGGTGGCCGTGCATCTGTGCCCCAGAAAGAAGGGTCCTCACCTGTCTTATTCACGCTGTGAGGTTCCCACCTCTTCTTAGCAGAGTGTTGCAGCCTAGATTGTGCACAGCACCCCCCCCGCAAAACCCCACGTTCAGATATTGAAACCCTAACACACAGGACCACAGGAGAGAGTGGAGGTAGAGTGTTTCACAAGATAATGAAGTTCAAATGAGGCCATTTGGGTGGGCCCTAATCCAGTATGACTGGTATCCTTCTAAGATTAGGACACACACACATGCACACAGAGGGAAAACCTTGTGAGGGAAGACGGCCATCTACATCTATCTACATGCCCAGGAGAGAGGCCTCAGCAGACACCCTGACCTTGGGCTTCCAGCCTCCAGGACCAGGAGACAATACATTTGTTGGTTAAGTCGCCAGGAACGTAGCACTGTGTTATGGCAGCCTGAACAGACTGATACACCCAGTGAAGGCTCTGATAAGTCCTGCAGTTAGGAGCCCCTGCGACTGCCCTGGGAATGGGGCAGAGGATGAGCAGAGAGAGTTCTCGCTCTCCAAGTGGGAACTGGGTATGGTTTGCTGTGTGACTGTCCTCACACAAACGCAGGCTGTGAACCCAGGAGCTGGAGAAGACCCTCAGACGGTATGGCCCCAGGCCTGCTGAGGCAGTTCCTAGAGGGCTTGGGGGTGGTGGGCGTGCAGGGCAGTTCTGCTTGTTCATAATACTCAGTAGCCCATGGGAGCAGCCAAGGGCTGCTGGGCCCCACCCAGCATCAGCTTTCCTGCACCGTTTATGTCGTCTGCAAAGCAGCTGCCATTAGTGGCCCCATCTTCTGGATGGGGATCCCAGCAGGTCGGCTGGCCGAGGCCTTTCAGCTGATCAGTGCTGGAGGCAATATTCAAACCTGGGCCCAAGTTCTTAACCTCCACTGGGGCTTAACGTGCCCGCTGGCAGAACAACAGGGTGCGGTGGGGCCTGAGGCACGGGCCGGGGGCAGGGGAATGGGACTCCTGGGAGGCGGGCCCCACCAGCCCCCTCAGAAGGAAAGTGAGGTGGGCGGAGCCTGGAGAGAGCCGCCAGCGGTTTATTTCTCTGGCGGAGCTGGGGGGGCTCAGGGTAGAGGAAAGTCGTCCAGCTTCTGGCCCAGCATCTTGAGGTCATCCAGGAAGCGTGTCGGAGTGAGGACGTGCGAGGACCCTGGGCAGGAGCCGAGGGGTGGGGAGGTGGGGTCACTGCCTGGGGACCCTCCAACCGGGGTCCCTGGGAACTCCGGAATTGACTGTGGGGACGCAGGAGTCTAGACCCCTTAGAAACGCCCAGGCAGGAGTTGGTGTCACGGCGGGAGGCCACCTGCACCAAGGGGAACAGCCTCCACACGGTGGGGCGGCTCGCCTCTGTCCAACGGGCCACGAGCAGAGGGCACGACCCAGCACGAAGGTGGCCAGGTGCGCCGCAGCTACATACGGGTCCTTGAGGAGGCAGCGGCAGCCCGGGGAGCTGCCCGAGGCGGCCGACAGAGGAGGTGCCAGAGCAGCTGCCCCAGCAGAGGCTCCGGAGGAGCAGCAAGCAGACTGGGGTCCTGGGGCGCCAGGGGCCGCCTGCCCGGAGGGGAAGCAGCTCTCCTCCACATGCAGCCAGGACACCGGCAGGGCCGCGGGCCCGATGACAGCAGCTACAGGGCCACACACGGGTGATCAGAAGAGGCAGGTCATCCGGGGTTCCCCCCATTATCCTGCTTCCACCCCGTCCCCACTGCCCTCTGGGCTCCGGGCCCTGTGCCCTCTGCGGAGGGTCCTGTCAATCACCAGCACCCGGGGGGTCCCTGTCTCGGGAAGGCTCCTGAGCGTCACCCACTCACAGAGGAGGAGGCTGGGTCCCAGAGGGGAAGGGAACCACCCTTCAGCCTGACAGGCCTGGTCGGCAGTGGAGCTGGGACCCCAGCCGCACCCGTCTTTAGGACGCCCCCACACCCAGCATGGCCCGAAGGTTCCCTGAGGCTGGGGAACAGCCCACCCCCTCCCGATCGCCCCAGCCCAGAAACTCACCTGGCCCTGGCCAGGACGTTTAAACGTGGGACCTGTATAACTGTAACACTCCCTTATTGCCAGGCCCCTGGCCTGGGGGCTCCAGCTGGCAGGACAGGGTGTAGCTGCAGGACAGAGGGACACCTGTGAGCCCCTGGGGCCACATGGCAGGGGGCCCTTCTCCCAGAGCCTGCCGGCAGCTGCAGCCCACACCCCACTCCTGGCAGCCTCACCTCTCGTCCGCATCCAGGAGCTCCACTGTCTGGAGAAAGGACTGGAAGCGCTCATCGGGCTCCGGGTCATACAGTCTGGCCACGCGCTTGTGCATCATGATCTGATATAGGATGTTAGTGACCTGGAGCAAAGGAAGGACAGGATGCAGACGAGGAGGGGGGTGAGGAGTGGGGGCACTGGGGTGACCCTGGATCTTTGCTCACACAGGAACCCACCTTCCTTCCAATGCCATCCAGCCCTGCCTGTTCCCACTGTTGGGTCTCCAGCTCCTCCTCCAGGAAGGCGGCCTTGATGCCACCCCCACCCCCCACCTGACAAAGCCTTTAGTGTCCTCAGCTCTGCATGTCTCAACTCTGTCAAGACACGTTAATCCCAGGGGATGGGCCAGACAGGGTCCTGCCCAGGGGGTCTGGACTCCATCCCTCACCTTTGCTGGCTGGGCACTAGATGCTCTTTCTCTCATCCCATCACCCTGGAAGGCAGCCAGGCAGCCAAAGTACATCGGAAAAAGCCCCCTGAGCCCAGAACGAGGCCAGAACGTCCCCAGCCTTTCTCAAGGTGGAGGACCGCCAGGGCCCTCCAAGGGGCAGGCCTGCCCAGAAACAGCGCCTGGACCTGGCCCAGGCTCGGGGCTACCGAGAAGCGGGGACTGCACCGGGGAGCTGAGGCCTCAGGCGGGAAGGCACTGCCAGCCCCCTGATGTACTTCCTGCCCTGAAGGAGCAGCATCCCTCCCCCTGGGCAGGGCCTGAGGGGGAGACCAGTCCTGCCCAGGTGCTGCCCGCTGGAGCCCTCAGCCCCACCTGCCCTGGGGCCAGGACCGGGGCTTAGGTGGGTCCTTCTGGCAGTCCTCTCCAAGAAGCCCAGGTCCTGGGGTGGAGGGGGGCGCTAAGGAGCAGCGGAGGCCCGGTGCTGACAGGTCCAGGCTCACTGAGGCTCTCTCTTCTCTAAAGCTCACCATCCTGCCCCCCTACTCCGTGCCCCTCTGGGCTCACTCACGTCCTCATCATGTTCCGGGAGCTGGTCTGCGAGCAGGTCATCCAGAAACACTCCAAGGAATGGTACCATGCCCTGTGCCACCGGGGTGGGGAGGTGATGAGTCCCCGCCTGCTTCAGGGGCGCCCACAGAGCCTCCCCTGAACCCCACACCCACAGTCCCCAGCTCCCTTGAACCACCCTGTGGTGCCTCCCCTCCTCCCTTTGCCCTGCTCTCCCCTCCTGGTCCAACCCAGGGCTGGCTTCCAGCCAACCCCGGGTCCTGTGGTCCCTGCTCCTGTCCTCCAACTTCTCCCTGTACCCAGCTGCTCTCATCCTTCTCCTGGTCACCCCAGTGCCGGCAGCTCAGGGCTGGTGGCACCAGGAGCTAGGTACAGGGTCACCCCCACCACCCGTGACCCGCGACACGCCTCTCTCACCTGCTTCTTCATATCCTGGGATGCCCTGAGGGCCCACAGCTGTTGCTTCACGATGGCCCTCGCCTCCTGCAGGGTGCACGACACTCAGGTGCTCATGCTCCCCTCCCACGAGGCTTCCCAGAACCAGACCGTGGTGGATGGATGCCTTGCCCAAGCCCCCTGGCACCTATGCTGTCCCCACCTCCAGCAGGCTCTCAACCTAGAGCGACCCCAGCTCCAGCACACACTCATACTCGTGGGGGTCCTTGGGCCATGGCCACCGCCCTGAGAGGGTCAGGGGAGGTCCCTCTGCCTCCCTGGGTGCCCTGAGCACTCAGTGTCACCTGGTTATCAGCATGGCTCCCCTCACATGACTGTGGGGGGCACAAAGCTGAAGCCTATCTTGTGTTCTGTGGGCCCTGCTCACCTGGGAGACCCGCACCCCAGGGTGACGGCAACCCTCCATGTGCACATGAGGAGCCCGAGGCCACAGAGGGGCCGTGACAGGCTCAGGCGACCCAGGGGACAAGCCGACCTTGCTCGGCCACAGGCCCCACCCCTGCTGCCGACCCCACGCCAGCCCCAGCCCTAACGGGGGCCTGTCCCTTGGGTCCTCACTGGATGCCAGGCCCGCAGTCAAGTGGAGCCAGGGAGGGAGACAGACGAGGCCCTCGGGGACCTGGGGGACCCTACTTTCCCCATCAGCTTCCCCCTCCCAACCCGCACACCTCAAGTGTGCCCCAAGGCTGGGCTACAGCGCGTCAGAGGACTTGCCCAAGGACCCCTCCCTTCCAGACCTCCAGCCCCCATTTACCTGGAGGAGCTGCTTCCTGTTAACTCCCTTGTCTGTGTTTTTAAGTTTTTTGTAGATCCAGGAACTCTCCCTAAGGGGAGGGGAGAGGAGGAGGGACACATGTGGCCAGCAGGCGGAGAGTTTGGGGGCCGACCCCTTTTCCTGGGGATCCAGGAGATCCACTAGCCCGCAGGAGGCTTTCCACCACGGCCCTGATCCTGGGAATCCGTGGCCTGGGGAGGAGGCTGCGTGTTTCCACCCAGGGCCTCCATTCCCAGTTCTCCCAGGGGCGAATGTGCCTTGGGCCAGTTCGCTGTCCTTGGGGCAGAGACCTCCTGCTGCAGAGCACAAGCTCAAGATCTCCAGTGGGCTTCATCCCACACCTGACATTGCAGGAAACTGATTCCTGCGGGGGTACCCGTGGCCTAACCCACAGGGGGCCCCAAGAGCCTGCTGTCCCCGCCCCTAGGCTCTGCCACCTCCCAGGAAGTCCCAGCCCACTGAGGGACACTGCAAGGTGTAAGGGTGTCCCTGTCCACTCAGATGCCCTGATCCCAGGGACAGGCCTACCCACCAGGACACGTGTCTCCAGGTGCTGTCCAGATGACGAATAGAAGGGCACTGCAGGGCCGAAACAATGGCATGGAGGGCAGCGTGGTTCCTGAGGTACCGGCACTCCTGGGAGGGAAGACAGAGCTTAGAGCATGGCCTGCTTTACTGCTTCTGTCCCCCCCATGAACTCCTGTCCTTAAGGGGGCAGAGACCCAGGGAGCGCAGCACACCTGGTACCTGCTGAGCAGCCATCCTGGGTGCAGGACTGTAGCTCAACCCAAGGAAGGGGCCAGGGATGGCTGTCACCCCCACCAGGGCCTGCGAGTCCAGGTCCACACGGCCCTGGCAGGAGGGGCCCAGGGACTGTGCAGCGCAGACCGCAGGCACCCACCCTGAGAGCTGGCCAAGGAGGGGAGCAGGTCCCAAGAGGCCAGGATGGACCCCAGGGGCCGTCCCATGACTCACCTCGGCCACCTGGATCCAGAACTCCACCACTCGTGCCCTGTCCTGGGCCGTCATGCTCGGGGTCCCAAGGCAGGAGGTGGTGACCAACCTAACTGTAGCTTCAATCTGCTTCATGACCTTATGGATGGTGGGAGCTATGTGCTCAATGGTTCCTGTTTGTGGTTGGCGCCAAAGGTAGGCTTGGCATTCAGAATGGCGCACCTTCATGAACAGCTCCTGGGGATGAGAAGCAGGGGTCATCCAGCTATGCCCCTGTGCCAGGCAGTCACCAGTCAGAGCTAGAGCCCAGGCAGCTGGGGGTGTGGCCATCTGGGCTTTGGACTGCATCCACTGAGGCACGGAGAACTGGATGCACAGCATGGTGGGGAACAGAGGGGCTCTGCTCGCAGGCACCCTCACTCACCTCCTCCCTGCAGCACAAGGCAGCTCTCGCCTGCCCGTCCTGGGGCATCTGCCTCCCATTCTGCCACCCCGTGGATCCCGCTCCCCACTCAGGTGCAGTTTCCCCTGAAACACCTCCACCCACAGCCTTTGTTGGTGTCTGTGTCTCCCACGTAGTCAGGTCCATGGCAGGGGCTGCTGAGGTGCGGAGGCCTGCCTGGCCAATGGCCCAAGGACCTAAGGCCCTGGCAGCACCTCCCTGAGCACCCCTGCCCTGCCCCTCCCAGACTGGCCAGGCCCTGCCCACCTTCCCTCCGCTCCTCCTCATTGGTCTGCAAGGATCCCTAAAGGCCAGCCCTACTGTCCCCGTGTGGTCAGTGAGGGCTTGGGGGTGAGGAGAGTCTCTCAGGGCACATGGTGAGCCCGTGGGGAAACTGGGACGTGGGGCCAGATCACAGGAGACCACGTCAGGGGACGGTAGGTCTGGGGCAGCCCGTAACACAGGGAAGGCCCACCCTCGACCCTGGGAGCCCGCTCCGCTCACCGCACACATCAGGGTCAGCTGCTCAGCCACGAGGCAGGGAGGAAACGCCAAGATGTTCGGCTCCTCCTTCCTCCACATGTCCTGGGTGCTCGCGGCACAGGGCCTGGTGGGTTCCAGGCCCAGGTCTGGCTCTCCCTGGCCTGATGCCATTCCGGCAGGTGCCCTGGGCCCCGGGCCTGAGGGATCATGGGGCTCCAGCTCAGGGCCGGAGAGCACCCCTGGGATGTCCCAGGTGCTCACAGCTAGCACCGGGACTGAGGCCACTGCTGGGACATCCTCCGGCTCTGCAGGGACTGAAGCACGTGACGCCGGCTGTAGTTCCAGCACAGGGCTCTCAGGGAGCTCCTGAACTGGCTGTAGATAGTGGTGGCACAAGAGGTACCAGGCGTGCCACCTCGGTCTCCTCCGACGTAGTGCTGGAGCAGGACACAGAGAAAGGGTCACCCCGGGCCTGATTACCCCCACACCTTACCAAGGACAGAAAAGACCTCATGGCCTTGCAGGGAATTTCAGCCCGGGAAGCCCACCCTGGATGGTCCCCTGGCCATAGCCCCTCACCTTGCAGCTCTGCCACCGTGGGCCACAGGTACATCTCCTGGACCAAGTGGTGGTGGACTTGGCCCTCCAGGGTAGATGAAGGCTGGCTGTCATGGTGGACCCTGGGCACACTCTCGGGCTCCCAGGCAAAGCACCTAGCCCGTCCCATCCTGGGGCTGCGGGAAGGCCGGGGGGTGGCAGAGTGAGAAGCCTGGTCTTTCCAGCCACACTGCCCTCCCGGCCCAGCCTTGTGTGGGCCTGGCCTCTCTGCACTCCCCTGCCTGTCCAGGCACCTGCCCCTCCCCTTTCCTGACCCTGTGTGTCTGTCCTGGGACCCCATCTTCTCCCATCCTCCCGAATAGGAAGTCCCCAGTCGTCAGCCCGCCCATGGGAATCCAAAGATGAGTGACCTGCTGGGCTCTGCTGTGCGCCCCCTGCCGAAAGCCCCAAGCGCCTCCTCCCCCTATTCTGTGAGATGGGCAGTACCCCCTCTGGACCCAGTGAATGCTTATATTTTCGATTCCTCCTCTGGCCCCTTGTCATGCCCCCTGTTCCTGGAAGAGGCCAAGAGGGCATCACCTGTGACACTCCCCGGCCATGACCTGAGGATGACGCCTGAAGTGATTGACAGAGTCCACCGGGGACGGGGTCCCAGTATTTCATCTGCTTCCTTCAGTGAGTTATGCTAAGTGCCCCAAAGGTCTGCAACAAGTGGGTGCTTCATTCCCTATTGTTGCTAAAGGCAGCCTTACCCGAACCTTCCCAGGTACCCCTCTGCTGTCCCCAGAGGTCCCCCATGTGGCCACAGTGAGGACAAAGACCAGGCCCAGCCGCAGAGAATCGCAAGCCTCCGTTCCAAAGGCTGCTTCCCATGTGCTTTTCCAAATGAGCCAGGCTCCAGGCCACTGACGGGTGAGGCCAAAGGCTTTTCATTGGGTACTAAGAAATAAGCCCCGAAGTGGCCCAGCTTGGCAAGCAGTCCTTTCTGCACTGCCGGGGGCCAGGGGAGCCCCTCTAAGCTCCTCCCATGCTCCCCATGGGCACCCTAACAGGCTTATCGCCAGCCACCCTGCCCGTCAGAGGAGCACGCAGAGGATCAGACACATGTGGGGACGCTCTAGACACCGCGGGCTGTGGGCAGAGGCCCGACTGGGCCCAGGAGGGGGTGGGTGCTCACCGGGGGAGCCGCTGGCCCGTGGTCGGATGGTCAGCATCCTCAGGAGGAAGTGTGAGCTCAGGAGCGCTCCGGCTGGTGTTTGTAGCCGGTTCCACTCCTGTTGTGCGCTTTCTCCACTTCCTCCTCCCGCCTTTCCGGGGAGCCCTGCGCCTGGGGACCTCAGTCCCATGGACAGATGGCTCAGGTTCACGCTGAGGGGGGCAGCAGGGATATAGTCAGTGGGAAACCCAGGACCCACCAGGACGAGGGAGGTTTGCAGCTCACCCGAGAGCCCCCAGCCCCCTGGGGTGCGAGCAAGGAGAGGCACGGGGTGCCCCCGGGAGCGAGGTTCCAGGCCCTCTGGAGTGGGTCTGTTGGCCAATCTCGTGGGGCAGCCCTGGGAGGGCCCCGGCAGGTTACCAGGCTTGGAATGGGGTCCTGGGGTGTACGCAGCCTGCCCCAGGTCCAGGGAGATGGAGTAGGTGGGTCCATCCACCAGCTCCTCCTCGCTCCCCAGGGTGGAGCTCTGCAAAGCCGGTGCCCTGTAGCTGGGGAGCAGGCACCTGGACTGTGTGGACCTCCCCGCAGGGGGCAATGTGGGGCACAAACTGTGCCCCTGAGATCAGGCGCAGAGGGCCATCTGCCTAGACATCCAGTCCCTGAGGGAAGGAGAGGACACCCCCGGGTCAGGACTAACATGTGTGTGGAAGTACCTGGTCCCCACACTCACCTCCACGTCCTGAATCATTAGACCAGAGCTGTGACACTGAGTGCCCCCTCCTGGCCAGCCTTCAGTCCCACCCATGCCCCACGCCCACCGCACACACACAGGAAAGGCCGGCAGGAAGGTCAGCCGTGATGGCTCACACAGTGTCCTGGCCCTGGAGTGGCCCACTCTGGGCTGCCCTGTGTTACCTCGGGGCTCCTCGGGAGACACAGAAAGAGGCGTGGGAGGTGGTCTCTCAGCCAACGCCCACAGCGAGCAGGAAGACTCTCTGTCTCGGCTTCCCTGACTCCCACGCCTTCAGAAGGCTCCGCACAACAAGACCGCATGTTGCTCTATCGAGCGCCTCCGGTCAAGTGAGCAGGACTGGGGTCTGCGACCAGGAGCTGGGTTCTGTCCAGGTTCTACTGGGCGTGTCTTCAGTGACATCACTTCTTCGAGGGTCCATTTCCTGGGACCCTCGCTGCATTCAGACACGCCCACATGCCCCTCTGGGCTGCTGACTGCCCACCCTCCTGGCCCTTGCCATGCACGACTACACAGATCTCCACCAGAGCCCTCCACTCGCTCTTTGGCAATGCCACCAGGGTCCCAGCTCTGAGGAGACGAGAGCTGAGCTCAGGCCTCTTTTTCTCCCCAGTTCCCTGTCCTGCTGAGGCCACGGTACCTCCCAGGAGCTGTCCAACGTCCCAACCTGCACAGGCAGGGTCACTCCAGACATTCCTCCCTAGGGACATTCCCAGGGATACGTGGATGACACCTAAAACTCCTTTGGGCTTCTGTCATGTGTGTCTGATGCACAGACTCAGAGATGGAAGAATGCCAACCAGGCTTGGCATGGAGCGTGGAACACCATGCAAGTCAGGCCGGGGTCCGGGCCTTGTGATCTTGGGCAAGTCACTTCCCCTCTAGGCCATGTTCAGGTGTGCACCTTGAAGGGGCAGCAATGAGAGGAGATCCAGGTGTTGCCATCTACTGGCATCCACCTTCCAAAGGTCCAGGCTGCTCTCAAACTAGGTGCTTTTCAGACCAATCAGTAAATGGGTCAGAGTAGCACACTGGAAATGAGGTCTATGCTGCCTCTCAAATCCAAGGTGATCCACCAGGCTGCTGTGCTCTTTTGTGTGTGTGTGTGTGTTGGAGGGTGTGCAGATACAACACCTTATTCTTCAGCTTAGAAGGGAGAGCTTTGCATGCCCACAAGATAGACTTCTAGAAACTTCTATAAGGCGAAAGGCCCCTGAATTTTTGTTGGATTTATTTCCCACCTTCTGACACGTGTGTGTTCTATCAATATGCTTAGACAAGTTGTGCTTCCTGATCACTGGGTCCAATCAGCATAGTACCATCAATGGGATGGGCCAGTGTGACAGCTGGAAGGAAAAGGAGACGAAGTTTCCTTCTGACTAAATGACAGCCTAAGTCTGGAGGTCTGATATGCCTCTGAGATAGTTTTCTCTCCTTGCCGGCTGAAAGCTAACTGCCCTACTGGTCTTTACTCACAGGAAGAGAACAAAGAGCATTTTCCTGACCAATACTTACACACTGGGTGCTTGGGGACCAAGTGATGAAGCCCCACATGCAGCAGTAGCTGCAATCTGAGACACTCCGATCACGGTGACCATCACGCACTGTCATCTCCAAGATTCGTCCGTTTTCTGAGTAGGCCACGTGAGTGACTTCAATAAGGGTTCGTGGAAATCACCACCCCGACTTCTTCCAAGTCCTTGGTGGTAACTCCAGTCTGTAACCTCTCCTGGAAGGCATTACTGCTTTCAATATATACTTCAGAGGGAGTTCTAGAGGCTTGTACTTGCCCTGCCACACAGCACGAACTCCTGGCCGGCACAGTCCCCCGTGGCTAGCAAGGAGGAAGCCGGGAGCTCTGCGTCCCTGACAGCTCGGCCCTGTGGCCTCTGACACTGGAGGAGTGGCACTGCGGGCACTTGGTCGGGGTGGGGGGTGCTGCTGCTGAAACCAAGACCCGGTCCTCGTCCCTGAGGTCAAATCACAAAACACAATGACAAGGTTTTGAGGAAAGGAAAGGATAGTTGATTGACTTGCTAGCAAACGAGGGAGTGGCAGGCTCCTGCCTTAGAGAACCACCGTCCTCCCGACACACGAGCGGTCAGGGCTTTTCCAGGGGAAGTTGTGGGAGAGGGGCTGGGGTGCAGACACATGAAGTAGCAGCTTGCAGGGGTCCAAGCAGACATTCCTGCACCGATTCACTAGCTTTCTGATTTTCTTTTCTGCTCCTCCTCCATCCCCGGGGACTGGATACTTGGGGTTGCCTATGTTATCTTCTAAGAGTTTTATGGTTTCATGACTTACATTCAGGTGTTTGATCCATTTTGAGTTTGCTTTTGTGTATGGGGCTAGACAATAATCCAGTTTCATTCTCTTGCATGGAGCTGTCCAGTTTTACCAACAGCAGTTGTTGAAGAGGCTGTCGTTTCCCCATTGTATGTCAATGCTGTGTTCTCGCAGATGTAGATGAAGCCTGGCTGTTGTACCGTATCTTCTGGTCTCTCTGTTAGGCGTAGGTGTATTTGTTGTATTTTCAAAAATATATATGGTTTTGGGAGAAGATTTCCACCACCCTACTCACGCTGACATCTTGAACCTCTCTCCTCTACTCCTTTTAAAAATAATTCCTTTAATATTTTAATAAAAATACTTCATGTTGGCGAGGTTGTGGAGAAAGGGGAACCCTCCTACACTGCTGGTGGGAATGTAAACTAGTTCAACCATTGTGGAAAGCAGTATGGAGGTTCCTCAAAATGCTCAAAATAGACATACCATTTGACCCAGGAATACCACTTCTAGGAATTTACCCTAAGAATGCAGCAGCCCAGTTTGAAAACCTATGTTTATCGCAGCACTATTTACAATAGCCGAGATATGGAAGCAACCTAAGTGTCCATCAGTAGATGAATGGATAAAGAAGATGTGGTACATATACACAATGGAATATTATTCAGCCATAAGAAGAAAACATATCCTACCATTTGCAACAACATGGATGGATCTGGAGGGTGTTATGCTCAGTGAAATAAGCCAGTCAGAGAAAGACGAATAGGAAATGATTTCACTCATATGTGGAGTATAAGAACAAAGAAAAACTGTAGGAACAAAACAGCAGAATCACAGAACCCAAGAATGGAGTAACAGTTACCAAAGGGAAAGGGACTGGGGAGGATGGGTGGGAAGGGAGGGATAAGGGGGAAAAAGAAAGGGAGCATTACGATTAGCATGTATAATGTGCGGTGGGGGGAGGGTATGGGAAGGGCTGGGCAACGCAGAGAAGACAAGTAGTGATTCTACAACATCTTACTACGCTGATGAACAGTGACTGTAATGGGGTTCGTGGGGGGGACTTGGTGAAGGGGGACCCTAGTAAACATAATGTTCTTCATGTAATTGTAGATTAGTGATAACAAACAAACATACAAAATACTTAATAAAACATAGTTATCCAGTATTTTTACTTTTTTCCTCGGAAGAGAAGAACATTAGACTATTTTCCTTTAATTTTCACCAAATTCTCCCAAACTTATTATTATTGTTTAATAGAGTCAATGTTTGTTTTGATTTACTCACTGGTGTATTAACTGTTTACATCCAATTTCTTTTTTTTCATTTTAATTTCTTTCTTTTTGAAGGACATCCTTTAGACATTCTGTGAAAGCTAGTGACAGTAATGATCATTTTTTGTCTGAAAATGTCTTTTATATTACCCTCATTTCTGAATGATAGTTTAGTTATAAAATTCTGTGTCAGGTGTTACTAGCTTTAGGTAGTTTGAAGTTATTGTTCCACTATGTTCTGGCTTCTCTTGGTACTGTAGAGAATTATGTTCTCAGCTTAGTTTTCTTGCCTTTCAAGCTATGGTTAATCTCTGGATACATTTACTATGTTTTCCAGGTCAGTGGTATTCAGAAGTTTTTCTGGCCTATTTCTAGGCATTCATTTTGTTTTCTTTATCTTGCTTGAGTTACATAATGTTTCTTGAAAGTAAAAATTCAGTTCTGGAAAACTCTATAGCCATTATTTTCTGAGTATTTCTTCTCTTCCATTATTTTTATTCACTCATCCTGGAACTCCTATATTTTTCCCCTTATTTAAAAAATCATCTTTCATCTTTTCCATCACTGTGTAGTTCCTCGATTTACAAGACACTACTTTTCTATTTTGCTGTTTCTAATGTCTTGTTTATTTAACTGATTATTTAATTTTAAGTAAGACCTTTTTGAAATTTATTGATATTTCATTTTACTTTTGAAAAATACAGCCAGCTTCATTTTGTGAGGGAATGACTTGTTACTTTCTCATTTAAAAAAATTTAAGCATATTTATTTTATATTCTATATTTAATCATTTCTTTATCTAATATTCTTGAGGATCTACTTCAAGTGTCTGTTACTTCTCTTGTGATTGTGACTGCTGGGTAGTTTATTCACATGTTCCCTAATTCTGAATTGTAAATTGATGTACAGAGGTAGAGGGATAGAGAGAACGGAACTTAATTTGGAGCATATTATAAAAATACTGTTTTTATCTGTGTAGTCAAGTGCATAATTTTTTATTTTAAAACACACTTTATGTTTAGTGTACGATTATGAATAGAAGCAATAATACAATTTAATGATTCGTTTTTGTTTGGAAAATATCTCAAAGAACATAGTAAGAAATCATAATTGAAGCACTCGATATAAGTAAAAAATTGTCCATATGTCGTGTAGTGTGATGACAGCTTTACAGGACTCACACAATACTTATTTCCTGCAAAATGGGAAGGCAGCCAAAATATGGAGAATGTGCACTGTAGGGATACTATTGGGTATTTCCCCCTCTTTAGATCATATATATATATAATTCATGTTTAGAGATTAAGCCACCTACCCAAGGTCTCAAAGCTAAGTGATAGACTTGTACTCAAACTCCAGTTCGTTTGACTTCAAAATCCGTTTTAGTCTCTCCTCACGCTGCCCCCCAGTAAAGCCTCCTATGTCAGAGGCTGCCAGTTAGCACACATTCTTTGATTTTTAGCTGGGCACACATAGCCCAAATACAATAACATTTTCTACCCCACTTTACATCTTGGTGTTAGCACGTAGCATAGTTTTCAGAAGAATAGAAGTGACGTGGTATGTGAGCTATCACTATCAGAAAAACATGCGTTGCCAGGAAGGCACTGTTTCTTTGAGATTCTTGATAAACGTCACGAACTTCTATTCATTTACTTTTTAGCCATTGATACTAGGCTCAGCAGAGCGTGAGAGCCTGGAGAGCAAGTGTAGCTGCCGTGGCATGCCAGCACTCCCACAATTTCCCAACGTGTCTATGGAACATAGGAGGACAGTTCCGTAGCGCAGGGACTACGGAGAAGGCGACGAAAGGGCGCCTCGGCCCGTCAGTCACAGAGCGCAGCGCCCAGGGAGTGCGTTCCTCCGGGGGCGGAGCTCGCGCGGGGCGGACGTCACTCCCGGGCGCGGGCGCGCTCCCTCGGCGGCGGCTTCGAGTGTTCCCGTCGGGGTGTCCGGGCCTCAGGGAGCGTCCGAGCGGCCGGGCTGTTCTGGTTGTCCCAGCGGCCGCGAGCGCCGGCTCGGTGCTGGCGCCTGAGCGGGAGGATGGCCCCGTCGGCGCCGGTGTCCTGGAGAAAGCGCAAGACTCCCCGCGGCTTTCTAAAGCGCGTCTTGGAGCGACGGAAGCCGCACCTTCGTCTCGAGGAGGTGGGTGGGGCGGAGCTACGGATGGGACAGCTGCTCAGCCTCACTGTCCTTTTTCACCCCAAAATGCTAAGAATGGGGGTCGATCCCAGACTATCCACCCGCCCATCCATACCCTCACCCTCCCACCCATCCATCTTGTTTGTCTTCTTTCGCCCGCGCACATATCAGCCCCAATATTGCAGAGACTGCCCTGTTTATGTCTGCATCCCAGTGCCCAGCACTGGGTACTCATTATTTGTCCGAATCACTCATTCATTCATACAATAAATATTTACTAATTAATTTATTATTTCATTCAAATGTTTACACACTAGCCAATTCTTAGACTCAGCAACCGAATGTAGCACTCTGAGCAGGACAAATGCAGGTGCTTTTTATTTTTATTTTCTTCAAGTGCTTTCCTTGTATTGAAGTATAGTTGACATTCAATATTATACTACTTTCAGGCATACAACATAGCAATTCAATAACTATATACATTAGGAAATGCTCACCACGGTGTTAGTTATCATTTGTCATCATACAAAGTTACTACAATATTACCCACTTGTTTCCCCATGCTTTTTATCCCTGTAACTATTTTATAATTGGAATTTTGTACCTCTTTATTCCCATCTATTTTGCCCATTCCTCCCTCCCCAATGGCAACCACCAGTTTGTTTTCTGTGTTTATGAGTCTATTTCTGTTTGTTTGCTTGTTCATTTGTTTTGTTTTTTAGATTCCATATATAAGTGAAATCATATGGTATTTGTCTTTATCTGACTTACTTCACTTAGCATAATACCCTCTAGGTCTACACATTTGTCATGAAATGGCAAAATTCCATCCTTTTATATAGCTGAGTGATATTCCGTTGTGTATATGGACCACATCTTTATCCGTTCATCTATCAATAGACACTTAGGTTGCTTCCATATCCTGGCTATTGTAAATAATGTTGCAGTGAACGTAAGGGTTACATATATTTTTCTTTGAATTGATGATTTTGTTTTCTTCAGGTAAACACCCAGAAGTGGAATTGCTGCTCACATTGTAGTTCTGTGTTTAATTTTTCTTTTTTTTCTTTTCCACAGTGGCTGCAACCAATTTACATTCCCATCAACAGTGCGCAGTGCTTGCCTTTCTCCCACATCCTAACCAACACTTGTTATTTCTTGTTGTGTCGATACTGGCCATCTGACTAGTGTGAGGTGATATTTCATACTGGTTTTGATTTGCGTTTCCATGATGATTTGTGATGGTGAGCACCTTTCACGTGTCTGTTGGCTGTCTGCATGTCGTCTTAGGGAAACTGTCTATTCAGGTCCTCTACCCATTTTTATATCAGATTATTATTTTTTTGTATGAGTTCTTTATATATTTTAGATATCAACCACTTATCAGATAGATCCTTTGCAAATATCTTCTCCCACTCAGTAGGTTGCCTTTTCATTTTGTTGATAGTTTCCTTTGCTGTGCAGGAGCTTTTTGGTTTGAGGCGGTCCCACCTGTTCATTTTTGCTTTTGTTTCCCTTTCCTGGGGAGACAGATGCAGGAAAAATTACTAAAGCCAATGTCCAAGAATTTACTGCCTATATTTTCTTGGAGGAGTCTTATGGCTTCAGGTCTTACATTGAGGTCTTGAATCCATTTTGAGATTAGTTTTGTGAATGTGGTAAGACAGTGATCCAGTTTCATTCTTTCACATGTAGCTATCCAGTTTTCCCCAACATCATTTATTGAAGACACTGTCTTTTCCCCCTTAATTGACTGTTTAAGCGTGGGTTTATTTCTGGGTGCCTTATTTGTTCCATTGATCTATATGTCTATTCTCGTGCCAGTTCTGACTCCTATAGCTTTGCAGCATAATGTGAAATCAGGAAAGCTAGCTCCTCTTCTATTTTTTATTTTTTTAATTGAAGTACAGTTGATATACAATGTTATACTGGTTTATTATTATTATTAGTGTCACTTTTATTCACTCCAAAAATATGTACAAGCTCCTACTGTGTGACACAAAGATGTTGAAACATCAAAAACATTAATACATGGTCATTATTATTATCACTATAATTATTGTAATATTCACTCAACAAACATTTACTGAGCACGTACCGTGTGCTAAACCATACAGATAGAAGCTGCGTTCATTATGGGAACTGTGAAATGATGCTGTTCATGATGATTTTCTCAGTGAGGGGATACTCACTGAGTGCCCTCTGAGCACTCTGGATGGCAAAGGAGACAGTGCCACTCTGCTGATCTCTTCCAGGGAGGGCAAGAGAAACACAATACAGAAACCTAAAAACAAGATGATCGTTGTAAGGGTAGGAGTTCTGAAGGCAGCAGAGCCGGCGGCCGGGTTTGGGCTGAGCAGGGGTGGGAGTTGTTATAGAATGAATAGGGGTCTGGGAGGCAGATTCAGAGAAGGGGCTGACATTTGAAAAATTTTCACCACGACCTTATGAGCAGGGACAATCCGAGAGAGCCCTGGTGCAGAGCCTGGCACAAAGCTCGTACCAATCTTGTTTATATGTGTGTTGAGCACATGAGCTCTGGAACCAGCTATTTGGGCTCAGGTCCTGGCTCTGCCACCAGCCCGCTGGGAGGCCTCCACCTTGCTGGATGGCAGTTTGCACATCTGTGAAATAAGGCTAATAACTGCACTTTTCTTCACTAGGTTATCATATAAATGCATGAATTATCTGTCACGCCTGCTGTGACTTGGAACAGTGCCTGGGATGTAGCCAATACTCAATGTCATTATTATTTGCTATTACTATTATTATCTACTACGTGGCAGGTAAGAACACAGTTGGTGGCTTTGAATCCTGACTCCGCAATTGGCCGGGAGACATTAGGCTAGTGATTACACCTCTTGTGCCTCAGTCTTCCCTTCTGTTAAATGGGTGTAACAGCTTTGGTGCCACCTCCTCAGGGGGCACCCACTGGCTTCCTGGGCATAACTGATCCCTGGCACAATGTCTGTGCTCCCTGCACACCAATGCTTGCAAATCCTAGGCTGCACCTCCTGACTATCTGTGATCTGAGCACCAGGGAAGTTTGGGGCAGGTGGGGAAAGAAAGAGAAATTCAGTCTCAGGCAGGCTGGGACTGATTCTGCTCAACAGAGGGAGGAAGGGTCCGGCTGAGCCTCTAGGGGGAGACATTCAACTCTTCCTGGCCTAATCCTTCCTACCAGAATCCCAGCCCCAGACCTTTATCAGGCCCTGGGGTGGGTTGGGCATCCACGGGATGACGTGATAACCACGAGAGCAGTGGCTATTCATATTGTGTTCCAACACCTCTTCTTGTCTTTTTGTTTGTTTGTTTCAAGTTCATTATTTTTTGCTGTTTGACTCCACTTTTCCCAGGTACGGTTTTCCTGATTATCCGTGGCCTGAGGGGAACCCCTGTATTCTTATAATTGGAGATGCAGAGGCACAGAGAGGGGGAGCCATTTGCCTAAGGCCCCACAGCAGGGAAGCAGTTGAGCCAGAATTTGCTCCTCAATTCCTGACGTTTGAAAGCTGAGTTCCCTGCCCATTCCCAATGGCTCTGAGACATTGCTGGATATTGATGTTACTATTACTAACAATATACCACACTCGTATATGATGCTTGATATACCCGGGTGCAGCTCTCCCTGTCTCCCATGGGAATCGTCCTTAAAACTGCAGTTGGAGTTAGGGAATTACCTCCATTGAACAGAGGGGAAAACCGAGGCTCGGAGAGTACTGGGCCTGTACAAAGTCACCTGGCCAGCAGGGGCAGAGCTGGAATTCAAGCCCTGCAAAGCCTAGAGTTTGATGCTGCCTCTGTGCAAAGGAGAGGAGTCCTCCTCACTCCTGCCAGCCCCCTGCTCAGAAGGGGACCCTGGGGCATTTGGGGCACTGCCAGGCCCTTGCCCAGCCCAGGCATCTTGAACCTCTCAAGGACCCTTCTCCTGAGGCCCTGAGATGTTTTCAGGCAGTAAGTAGAACCCAAAGGCCTGGGCCTAGCTCCCTGGAATCTGAAACTCAAGGCTTGTTCGGCTGAAAAATGCATGAGCCCAAAAGCTTCGCTGGGGTCAGAGAACAGAGCAGCTCTGTGTGCCCAGCCACTCCGCCCCAGCTGCAACCTCCCCTGTCCCCAGGTCCCCAGGGACTGTGGCCGTGCCCCAGTTCCTCCTAGATGTTACGGCCAACCCCGGACTCCCCTCCTGGACCTTGCCTCTGGGCAGCCCCTTGAGTCTCTCCTCTGAAACTCACAGCTGCTATGGCCGCCCTCCTTCTCATATCCTCCGTGGCTCTGCATTGCCCTCCGGCTGCCCTGCCCTGCTGACCTCTCCCACGAACCGCAGGCCCAGAGACGCTCACTTCCTGAATTTCAGCCCCTCTCTCTCTCTCTCTCTCTCTCCCCTGGCACCTGACGGCTCAGTGCACACCACCTCCCCCTTTGCTTTCTGTACCTCATTCAGACCTCAGGACTCCCCTTCGGGAAGACCTTCCGACCTCTCACCCCACGTCTAGGTCAGATCCCTCCTCGGGGCTTTCCTCGATGTCCCACGTTCCCCTGTCACAGCTGTGTTGAACCATATTTTTTAAAATCTCTTTTAGAGAAAAACCACTTTTATCGTGTAAAATATATAACATTTGCTACATATGTTACATAGATAGGTACATAAATACATAAAATGGATAAAACTTACCATTTTATCCATTTTAGGCCCACAGTCCAGCGGCATTAAGTACATTCACGGTTTCGTGCACCCATCCCCTCCAGCCACCACCAGAACTCTACGTATTCTGACACTGACACTCCGTCTGCATTAAACACTAACTCCGCAGCTGCACCCCCAGCCCGCAGCGCCCACCAGCCACTTCCCTTCTCTATGAACCTGGTTGCTCTGGGACCCCACCCAATACGCAGAATCATACAGTATTGGACTGGCTTGTTTAAATCTATGTTTTGAAATAGAGTTTTAGTTACCCCAGAAACACATGAAAACTTTCTCCCCTTAAAGAGAGAGAGAACATTATAGATCAGAGAATGTTTTTGTCCCTGCTCGCCCTTCCTGTCCTTCTGACAACTATGGGCCTCTTTAGATCTTTCTCTGGTAAGGTACAGGGCAGTGTGTCTGTGTGTGTCTGTGTGTGTGTCTGTGATGTTGTCTCTCTCTCTCTTTTCCCATACCATCCATGGCCAAGCGACTAAATACAATTTGTTACATTTATTCACCAGTAGGACCTGGAAGCCTGGCTGGGTTACTTACCAGGGCTGAGGACCATGTGTGAGGTCAGGCTGCATGGGGTCAAATCTCCTGTACACCCCCACTCTTACTGTGCCTGTGAGTCAATTACTTAGCCTCTCTGTGTCACTTCCCTCAACTGGTAGGTGGTTGCAAAGATTTAATACAAAGCACTTAATAAATGGCTTAACCTTTCTGTGTCACTTTCCCCAACTGGAAAATGGTATAAAGATTTAATATAACCTCGCCTGATACTGACTCAGCTACTTATGAACATTCACTCTTGTTACAGCCTACAGGGCCACCTCAGGAGCGGCATGCAGGGACACAGCAGAGGGGACAGTGCTTATCTCCACACTTGGGCTGTTCTGAGAGACGCTGGGCTCCCTCAGTCCAGGGGTCAGGGAGGACGCCGGCTCTGTCTCGGCCTTTGTGGTCTCAGAGGAGCCTGGCACCGATGTGGCTGCAGCCGTCTCTCCTGTGTCGTGGGTCCTGACCACTGGAGGCGTGCCGGGTGACTCAGAGGCATGTGGGACAGAGTAACGCGACTCAGCGTCCCCCCTGGGGCTCGCGGCTGGGTCAGTGGAAGCATGGATTCTGTCTAGATCTGTGGTGTCCGCAGAAGGTCTCTCCTCTGAGGGGCTGCTCAACTGTGGAGGTAAACCAGTTCTGGGTTCTGGCCTTGCCCCCAACATATCCATGGTTTTCTCCAGGCCAGGCATGAGAGGTGAGGTCCCAGGAGGTGGAGAGGTGAGTGACGTGGAGGGAGCAGGGAAAGGTGAGGTCCCGGCAGGGAAAGGCGCCGGGGAAGACGGGGAGCTGGTTGCCTCCGCGGAGGGAAGGCTCGTCCGTGAAATGTCCTCGGGGCCTCTGTTCCACAGAGTGGTCATCTCCACGCATGGAAATCCCTGACTCACAGCTGAGGGGGTCCCTGCCCTGGATGGGGTGTTTGAGGTGTCCAAGGAGACAGTTCCCTGCAGTGTATCTGTACGGGGATCCGTTTGAGTGGTGCCAGTTATTTCTGCCGATTCTGTCACAACAGAGGAAGTCAAAAGCCCAGTGATGGTCTCTGCGGAGATGCGTGGTGACTTTGCAGACTGGGCAGAGCGCGGGGTGAGTATCCCACGAGAGGAGGTGACTTCTGTGCTGGAGACCTGAGTAGTGGCACCGGAGCTCACCCCAGGAAGGACAGAGGTTAGCTCTGTGGATGAGCTGGTCTCCCTAAAAGGGGCCCATGGCTCTCATTCCAGGGGTCCAGGAGGGACTTGTCTCAGGCTCAGAGACGCTGGACATGGGTGTGGGGACCGTGGCCTCCGCCCTGGTAGAGGTGGCAACCACTGGAGACGTGGCTTTGGCTGGCTCCGAGTCAGTTGGGACAGAGGAATGTGGTTCCTGCCTAGGACCGGCGATCCCCACATTGGTCACTGCTGTGGGTGTAGAAGGATGAAGTTGCTCTGTACAGGTAGTGGCTTCTGAAGTGGCCAGTATGTCTGCCGAGGTGTGGCTCAAACGCTGAGGAGCACCGGCTCCACTTTCCAGGCTTGGGGTGGTGGGGAGCCCTGAACTCATCGATAGAGAGGAGGTGCTATGACCTTGGAATGTGGATGGGACAGGGGACCATGAGGCTGTGGCAGGGCCGGCCTCTTCCGCAGAGGGAGGGCTCACCTGCGTCACAGCCTCGGTACCTCTGCTCCGGGGACTGGTCATCTCTGCCTGTGCAAATCCCTGAGTCACCGCAGAGTGGGTCCCCGCCCAGGGGACTGTGGCTGATCTGTCCGAGGGAAGTGCATCCAGGGTCGGAGTCCCGGGAGGACCGGTCTGCAAGGCAATGGGCTTTCTTTCAGATTCTATCATGGCGGGGGGTGCGGAAGGCCTGCTGATGTCTGAGGACCCTGTGGACTGAGCAAGGCCTGGGCTGGGTATTCTGCTAGAAGTGGTGACTTGTGTCCCCGACCCCCCAGTGACAGCAGTAGAACTCGGGGAAGGGCCAGTGCCTGTCTCTGTGCTTGAGCTGGGGTCCACGTAAGGACTGGACGATTCCATGGCCGGGAGGAAATCAAGCTCTGGTCTAGCCCTTGTGGACTCTGACCAGGTGGCCACTGATGTAGAAACAATGGTTTGCACCCCAATGGCAGCAGTGCCTGTCGGATATGTGGCCCCGGGTGACTCTGGGTGGACTGCGACAGTGGGGCAAGAATCCCCTTCAGAACCTGGGGCCCACATTGCTGTCCCCACCGTGGTTCCAGAAGGGTGAACTGCCTCTTTGTCTGTGGTGGGCTCAGAAGTCTCTACTCCCTCATAACTGCTGTTTTTCCAACTTGGAGATGAAGATGTCCCAGGTTCCGAGCTTATGCCCACCTGATCTGTGGTCCTTAGTAAGCCCGAGGGGTCGCTAACCTCACTGGTGGTCCCGCCTGATTCAGAAGAGACAGCCCGCATCTCAGTGCTGAGAGATATGCTTGAGATCAACTCCTCTCCCCTAGTCCAGGGATCAGATGCAGCCCTGGCCTCTGTTGTACAAGTCTCTGGCTCATGCCCCTGGGGACCTAGATCTGGAGGTCTTACTGCGTACGGGGTCCTATCCCGAGTTGGTGCTTCTCGTCTGGACACATGCCCTGGGTCTATAGAAGCCATAGTGGGAAGCTGGGAAGACCTCTGCTCTGCTTCCTTGCTGGTAAGAGCCTGCGTCTCTGACAAAGCAACTGTGGAGCTACTTATCATTGTAGCACGTGTGACCCCACTTGTAAAGCCCCCTACAGAGAGTGACAGCGGGGAGGTCATTGGGCTGAACAGGTTCTCCAAAGGGACTTCTTGAGGAGCTGAGGAAGTGGTTGTGGCTGATGATACAGGTCTCCCGGTGGCCCAGGCAAGAGTGGACAGAGGTTCCGACAAAGGAGTGGACAGGAAGCTATTTGGGCCAGACTTTATAGTTGAATGGTCACTAGAAGCCATTGAAACAGACAAGGCTTCTGTTTCTCCTCTACTGGGAGGCCAACTCGTGCTTAAAATGTCAGGAATGGAGGTGCTCGACCTCTTGACACCAGAAGTTGAGATGGGCATAGCTAGGGTTGTGTCTGAAGGACTCAATGGTCTCAGAGTTGGGCTGGCCTCTGTCTTTTCAGCAAAAGCATGGGAGGATGGAAGGGCTACACGGGTTCCACTGACCGTCCCAAGGCCATGCCGAGGAAGCACAGAGCCTGATGCTAAGAATGATGTACCCACTGCAGGAGCGGCATTGGGAGAACCTGAGACTTCCAAGGTTGAAGCTGTGTCTATGACAGTCCAGGGGCCCGACGAGGGAGCAGTCGTGGAGGACCAGGTGGGCTGGGGCACTAGGGCAGACGTGCGGGTCAGCGTGGCCAGGCTGCTGTCCGTGGTGCTCACACGCCCCTCTGGGCTGGGCACTGCAGTCTGGACTGGCTTGGTTCCCATGGTGGTGAGGGTGGTAGTGACACGTGGCGGGGGGTCTGTGCTGCCACGCACGGTGCTCTCTCCTGCAGGAGATGAGGTCCGTGACGGTTGCCCAGGAGTAGAGGCAACACCACTGGTCTCCACACGTGTGATGGCCACCAGGGTCTCAGACCCCGTGGAAGGCAAGGTGGACAGTGCTAAAGAGTTCATTCATCCTCCTAAGGCATCAGTGAGCCTGGTGTTGGCTTGGCCCCCAGAAGGCAGTGATGTTAATGGGGTCTCTTCTGCGGAAGTGAGGTGCAACGTGTTGGTTGTCTCAGGGGATGTGCCGGGAGTCAGGCCATGCCCAGCTGTCTGCCTTGACCATTTGCTTGCAGATGAATGAGCCTCAGTCACAGATATGCTTTCCTCTTGTCCAGCTGTCGTTGTCTTTTTGCTCAAGACAGTGGAACGAATGATGGTGTTGTCCCATGTCTTGGCTGTAAATTCAGATCCACCTGCCACTGTGCTCATGGTTACCTTCCCGGTTGTTACAGAGTCTAGGGTGGTCTCAGAGCCTTCAAGGCCAGTGCTTCTAAAGACATGCATGTCCATTATGACCCGTCCAGTGAAGCCAAGCCACATGGAAGAATGCCTTCCAGCTGTCTTTGGAATCAGAGGTGGGCTGTCTTGCTCACTGGTCACTATGGTGCCTTTAGGAGTTGACTCTAGGGAGACAGATGACACTGTTCCCGATGACTTTCTGGTACCTCCTGGGATCCCAGAAGAGAGGCTGGTCCAAGCCTGAGACAGGGAAAGCGAGACCCTTTCTGTAGCTGCCGTCCCTTCTGTTGGTGACGTGGCTGGTGCCGTGACTCATGAGGCCAGGTGAGGGGGGCCGATGCCGCCACTCGCTATGGCCGTGGCCGGAATGGCGGCTGGTTCCATCATTGTCTCTGCGGGGACAGTCGCTGTTGGAGTCTCCCAGCGATCTCCCACAGTGTCCCCGGTCTCTGGGATGGGCCCCTCGGAGCTTATGATTTTGAGAGCTGTAGCCATTTCTGGGCTTCCCGTGGGTGCACCTGGGATTAGAAAGTGAGCCGGCAGGAGATACACAAATGGCACAGAAGGGGAATCCTTCTGGTTGACAGTATCATTTATTTCCCCCTGGAACTACAATTCAAACTATTTCCTTCTTCCCCATAAAACGTCAACCTTTCCATGCCACACTCCAAGCCCCTGGATACCAGGAACACACTATCTTGGAGGATATGGTGGGGTGAGAGCTTTGACCCCTCTTTGCTCAGGAGAAATGGTCACCTGGAGCTCAGTGCCTCGTGCTCCCTGAAGGTTGCTGGTACCAGGGGCGATGTGACGAGCCCAGGCCCTACCCGTGCAGGAGGCCTTCCCTATCCAGTTTTCACTTTTCTCCCTGGAGGCTGCCCTTCTAACCAGTTGCAGCTGACAGCTTCTTGCCTTCTCCAGATCCCCAAATCTGAGTCCGTTGCAGAGCCACTTAAGGATTTATAGTTGAGAAGGAAGAGGACAGAGGTAGGGTTATGAAATCATTCTTTTTCTCTCGCCTCATCATCTTTCAAATCCGTCTCCCTCTCTGAACCCCTGTCTTCTCCTTGAGGGAAAGAACTTCTAACTGCCGCAGGGTGAGGACACCTCAGTCCTCCAAGGGTAGCCCTCCTGGGGGCCATTTCTTCATAGTCTCCCAACCAACTAGGCACAGCCAGACCATGATGGCTTCTTCTCCTGTAGCAGAAGAAACCTATGTCATCTCAAGTCTGTCTGGGGCCTCCCTGTCAACACATAATTTCAGTGATGGCTCTAATCAAGAAAGATCCTTTACCCGGGGACAAAAGGTGTAGAAAGGACTGACCCTTGGCATTGTCTCCTACGATTAGCTACTAATCGTATATAAATGACTAAGTCGAAGCAACATGCGTTTGTGAATACCATCTCCAGGAGAAAACGACCGACATCCTCAAAGAATGGCAAGAATTCAGAGGAAATCTGTTTCAATGCCAGGCATTCGTGCCTCCTGAAGCCAAGCAACATTTGACTGCAGCGAGGAGGAGAAAGGACCCAAATGGGACAGTCTTGCACGCAGATAACGTTCATACTTACCCACACTGATCACAGTCACAGGAGCTGTGGAGGCATGGGTTGGCCAGCCGGCGCTTCCACGTTCCCCTTGACGTGGCTGCCAGTGTGTGGCTGCCACGGACTCATCGGGCCCTGAAGTAGAAGGGGATGAGGATGTCCCTTGGTGTTCCCTAGGAATACGGATCCAGGAGGGACATTCTCCCTAGACTCTGGCTTAGCAATGTCCTCATTTCTCTGACATGTCATTTAAAGAATACAGCCGATGGTTCTGTCACTACACCAGCCGGGGCGCGCATTGAATAATGTAGATGACTGGCGTATCGCTGTGCTGGGTACTTGAAGCCAATATAATATTAGATATCAGTGATACTTCCATTGAAAGAAATACATCAAAAGAAAACCCTCAAGATGGCCAAGGGGATGGAAGGCTGTTTGTTAATTGTGGTGACTGGTTGATTTGGTTAGTCTCAAGCGTCTGAATTCTGGGTACATGTCCACTCTTAGCCCTCCCCTCCTCCTCCCCCTGGCTCCTGAGTCCATGAAATATCAGGAGCTTTTTGTTCAAGGTCCCCTCCACAGTCGGAGGATCCCCACATCCATGCTGACATACCTGCTCCTGGACCTGCACGCCGTCCCCTGGGGGAAACCGGAACTGAAGGAGGCCAGTGCCTTCTACAATTCTACCTCTTGCCTGGACTACCACAGTAGGCGACCAGGGGCTTGACTGTCACTTTCATTTGGGGCTTGTTGCTTTAATCGGCTATTCTAACACCTAACAGCCCAGCCCACTCCCTCCAGCTCCCTCTAACCCTGGACGGTCATTAAAATAGTTAAAGCAGGTAACCAACAAAGTTAGCCATCAGCAATCACCATTTCTCCCAACAAGCCGTGTTCTACTGCCTCTCCTGAAATACGTAGTTCGTCTCTGGGAGGTGGAGAGCTGAATCTGGGCGCCCAGCCAATTGGAAGTGCCACTAGATTTGCTGAGGAAATAGAAGGATGCTAACGGAAAGACAGAACCAGAGAGAAGACTGCTGATAGCAGACCTCTCTCTGCCATTCAGGTGGACTACCAAAGCTCAAAACCTCCATGGAAAGAATTTAGGAACAATGCGTTCTTACTTGCAAAGGGGGTAGAGTCGTCAGACGCTGGAGCAGGCCCGGGCTCTTCAGTCCTCTCCTGTAGCAGTGCTCAGAGATCAGAAGGAACCTTCTGGAGAGGCAGTGCCTGGGAAAGCTGTGGTTTTCTGCGATTGTGTGCTGGTGGGTGATGTGGATGGCGACCATCCTGAGGCAGGCACCGATGAAGCGAGGACTCTTAAGTCCTTTCCTTTGGAGGAACTGGATGTAGGCAAGATTAGGCTGGACAATGTCACAGGGCCAGACAGGAATCTGATTTCTTCTCCAGAGGAAGTACTTTCCCGTGGAGTCTCTGGACCTCTGTTCACAAGAGTGGGCATCTCCGAGAGGGGAAACTCTGAGTCCTGGTCAGGGGTGGCCCTTCCCGGGCATCTGTGGTTACTTTGCCCAGAGCTGGGGAACCCCCAGATGTGGCTCTAGAGGGACCTGCTCCTGGGGTAAAGGTAATGCGTGAAGGTTCTGTTATGGGAGAGAACAAACGGTCAGTACTGGTTCTTGTGAAGATCATGGATGTCCCCAAGGACAGAGTAGGTCCTGGGCCGGATATTCTGTTAGAAGTGAATGCAGTCCTGGCCACCTCAGTAGGAGCAGCTCCAGACACTCGAGAGAGGACCGTGTTTCTGTCTGTGGCTGAACTGGTGTCCTGGAGATGACTGGTGTCCCTCAGTCCAGCAGTGTGTGTGGGACCAGGCTCTTCCGCAGCCTGATAAATGGACAATGATGGAGACAGGTTGGTGGTCTCCACAGCAGAGGCAGTAACCATCGAAGAAGTGGCCTTGGGTGACTCTGAGTGCGTGGGGGCAGAGAAACGTGGCTCAGAGCCAGTACCAAACGCCCAGTGAGTGGTCACTGCCACGTCTGTCCAAGGATTTGTTTCTATGTCTGCGGTGGTCTTGGAAGTGGCCAGGATATCATGCATGCTACTGACCAGAACCGGAAATGTAGTGGTCCCAGATTCCACGCTTGTGCCTGTAGGATCTGTGGTCTTCGGCAGGCCAGAAAAGTTGGGTGAGTCATGGATGGTCCCCAGGGACTTGGAGGAGGCTGATGGCATCTCTGTGGTCAATGCTGGGACCAAGCTTGCCTGCACTTCGCTTCTAGAGATGGATGCGTCTGTCATCTCTGATACAGGAGCCCTTAGGCTCTGTCCCTGGGCACCTGCGTGGAAGGTTCGAGTCCCCACTGTGGATATGGTCTCTCCAGGGAGTGGAGCTGTGGGTGCTGACGCCTGTCCGAAAGTTGTAAAAGTCACGGTGGGAGGCAGAACAGGCCTCTCCTCTGGCTCTCTGCTGGGAAGCGCAGCTTTCCCTGTGGCAGACACTTCAGTGCTGACCGTCGGAGGCAGTGGGACCCCACCTGATAATGCCCCCGTCGGGGAGGGCAGCCGTGGGATGGGTGAGCTATCACTTGGCCCTGAGCTGACTTCTTGAGCTCCTGTGGCTCCAACAGGAATCGAACCTGTGGCAGATGCCGAAGACAGAAGTTTCCTGGCAGCCAAGACCAAGGTGAAAGCATCAGGTGTAAAAGCGGGAGGGGTGCTATTTATATCAGCCTGTGCGGTTGGCTGCTTGGAGAAAGTCGTGCTAGCAGGGGCTGTAGTTTCTCCAGGGCTTTGCGGAGTCTGGTGTAGATCTGATTCCCCAGAGAATGGGATGCTCGCCTGCAGCGTTCATTGCCTTGTGCCTGAGGGCAGTGGAAGGAGTGACTCTGGTACTGAACCACAGCACGGGTCCAAGTTCAGATTTATCTGTCCCCGTGCCTGTGGCGGCCTTGGGGGCTGTAACTAAGCCTGTGGCTGAGTCCTGAAGGCCAGTGGGAGATGAGCTCACGGGGAAATGTGTGTCCACAGTGGCCCCCCAGGCGGTGCCTGCGGGAGTGGGCTCTGGGAGGAGGGAGGACATTGCTCCTTGGGGCATCCCGGGATGGGTGCCAGCCCAAGCCACAGCCGGGTAAGGGGAGTGTGGCATCCCACTTGGAGATGGTTCTGTGGGCCGCTGAGGGAGTCCGACATTGCCACGTCCTGTGGCCACAGACTGAAGGGTGGCCGGCCCCCACGCAGTCTCTGCTGGGGTCTCCTCAGAAGTAGCCACAGTGGCTCTGTTCTCGTGGCTGAGGCTGGGCTCCTCAGGTCTTGCGTTTGCAGCGACTTTAGATGCCCTTGGGCTTCTGCTGGGCAGGCCTGGGACTGAAACAGATCTTCAGTTAGGACATTAGCAAGGCATGGCCAAAGGGTTTGGACTCCTTCCCCTCACCTCACACGTCAGTTGGACACACCCTCTGCCTATAACCTGCCCCTCGGAGGGCAGGAATCACATTCTCTGTCCCTGTGTCTGAGGCTGGCATTGCAGGCTTGTTCTAGTGGCTTAGCAAGCTCCCTTTGCGACATTTGAGTTTCTATCAGTGTGACCCCATGCGGACGTGTGTACCGCATCTCATGTCTTAGTGGAGGGTAAAGATCCCACCCAGGACCTGGGGAAAATGTCCTCTTACTTTGTCCCATTATTTTCCTCCTTGGATCCAGACTCCATTCCCTCTATTTGGTCTGATACCTAATTTTCTCCTCTAGACCTCAAAACTGTAGTCTAATTGAAAGGTGGCTCCGTGGCTTGGCTTTAACAGGTTAGAAGAGACAGATCAAAGCATCTTATTTCCTATATATTTTCCTATTCTTTTACCCCTCTCATCAGGAAAGGACAGAGCTCTTGCTCCTAGCTTAGAAGGACATGCCAACTGGTGGCTTTCAGCATCAGAACAGCTGAAGCCATCGACCTAAGCACCTTAAGTGGTACCTCCTCCCAACTGCCCTGTATCGAAAGCCATAACAGTTTATTTACTTAGTTCTAGAGAATAAACCTGGGGCATCTCACATTTATCTCTCCTTGCTCAATGGCAATCCCTGACCGTTGTGACTTAGAAAGGCCCTTCATAATCAGCCAGCTGATGGGTAGACCCTGTATCTGTTCCTAAGGCTGAAGTGATTGGCTCCCGAACACATAATCATATTACTAAGTAGAAGCGATTCACGGGACAAATCGACAAATCCCCGTACTGACTGATGACCATCAGCGGCCTCTGCGTGCGAAAGCGCAAAGTTCTGTTGTCTACCAGAACCTGGGGTTTAGGCAGTCAATGATTTTATTCCGGATCCCAGGAGGCAAGGCTCTGGCACAGTGCACACGGAGGAGAATCATACGTACCCAGATCGATGGCAGTCACCAGAGGCGTGAGGTCACCAGGTGGCCACGTGGTGCCTCCATGTGCTCCCTCACTCCGGGCCCTGGTGGTGGTAGCCACAGACCCAGGTCCTGAAGGAGAAGGGGATGGAGATGTCAGCCCATCATTTGTCTCGGAGAAGCCACACTGCAAGGAACAGTTCTCTCCTAGGCATGGAATCAAGTCCCCCAAGAAGGCCTGGGTCATAATTATTAAAGAGCTTCTCGGTGGTCGTGGGACGGCTGGATTCACTGATCTCAAGCCAGAACATCGGGTGCTCTTCCGTCTTCAACAGCATGAGAATGCAACATTGGCTCATCTTTCCCTCCCGTGTTTTGGAGTCTCCGTGAGTAAAATCAGGACAAGATCATGGATTATTATGTCAGATTAAATAACACATGCCCATTATATGTCTTGATTGTCATTTTCCTCTATCACTTTTTGATGATTATCATGTACACTTCGTATCTGCAAAGGCGAAAGGTAGGCTCAGACTAGGAGTAACTGAATTTGGGCTCAAAGAGGCTGAACGTGTTTCCAGTTACACAGTGTAGAATGATCCTATTAGATACGTGGAACCAGCAAGAAGATTCTAAGCAGAAATTCTCTCTTCTCATTTGGTTATGTCCACCAGTCCTCAGAACCCCAAAGCAAAGGAAGTCAGGACTGGCTTCTTACTTGTAAATGGGATGAAGTTATCAGGACCTTTAGCCAAGCTGAGCTCAACATGAGGGGAGATCTCCTCAGTGGCTGTAGTCTCAGCAGTGCCATATGTGGTGGCCTTCAGTGGCCTGGCCACTGATGAGGTGAGGCCTACAGAGGCCACTTCAATTCCTCTCCTGCAGCGGCACTCAGGGGCCAGGAGAAATCTTCTGGGAGCCAGTGTCTGGGGACAGTGGAGGTTTCCTGGGATTGCATGTCTGTGAAGTACATGGATGGTGTATGTCCTGGGGCATGCAGAGGAGAACTGGGGGTTCCTGGTCTCTTGCTTTGGAGAAGACAGAAGAAACTGAGGTTGAGTTTAGGACAAGAACCAGGGGAGATAAGATTTGGGTCCCTTCCTCCAAAGAAGATCTTGTCCATGACTGAGCTTCTAGACCTCCAGTGACAGAAGTGGTCACCTCTGAGGGCAGTGAAGCCTGCATCTCAGCTGAGGGTCTCTCTTCCCTGGAGGCTGGGCTTTTGATGTTCAGAGGAAGAGTCCTCTCTGGTGTAGCTCCAGAAGTACTTGTGGGTGTTCTGAAGGTCGTGTGTGAAGAGTCTGCCATGGAAGGAGGGAGGGGATGGTTGAAGATGTTGGTGTTACCCATGGACTGAGTAAAGTCTGGACCAGATATTCCATCAGATGATGTAAACTCAGACCCGGTGACCCATGTAGGAGCAGCCCTGGATGGTTGGGGAAAGACCACACTTGGGTCTGTGGCTGAGCTGGCGTCCTGGGACCTACTGGTCTCCTGCAGTCCACGAGTGTGTGAGGAAACAGATTCTTGCCCATTCCCAACAGATTTAGGATGACCAGAGGTTGAAGAGTAAAGGCTGGTGGCCTCCATGGTGAAGGCCGTCATCACTGGTGACGTGACCTTGGTTGGTTCTGAGTGGGTAAGGCCAGAAGAATGTAGTTCAGCCCCAGAACTAGGGGCCCATGCTGTGGATGCCTCTGCATTTGTGGGAGGAGGAGGAGTCCATCAAGCCAAGGGAGCGAGTGACCCCACCTGGAGCCCCGTGAGTTGGCGGAGGCCTGTCTTGGCTCTAGGATCGGTGGAGCTGTGGAGCTAGTCAGTGCATCACTCCTGGAGATGAGTGAAGCTGTGAGCCTTTGTGCAGAAGCCCTGGGGCTCTATTTCTTGGATCTTGTATTCAGAGTCCAAGTCACTTCACTTGGGGACTCACGTGCCCACATTGTAAATGCCACATTGCAAGTGATAGAGACCTCTGCTCAGCCTCTGGGCTGTAAGGACTGGTGTTCCCATGGTGATAGTAACTGATGACGAATAACCACCAGTCGTCAAGCGCAAGGTAGATGCGGGGCCAGGCAGAGAAGAGAGAAAGGGCCCACTTATGTCGGTCAGTGTCCCTGGCTTCACAGAAGTACTGGAAACATACAGTGTCATTAGGTCAGGGCTGTGGAGAGGCTGACTTACACCTGAAATCTCAGGGAACGAGGTGGTCAAGTAAAGTTGTGATGGGACCCTATGTAGTCGTGTCCCCTGGACTCAGAGGTCTGTCGTTTGTGCCAGCCTCAGGGACCCCAGCTGAGTAAGGGGAGGGCAACGGGCCACACTGGGGCCAGTGGAAGTCTTCGGATGTTGGGCAGCCCCCAATGCTGTGATAGCAGCTAAGGAAGAATGCGTTTTTCCGGCAGAACTGGCCTCGTGCAAGCTTGCAGTGTGAGGTTGGCAGCCGCGTCTGTGACAATCCTTGGGGCATCTGCACCAATGCTGATGCCTGGACACTGTCCGTGGTGCTGAAACCCCTCCTCTAGGCCGGGCGCTGTTGTGGGATCTGAGCTCATTCCTCACTGCCTCTTGTTCATGACACTTAAAGTGGAGTCTTTATAGTCACCCCCACTCGTCACTCCAGCATTACGGGTCTCAGGGGTCCCTGCGGTCATGGAGGAGGTGACTGTCTGGATGGCGAATGTGCTAGATCCTGACAACTTATCACCAAGAGCCAATGCAGATGACAACAGAGGATCACCCGGGCTTACCCTGTGTGTCCTGCAGAGCTGGGTTCAGAAGAGAAGGGACACTCAGTGTTTGATGGAGTCGGAATCTGGGGTCCCTCTAGGTGATGACTTAGGGAAAAAGAAAATGTCCCAAATAATGGATTCGTACTTCCTGGAGAATTTGAGGCAGCCACTGTGGTCTAAGAGTAAATCATGGACTTTTGGGACATTTTCCCTGGAAACCATGAAATCTGTGTACAGCTCTGGCTCCGCTGGGATTGTTGCAGGAAGATGTTTGGTGTCCCAGGCGCTCCTTTTTCTAACGCGTTCTGTGGATGAGGGCTCGGTGGAAGCTGAGTACATTTTGGTGACTTGTCCGTCTGCAGTTTCTAGGGTGAGTGTGTCTAGAGATGCTTTCCTGGAAAAAGCTCCTTCTGCAGAGCTGGGGACTGCACCCATACTTCCAGCAAAGGAGTTCCTGGAGCAAAATTCCATTTGCCTGGGGACTTGGTGAGGCACTGGTTCTTTGCTCTGAATGGGCAATTTCTCCAGAGGTTGACTCTAAAAAGGCAGAGGACATTATCCCCGTGGACTGGGTGGTTCTTCCCAGAAGCAAAGACGGAGGACTGGCTGTGGTCTTTGCTGGAGAAGTGAAGGGCGGCACACTTCCTCTCCTCCCAGTCACCCCTGCAGATGTCCCAGGAAGACTGGCTCCTGTGGGCCCAGAACCATCTGCAGGGGGCTTTCAGCAATGCTGCCCCCTGTTATCAAGCATGGTGCAGGAGCAAGTGACCAGGGAGGCTTGTGGGTTCAAGCATGGGTGGGTCAGCATTTGCATCTTGGGGTGCACGTCTGGGAATAGCTCTCTGAGAGGAGGTGGCTGGCTGCAGTCCTACTCGGCGCCCTGCAAGTTCTCCGTGGTGGGAGACGTAGCTGGAATCTCTGTGCTTCCACTGGGCAAACCTTTTGTCCAGAATAGCTTCTGTGTGTTTCAGAGGCTGGGGGAAGTCGGGCAACCCTTCTGACCGAGAAAACACGCATCTGGGCAAGAGGAAAGATATTGTAATCACAGAAATTTCCTGAAAATGAAAATCTGACCGTCAGTTCTCTCCTTCAGTTCTTTCAGTGGGTCCTGCCCCAGGATAGAACTCCTTAATGGATCGGTCTTGAATGGTCCACGTCCTTGTCTCTCTCTTTCTCAACCAGGCATGCCTTATCTGGGGAACATTTGGTGACATCTAGGCATCAGTGGGTATCACAATTATTGGTATTCTACTGCCATTTAGTCAACAGAGGCCACGGAGGCCCCTACCAACCCCGTGACGCACGGGATGGAATTAATGACCCCGTCTGCAAATGTCAATCGTGCCGAGGTCGAGACACTGTGCTCTGCGCCCTTCCCACCATCACATCCTTCCAGTTGTGTACGTAATTCACAGCTGCATTCTTGCAGTTCCCCAGCCAAACAAATCATGGATCTTCATTCATTTCTCCCTTCTGTCTGCATTTTTCACTATCTCCTTTCCTCAGATTAACACCTATTCATCATTTAAGAGTCATTCTTTTGTCTCCACTGAATTTTCTAAGTGTTCCACAGTGAGCCTACAATTAGATTTCCTACATCCGTCCCAATTTACAGCCAAGTCCGAGAAGGAAGAATCAGTATCGCTGCTCCTATTTTTTTCTTTTATAAATTTAAAAATACCCGGCTGAAGCATCTTTTCTGGAAAGTCTTTAAAGCTGTACCACTGTGATGTATAACAAGAAATATATATTTAACACACCTCAACACCCAAAAAGCAAATAACCCGATTAAAAAATGAGCAGAGGATATGAACAGACAATTCTCCAGAGAAGAGATTCAGATGGCCAACAGGCAGATGAAAAGATGCTCCACATCGCTAGTCATCAGGGAAATGCAAATTAAAACCACAATGAGGTATCACCTCACACCAGTTAGGATGGCCAACATAGAAAAGACTAGGAACAACAAATTCTGGCAAGGATGTGGAGAAAGGGGAACCCTCCTACACTGTTGGTGGGAATGTAAACTAGTTCAACCATTGTGAAAGCAGTATGGAGGTTCCTCAAAAAACTAAAAATAGAAATACCATTTGACCCGGGAACTCCACTCCTAGGAATTTACCCCAAAGAAAACAACTTCTCCGATTCAAAAAATATATGCGCCCCTATGTTTATCGCAGCACTATTTACAAAAGCCAAGAAATGGAAGCAACCTAAGTGTCCATCAGTAGATGAATGGATCAAGAAGATGTGGTACATATGCACAATGGAATGCTATTCAGCCATAAGAAGAAAATGAATCCTACCATTTGCAACAACACAGATGGAGCTAGAGGGTATTATGCTCAGTGAAATAAACCAGGCGGAGAAAGATATGTACCGAATTATTTCACTCATCTGTGGAGCATAAAACAAAGCAAAAACCGAAGGAACAAAACAGCAGCAGACTCACAGAAACCCCAGAATGGACTAACAGTTGCCAAAGGGAAAGGGACTGGGGAGGGTGGAAGGGAAGGGAGGGAGGGAGAAAGGGAATGAGGGGCATTACAATTAGCCCACATAATGTGGGGTTGGGCATGAGGAAGGCTGTACAGCACAGAGACAAGTAGTGACTCTATAGCATCTTACTACACTGATGGACAGTGACTGTAATGGGGTATGTGGGGGGGACTTGATAACGGGGGGGAATCTAGTAATCACAATGCTGCCCATGTGATTTTATATTAATGATACCAATTAAAAAAAAGAAACATATTTAAGAGATCCTAAAACCCATGGAATTTACGGAGAGCGGGCCAGGTGTCACTTGTTATGTTAATACTGGCTTTGGGATCTCACCTAAGGAGAGGGCTGGTTGCCTGGGAAACCAACCACGTTTTAGAGAGTAGAAACTTTCATGGGAGGGGAATTAGCAGGAAGTTGAGTCGATTGCTATTGGCCAGTGATTTCATGAATCATGCCAGCGTAATGAGGCCTCAGTAAAAATCCACAAGGATGGGGTTGGGAGAGCTTCTCAGCGAACAAGTGGAGATCTGGGGATAGTGGCATGCCTGGTGAGGGCGTGGGGTCTCCGCGCCCCTTCCCACACACCTTGCCCTATGTCTCTCTTCCATCTTGCTGTTCCTGAGTTATATCCTTTTTATGATAAACCAGTATATAATAAGGTGAACAGTTTCTGTTGAGATGCTCTAGCAAATTAATTAAACCCAAGGAAGAGGTTGAGGGAACCTCTTATTTATAGCCAGTTGGTCAGAAGCACAGGTGACTAACAGCTACAATCTGAAGAATATGGGCTGGGGGCAGCCTTACAGGACTTACAGGACTTATAGTCTTATAGGACTGAGCCTTCAATCTGCGGGATCTGGACCCCACCTCCTAACATCAGGATTGAGTTGAATTCTTGGATGCCCTGCTGGTGTCCCAGAGTTGCTTGGTATTGTGCAGGGAGCCCCCCGCCCCAACACCTATACATTAGAGACTGGATCCAGGAGCCTAAAAAGGAAGCCCTCTGTGGGGGGCAACAGAAGGTACAAGGATCAACCATCTCAGATGCCGAGGGCACAGCGCTGATTGCATCAGCTCACTCTCTGAGCTAAGAACTCTTTCTGGGAAGGTTCTGGTGTAAAGTCCAAAGCCGGGAATACGTACTTACTGGCTTTCTGTCTTCCAACAAGTAAGGAATAAAATCTCAAAACAGCATGAAGATCAGGGTCATGAAAGCTTGCTAGAGCCAGAAAGCAAGGATTCTTTGGGACCGGTTCTCTCGGGTCACCATCTTGATAATCAGTTAAGGAGATAGATAAGGTTTTGGGGACTGGGGCACAGAGAGGTCTCACTGGCAGGTCTCAGAAACCAGAAAGCAGTGTAAAGGCTCCCAGAGGGCTGGGCAGAGATACGCAAAATGGGAGGAGAACCTGGGGACAAAGAGGATATGCCAGGAGCCCCCGCGCAGAGCACAGTAAGGAATGAGCTCTCAGCCTGCAGAAAAGGTGGGTGACAGAAGAAATCCTAGCTTCCAACCACCAGATGTCAGCAGCCCCAGCCCTCCTGGGGAGTAGTGACAAGGAAACAGACCTCCAGATATCCCCGGCAGGCAATGGGGACCCCTGTTCTGGAGGCATCATCTCATTTAATTTAGGTCTTACAACTCCTCCTTTCCACATTTATTCCTGTGTTGCAGAGAAGCGACAGGAGGCTCAGAGAGGTTATCTCGGTTGTCCAAGAAGTCCCAGAGCTGGGATTTGAACCCAGACTACCGGCACCAGTGCATATACTGTTATATGCTCTGCTGGGCTGCTTAAGAACCCTTGGTCACCCAAAGGGAGTGGACAACAGGACTCCTGGGAGGGGGGACGCATCACCCAGGGGCAGGGAGCAGAGGGCAGCATGCAAATCCCAGAAAAGGGGTTGGGCTTCAAACCCCCCCTTGCCCGAGCTGCTTCCCACCAAGGGGATATGTGTACCTCAATTATTTGCAATAGATCAGAAGTTTCTAAAGGATAGACTTTTTTTTTGTAAGTGGACTTAACCTCAGGATTTTCTTGTCTCATAATAAAACGAAATATGAAGCTGAGAACAGGATCGCCTGACCCTTTCTCTTCTTAATGCTTCCCAATTCCAACTGCTTGCCTGGCTTAGCTGCTGGCAGCTTCTTAGATAGTGGGGCTCAACCCATTCAAGCAGTTGTGTCCCAGCAACAGGAAATTTGTCTCTGTATGGGGCAGAGTTGATGGCTGGGTCCAGGTTGAGGCCCATGGACACCGTCTGCATCCAGGGCACTGTACCCACGTGGGGAGGGAAAGTGGGGGGGCAGCCGGGAGTCCCAGAGGAGGGATAAGGGTCAGGCTGTCTCTCTCCCGCCTGCTCTGAAGGAAGCCAGCATTCGCGAATAACGCAGAGGAGACAGAGTCCTATGCACTCGGTCCTCAAGTCCATTTCGCTTCCCAGAGACCCTTTATTTTCCCTCCTGAAAATCAAGCCAATTGCAACCCCTACAGGACTGGAAACAGAATGCTCAGTGGGAGGAATCTGGAAGAAGTGGACTTGGCTGGATTCAACTTCCAGCTCTGTTTCCTTCTTGCTGTTTGATCTGAGACAGGTCACTTAACCTCTCTGAGCCTTATCTCTACACACATCTGAAGGGGGAACAGCGCAGCGCTGTTGTAGAGATGCAATGAAATAGTGCCTGTGATGCAGTTAGCAACATGCAGGGCAGGGAGTTAAGGACTTAGTAGATGCCGGTTGTTCCCGGTCTTAATTATTACCTACCCCGGGGCTTGCTGAGTGACACTGGAGATAAGATATTGTATGTTGGCTGTCTGGTGGCTCCAGACGTCTTGGGGTCTTTCTGGGCAAAGACCACTGCATTCCATGGTACCCCTGTGGAGAAAGGACCCAGCTTGGTTATCACAGCAGGAAGCAGCAGGAAGAAAAATCTTTTCTTCTGGATTTTTCTCCCCTTTCCATAAGAATCTCTACATAAAGACTCATGCATCGACTACTTTGTTCATTCATTCCAGACCCTCCGCCCCACATCCACCCAACAAGCGTTTCTTGCGCATCTCTTACGGGCCAGTCGCTCTTTCTCAGTGGGGTCAGAGTCAGTTGCTAGGCAGGTCCTTACTCCCTGAAGGTTAATTTTTAATGGCCTCTCCACCACATCTTTTCTCCAGGATTTAGGAAAAGCAACTTTCTGGTCCAACGGCTGCCTGTCCCCCAGGTCAGACTTCCTCACGTCTACCTTCCTGGCTATTTGCCTGGTGGCTTTTTAAGTGACTGGATGTCTGCCTTGTCCCTTGAACCCAGGGACAAGGGGTACTCTTCTGGCCCCTGAACTCCAGACTCCCCTTGGCTGAGTCCTCCATTCCTGCAGCTGAAGGTTCCCTGGGGCCATCGCCATTCAGATTTGGGCTTTGAGTCCTAAGAGTTGATAACGGGGTAGCACAGGGGTTAAGAGCAGGAGCTGAAGACTTGAACTTGTTCTAGGCTCACATCCCGCTTGCCCACTTGTGACTCGGTGACCTTCAGAAGTCCCTTTGACCTTCAGTTTCAGGTTTTCAGTGGACATAATAAAAACGGCCAAATATTTTCAAAATACAAATATATGACATGTAGTGTGACAAAAACAGATGATAAAATATCTGGCAGCATTTTTAAGGCAGTTAAACAAATAAGGCACTTCCAGTTCAGCCCTTCATAACATCATTATTTGTATTATGGATATAGATCTTCTGTTTCTACTCTGTTCGGGGGGGCAGGTGGCGGGTGGGGTGCCCCAAGAGGTTCTCCTGCCTTGAGAGCTATCCGCTCCCACCACCCTCCCACCACCGGGTCGCACTGGCTGGCCCAGTGAGTAGCAGTCCCAAAGGTGGGTAGGAACAGGGTGAGCCCTGCGTCTCTGGGACACAGCAGTGGAGAGGGGAGCGACTCAAAAAGTAGTCTGGATGTTGTCCCCGAAGATGTCCCCAAGACAGAGAAGCTGAACCTATGACTGGACGGGTTACGGAGCCCTGAACAAAGAGGCGGTGTTCGTCTCTCGATGCAAATCCAGGGGCTCCTCCGTTCAGCCCTGCAGGGGTGGAGAGGGCTGCAGAGGGGGCGATGGCAAAGCCGGGTGCTTCTCCGGGAGCCTCAGGGGGCTGAGCGCTGGGTTCAGTCAGGGGCTCTGGGGGTTGGCCTCAGCTCTTAGACAAGGTGTTTGTTTATCTTCCTGCCAGCGCCCGCAGCCCCAGATGTCTGAGCAGAGCTGATGAGCGAGCATCCCCCAGGGCTATCAGGGTGTCTGTCGTGACCTTGGGGACTGAGGTAGTAGATCAGGAGCTCCCAGCAGGGGCGATTGGCCTCCTGCGTTCATGTGATACATACTTGCTGCACCTGGACGGTATCCGTGTGCATTCTGGGGGGATCTTCGTCCTGAGAGGTGTCCCAGTACTGTGGGAACGGCGGAGCAGTGGGCAGGGATGGTGACCCATAGGCGAGGGGGCCAGCCCACCCTGGGGCAGGAGCAGGGGTCCAGCTGCTCCCAGCATTACATCCTGAGAGAGCCTTGGGGACAAAAGCTGCTAAACGGCCACTGTTGTGTCGTGCTTTGGGGATCGCTCACAGGGCCGTGCACCATCGGAGGTGGTGGGACCGCCCTGTACCAGTCCCCCACTCTTCAGGTCATTGTGGGGATGTCTCACAATGGCACCCAACCGCAAAGCTCTTCTTGGGGGCCAGGGCCAGGCCTCGGTGCCTGAGGGCTGGGGGCTGGGCGCCTTCCCCACCTGCCCCAGGAGCTGCAGCTCCGCCTGGGCGTGGGAGGGCCGAGGCGGCCCCCAGGAGGGGGAGGTCCTCTCCACTCCCCTCCAGGCACTGGTGACTTCTGTTTCCCAGCTAAGCACTGAGGACAGTCCTTTCTCCTGGAAGGAGCCAAGGAGTAGCTGTGTAAGCACCTGGCACAGGGTAGGTGCCCCTTTCTACAAGCCTGGGCTTATCTTGGATTCTAGAGAGGCTTGGCTGCAAAGCCCTGACATCCTGCCCAAGGGGCCAGCTGGAGTAAAAGAGCCAGGGGTCCTGGCAGCCCAGGTACCACACAGAGAGGGTCTTGGACCTTCTCTGTGTAGGAGAGATAGAGCGTGGTCCCTCCTGCCTGGCACACAGACGCAGCAAGCTGGACCCCCTGCCTTTCCCTGAAGCTGGTGGGCTTTCTTCCAAGTTGACCAACAGACCTGCCATATCCCACTTGGGGTCTAGGAGCACACCTCTGCTAACCCTGACAGGCTGCCTTTCTGCTTCCCTCTGCACCCCCATCATGCAGCCTGAGAAGCTCCCATGGCACCGAACCACCCACACACGGGGCAGCCTCCTGCCTCCTGGCCTTTGTCCACCTAGTTCTCCCACGAAGGCTCTCACCCTCTTTTCTGCTACTAGCACCTATAGAAGCCCCCACCCACCACTCTACTGCCACTAAGATTGCCAAGCTCCTGCTCAACCTGGGATCCTGGGTAATCGAGCACCCGACTGCCTCACCTGCCAGCCCAGAGATCCTGGGAGCAAGGCCCTGGACTTGCTCATTTCCCTCTGGACAGCTGGGCATAGGGACCGGGTGCCCAGGTGTCAATCAAAACAGCCTCTAGGGAGTGAGCCTGTGAGTGAGGGGGGACAGGGAAGGCCCGGCAGGCTCCAGCACTCATCCCGGCAGGTATTTAATTCACCACGTCACAGCGGGTTTGTGAACTCATCCAAGTCAGTTTGGAAAATGCATTCTCACCCGGCCTGCTGTTACAGAAGCCTTTGCCAAAAAGGAAAAGACCTCCCAGCTGCCCCTAGGGTGGCCTGAAGCCCAAGTCACCTGCCACATCTGTCCCTCTCCTGCACGAATGTCACATCTGTCTGACTCCTCCGCTGGCGGCAGCCCAGCCCTGCTTACCTGGCCCACAGGTGAGGAGGCTCACGGTCAGAGCCAGCAGGTGCCCGCGCCAGCAGCACCCCAGGCGTGCAGAGCCCTCCCAGCCCATGCTCCTGTCTGTGCCCCGCGCCCCTGAATGAGGCAGGGCCTGAGCCCAGCCTGGCCTGCCCTGCTCCTGGAGGGCGGTGAGGACACGCCTGGCCGAGCTTCCCCCAAGGGGCAGGGCCCTCCCTCGGGGCGAAGCAGCGGTCTGCTCCTGGCAAAGGCTGGCTGCCATTATTCTGTGGCGTGATGACTAACACCTGCAGGCCGAAAAGGGGCCCGAGGGGACACCTCCACACAGCAGCAAAACCTGGCCCCCCAATCTGTTGCCAGACCGAGAGACCCCGCAGCTCCATCTGGGCTTCAGGGAGAACAGGGACCTGGGCACAGACCTGTCCTGTCCATTGAAGCCCCTGGGTTCCCCCTGACACCTTCCTGCTCAGGGGCTGGCACCACCAGACTGGAGCCGGGCGGACCCTCCCTGGGGGAGGCATGGCTGGCACGGAGGGTTTTGGAATGTGGGGGAGTAGCGACTGCATTCCCACGTGGGAACTCTCTGGCTGCCACGGGAGCGGAGGGCTGGGCCTGCTGTGCCCTTGGGGAGCCCGCAGGCCACCCCTCTGCCCCTGGAGAACCCACATGGCCACCACAGGGGCTGCATCCTCTCACCTCCCGGCTTCAGCTGCCTGGGCCAGAGGCAGAGAGGAGCCGGAGGGGTGGAATGGGGCTCGGGGAGGGGACCGCGGATTCTGTCTTGTCCTGGACAAGGCCGCAGCCCCCATAGGCTGCGTACCACCCTGGCCCGGGCTGTTACAACAGCCTCCCCAGACACTGCCTCTCCCCCACCACCTGCCTGGCACAGCGGGCCAGGGAAATCCTCCTTAGGTAGTACGTTTCTGCCCCTCCCAGGGACTCAGGACACCCTCGCCCCTCCATTCCTCGTGCCCCAGCCCACAAGCCTCAAACACCCTCACAGGTCGGTTTGTCTTCTCACAGAGGGGAAGACAGAGGGTCTCTCGATTCTCCTTGAACCCAGAGCCAAACTCCACAGACCTGTGGCCAGGATGAGCTTGTGGGAACCTACTCTCTTCTTGGTGCACCCTGCTCCTGTGTATTCACTCCCAGGACAGACACACCCTGAGCCCCAACTCTGCTCTGGGCACATAGCCTGGCCAAGATGGGCAAATGGACAAGGACAGGTGACCCAGCTGGGGTGGCAGAAGCAGAGAGGTCAGTGAGAGAGAGAGAGAGAGAGAGAGGGAGAGCAGACTCTGCAATCAGGGGAGCCTTCCTGGAGGAGGTGTCGGCCACACCAAGACCTGAATTTTGAACTAGAGTCAGCTGGGCCAGGAGAGTGGGGAGTGGAGAAGGGAAGGTCCCGGGGTGGAGCAGCGAAAGGGGAGTCTGGGCTTTGCCCAAACCCCCAGCCCTGTTTCTCTTCCTAGGGAACCGCTCCCTTCCTTAAGAACACAATCACAGAGAAAAAAAGAGGCTAAGCCAGTGGTTTTTGTGGGACATGATGGTGCTCAAAGTATGCCCTATACAGAAGGGAAAGTTAGGCACCCCCAAATCACTAAGATCTGCGGCAGAGCTGGGACCCCAGGTGACAGGATCAGATCTCCAACCCCCGGAACCCTCAAACTCTTATTGTTGGAGTGACTCCAGTCCTCTTTCTCTAGGACGTGCCCCAAAGGCCCCGTGGGCACCGCCATCGTGCAGCCTCAGGGCCCAGGAACTGCCTTGCCCCTCCCTCCAAGGGGCACTCAGCCATTTAAGAGCTTGGATTGGTGATGTGGAAGCACAGCTACCGTTTACTGAACACCTACTATGTGCTGGGCATGGCTCCCATCAGGACCACAACACGGACGCCAGATCTGACGTCAAAGGAGCTCTATCAGGTGGTGACGACTCAGTGCCCCGTCGCACCCAGGAGCAGGCCAAGGCTCAGGGACGTGCCCAGGGTCACTCAGCTAGCACACGCAGAGCTAAGTAGGATGTGAACCTGGCTCTGATGTCGCGCAGTGTCTCTCACCCAGGGGTGATTTTTCTCCCCCACAGAACACCTGGCAATGTCTTACAACATTTTTGGTTGTTATGAGGGGCAGGGGGTGTGGCCATAGACATCCAGGGGTGGAGGACAGGGCTGTTAGTAAACACCCAGGCAGAGCACAGGACACGCCGCTGCACCATGAATTATCCGGCCCCAGATATCAATAGTGCTGCTGATGGGAAAGCCTGGTCCAAAGCTGTGCTGCCGTCCAGGAACTCTCTGGGATCATATTCACACTGTACATCGGTGACCCCCAACAGGACCACCCACCCTGAGCCCTGCGTGGCTGCTGAGCACTTGGAATGCGGCTGGTGGGACTAACAGCTCAAGCTGTCATTTGGTTTCATCTTTATTAAAACAAACCATCTTCAGTTTAGTTTGGGGAGTAGGCTTGGTACAGCTGGAGCATGTGAATGACTCTTTCCCCGCCCCCTCCTCTCCCCCTCCCCCCATCCCCCTACTCCCCTTCCTCCCCCCACCCCCTCCTTCCTTTCTTTCTTTAGCTTTTAATTTTTTTCTGTGAATGGACCTTTTCAACTGGAATATTTTTTACAAAGTCTAGACACAGATTGAGCAGTTCAGATGAAATACCCAGCCTCCGCATTGCAACGCTTTATGAAGTTCCAAACGCACGCCAGATGTCGAAGACGTCGCACTGGGGGGAACGGAACGGGGAAAAGGGTCTCTCTAGTCATTTTCATCCCGATTGCCTACTGGAAATGATAAATATTTTGATACCTTGCGTTAAACAAAATATGCAGTTAAAATTGCACCATGTCTTCGCTCTTTCAACGTGACCACTGCGGAATGTACAGTTACATACTGAGATGCGGGTTCGGCCTCTCTGAGGTGATGGGATGTGAACAGTTTCCAGGAAACAATTGTTTTAATTTGTCTGACTTCTCTCAAACCATTCAGAATCAACTAGACAATATTCATAATATTGCAACAGCAATGCCAGCCAAGAACAATAAATGTTTACTGACCGCCTACTATATGCTGGCACCAAAGAACAGGAAGAAGGCTGGCAGGGGCCAAGGGAGCTGGCATGACATCACGTCATTAACAAGTGGCATTGATGCAGTGTTTTCGCTGAGCCCCGCCCTTCACAGACCTTCATGGCTCATTCGGCTCTCGAGGTGTCCCTCTGATGTGCTCCATTCATCAGCCCATTTCACAGAGGAAGAAACTGCGGCACGAAAACGTTCTATCACTGACCCAAGACCGTATGGCGAGGCACCTTATGTTTCCACTCATAAGATGGCCAACAGCAGGCAAAACTGAGGGATGGGGATGGGGACATTGTCTACGAAGGCGGCATGAGGGAAACTTCTGGAGCAGTGGTTCTCAGTCAGGTGTGACTAATCACCCCCCCCACCCTAACCAGGGGACATTTGGCAGTGCCTGGAAACGTTTTTGGCTATCAAAACTGAGAGGTGTTCTCAAAGACGATGTCCCCGTGGCCAGCAGGTGTATGACAGGGTGCTCCACATCTCATCTGCAGGGAAATGCGGGTCAGAGCCCCAGTGAGATACCACCTCACACTAGTCAGAATGACTAGTATCAAAAAGACAAGAGGTGACAAGCGCTGGAGAGGATGTGCAGAGACGGGACCCCCATGGCACTATTGGTGGGAAAATAAAATGGGTGCAGCCCCTCTGGAAGGTGGTATGGAGGTTCCTCCAGAAATTTGAAAGAACAACTGTAAGGTCCAGCAATACCACTGCTGGGTGTACGTATGCCTAAGGGAGGTGAAGGAACCGCTTGCACCCCCCTGTTCACTGCAGCATGATTTATAACGGCCAAGCCCTGGAGACAACCTAAGTGCTCGACAGTGGATGAACAAAGAAAATGTTCTATATATATATATATACACACACACACAGTGGAATATTGTTCAGCTAAATAAAAGAAAAGGAGATGCTGCTGTTTGGGACAGCACAGGGGGAGCTTGAGGGCATTGTGCTGAGTGAAAGAAACCAGCTAGAGGAAGACAAATACCATATGCTCTCACTTATATGTGGAATCTCTTTAAAAAAAAAACCCCTCAATAATTCGGACAACAGATTGGTGGTTGTCAGAGGTGGGGGCAATGGTGGAGGTGATCAATAGATAGAAAATTCCAGAGAAGACAGACAAACCCTAACAAACCCTGAGAGGTGTGGATCCTACTGGCATCTAGTGGGTGGTGGCCGGTGTCAAGGTCAACATCCTGTAATGCCCACGACAGCCCCTTGCAGCAAAGAATTGTCCCGCCCCAAATGTCAATACTGTGGGGACTGCGACTCCTTGTTCTAGAGGAGATGATTGTCCTCTGTGCAGCGTTTACACATGTGTAAAAACTCACTGAGGCATACAACTACAATGAGGGCATTTTGTACACTTTCCTGGGTAGGTGTCATAACTTAACCAAGTTAAAACACATTTTAAAATTAAAAAACTATAAAGTGGCAGCGTGCAGCGTTGAATCAAGGTCCGTCTGATTCATATTTTTTTCTCCTGAACGATGTGACAACACCCAGGAGCTCGTGGGCTTCCTGCTTCCCTTCTCGCTGCCTCCAAACCGTTCCGGGCAGCCCACCTGCCCAAACCCCTCCGATGCCCTCACACGCAAGCTTGGAGTCCAATCTCAATTCCTCGCTGTGACTTTCTCAGCCCTCGGGACAGGCTCTGGCCACCTCTCAATTTTCTTCTGGTTATACTCACCCCTTTTTCTCTCTGTCCCACTGCCCTGGGCTCCATGCTGCAAGTTGCACACATGAAAACTTGGCCACATCAGGGCTTTTGCAGGTGCTGCTCCCCTGCCTGGTTCTCTGCATCCCTGCCTCCTTTCCACACCTCTAGCCTCCACCTAGACATCACCTCCTCAGAGAGGTCCGCCCTTAACCACCTACATGCTGTCCTGTCTTCTCCATCGCCCACTGCCTCCCCATTCTCTTTGTCTCCTCCCTGGCCCAGGCCAGTTTTCTAAATATCTAATAATTTCATCATCCACCTTTTCACGCACCTCTTGCCCTCATCTGCCCCCGGGGGCAGGGCTGGGTCTACCCTAGTCATGGTTATATACGCCACGAGTAGCACACCATAGGTCAATGGCATGTTTGCTGAACAGAAAACTATAACTAAGATCCTATGATTTCCTGGATGGGGTTGAGAAGGAAGCCCTATGCTATTGAATTCACTAGATGAGGGCCTAGCAGCCTTAGGAACCTGCCTTTTGCGGGCCACGCTCTGTGAAACAGTCCTGGACCCCTTTCTTTCCAGCCTTGGAAGCTTCTACATAATTCTTGACTCTCTGACCCCCGCCCCACCTTTGTTCAAGCCTTCATCTTCTCTGACTGTTTGAAGCAGGCTCCTTACTCATCATCCTCTGTCTCCAACCCCACCCTCTCCGAGGTCCCCCCCACCCCGCGGACAGAGTGACTGTTCAAAAATGCAAAATCGGCCACGCCCTGCCTCTAGTCTGAATTCTTCCATGCTTTCTCATTGCCCTCAGGATCAAGTGCAAACTCTACAGCCCAGCTCTTCAGGCCCACCCTGCTCCAGGACCTGTCCCCCCCCACCCCCTTGGTCTCACCACAATTTCCCCATCAGCCATTGCCTCAGTCATGCTTGACACCCCATTTCCCTGCACAACATTGCATATGGCTCCTCTCCTCCAAGCTTTCGCTGAGGCTCTATAGGGCTGCCTTCTCCCTCTTCATCTGACACATTCCTTCAAAGGCTTGCTGACATGTCCTGTGACTCACGAAGCTCTCCCAGCCTCCCGCAACAGAATGCTTACCTCCCCTCCTGGTTTCCGGGGCACCCTGGGACGGCCTCCGTGAAAGGGCTTGACCACATAGTCACAAATCTCTTGTTTTCACCTCTCACAGCCTCAGATTCGCAAATACCACACAGGGCGCCTGGCATGCGGTAGGTGTGCAAAAAAATGAAGTCTGCTGACTGATTCATTTCTTGACCAATCACCAGACACCCAGCGCCAGGAATAAAGAGGTGAATGAGACAGACAAGACGCAGCTGAAAAAGCAAATAGGTTTCTGTCTGCTCACTGTACCTCATCTGGATTTTCTAAATCCCTTTGGTGTGTTTTTCCTCCTGACCTCCGTGCCTGGTTCTGTGTATTCGATGCGCAGGACTCCTGATGGAAACTAAGAAGATCTGATTTCAAATCCAGACACGTCAAGGTAATTCTGGAGAATGGGTGGACGGATTGGAGGATTTGAGGTCTACTGATGTCAGGGTTTCTCTGACTCAGAACTAATGATACTTGGGGATGGATAATTCTTGACTGTGGGGGGGCTGTCCTGAGCATTTAGGGTGTTCAGCAGCATTCTTGGCCTCTACCCACAAGATGCCAGTTGCAACTCCCTTGTGCCAGCCACCCAGTGATGACAACACACAAGTCTCCAGATACCGCTAACTGTCCTCGGGAGGCAAAAATCACCCCCAGTTGAGAACCACTGATTTGACATCAATACCGAAGAATCTGGTCCAAAGGCAACCCAGCTATCAAGAAGAGAAGTGACTGGCAAGTACAGCCCAGGGGTTAGAAGCTCCTTGTGCTCCTGTGTGGACTCACTGGGGATGAATTATACTTCCACATGAAAGGGAAAAAATGAGGATAATATTTTTATGAAAACATTAAAAATTAAAAATGTGTTAAAACATAACATTTTAAAAAGAGGGTATATCTTTCTGGGTGATACCGATGTTCTAGCTCTTGAGTTTGAATTTCTCAGGTCACACTGATGCAGGCATCCATCCAAAGTTAGCAAACTGCACCGAAAATCTGCGCATTTGACAGGATTTAACTACGTTTGACCTCAAATGATAAAAATCTGCCCCGGAATATTGAGCTCTAGGAAGTGCTCAGAGCGATGATCTACTTAGGGGGGGATTGCACCTTGTTTGAAACCAAAAAGTAAGATGGTTAGGAAGGTGGGTAGAGGGATAGATGGATGGATGGACTATGGATGGTGGGTGATGGATAGGTAGATGACAGATGGGTAAATGAACAGACATGTAATAAAGCAATTATGGCAAAACGTAGAACTGAGCTGGTGGGCATATGAGAATTCACAGTAACAGTCTCTCAACTTTGCTATCTGTTTGAAATTGTTCATAAGTTGTTGGAACAATGCCTTGAGCTGTACTTTAGTGCACTTTATTGCACGTAAGTTCTAAAAGTTCCTTAAAAAAGGGAAACAATAGTAGTCTACATGGCTTTGGGGTCAGATTCATCTCCTACCAAGCTCTTTTCTTCTTCTGAACCTGCATTTCCTGCCATTGACCTGGGAGATTTATCGAGGTGGGTCTGGGCACAAGCCCTGGTCAGACACACGGGATCGAAACCACGGCCTCACCATGTTGCAGGTATGGGGCTTTGCACAATGACCTTACGTTTTGCGCGTCTCAAATGGAGCAGGAACAGCATCTGCTTTGCAACACTGCTATTGTGCTGAACTGAGAAGCCTCGTGCCTTAGATGACACTAAGCATGCCTACCTGGGAGTGTGTATGAGATGAGACACCTGCAGTCTCCCTGGGGGAGACTTTGATAAACATCAGGAAAATAGAAGGAGGGGAAACAATTTCCGGTAGTTACTTGCAATCCCCCAGTCTGTTTGCTTTCCTTTCCCTGGATGACGCAGCCTGAGAAATAGTGACTCCAAAGGCACGTCTGCCCTTCCTCTTTTGCAGATCTCTAAGGCAGGACTGAAATGCCTCCTAGGGCTCGCAGCTCAATGGTCGAGCGTACTTAGCAAGCCCTTTAGCGGTATTTTATGCAGGTGGAGGCAAAGGTGATTGAGGGCTCGAGTGTGGGAGACTCCAAGGGCAGAAGCCTCATGTCATGGGCTGAACTGTGTCCCACAAAAGATGTTAAACTGCGAATCCCGGGATCTGTGCATAGGAAATAGGATTATTTGGAATGGGGTCTTTGCACATGAGCAATAAAATGAGGTCATTAGGGTGGTTCTAGTCCAATATGTCTGTGTCCTTATGCTAGGGGGAAATTTGGACACAGGATAGACACACACAGAGATGCCATGGGGAGATCGAGGCAGACGTCACAGTGATGCTTTGCAAGCCAAGGAACACCGGAGATCGACGGCAAGCCAACAGAAACCAGGAGAGAGGAAAAGAACAGAGCCTCCCTCTAGCCCTCAGGAGGGGCCGACCCTGTCATCACATTGACCGGTGACAATTGAGGACTTGTAGCCTCTAGAGCTGAGATGGCACACTTCTGTGGTTGAAGCCTCCAGGTCTGTGGTACTTTGTGTCATCAGCCCCAGCAACCGAATTCACCTAAAATAGCAACAAGGAAGCCGGTGGTGTGACAGGGGGGCAGGAGGCAAGGACTCAACTCAAAATGACAGGTTTCCCAGGTGTTGCCACATGCCACATGCTGTGCCAGGTATGAGGACATAGCAGCAAAAATGAGTCACCGCCCCTGCCCTTCGGGGGCTCTACGAGTGACCTGAGGAGGCAGGCGGTACGGAACATCAGGTGACTTGTGAGGCGAGGGTCAATCTGACCTGGGGGCTCAGTGACAGGGGTGAGGGGCAGAGAGCCGTGGGGTGAGTCACGTGGGACGCAGGGAGGGCAGAGGAGTACCGGGGTAGACGGGACGGCGTGCAGGCCCCAGGCACCAGAGCAAGCTGGGGCCCAAGTTTCCCTCAAGGGGAGGAAGACCCACAAAGAATCTGGAGAGAGAGGTGGCACAGTACCAAAGGTGGTGGACCAGGTGTGGCTGGCAGAATAGGGCTCCCCAAAGGTGCCCACGTCCTATACACCTCAGAACCTGCGGACGGGGCTTTACATGGCAAAAGGGACTTTGCAGATGGTATGGCATTAAGGATCTGGCAGGGGAAAGAGTACCTGGGGGTGGGCTCAGTGTCATCACGTGAGAGGAGGTCCTCAGGAGAGGAAGACAGGAGGGTCAGAGTCAGAGAAAGATTTGCGATGAGGGAAGCCGAGGTCGGAGAAGCAGCAGGAGCTTAGAAGACGCCACCCTGCTGGTTGTGAATACAGACGTCGGAGCCATGAGCTAAGTCAACTTTCAAGAAGCAGGAATATCACGGGACAGATTATCCCCTAGCACTGAGTTTGTGGCAATTTGTTCTGGCAGCCAGAGGGCACTCCTACCGCAGGGACACCGCAGGGGCACATGGGGGAGAGACCGCTAACTCCCTACGGACACCCAGCTGGTGCGCAGCACGGAGGGGTGGGAATGCCCGGGTGCCAGGAAAGGTTTGCTGAATGACTGTGTCAGAAGGTGAACGAACAACAAGCCAGCAACCCTTGTCAGCGCTATCGTTTTGAGCCCCTATGGCGTGCTGAGGCGGGATCTTGTTTTACTTCCCCCCTTTCCATGGATGTGGAAGCCACGGTTCAGGGCAAATGATCCAACTTGTTCAATCACCCCATGAAAGAGAGGCAAAGATGGGATTTGAACCCAGGCAGGTCCGAGTCCAGAGCTCCACCCCTGCTAGCTCCTGCCTACCCCGCTGACCTTATCTCACGATTCTCCTTGATCACGATGTCCCAGCCACTCTAGCTTTTGTAAAGCTCCCCCACCTACACACTGCACACATTCTCTTCCTAGACATCCACATAGGCTGTTCCATCTGCCTGAAAGGCCTTTTCCCCTACCGGCCCTTCTGACCTTTCCAGTCTTGTCTCAAATGTCACCTCTTCAGAGAGGCCCTCCCTGATTGCCTTGTCTGAAGTTGCCCTCAACTCCTCCCTCATGCATCTCACTTTTTTACAACCTTCTAGATTTTTTGCCTCAGTGAGAAACAGAGGCCTTGATCATACTGCCTGCCGTGCAGTCTCCATGTTGTGTGGCCACAAAGCAGGTGCTCAATAAATATTTGCCAGATGAAGGAATGAGTTAAGGAAACTAGTGCCAAGGAGACACGCCCAGGTATGCTTTTAGTTGGAAAGAAAAAGCAGGGGTGGAAGCTGGAGCCACAACCACCCTCAGATACGCAGCACCACACCCTGCCCGGTCCTGCTGGCTGGCGGAGCAGGGGTCAGCCTGACCTTCTCCATCCCTGGCAGAGTTCGTGTGGCACTTGCCAGTTGCTGAGAGGGCTCCCTCCCGCTGCACAATTGTTCTAGTGACTGTCACGCCCGACTGGCCTCCGTGGCCCTTGGCCACGCCTGTGGATGTCCGCCAGCTCAGGTAACACCATCACAGGCCGCAGAAGCACCCGGGTCTACCTACCGTGGACTATTCAGGTGGGCCACGCAAGGAGAGCCCCGAAACGGCTGGCTCTTCTGAAATATTCAAAGAACACATTCAGTTTAGGTAGGTGGTGACTCGCAGGGTTCCCACCAGTGGCTTTAAGGAACCCTCCCTCTCCTAATGTTCCCCACGAGCCTGGCACTGTGCTAAGGGTTCGCCCGTGTTACCTCACTACTCATTCCTGAGCGGGGCGCTGCTCTTACACCCACATTTTATAAATGCTGCTGTTGAGGGTCAATGGTGAAGCTGTGTGTCCCCAGGCAGGATGCAGAAGAGCTGGCATTCAGACCCAAATCCCGTGCCAGAGACCAACCAGAATAACCACTGGCTTCCCTGTCCTTGTCACCTTGACCTACACGCTTGGACAGAACTGAACAGACGGACAGATGCTAGAAACCCTCTCCAGCTGTTCTTCCCATAAAAATGCAATGCAGTTTAAAACACGATGGAATTTTAAATGTTCCAGCAGACACACACACCGAAAGGGAAAGAAATAGGTGACAATTAGATGAATCATATATTTCGGGACTCAGCAAGCTTTTCCTGTAGAGGTTCCAAGTAAGTATTTTAGGCTTAAGGCAATATGTCAATCTGTTGCATATTCCTCTTTGTCTGGACTTTATTTTGGGGGTTGGGGTGGGGAGGTGTTGTTTATTTCTTGGGATTTTTTTGTTTGTTTTTTCCCCAGCCCTTTAAACATGTAAAAACCAGTCTGAGCTTGAGGTCTGTGCAAGAAACAGGGCCACAGGGCCTTTGCCCACGACCTGAGAACTCACCGAACCGAGGGCAATCCACTGTGAAATAACTGAATGAGGAAAGGGAGGAAGGTATGGAGGGAGGGAAGAGGAGACACATTTCCAGCTGCACCCTGTGTCTTTCCCACCACCCCCCTTGCTGGGGGACTTCTCAGTTTAAGTTCCTAATGGAGAAACCAGATCCGCTACCGCAGGCCTGGTCCCCCTGCCTGAACCCCACGTCCTTCTTGTCTCCTCTACATCGTCACAATGTACCGTGACGACATATCTAAAGTCTGTCCTCACTGTGGGCCTCTGAGCTGTGTGAAGCCCAGACTAATTTGTCTACAGTGACCTTTGACCCTAGGCATTAGGCACCACCTCAACCCCTCTCAGACCAATGGGCACAGAACCAAAGACAATCAGATGTTTGTACCACCCACGAAACGTCTGTTTGGAAGACTGAAACGGCAAGGACTCACCATCTCTGGTCCTGGCGTGGAAGGGGGGTCGGTGCCTCGGACCTGAGCAGGGATGGTGGGGGTGGGCACGGGGCGCTGGACGAACCTGGGCTCTGGAGCCTCCTGGGTCCCATCCCCGGCCTCTGGTGCCTGGCCTCTGGTAGCTCCAAGGACCCTCTGGCCTCACAGGTGGCCCCAAGGAAACTGGGGGCCTCCCAGGGGAAATGGGCACATCTGGGCACAGCCCCTCTGCAGAAGGCTGAGCCGTGGGCACATGGTGACCACCCAGGATTCCTGTGGGTGCATCCAGGCTTAGCAGGGCTGTGGTGTCCAGCTGATTAACTCCTCCTTGAGAGAGGGCAGGGAGAGGACAGAGGGTGAGCGTTACCTCCTTGGGAATTGAGAGAATTTGGAACCACATATATGCTTTGGAAGAGGCATTCCTCTTAATCAGTCCCTGAGTAATAAACACTCATGATTGCAACTGATCCTTGCGAACAAACAGCTACCCCAGAATCAGCCCAGTTCTGGAAGCTGCGATAATGTAAATGGACAAGGCAACCCTGCCGTGCACTGTGTCTCCAGTGTGTGCTGGGCACTGACTATGTAAGCTCTCCCTCTCTGTGGCCGGTCTTGTCAGTATTGGTTAACATTAATGGTGGTGCTCCTCAAACCTTAATCACATTGAAATCACTTGTTTAAATGTAGGTTCTGATACAGTAGGTCCTGCTGAGATCCTTCACGTCTAACAAGCCCAGAGACTGCTGCTCCTCAGACTTTACAGAGATTTGAAGTATGAGCATTTGGGCAAAACTGTCAGTCAGTGGCGGTTAGCTAGTTGGCTGGCTTGTTGAGTGGGTGGGTGGATGGATGGATGGGTAGGTGGGTAGATGGGTTGTTGAGTGGATGGATAGATAAGTGGAGGAATGCCACAGCAATAATTTATTTCTCCTTTTCTTCTGTCTCCTCAGTTGCCCTCTACAATGCATCCTCCACACAGCTTAAAGTGTTCCTTGACTTTCCACCTCCAGGACCAAGTTCAAAACCTTGCCACAGCGCCCAGGTCCAGCTGCCATCTATTGCCTTGGTGTGTTGTGCTACTTACCTTCCTGCTCCCAGAGCAGCCCCGACTCTGCCTGCCAATGGTGCTTTTAAAATGCAGTGTTCCTTCTCACCCCAGGGCCTTTGCACAGCCCTGGAACCTCTTCTCCATCTCTGTGCCCAAGTATGTCCTTCTCCCTTGCAGCTAATAATTCTTCACTATGTAGCTTATTAGTGTCTATCTTCCCACTGGAATGAATGCTGCAAGAAGTCAAGGAATGGATTCATTTGGCTCACCGTTTATCCCCAGAGCCCAAGACAGTGCCTGGCAAACAGCAGGCAGTAAATGCTTGTTGAATGACCAAGAATGCCCGTTATCTAGCAATTAAAATCATACTGCTTGCTCAAGAGAGCCCAAGCTTGGGCTGATGCTAATTCTGCAAGAAACTTTTCAGACGGGTCACTGAAATAAGGCCAGTTGGGGTGATGACGGATGCCAATAGAGATACCAGGACATAATATGCAATGTTGACTTTTAAAGAGAATGTTGACTTTCAAATGACTAGACCCTGTAATGCCCCCCAGCCCTCACCCACTGCTAACCAGGATTCAGATTCCAACAGACGGTTGATATTTTGAAGCAGACAGTTTTTTGCACTGGGGGCTCTTCTGCCATAGTACCCTCTCCTCTCTCCAGGTGGGACAAGCTGAAATGTCTCCAGACATTGCCAAAGCCCCGTGGGGGTCAGGATCAGTTCAGATCTGGTACCAACAGTGGGCCCCAGTGATGAGAGCCACAAGCTACTTTCTGCTGCACTGTCTTGATCCAGGAGTTGCATTCATACTATCTATTTGGGGGGGGTCATCATCTACTTGAGTATCTAATGAAACCTATTAATTTTCCAGGGGCAGGATGGGGCTGTCTAGACATTCAAGCCCACTTCCTCAATATTTAGGAAGATTGCTGACCCTCTGAAGTCCATGTATTCCCCCCCTGACAACCTGCTGCAGAGTTTATGCACTTTAGCCTAAAAGGCCCTAGTCCATGAAAGTGGGTGGACTGAGATCTTCTAGGCATTTTTTCATTAATAGCATTTATGGGTGTATTGTCTTCCTCCTGCAAAGGAAAAAGGAAAATAGAGCTACACACAGCAAGCAAACATGTAAGTAAGGCAATCGGAGGTGGGGAGTGGTGGGGGGAAAGCGAAGCCGTGTCTGTTAAAAGGCGGTACCTATTTTTCATGCTACAAAATGCTTTATGGTAAGTCAAAGTTGGGTGTCAATTTGACCCGGAGTCAATGTAAAGGGAGAAACATAATCAGCTTATACATTCCATTGTCCTGCAGGATCCCCCGAGAGGGGGCCACTGTTTTCCCCTCTTTTCTCTCTCTCCCTTCTTCTTTTTTAAAATCCTCCCCCCTCATTTCCACAAAATACAATTTTAGGTTACTCAGGAGGCAAAGTCCAAGCCCATAGGAAATAGGATGAAATAATTTCAGCTTAGTCCAAAACTATTTAATAAGGAGTCTCTAAATGCCAGTGCAGCTTGGCAACACCTTCCAGCGTGCTGCCCACCGCATAGCAGGTGCTAGGCAAAGGGAATTCTTACTGTTGGATTATAGTAATGGACACAACCACCCAGCAAGTGCATGTCAGCCAGAGACACCCTACAGGAGGGAAACCAAGGCTCAGGGAGAGGTGTGGCGGGCTCACATAGCCGGCAAGCATCAAGGTTGTTGTTTGGTGCGTATTAATATTCCAGGAAAGCCTCGTAGTGGCCGAAAAGCCTGGCATGTTCCTGGGAAACAGCACAGACTTTGGGTAGATGATCAGTGGATGTGCAGGGAGTGGATACATCTCTCAAAGCCATGAGATTCCCTTGCCTGCAACCAGAGGCAAGGTATTTCCCAAGCAGGCAGCCGCACCTTGCCAAGTGCTGGCATGGGAGCTGGGGGGCAGGAAGCGGCAGGTGCGGATCCCTGGAGAAAGGCACCTATTCTTGGACAAAGCATCCCCAGAGGGCTGGGCCCCTCCTGACCTGGGGCTGTCTCAACCACTTTCTCTGCAGGTGAATGACATGGGCGCGCACATACTTAGGAAGCTCCAGGGGCTCAGCAGACACTGAGAAGCTGTGAAACCTGATTAGAAATGGAAAACTTAAAAAAAATTAAACTTGGAGAGTCTAGTTCCCGGATCGAGACAATACCCAATGCCCCACCTCCAAGCTCTTGAGAAAGCAGAAGGAAAGAGACAGGTCATGTCACCCAACGGGGACACTTGCTATTTTTTTTTAATTGTCATTCTAAGGTGTGAAATACTATCTCATTGTGGTTGTGACTTGCTTATTCCTGATGATGAGGGATATATTGAACATCTTTTTCATGTACCTCTGGGCCATTTGGATGTCTTCTTTGGAAAAAATGTCGTTCCTCTACTCATTTTTTAATCGAATTTTTTATTTTCTAGAGTAGATCTTAAATGTTCTCAACACAAAAAAGACATGGTAATTATGTATGATGGGGACGTGAGCTAACAGTGTGATGGTAACCAGGGTGCAGTATATAAATGTGTCAACCTACACAATGTTTTAAGTCCATTTTATCTCAATAAAACCAGAGAGGAAAAGAAGACCTCGATCATGTTGAGAAATGGAAAACTCATGGTTGGGCCCAGCGTCCAGAGAGAATGGAGAAGCAGGAAGCTCAGGAGTACGCATGACATTAAGGGACTGGCCAAACCCCTGTCTACTGGTGGGGAGACCCAGGCTGGGGTGTGTGGGGTAGTGAGACCCTGTAGCTATTCTGGGGATGTCCCTTCTGTGGAAGAGGGGTGCATCTGCCTTTTTCCTTGGAGAAGTCAAAATGAGCCTTTAAAATGGAATGAGAAACTTCTTCTTACTCCTTTCAATTATGATATTGACCATTTCCCATGGAGTAGCAAAGCCCCCCATCTGTGAATCTTGGGTCTCCTAACTTCTGTGAAAATGTCATAAAATACTCAGAAAAGCGATGAATTTTTGAGTATTTATGACTTTCATCTTTAAGGTAACTTAATTACAAGTATCTATTATTTTTCAAAATGGCTCTTTTTGTCAACCTGCACACAAAGTTCCTGAAAATTCCACAACTGTCCCTTGTAAGACTGTGCAAATGGTGTGAGAATTTCAATCTCATCCCTCCTGATCTTATCACACAAGACGCTGCTCTTAGTCTCCGCACGGCTTACGTAGCCTCTCATACACTCAGTACACCCAGACCTCTGAGGCCAGCCCATCTCCTTCTTTTTCCTGAGGTCCAGAACCAAACAGTCAGCTGCCCCTTTGGGGAAACCTCAAGGACCTCACTTCCTAAATGGGTGTGACAGAGCTGGTTACCCTTTTGTGACCAGTACCCTTCTTCCTTCCTCTTGTTTAATGATTCCAACATCCACTGATTGGTCCCAAAGACCCAGGAGCCACCCCATCTTCTGCACTGAGCCCTTATCCCCGAACACTGCCCTTCCCCCATCATAATACCCACTGTTGTGTATTACAAATCTCTGGTTGGAGCCCCATGTCTCACCTTCAGCTCTATGGAAAAAAAGGAGGTGAAGCTTATTTTTCAGTCTTGGCATCTCCAGTGCCTACCAACCTCCCTAGGCTTGAATCTCATCATCCATACGCCTTTATTGAGCACCTGCTGTGATTCAGGCATTATGCACCAGGAGATGATAAGACAGAAGAGATGACATCTCTCCTGGAGAGTGTGAGGTCCAGGAGCCCCGAGAAGTCAGGGTCAGGGCACAGAGCTTAGTGTTCCCACACCCACATCCATATTTTATCCAGGCAACTCCTGCCAGGCTCACGTAGCTTGGCAGTGGTACAGCTCGCGGCTGGGATTCAAACCTGAGCAGAAGCGGTGCTCTGAGTTTTCTGGGTCTTGATTCCTTCCTTGGATGAGGGAAGGATGTTGTGGGTAAAGCCACCCACATTTTTAAGATGTGAATTTTTAAAATGTCCGTGCAGTAACCCTGGGGAAGCTGCAGGAGGCTGGGTCTACAGGGGGTTGGTGGAGGCTGGGCAGGTGGGGTGAGACCCCGGTGCTTGGAGGGGTTCCCCTCTAGGTGCTCAGGCCGGCCGTGGTCACATGAGTGATTGGGATCCAGGGCACAGAAATTCACCCTGCATAGGGATGAGAGATGCCCCCACTGGAGCCCACTGAGCTGAGCTCCCCCAGCAGGACTCTACAGCTCAAGGGCTGTGGTGCTTGGCCAAGTCAAGGTCCCAGAGCCTTCAGACTTGGAGGGGATGCTGGGAGCAAGACAGGGGCACGCTGAGCAGAGACAGTCACGGAGCTGATTAGAGGCCCTGCAATCGAGCTGTCTGGGGTCACTCTTATAAGGGCACTGATCCCACCCATGAGGGCCCCACCATCGTGACCCGATTACCTCCTAAAGTCCCCACCCCCAACACTGCTGCACTGGACATAAGGATTTCAACACAGCAATTTAGAGGCGGGGGAGATAGTCATTCAGACCATAGCACCTATTTGTTTTTACTTAAAACAAAATAGATAGATATATGGCTATTAGCAAAAATTAAAATTACACACATGGCTCACATTATACTTCTATTAGGCAGTGTGAGCAGAATGACCTTCATTGTACAGAAGAGCAAACCGAGGCACAGAGAGGTAAATGACGTGCCCAGTGTAACACAGCTCGTGAGTGGCAAGGTCAGGATTGGAATCCAGAACGTGTGCCTCCAAGCCAGGGCACTGAGCCACTGTCATGGCCCCAGCACCCCCTCAGGCATCAGGGGGGTCTGTGGGAAGAGGTTATGTGAAATCAGAGGTCACTGCTGCCTCCCGGAGGGGGCTCTTGCACCAAGATCATCGGTACCGCACGGAGAAAGCCGGGAGCTGAGCAACATGCTTGCCCTTGTCCGTCTGTCCCTGACAGATTCCCATCCGGGGTGGATGTCCATCTCCCTCACGGGCAGCCCTGTCACACAGCAGGAGGGACGTATTTGCGAGTGTCAAGTGGAAGAAAAAGCAAGGTGTGGAACAAGACGCATTGTGTTTCTGGATGATTGGGTTTCAGGGACACGAACTCCTTTGCTCTCTCTCTGAGCATGGTGGCTGTTTGTAGGGACAAACCAAAGCCACCACCTGGCTCCGAGGGACACCTGACCCCAGCAGAAGGTCCCTCAGCTGGTCAGAATTGCTGGGACTCAAGCCCTTTCCTGTGACTTCAGAGGCCAGACTTTCAGGAAAAAATTAGAAGAGAAATATGCCTTGAGAGATTGCCTACGGAAAGCCACACTCACCCATCACTAGAGCCCAGTGGGTGCGGTCAGAGATATTCAAACCTGCCCTACCCCGCTCCCCCACGTGTACCATCTGCAGGGGGACACGCTGACTGTTCATACAAATCCACTGACCCCCACAGGCCCACCCACTTAGATACATACCACTGCTGTACTGTCGTCAAGGACGCACACAACCAGAACCACACCTGCTGGGCTCCTCCGCAGTCCTTACATCTGCCCTCCCGAGCACAAGTCCCCCACATCTGTTACAGAATAAGAGACTCAAAAGGCAACAGCAGCCAGACCTGTGGACCGGGTGTTCTTGCATTCAAAGAATCCATTAGAGGTAAGGGGGTATTTCAACGTGGACTGGGCGTCAGATGATGCTGAGGAAGCATCGTTCGTTTGCGAAGTGTGGTGATCGCAGAGCATCGGTGGGCTTCTGAAGGGGCCCATCCTTCCTCCTGTGGAAAGCTGCATGGATCTCCCCACCTCTGAATCGCAGGTCAGCCATGGGACTTGTTTTGACCAGTTTAGAGCAGGGCAGAAGAGACCCTGTGGACTTCTGAAGCTGAGCTTTGGGACATGTGGAGCTTGTATTTTGTGGGGTTTGGAAGGCTTCTCCCAGGAATCCATCCACCACGTGGTGCCACGTCCAAGCCAAGTGGAGCCAAGTGAGGGTGCTCCGGCCAACAGCCCAGCGCCAGCTCCCACCCGAGGGCACAAACCATCCAGAAGAACTTTCCACCCCAGCCCAGCCACATCACGGAGCTATGAGATGGGAGGTGGTGGTTGTTTTAAGCTGCCACATTTTTAAAAACAGAGCAATAGATAAACAGCAATAATGCTGGTAAGCAAAGTAAATAAGCTTTTCTCATGCACTGTGGGTGGGAATGTAAATTGGTGTAGCCACTGTGGAAAACAATGTGGAGTTCCTCAAAAATGTAAAAGATCCTATGATCCAGCAATTCCACTTCTGGGTGTCTGTCTGAAAAGAATGAAAACATCAATTTGAAAGACAGCTGCACCACATGGTTATTGCACCATCATTATTTATAATAGCCAAGATACAGGAGCAACGTAAGTGCCCACTAATGAATGAGTGGATAAGAAAATGTAGTACATATACACGGTGGAATATTACTCAGCCACAAAAAAGAAGGAAATCCTGCCATTTGCAACAACATGAATTTACCCTCAGGGCTTTGTGCCAAGTGGAATAAGCCAGGCAGAGAAAGACAAATACCCTACGATCTGACATACATGTGGACTTTAAGAAATAAAACAAAAATGACTCATAGATACCGACAACAGATTGGTGGTTGGTGGGTGTCGGGGGTGGGATGAATGGGTAAAGGAGGTCAAAAGGTACAAACTTCCAGTTTTAAAACAGACAAGTCCTGGAGAGGTGATGTACATGGTGACTTAGTTAACAAGCCTGCATTGGATATTTGAAAGTTGTTAAGAGACTAAATCTTAATGTCCATGTCACAAGGAGAAACATGTGGAACTATGTGATGACAGATGTTAAGCAGACATTGTGGGGATCTTTTCTCAGCGTGTACAAATACCAAATCATGCCATCGTGTGCCTGAAACTAGTCTAATGTTATATGTCAATCATTTGTCTGTTTAACAAAATAAGTTCTTACTCTCGGATGTGTGCATAGTTATTCAACCTCCTCAACCTAAACACACTTTTCCACAGATCCTCTACACAGGTTCCCACAGCTCCCAGAAATTACATACACAAAGATGCAACACAAGCACCTGACCCCCAAAATATTGAAAGTCCCACTGGCAAACAGGAGCCCCGCTCACCGACAGACCTACCCCTGGATTTAACCCCAAAGACAAACAGACGTCTGTGTACTGACACACGCCAATTCCTGGACATACCCACGCACATCCTTACTACCCGTAGAGAAGACTAGACTGTAGTGAGAAACAAATATGCTTACCAATGGTGTAGCCAGACAAGCAGGCAGTGTTTGGACACCTCTCAAGTCCTGACCAAGGCACCATTCATTCATTCATTGAATGAATTCATTGAATTCTTTAGACAATTGCATACTGAGTCCCTACTGTGTGCCAGACCCTGTTTTAACCATTTAGAATACATCAATGAGCAAAATGAAGATTCCTACCTTGGCAAGTATATAAAGAGTCTGGAATATCTAGTACCAGAAAGTAAGGAAGTGCTCACAGATTAATGGCGCCGTATCTACAGGACAAAGGAGGCAGCCGGAAGGAGCTGGGCCAAGGGTGGGATAAGTTGGTATCAGTGATGACAGTCACCAAGGATACTCCATTGAATGTATAAGAATCAGAGGTTATGTTGACATAAATAACAAATAACTAAATGCCATGTGAGGAAGCTCCCACCAGGCACCATCCCGATTGGCACCTGGGTATTGGACTTCTAATCTCCAGGACCATCAGAAAATACATTTCAATCATGTAAGCCACCCAAGCTCTTTTGTTATGGCAGCCGGAGTGCTCTAAGTCATTCAGATTCCCCACTGCCATCCAAAATTTTCTCCCTTCACAGCTAATGTCATCACCATGTCCTTACCTCCTGAAGCTCTCCTAGGGCACTGTGAAGTCCCTTCCCCGAGGGGTGGTGATCCCAGTGCCTAGCACAAAGCCTGGCACACAGAAGGTCTTTTGGTGTTCTGAGACTCAGTTTCCAATGGTGGAGGGCTGGTCCCCCCACATCAACCAGCAATTCTTGGACAGCAGCAGGGTGTCTGGAAATTCAACTCAATTCTGACACTATCTACCTGGAGACAGCATCAGATCCCATGGGTTAAGGGTTCAGTCCTACAAGACTGCCCCCAACACACACTTCAGGCACCAATCGCAAGCCGGGCTTGTCACCTGCACTTCTGACCCACTGGCTACAGATCAGTGGTTCCCAAGACGCCCGTACTTGGGTTTCATTAATTTGCCAAAGCAGCTCATGGAACTCAGAGAAACAGCGAGGTTGTGTCTCCAGGTAACAGCTTACGCACTTCCCTGGCCCAGCGAGGCCCACTGAGGTCTGAAAGAAGGCACTGAGGTGCAATCCTGATTCCACCACTGGCCAGCTGTGTGGGCTTCTCTGGGCCTCAGTTTCCCCATTAGAAAGTGGGAATGGCAATAATAAGACTTTCCTCCAAAGATTCTTGTGTGGACCCCATGAGAAGGGGCAAGGGCGATGGTCCCAGCCAAGTCTGTGCTCAATAGAAGTGGACTGCTATTTTCACTGGCCTAAGCTAAGGGGCAGCCTATCTCAGACCAGAAGCTTTTTAGAGCAGTCTGTTGCTCCCTAACAGAGCCCCAAATTCTTAGGCCGTTGCTCAATGCCTGGCTGCCCCCTTCCATCGTTATTGTTCATGCCGCCCCTTCCACATACCCTGCATTCCAGTGAAACTGGGCAACGCATCACAGGCAAAACACAGCTGGTGATGTCTACCCCAGGACCTTTGCTTATTCTGCCTCCAGAGAGCCCATGGCACAGAGGACTGGAATGGGCATCACAACTTATCAACCTGGACTGTACCCCAGTTTCACCTCTTGAATGCTACTGACATTTAGCAAGTGACAAAACCCTTCTGACTTTAGTTTCTCCATATGTACTGGAGTGGATAATGTATACACTAGAGATAATGAATGAGGACTAAAAGTGTATGGGAGACTCACCTGGACCTGAGAGGTATAGTAATAATAATTATTACTATAGTAAAATAAATGGTAATAGTAATATCAATAATAGATGTTAATTAATGTTATGTTATGCATAATCACATAATTATAACACATATTATATATAATTGAAATATAATTATGTGTATTATAAGATAATACACACAATTAATGTAATTATTATTACAGCAAAATAAGTCATAATATTAATCTTAACAATAAATTTGATATATAATATATATGCATAATATGGTATTATAATTATATAACAAAATAATGAATAAAAATTTAAACATAATAAAATTATATAATAATCATACAATTATAGTATGATATGTATTATATATTACTGTGTATGATATGTATGTTATAGTATTACAGTATGTCATGATAATAGATGCTAATGCTACATTATATGACAGATGATTATAATGATATGCTTATATATTATTATAACTATTATGTATGTATAGTATTTATATATATGATTACATAATGTATTTATTCTTAAAATACAATAAATAATACTCATGTTAATAAATGCTAATTAATGCTATTATATTATGATCATCTATGATAACTCATAATTATCAAAGTAATGTCATAGTTTTATATATTTTCTATATGTTTACTATATATTCATTATGTATTTAATTATAGAATATATGTGATTATATAACAAATTATAAAATATATAATGATACATGTTGTTATATGAATATATACTAGCATCTATGATATAATATACATTTCAAATGTTTTTCCAATATTAATAAGTATTTGCCGTGTGCCAGGCACTGTTCTAAGAGCTCTACATATACTAAGTGATGGACTCCTTACAACACCCCTCTGATGTCAACAGGCTATTAATAAACCCATTTTACAGATTGAGGAAAGGGAGGTAGGGAGAGGCAGAGCAGGGCTTGAACCCTGGACATCTCCCTCCAGAGCATCACTGTCAGATGGGCTGGTGGACATTCCTGCAGCAACGGACACGTTTTGTACCTCCAGTAGGGTAGCCACTGATCCTGCATAGCTCCTGAGCTCTCAGAATGCAGCTGCCATGGCTGAGGAAGTTAATTTTTATTTTTATCTAATTCTTAACAATTTATATTGAAGTAGCCACATGTGACTAGAGGCTATTGCACTGCGAGCCACAGCTTTGGGGCCCTCTCTCTTACCCACCACCCTCTCCTGAAATATAGCACCCGTGGCTGACTGGGCTGGCTGTAAGAAAAGTGTTCTTCATATAATAAATGCAGAGCAACAGTCCTGACTACTATGGAGAAATCATTCCTCCTGTTCCTGGGACTATGAGGCTCCCATTTCCCACTTGACTTGGAGATGCTGTAGATGAATATTACATGTTTCCCTGACTTTTACTCCAGGAAGAAACAGCAGTGCACCTACAAAAAGGAAGGCAATTGAGTGCTCTGAACTCAGAATGGGAGGCAACAGTGAGTGGTGGAGACTGGGACAAACTGGGTGCTCTGAACTCAGCATGGGAGGCCACAGGGAGTGGTGGGGACTGGGACAAACTGGGTGCTCTGAACTCAGCATGGGAGGCAACAGGGATACTGGGGACTGGGACAAATTGAAGACTTCTACCTGCTCCATCAAAAGGGACAGCTGCTGCTCAGCTTTTGCTGGGAGGCACACGACTGGGGTTGGCAGAAATTTAAAACTTTTTACAAGGAGTTGGAAACCTGGAAACTTTACAGGATTTCAAAATATCAGTGGGGGGAATGCAACAACTTTTAAGAGGCTGTACCCCAAAACAAAGGCATTCTTGGGCCTGAATCAAGCTTTAGGCCATCATTTGAAACTTCTGATTTAAATCAATGGTTCCCGATCCTGGCTGTGCATTAAAATCTCTGTGGAAGCTTATTTTTAAGAAAAATACCAATTTGGAGTGGAGCACTGACATGGGATTTTTCTCAAATCTTCCAGCGCATTCAGACACACAGTCAGACTTGAGAGCCAGTGATTTAAATATCTTGGGACCTTTCACGCAATAAACATCTGTGGTATGTCCACGTGCTATATTTTGTGACAGGGACATCCTCTTAATAAAGAGGATTGAAATGTGGGAAAACAGGCACCCCACTCCAGCTTTTTCTGTGTCTTCATCTCTCTCCTTTCACATCTTGCACCCCTATGTCTGAAAACAGCACACCCCAATTTACTCTTGGCTTTTCTCTCTTCCTTTTTATGGACAGCGGAGCCCTGAAGCACCCAGAGGCCAGAAGCATATAATTGACTTCTTGGCAGGCCTCTCAAAGGCTGCAGCCGAGCAGACCTGGCGCTCCTTAATCCTAACCAAACAGGATCGGTCACAAGGCTGCCTGCACCAGAGGAAATCTCCACGTAATTTCCAGAGGGAGCAGCTCTGGAGAGAAACACGGAGACTCTGCTGATCAGGGCAGGTGGGTGGGGTTTGCACCACAGGGAGCAATTTTTTTTTCTTTCAAAAACTGGAAGGAGAGCAACAATGTGGATTGGAAACAAATAGAAGTTTTAAGAGGGTAACTTTCCGGCTCTGGGCCAACGGCTGTGGCCTCCCTGGGCTCCTGAGGACTGCGTCAGCCGGGGCTCCTTTAAATGAAACCTGGTTTGCAAGATTCCAAGCCCTCAAAGACAGACCAGAGTTCCTGGCCTTAAACTGCTTCTCTCTTGTTTGTTTAATCTGGCGTGTGGAGATTGGAGGCTGGGGGTTTAAGGAAACCGGGGACAGAAAGTCGCCCTGCCCTGCCTGCTTCCCCAGCCGGGCTCTTCGGTTTTGATACCAGCTGTGTCTTCAGAAAGGGCTTCTCTGCCCTTCTCTGCCCCAAAACCTGACATCCATCTTTCTGTCCAACCAATAAATATACACTGAGTGTCTAACACGGGCTAAATTGAAGCTAAGGATTACAATAGCACCCCACCCCCATCTACGGGGGGATACGTTCAAAACCCCTCAGTGGATGCCTGAACCCTGTAATATACCATGTTTCTCCTATCCATACCTTCCTAGGATACAGCTGACTTTATAAATCAGGCACAGTAAGAGATAAGCAACAATAATGAATGAGCAAATACAACAATATGCTGTAATAAAAGTGATGTGAATGTGGTCTCTCTCTCTCTCAAAATATCTTTTTGTGAGTGGTGGAGGCATCGCGACCTGGCATTACGCTGCTATTGACCTTCTGACGTTGGTTTCCAGCTCCTCAGCACCCACCCAGGGCTTACTGGTGGACCTGCTACTGAACTGCAGTTGACGCCTAGTAACTGAAACTGGAGAGCAAAACTGCAGATAAGGGGGCACTGCTGAGTATTTTTATCATTCTTACTATCCTAACAGCAGCAAACACATGTAGGCCCTATTCTGTGCCCCTGACATGTTCTAGGAGTAGTTCATGTAAATCCTTATTGAAAAGCTTCTACTTTCCCCATTTTATGGAGGAAGAAACAGAGGTTCAGAGAGGCCCCAAGTCATAGAATTGGGCTAGGATTTGAACTGGGCCATCTGGCCCCAGACCAGCCCTCTTCACCCCCTGGCATCGTGCTCCCCTCACAGAACATATAGTTGAGTGGGGGCAACTTAAAAAAACAAGTTGACTTCAGATATTTATATTTAAATTCTCATAAAGATATGAGAAATTTAGTTTTCCTGTGGAAACAGCCAATTTAGCTAAAATTAGCTGATTTACCTAATTACTAGGGATTGTAGTTTATTGTGAAAACATATCTGTAATGGGTTGTGTCTGCTGGGCTGAGTAAAAGCGTAAGTTTTCTTTCTGCGTCAGTCTCTGAGCAGGTTGCCTGTGAAATGTGCCATGTTCTGGGTTAGTGCTTATGGTTTAATGGCTTTTCGTTAAGATTTCCCCAACACCTGCCTGTTGCTTCCTGCCTTTTTCGAATCGACACATTTAGTCTAAGAGTCCCAGGAATCCAGAGCTGGCCTAGTTTGTGGTCTTAATTTCACAGTGACATGGTGGGATCTGTCATTAATTCTGGGTTCAAATCCTGTGTGGCCCTGGACAAGGCACTCAACCTCTCTGTGCCTGAATTTCCCCCTTTGATAAATTAGGGTTACAAATGACAGTACCTATTCCAGAGGATTATTGCCAGAACTAAGGGGGAGAAGGGCTTAGGCCGAATCCCGGTACAAAGCACATAATTTTAGTTAATAATAACAACCAGTATGGTTTTAGGATCCCTCATGCTCATTGGGTTAGTACTGTGTCGAATCCCAATATTAGTAACAATGCAGTGCTGTCTGCATTCTCAGTAAAAGCTAACATGCATTTTGACCTTGTTGATATCAGTGAACAAAACAATGTCCCTGCCGTCATGGGGCTCATAGGCTGGAGGGGGAAATAGATAAACAAGTAAATAAGTAATGGTGGAATGTAATGCCAAGTGGAGGGAAGGAAAGTAAGAAGAGAAGACTGGTCTCTGTTGGCCGGGTGTTTAGAAACACAGAAGAGTGACAGACAGGCAGAGACTGCACGGGAAAGGGAGGCCCAGTGAGGCTGACACTCATGGCCATCTGAGAATGATCCTGAGCTCTTGTGTACCCACATCCCCTCCTCCCGATGACCAGGACCAGCTGAGGCCCTTACCTGCAGGCAGTAGGCATCTGAGCACGAACAGCACCAGGAGCCACCACTGGCCTCCGGGGGGACCCTGCCACAGGCTGGCCATTCAAGGCATCAGGAACACATGGGGGCCAGTCCTTGGCTTCAGGGCAGTCCCGCAGCTGAGCCCACAGACATGTCCCGCACACCCTCCGCAGGGCCGAGGCAGCCAGGTGGCTGAGTTCCGGCGGGTATCAAATGTTGGCCTAATCCGTGAGGCCAGGTGGGGCTGGGAAGGGCCCCTTCACCTGTTCCCAGGCCCTGATTGGCTCTCCCGGCCCTGGGTGAGGCCTGCCTAGGCTCCCAGGCGGGTGTGGAGAGGGCTGCCGGGCTCACCCAGGAGTTACACCCATTTTCCAGGGGAGGCACCCTGGGGTACAGACACCTTGCTGCAGCTCACGCATTCCTCGAGGGTCTGCTGGTGTGGGCACCGAGATCTGACGGCAGAGGGACAGCTGGGCTCTGCAGAGCTCCCAGCTGGTCGGGAAGGGCTGGGGCGCCAGAAAGAAGACGTGACCCTTGTTCCCGTTGCCCTGAGTGGATGCTGAGGAGCTTGAGACAGAGCAGCAGCATGGTGAGGCTGGGGTTCTAGTAAAAGCCCCAGTGGCTATGGGAAGGATGAAGGTCTGGAAGAAAAGATGCTGGGGCTAATCGGGCCAGAGGGGGCTGGGGTATTAAGTCAGGGAGGCCTGATTGGAGTCATAGCGGTGGGGACAGAGGGAAGGAAACACACTAGGGAGGTGGAACAGAGGGGCAGTCTTAGAGAGTGGGGGACAACACTGGGGGGAGGCAGTGGGGTTCCAGACGGGAGTTCCGTTGGGCCGTTGGTTGGCGATGACCCCATTCTTTTCCCAGATCTGGCCCCACACCACCTTGTGTCTGGTCCTGTCGGCGAGAGCGGGTCCCCGCCAGCTCAGTGTCCTGCTCCCGGCGCTGCTTCTCTCTCTCTCTCTCCACATGCAGTTCCTACAGTCCTGACCTCCTGCCTTCTCCAAAGCCCAGCATGCGGACCCTTTCTGTTTCTTCTGCCTGACATGCTTTTCCCTCCAGCAGTTAGCAGATGGCTGCTTGTCCTACAAGACCCTGTGATAACCCCTTGACCCTCTTAGGAAGCTGCTCATACTGCTCCTCGCTGCCCCTTCCCTCTCTGAGCAGCTGAGACTGCTTTTAGCGTTGATTTGTTCTGAGCCTATGAGCTCCACCCATCCATCCATCCATCCACCCATCCATCCATCCATCCATCCATCCATCCAATCCATCCATCCATCCATCCATCCACCCATCCATCCACCCATCCATCCATCCATCCACCCATCCATCCATCCACCAATCCATCCACCCAACCATCCATCCACTCATCCATCCATCCATCCATCCACCCATCCATCCATCCACCCATCCACCCATCCATCCATCCATCCACCCATCCATCCATCCACCCATCCATCCATCCATCCACCCATCCATCCATCCATCCATCCATCCATCTATCCATTACCCATACATCCTTTTATCCACCCAACACACATTTATTGAGCACCATCCTGTGTTCTAGGTACAAAGGACACAACAATCAATGGACAGACAGACATCTGTACCTCACAGGGAGATGGATTCCAAACCAGAATAAATAAGTACAAGCAAGGTCACTGCAGATATCAGTAACTCTAAGGAAGGGGGAGGAGACAGGGAACACTTCACACAGGGTATCAGGCGAGGCACCTAAGGATGTAATGTGTACGGATGACAAGGATGCAAAACACAGGAAATGCCTGGAGAAGAACATTGTTGGGGGAAAGTGCAAAGGCCCTGCCGGTGGGAATGTGCCTGAGGTTAGTGTGGCTGCAGAACAGAGAGTGAGGCAGGAGAGACAGGCAGAAATGGGGGCAGGGGGTGAAATCTAAGGGGTGGGGCTCTGTAATTTTGCTTATCTCAGCACCTAGAATGTGTTGGCTGAATGAAAAAATATATGAATGGTTGGATGGATGAACGGATAGATGGATGAAAATATTTGGTAAAAATGGAGTTGCCGTGAGTGTAGGGAAATCTAGGCGGGCCCCCAGAAGAGGCACTTCCATCCTTTGGGCTACAGATTAGACACCAGGCTCCTCTCTTCAAATGCAGAATCCCAGGACAGGGGTGACCAGCATCCCTTTACATGGATGAGCGTTTTAGCCAAACCAGACCTAGAGGCTCTGAGCAGAGGTTTTGGCTCCTGCGACTTCCAGCTGGCTTGTGGCCCCGGAAGCTGTAGCTTCCCTCCCTGCCCTGGGGGTACAGGAACCCTGCCAAGAAGCATTAGTAACTGAGCTGCCCCACTGTCCCTAAGCTGCTGGGATCCACTGTCTCCTCCCACGTGACCAAGGAGGTCAGTGCCCAGGAGCATCGGTGGGTGGGGCTGACACTGCCCAGCTCCTCAGGATGTCAGCACCAGGTCTGGGTGTGGATCCGCCACAGGCAGAACCCCAGAGTCAGGCAATGAGAAAGTGGATTCCTGGGGGTAGGGTCTGTCTCTCCAAATTCTGATGTATTCGTCACACACATCAGTACAGGTTCTGGAGCCTGATGCCAGAGTTCAAATCTTGACTCTTTGTTTGCTGTGTGACCTTGGGCAAGTTCTTAAGCTCTCTGAGCCTCTGTTTTCCCACCTGCCAAAGAAGGTACAAATGATGCGGCACACGGGAGCTGTGTAAAGAGGTCTGGACTGCCCGGGGCGCAGTTGGCCTGCTTTGGGAGTGTCTTTTGATAAATACAAGCAGAAGTCAATGAGAAACCTTGCCCCTGCCCTTTGGGCCCTTATTCCTGGGAAGACAATTTGATCCCCACCACACTTGGGGGGTGGCAGGGCCCAGGACAAGCTCACTTTGCACATAAGCAAACTGAGGCTTGTAGTTCTTAAGCACATGCAGGTAGGTGCCCAGAGGTGGACATGGTGTAGGAACATTCAGCCTGGACTCCTGCTCCAGCCAAAGCACAGTAAGGAGGCAGCACCCAGGGCAGCGGACCAGGGGCAGGGAGACCGGGGTTTCAACCCTGCTGTGGAACCTTGGGCAGGTCACTGAACCTCTCTGTGCCTCAGTTTCCTACCCACAAAATGGAGCTTATCCCTATCACAGTAGACAAGAGCTCAAAGAGGTGAGGCCCCCTACTTAGCCCAGAGCCCTTTCCTCAGTGGCGTGTGTGTATGATTTGTGGCAGATTCATCATGTTCACAAATAGCTTTTAAAATGCAAAACAGTGCAATTGTTTGTGCCACCATAATATTTACAGTAAAAGGTGCAGGGGAATCCTGCATATCAAGTTAGTGTTGTGGTTGGTTCCTCAGGAAAGGGAAAGAATCAAGATTGTGTAAATACATGACATAGGGACATCAAATATGTCTATATTAAATATTGCTATAAAAACAATTTTTTTTGGTGTGTGTAAATTTGATCATGTTGACGGGTGGGTACCAAGCTCCTCACTGGTATCTTTGTACTTTTGTTTCACTTGAATAATTCATAACAAAAATAAGCACAACTATGTAGGATTAAAAAATATTAAAAATATCTCATGCATATGCTTTTGTCACATTTTCTCTGCAATAGGATTTCACTATTTGTGTTAATTCATATATCTACTTATTTTTATTATGATTCATCTAAATTGCTGTGTATTTCATCCATGTCCTTGTCGGATGAATAATGACGTCAACAATGTTTCCTTCATTCCTTTTCTACATGATTAAGGTTCCCAGCTGGACTTGCAGCTCATAATGTCTTCCCTGAAATTTGCGGTTGTCACAGGTGGGATGTTCTTTTTGATTGTTTTCTTCCTCTTGCTGAGCCCATTGCCTCTTCTGATGAGCGAGACACGCCAGGAGCTGCTGTTCATGGCAGAAAAGGAGAACCACGATAGGAAATGTCAGGATGGGGGTGCCCTGTGCTGACTGCCATGCTGGATGTGTTTCTATTCACTGCTCATCATTACAACATCCCCATAAGGTCTAATGAGGGTTCTCATTATGCAAGTGACGACACGAGGCCTCTGCAGACAATGCTCCCAGTTCACAAAGCAAGTGCTGGTCTGGACTGAGCTCACTGTTTGAGTTCAAGTAATCCTCCAAATGATAAGGGCTGTCGTGGCCACTGCAGGCTCCCCAGGAGAGCGAGGGCCACCGCTCCACAGAGACCATCCTGTAGGTCAGTCAACTGGCTTGTAAATAGCATGTATTTCTGCATTATCTTGTCTCAGTCTTCTGAGGACCTACAGATTGTTGTTATTTTCATAGATGACAATACAATTTATTCTTTCTCAGATTTAACTGTTTTTCTTAACCATATGACACTATCACCTTAGGGGAAGACATCCTCTTAGGGTGAGACAGAGAATCTCACCGACACAGTGTCTGCTTCCTTTAGAATGAACCACTAAGGCAGATGAGGACCGTTTCAACCCGGGCGTCTTAGGAGCTTCGGGTTGATGGGAAGCATTTCTTCTCTTTGCCAGGAGTGGAACGTATACTTGGATGGATGCCTTGACCTGCTACATGCTACTTCATGGGTAGAGGAAGACATGCCTTGCAGGAACGGGAAAAGATATTGGGCTTTGCTCAGAATTAAAATGATAAAAATGTTAAAGGAATTTACAAAATCTGTGCAATTGTAAATGCTGGTTCTGTGTCACCAGGGGCATTAAGAGAGACTGTTCAACAGAGTTAACTCAGCAGACAGCTGGTCTAAACTGAGGCCCAGTCTTTGCTGGGCACCAACTGTACTTCCTGTCCATGACCTAGCCTCATCTTACCCAAGTGTCCTCATGGGTAAATGGGATGAGAGCATGTAAAATGCGTCTGTAATGTGACCAGCTCTTCAGATGAATCTGAGGAATGCCAAATACTGGAGAGCATTGTTCTAGAATGTAGATTTCATAATGTTATTCTTGTCCTTCTGTTTGTTTGAAGGCATGGGATATTTCTAAAGGAAATGCCATGTCTGATTCTTGGTGTCAGTCTCAGCACTTGGCACAATGTGAAAATGGAGTTGGTGATCTCTAAAAATTTGGGCCAGTAATAGGAAGACAGTAAAGAAATGGTGTGAGAGATGGTGATGGAGGGAGAAATTAGCAGAGGGACAGATCTGAATATTCATGTGGATTCACAATATATATGGAGGGTGTTGTTTGTTTTATGGTAACCACTGATTCTCAAACATTAACATGTTTCAAATTCATCTGGAGGGCTTGTGAAAACACACATTTCTGGTCCTGCTCCCTGAGTTTATCCAGAGGAAGTCTTCAGTATTACCAAGAATTTTCATTTCTATCAAGTTCCCAGTTGGTGTTGCTGCAGTTAGACCAGGAACGATTTTCTTTTCTTTTCCCTGCCTCTTTTATACCAGCCAGATTCATCAACAACATGAAGCCCACAAATCACACAGATGTTTCAGAATTCCTTCCCCCGGGACTGACACAGGAACCAGAGCAGGAGCCCAGCAACTCAGAAGCCATCACAGAAAAGTTCTCTATTGTTGAGATCATTTTGCTCTTAGTGAATTCAATGTCTTGAATTCACAGTATGAGATTTCCCACAGTTTTGGCAGATTTTCCCAGACTGGAATATCTGACCAGGAAATTTGTTTCTAGACAGAATGTAACAGGGATGCTTTAGGAATGGAAACATTCACAAAACCTTGACAATATGAATCAAACTCTTGAGGATGAGGATTTTGTGGTTTCCTTTTTTTGTTGTTTAAAGCCCATGCTAAGTTTCTTTCAGAGTTTCTCACATTTTCCTATGCCCAGAAAAAGCCTCTAGGACCTGGTGTTCTGGTTGTCTATTGCTTTGTAACAAGTCACCCCAAACTGAATGGCTGCAATACAGCAGTGAGTGACTGTTTCTCAGGATCCCATGGTGTAGCTCCAGGCTGAAGGGGGTTTCAGGTCCAGGCAAGTTTACTCTGGATTCCCTGAGACCGAATAACAACAACGGAACACAGCAGGTGGAAAAGGGCTCATACCAAGTTTTATTCTCACAGAGGTAGGTTGTGTTAGCATCACATCTGCACCCAGAAGTCTGCAAGTAGCAAGTCTCTGTCTCTGCATCCTGCTCAGCCTCTGCCCCAGCGGCTGCCTCTGCTTTCTTGCTCTCTTGCTCTCCTGCTTCCTTGCTGTCTGTCTTCCTCCCAGCAGGAGACAGAGCTCTTTATGTAAAGACATAGGCAACAACGGCTCATTGCCAAGCCTGCGCAGGAGGCTAAGTATTACATCAAGCACATACACAATGGTTGGGCAGATTAGGATCAGGTGAGGGTCCTGGCCATGGTAACTTCCATTTTCCCTATGCATGGGTTGTGTGTTTGGTCCATTTGCTGATCTCACCCGGCTGGCTCTGTCTGTTACATTCTGCCAATGGCTGGGCTGGACAATCACCTATGTGGCAGTTGGTACTGGCTGTTGGCTGGGCATCTTGTTCTTGAAAAATTATTAGAGGGAATCCCCACTAAAATAGAGTCAACAGGCCAGAAGGGGGTGCTCTTATGCCAACCACTTGATGTCAAAATTACAGAAAAAATTGTCCACTATAGATCCCAACAGAAGAACTGTCAAATGGAAAGAATAATCAATTACAGGTCCCAACAGGGAAAGACATACATTGCATCTCCTACAAGAAATCGTGTAGCCCAGCAACTCGACCAATAAGAAATTGTCATCACCTTGAACTCTTGCTTTCCTTCAATGGAATTTCATTCAGAACAAACCCTCCCAACTTCCTTCTTCTTCTCCATAAAGTAACATTTCTCTCTTTTGCTTATTGGACTGGCCTTAGCTTGCAGGCCGTGAATTGCAATTCTCTGATATCCCAAATAAGCCCATTTTTGCTGGTAAAATAACCATTTATCTCCAAGGCCAACACTATTTGGTATCAGGAGTGTGATCCAGAGTAGGAAACCAACCCTCCCAACCCAACCCCCAATGAATCTGAGGCTGGTGAGCACACAGGTGCTGGTAACCAGAAAGCCTTTGAACTCACTGCTTTCTTGCCAACCCTAGCATTTGTGGGTAACACTTCTGGATTTTGAGATCCACTCTTTGTGTTTTGAGCTCTCCAGGCTTTATTCAGGATATGTTTTAAGGCTTTGTCCTTTCTGATAGTACTCATTTGGACCTTTGGTTCTACTTTTTGGAAACAGACTGTTCCTGTTGGAACTGTGCTGACCTTTGATCTGATTCCTTTTAGAGCTGGGCTATTCCTACTGGAACTGTGCTGTTTAGGAATTTTTCTTTTTGCTCTAGAGAAAAACCTCCAGGAAATGGGATTCCAGAAATCAAGATACTTTGAAGGTGCTGCCGGCCCACCCAGCCCTTCTGTGATCCCAGTAAGTTAGATGTTTAAAAACTGTGGTCCTTCCTCATTTGCATTTCTAAATAAATGGGCCAACATAACTGAAAGTAGTTTAGAACACCAATGGCCAATGTGGGAAACTATTCATCTCCACAGACTTACTCTTCTCAAAACTAAATTGGACAGCCATGGCTCAAAAATTGTCAAAATGGAATGGGACACCTATTTTAATTGGTATTTTGAAACTTTCTAATGTTATCCGGGGTCTAAAATTGCCTTTTTGCAAAATAGAATTTCCCAACTAACTGAGACCAACAATTAACAAAAGACAAAGAGGCTTCCAAGGCCTCTTTTTTCCCTCCCCTGTTTTCCTTTGTCTCCAAATGCACAGCCGCCGCCTTATGACCAGGCCCCACCTCTAGGGCCATTATTCTTTTTCCCTTCTGCACCACCTAAACTCCCTATATAGCCTTAGTTTCCACATTCTGATTACCTATCAGAACCAGCCCCTTTAAAGTTAAGTGTCCTGAAAAAAAAAGAAATTCATAAAAAGTTAAGTGTCTTGAGGATCCAAAAAAACCCCAAGTTTCTGTTTCCTGGAGTAAGGCTGCATCGCAAGCCACAGTTACAGAGTCTCCTGAAGTGACCGAGGACCCCATGTGTTTGCTGAAGTGTTTAATACAGTTATTCAACTTACCGACCTGCATCTCAGGTTTATATCAGTTAGTCTACAAGTACCACATGCTTGTTGGGGCCCAGGCCAAACACTGGAGAAACTGGCTCAACGGAAACATCCTTATTAGGCCGAAAGAGAGACATGAGCAGGATGAAAAGTGGGTGGGGCCTACCAAGAACTCAGAGAGTTAATCAGACAGAGCCGGAGCTAACTCAGACAGCTGACTGACTGAAGCTACAGGGACTGAGAGTGACTATAAGGGGGCAGACACTCCCCAGACAAGATACCTCAGAGCAAGGCACACTCCAGATGACAAAAATTTCCCAGATGAAAAATGTGACAGCGCAACCCATGTCTCCAGTCCTCCAATCAGATCAAGCGCCCAAGGCCAAAGAATGTCAATCAAGGACTCCTTTGCCCTGCCAAAAATCCCATAAAAGAAGCCTCACGATAGGCAGTCAGGGCCTTCTGACTCTAAGTCAGAGGCCCACTCTGTTTCAGATAAAACTTGCTTTCCTTTCTTGACTTTGGTTTCACGTTTCACTCTATCTGGACCTGACTTCTCTGTGATTCCAAACCTAGTGACACCCCATCATCCTGAACAGGATTTAGGAAACAAAACCCTAATTTGTGTCAAAATGCTAGAGCACTCACTGAAAACCTCTCCCGAGCAGCTGCAGTAGTTTTCCTAAGCCTGATTAGAACAAAATTCAAGCTTTCCCACAAAAATATAAATCAGTTCATGATTATTATAATTGACTTCAGATTGTTTTCAAAGAAAATTCTGGTCTTCCTTTAGATGTTGACTCCACTGTGGGCCAAAGGGCAGGCTACCCAAAGATGTGCCATTGTGACATGCAGATTATTTCAGAGTTGAGATCAAGGCCCAAATGATTCAGAAACTTTGACGTCCCACCCGCCAACTTCATGAAAAGAATTGATACAGTACATGCACCAGAAAGAGCTCTATCACCTTAGATAGCTGTATTATAAGGTAAACTAGGTGTGGTAGACAGGGAGGGATGTGGCTATGAGACAGGGACCTGGGTTTAGACAGAGTAGGGTGAGGGCCTCTGGAGAAAATACCCTAGGGAATCTCCATATTTAACAATTAAGTGAAGTCAGAGTGTCCTGCCAGTGGGTTTCAGCCCTGGGCAAGTTCACTGTGGACTCAGTGTGACCAAAGAAATTGACAGCAAAACGTTCCTTGGGGTGAAAGGGTAATATCCAACTATATTTCCAGGTGGCAGGTCAATCACTAAAATCCTATTCACTCAGAGCGAGTCTGCATGCAGCAAGCCGGTCTCTGCCTCTGGGTCCCTTTGTCCCCACAGCCATCCTCTGGGCCTCTGTCCTCGGTGCTGCCACCACTCCAGCCTCTGCTCTGCTCTCCTGCAGCCTTGCAGCCCTGCCGCTGTGTCGTGCCCAGAGCACTGGGCAGAGCTCTTTACATAGAGTCAACAGCCATGTATTGCCCACAGGTGTGCAGTGAGCTGGTCAGCCAGGGCCAGGTGAGAATCCTGGCCACAGGAACTCATTTTATTCACACAGAGTCACATTAATTCTGTAAAATGGCATAAACATTCTTCTGTGAGATTAATTAAAATTAAAAAGCCAGGAGTAATGTGGCCTGAAATGTTTGAATATCCCCCACATAAGAAAAGACCGCAGCATAGCCCATGTCTTCATTGTGTCAGTTAAATGAAGCTATTGTAAAATTTACTTTAGCCTGCTAAAAGGCCCAGCTTATTTTCTTTAACTTTACCCAGATGCTGCTTTTCTTCCTCTAGCCCTAATCAAACGATTTGCATCCTAGGCAAGTAATAATGGCAAGCAAGCCCAGACACAAACAGCATAGTAAAAACAGGAAAGATTCCATCTTAAAGATAAGATTGCATTTTAAAACCCAAGAAGTCAAAAAATAGGATTCTTAACATAGCAGACAATGACTCAGCCCACCTTGGGAGCAGGACAGGCAGTCTTGATTGATATGCTCCCAAACCAAGAAGCTACTATTCTGGGATAGAATCAAAGCAGTAAATTTCCTGTGTTAACTCTACAAAATTATCTGGAAGACTGATAAGAAACTTCGTGTCTCTTCCAAGATAAGCATTTGGGGACTATTTAACAGGTCTGCATCCCTGGCCCTTTGTCTCTCAACTGCCTATAAATCCCTAGACAATGCACCACCCCGGGGCTATCTTCTCCCCTCTGGGCAGGGGCAAGCCAGGAGCTCTATCCTTTGCTTTATCTCTAAATAAAAGCCTCACACATGCTCTCTTACCTTGAGTGTTTGCAAAGTTCATTCTTTGACTAGGTGAACAAGAACACCAGCATCAGCTTCTCTGAGGAGTCAGAAGACAGGGAGCCCCCAGAGCCCCGTGCTTGGGCCCAGGTCAGGGCACCCGGTGCCAGAGGGCCCTGCCAGCTCCCCAGCACACACCAGGTGGGGAAGGTTCACTGCAGCCCAGTCAGGGTGGCCACGCAGCCGTGTTAGCCTGATATCCCAGCAGCAGTCCAGAGCCTGGCATGCTCGGGGCACCTGCACACACCCGGGGCAGAATGGACCACTGGCCCAGTGACCACCCAGCAGGCCCAGGGCTGCTGCTTTGTTTCTGGGCCCAGAAGCTCTTCTGTGTCAGGTTGAGGCGGGTGGGCCGTGCAGGATGACAGGTCTGACCTGGGCCACCGCCCTGCTTGGGGCCCGCTGGCCCTCCTCCTGCCCAAACCTACCTCCCTATGTGGCTGGGGAGCCTGAGGTCATCCCTGGGACCACCATGCAGGCAGATGGCTCTGAGGGTGCTGTATGCAGGGCCAGGGGAAGGAGGGTGGCCTGCGTGTCCTGATTTTACCTCCTGTCACCTGGTCACCTGAGGCTGTCAGGAGGGCCCAGGTCCACTTCCCCAGTCCCCAATCTGGGGCTCCACCTGCAGCATAAGGCCTAGAGACTCTCTCCATCCTGGAGTCCCCCACGGCGGTGTTTGTGCTTATCCTGGAACTCCCCAACAAGCCATCCCTCCCCTCCTGGGAGGGTGAACACATCCTGAGGGCCCTTGGGGAGCATATGTGGAGAATCAGAACCAAGTGCCTCTGCTCATCTTTCCCAGCCTTTTGTCATTGATGTCATGCCACTCAGCCAGTAACTGGACAGCTGAAGGGCACCATGGGGGAGTACTCGGGATCTGGGAGCTTTGTGGGGTACTCTGAGGTGTGAAGTGTGGAGAAATTGGGCTCAGAGAAAGCCCCCAACAGAAGACGTGCACCTCTTGGAGGGGCTTTGAGAGACCAAGTTCAATGTTTTCTGAAAAGGAATTTTCTGGAATGTGTGGGGCAGCTGTGTCTCATCAAATGGGACAGTGCTAGACTGGTGCCCTGCAGCCCTGGGATCTACTTGGGTTACATATGCATTGGTGTTCCAGACGTGAGGAGACACCCTGGGGCTTATAGATTTTGGTGTCTGATCATCACCTATAGGCGTCAGGAAGAAAGGCCCAGGTTCTGTTTGAGCAGCCCTCCCCAGTGCTGCCAAGGTGTGCCCGCCTGGGGCTTAGAGCGCCCCGCTATTCCTGAGCACCTTATGGGGGTAGAACAGAGGATGGAGGGCAACCTGGCAGAAGTCAGGGACCCCTGCGTAAGAGTTAGAGGGCCGGGGTGGCTCGGGGGGCACATGAGGTCTGCATGAGAGCTGAGCTTTGGGAAGAAAGAGCAGTGTGGGGGCAGTCCTCTCCCTGATGGCATCCCACCCGCACAGGAAGACCCCAACCCCAGGGATAACATCTAGATCACACTGCCCTCAGGGAGGCTATTTCTTTTCTTTTTTTTTTTTATTAAGGTACTATTGATATACACGCTTATGAAGGTTTTACATGAAAAAACAATGTGGTTACTACATTCACCCATTATCTTGTTGAACTATGTTGAATAAGAGTGGAGAGAGTGGGTATCCCTGTCTTGTTCCCCATCTCAGAGGAAAACCTTTCAGCATCTCGCTGTTAAGTATGATGTTGGCTGTGGGCTTGTCATACACGGCCTTTATTATGTGGAGGTACTTGGCCTGTATACCCATTTTGTTGAGAGTTTTCATCATGCATGGATGTTGAATATTGTCGAATGTTTTTTCAGCACCTATGGGCGTGATCATGTGGTTTTTCTCCTCCTTTTTGTTGATGTGTTGGATGATGTTGATGGATTTTCTAATACTGTACCATCCTTGCTTCCCTGGAATAAGACCTACTTGTTCATGATGGATGATCTTTTTAATGTATTTTTGAGTTTGGTGTGCTAATATTTTGTTGAGTATTTTTTTTCCTCAGAACCACTTTCCTTTTTTGTCTTTTCAATATACAAACTGTTTTTCCCACTATACCTGCTACACACACGCACACACACACTCACACACACACACACACACACACACACACATACATATACATATATGCATAAAGGTAGATTTTTCCTTTAGAGAACACACAAAATACAAAAAATTACCTTTGCAAATCTGTTAGCATCTGGAGCATAAAAAATGTGTGTTCACCTGCTTTTTTTTTCACAAGGCTCCCCTGATCTCAATGAAGTGGCCAGTTGGAGTTTGTCTCCTCTTCTCTCTGGTCCATTGACTTCAGCCTGTACATACTGATTCTAGACTTCCTAGATAGTTCACAAACAGCTCCGGTGAAATTAACTTGAGGACAGTGTTTGAAAATGCCGAATTACACACTTTTTTGTGCCTGTTATTAAACGTTGTTTCCAGAAGATCAATCTTTTAATTACAGTGAGCTTCCCTACTGGTGGTTCTCAGTAACAAGAAGTGTATGGTGTGAGCTGACTGGAAAAACTAAAGAAGAAAAGCAATTTTTCTAGCACATTCCCTTTGCAAAAGTAACATCTCCAGGGTACTGAATAGAGTCTGGTCCTCACCAGCATATCTAAGGTTGGTCCTATAATCTCCATCAAAAACTTACCTTCATGAGTTCATGTTTGATAGGAAGAATGTATAATAGATAGATGCTAATACTTATTGTGTATTTGCTGTGCAATGGGAATTGTGCTAATCATGATAAATTACATACAATGAGGTTGGCTCTGTTATCCTTCCCTATTTTAGAAATGAGGAAACTAAGGCTATTCAACAGTTAATCTGTGGCCTTATAACAGTAAGTAGAACACTATGTTAAATTTAGCTCTATCTTACCACAAAGGTAATGGTATTAACCCCTACCCCCTCCCTCCCTCCCTCCATCCCGCCTTCCTTCCTTCCTTCCTTCCTTCCCTCCTTCCGTCCTTCCTTCCTTTATTCATTTTTATTTTGTTATCATTAATCTACAATTACGTGAAGAACATTATGTTTACTAGGCTCCCCCCTACACGATGTCCTCCCCACAAACCCCATTACAATCACTGTTCATTAGCATAGTCCGTTGTTGTAGAATCACTACTTGTCTTCTCTGTGTTGCACAGCACTTCCCATGCCCCCCCCACATTATCCATGCTAACGGTAATGCCCCCTTTCTTTTTCCCCCTCATCCCTCCCTTCCCTCCCATCCTCTCCTGTCCATTTTCCTTTGATAACTGTTTGTCCATTCTTGGGTTCTGTGATTCTGCTGCTTTTTTGTTCCTTCAGTTTTTCTTTGTTCTTACACTCCACATATGAATGAGTGAAATTATTTGGTGCTTGTCTCTCTCTGACTGGCTTATTTCCCTGAGCATAATACCCTCTAGCTCCATCCATGCTGTTGCAAATGGTAGGAATTGTTTTCTTCTTATGGCTGAATAATATCCCATTGTGTATATGTACCACATCTTCTTTAGCCATTTGTCTACTGATGGACACTTAGGTTGCTTCCATTTCTTGGCTATTGTAAATTGTGCTACGATAAACATAGGGGTGCATCTGTCTTTTTCAAAGAGGGCTGCTGCATTCTTAGGGTAAATTCCTAGAAGTGGATTGTTGAGTATATTTTCATATATTCTTCTCAGTGATATTGGTCTGTAATATTCTTTTTCTGTGGTGTCTTTCCCTGGTTTTAGTATTAAGGTGATGGTGGCCTCATAGAATGAGTTTGGAAGTATTTCTTCTTCTACTTTTTGGGAAAGTTTAAGGAGGATGACTATTATATATTCACTACATGTTTGATTAAAGTCAGCAGTGCAGCCGTCTGGTTCTGGTGTTTTGTTCTTAGGTAGTTTTTTGATTACCAGTTCAATTTTACTCCTTGTAATTGATGTGTTCAGATATTCTGTTTTTCTGGGTTAGCCTTGGAGGGTTGCATTTTTCTAGAAAGTTTTCCATTTCTTGTAGGTTATCCAGTGTATTGGCATATAATTTTTCATGGCATTCTTTCATAATTCTTTGTATTTCTGTGGTTTCTGTAGTGGTTTTTCCTTTCTCATTTCTGATTCTGTTCATGTGTGCAGGCTCTTGTTTTTTCTTGACTAGTCTGCCGAGGGGTTTATCCATTTCATTTATTTTCTCCAGGAATCAGCTCCTGCGTTCATCGATTCTTTGTCTTGTTTCATTCTTCTAGGTTTTATTTATTTCTACTTCAATCTTTATTGTGTTCCTCCTCTTGCAGACTATGGGCCCCCATTTGTTCTTCTTTTTCTTGTGATAGTTTTCAGTTTAGACTATGCATATGGGATTGTGGTTCTCTCCTGAGGGAGGCCTGTATTGCAGTATACTTCCCTCTTAGCACCGCCTTGTCTGTGTCCTACGGATTTTGCGTTATTCAGTTATTGCTGTCATTTGTCTCCATATATTACTGGATCTCTGTTTTTATTCGATCATTGATCCATTGATTATTTATTTGCATATTTTTAAGACTCCATGCGGTGGTAGGCCTTTTCATTTTATTTGCATAATTTATTTCTAATTTCAAACCCTCGTGGTGTGAGAAGCTGCATCATTTTTGTGGGCTACTCCGGGATAACTTCGGAAGTGAGTATAGGCATCTGAGCCTGCTTTTTCTTTCTTTTCTGTCCTTCTAGAAGGAAGCTGTCTATGGCACACAACATCGGGCACTCATCAGTTACTTAAATGGGACTAGCCCAGCTGCCGATCTCAAAGTCTCGAGTGACAGGTTCCCCTGCATCTCCCTCAGTGGATCCCCATCTCCCTTGGGAGCCGAGAAAGTCACCTGAGTGGAGGCCAGGATTCCCCTTCAGAGGCATCTCCTTGGACGCCAGGGACTGAGGAAGGCCGTGGGCACCTGCGAGAGTCTAGGCTGAGGGTGCACTTCAGCGGCTTCTCAAAGGTCCGCGTGTCTGGAATCAGACCCCGACAGCCCGACTGGGTATCCATGAGGAGTGTCTCTCTTTCTGTCTGCCTGACTTCCAGCCTGCTTCTCCAGGCCGCCCCAGCCTCTGGGTGAGGCAAGGGTGCTCTTTACATCCTTTCCTCACTCGATGTGTGCCTCTAAGTTCGTCAGTGCCCCGGACCCCATTGCTCAGCACCGCAGGGTAGGAAATCTATGCTTTGCTCTTATTCCTAACGAAATGCTGTACTTTTTTTTTTTTGTAGATTATTATTTTTTATTGAAGTGTAGTTGACACACAGTATTACATTAGTTTCAGGAGTACAACACAGTGATTCAACATTTATATACATGATAATTCTAGCTACCAGCTATCACCGTACAAAGTTGTTACAATATTTTGACTATATTCCTTATGCTATACATTACATCCCGGTTACTTATTTATTGTACAATTGGAAGTCTGTACTTTTTTTTTTTTAGAGGGCATCTCTCATATTTATTGATCAAATGGTTCATAACAACAATAAAATTCTATATAGGGGAGTCAATGCTGAATGCACCATCATTAATCCACCCCAAGCCTAATTTTCCAATCTTCTGAAGCATTTTGAACAAGTTCTTACATGGAGAACAAATTCTTACATTGTGAATAAGGTACACGGTGAACAGTACAAGGGCAGTCATCACAGAAACTTTCGGTTTTGCTCATGCATTATGAACTATAAACAATCAGTCCAAATATGAATATTTGTTTGATTTTTTTACTTGATTTATATGTGGATTCCAAATTTTTCTCTTTATTATTATTATTTTTAATAAAATGCTGAGGTGGTAGGAAGATGCAAGATAAAGGTAGACAACATAGTTTAGTGTTGTAAGAGAGGAAATTTAGATAATCAGGTGTGTGTCTGTAGACTATGGGTTGATCCAAGCTAGACATGGGCAATAAAACATCCACGGATGCAGAAGATTTCTCTCAGAGCAGGGGTGGTGAGGTTCTAAGCCTCACCTCTGTTGATCCCCAATTTCTCACCTGATGGCACCCCTGTGACTGTGCCTGTCTTAGGTTGTTCCTCCCTTGAGGAATCTTACCCGTCTCTGGCTAACCAGTCATCTTCCGGGGCCATACAGGGAAATGTAAAGTTGGTAAGTGAGAGAGAAGTCTTATTGTTTGAAAAGGTTAGCTTTTTACTTTTTTGCATATTTATGCCCTGTTTCTTCTATGCCCAGCATTTGTTTTGAGGTATCTTTACCACTTGGAGGAATTATGATACTCGGTAAATTCGATATGAGGCACAAATTCTATTTAAGGGTTGTAATTAGGAAGGAAGAAGAAAAGCTATAGAAGTAGCAGGCGGAAGAAATCGTGGGAAGATTGATTATTTCTTTCACATATCTTCTTGTAGAGTAACTTCAGCATGTATAGGTTTTAAACTACTAATTAAATTGCACACACTCATTAACATAATAGGAGTACAGTTACATAACCAAAGCAGACCTATAATTACCAGCCATCTGCAGTGAAACCAAGAAAACCAGTTAGGCACCTTAGGCATTTGTGAAAACTTATCTATGATATGGTGGATATTATCCAACTGAACTTGAACAGTCTGAGAGAAATCAGACAAATTAAAACAACCCATTCCTGGGGACTGTTCACATCCCATAGGTTCTTTTAACAGTACATATTCTGTAGTTGTAAGATTTTGTAGCGCTACAATTTGCACTTCTCCAAATTCTTGGTTGAGTTCCAACAGTATAGATCCAGTCAAATTTGTTGTTTTACTGTTTGCACAGGCCAGCTTAGATATCTCCTTCTTCATTCCCATGGCAAGTCCAGGAACTGGTGGGATGAGTGCAGCTACAACTGCAGCATCGCCTGGATCTTTGTTGAGGTTTTTTGATGATCATCTTCTGGTATGAGTCTTCCCGAGAGTGCTGATGTTGGAAGTTCTTTTTCATATCGTATCTTAGTTCATTGTCTGGGTAGCCAAATTAGGCTTTGATCCTCTGTATTAACACAAACAGACCCTTTGCCTACACTTTTATATGCCCTTTGTACCATTGTGTAGAACTCATTGGAGGTCACCACACAGGAACTGCTTTTTTGTTTGTTTGTTTGTTATCATTAGTCTACACTTACATGATGAATATTATGTTTACTAGGCTCTCCCCTATACCAGGCGCCCTGTATAAACCCCTTTACAGACACTGTCCATCACCACAGGAAAATGTTGTAGAATCACTACTTGTCTTCTCTGTGTTGTACAGCCTTCCCATTTCTCCCACCCCCCAACACATGCTAATCTTAATATCCCCCTTCTTCTTTGCCCCCCTTACCCCTCCCTACCCATCCATCCTCCCTAGTCCCTTTCCCTTTGGTACCTGTTAGTCCATTCTCGGGTTCTGTGATTCCACTGCTGTTTTGTTCCTTCATATTTTCCTTTGTTCTTATACTCCACAGATGAGTGAAATCATTTGGTGCTTGTCTCTCTCTGACCGGCTTCTATCCCTGAGCATAATACCCTCTAGCTCCATCCATGTTGTTGCAGATGGTAGGATTTGTTTTCTTCTTATGGCTGAATAATATTCCATTGTGTATATGTACCACATCTTCTATAGCCATTCATCTACTGATGGCGGACACTTAGGTTGCTTCCATTTCTTGGCTGTTGTGAACAGTGCTGCAATAAACATAGGAGGATATCTGTCTTTTTCAAACTGGGCTGCTGCATTCTTAGGGTAAATTCCTAGAAGTGGATTGTTGAGTATTTTTGCATGAAATTTCCTCAGCGATATTGGTCTGTAATTTTCCTTTTCTGTGATGTCTTTGCCTGGTTTTGGTATTAAGGTGATGGTGGTCTCATAGAATGAGTTTGGAAGTATTTCCTCTTCTACTTTTTGGAAAAGTTTAAGGAGGATGACTATTAGATCTTCACTACATGTTTGATTAAGGTCAGCGGTGCAGCCGTCTGGTTCTGGTGTTTTGCTCTTAGGTAGTTTTTTGATTGCCAGTTCAATTTTGTTCCTAGTAATTGATCTGTTCAGTTTTCTTTTCTTTCTGGGTTAGCCTTGGAGGGTCGCATTTTCCTACAAAGTTGTCCATTTCTTGTAGGATATCCAGTGTGTTAGCATATGATTTTTCATGGCATTCTCTCATAATTCTTTGTATTTCTGTGGTTTCTGTAGTGATTTTTCCTTTCTCATTTCCGATTCTGTTTATGTGTGCAGGCTCTCATTTTTTCTTGATGAGTCTGACTAGGGGTTTATCCATTTTGTTTATTTTCTCCAAGAATCAGTTCCTGCTTTCATCGATTCTTTGTGTTGTTTCATTCTTCTCAGTTTTATTTATTTCTGCTTCAATCTTTATTATGTTCCTCCTCCTGCTGAATATGGGCCCCATTTGTTCTTCTTTTTCTTGTTATAATAGTTTTCAATTTAGACTGCTCATAGGGGATTGTTCTTCTCTCCTGAGGTAGGCCTGTATTGCAGTATACTTCCCTCTTAGCACAGCCTTGTCTGTGTCCCACGGATTTTGTATTGTTCAGTTCTTGCTGCCATTTGTCTCCTTATATTGCTTGATCTCTGTTTTTATTCGGTCATTGATCCGTTGGTTATTCAGGAGCATGTTGTTAAGACTCCACGCGGTGGTAGGCTTTCTCATTTTACTTGCACTATTTATTTCTAGTTTCATACCCTTCTGGTGTGAGAAGCTGCATCACTTTTGTAGGCTCGTGCGGGATAACTTCGGAGGTGAGTATAGGCATCCGAGCCTGCCTTTTCCTTCACTGTCCTTCTAGAAGGAAGCCGTCTATGGCAAACAACATCAGGCGCTCGTCAGCCACTTAAATGGGACTAGCCCGGCTGCCGATCTCAAAGTCTCGAGCGACAGGTTCTCCTGCGTCTCCCTCAGTGGATCCCCCGTCTCCCTTGGGAGCCGGGAAAGTCACCTGAGTGGAGGCCAGGATTCCCCTTCAGAGGCATCTCCTTGATGCTAGGGACTGAGGAAGGCCGTCGGCACCTGCGAGAGTCTAGGCTGAGGCTGCGCTTCTGAGGCTCCTCAAAGGCCCGCGTGTCTGGAATCAGACCCCGACAGCCCGACTGGGTATCCATGAGGAGTGTCTCTCTTTCTGTCTGCCTGACTTCCAGCCTGCTTCTCCAGGCCGCCCCAGCCTCTGGGTGAGGCAAGGGTGCTCTTTACGTCCTTTACTCGCTCGATGTGTGTCTCTGACTTTGGCTGTGCCCCGGACCCCGTTGCTCATCACCGCAAGGTAGGAGATCTACGCTTCGCTCTTACTCCTGACGAAATGCTGTACTTGTTATCTCATAAAAAAGTGTCCGGTTCGTTGAAGAATGCTGTTGGTAATTTGAGGCTGATTGCATTGAATCTGTAGATTGCTTTAGGCAGGATGCCCATTTTGATAATATTAATTCCTCCTAGGCAGGAGCATGGGATGAGTTTCCATTTGTTTGTGTCCTCTTTAGTATCTGTTAAGAGTGTCTTGTAGTTTTCAGGGTATGGTAGGTCTTTCAGTTCCTTGGTTAGGTTTATTCGTAGGTATTTTATTCTTGTTGATGCAATTGTGAATGGAATTGTTTTCCTGATTTCTCTTTCTGCTAGTTCATCGTTAGTGGCTAGGAAAGCAACAGGTTTCTGTGTATTAATTGTGCAACCTGCAACTCTGCTGAATTCGGATATCAGTTCTAGTAGTTTTGGAGTGAAGTGTTTAGGGTTTTTTTTTTATGTATGATAAATATCATGTCATTGGCAGATAGTGACAGTTTGACTTGTTCTTTACCAGTCTGGATGCCTTGTATTTTTTTGTTTCGTCTGATTGCCATGCCTAGGACCTCCAGTGGTATCTTGAATAGCAGTGGGGTGAGTGGGCATCCCTGTCCTGTTCCCGATGTCAGAGGAAAACTTTTCAGCTTCTCGCTGTTAAGTATGATATTGGCTGTGTCCTTGTCATATACGGCCTTTATTATGTTGAGGTACTTTCCCTGTATACACATTTTCTTGAAAGTTTTTATCATGAATTGATGTGGAGTATTGTCGAATGTTTTTTCAGC